>NC_143258.1:77546611-78171611 GCF_984573655.1 Nuphar pumila
CTTCCTTCTTAAGCCACTCGAAGGACACCAAGAGAAAGGACAAACGCAGAGAGAGAGAGAGAGAGAGAGAGAGAGAGAGAGAGAGAGAGAGAGAGAGAGAGAGAGACTCAACGGAGGCCCATCGGAGGAAGACGAAGGGTTCAAGAGGAGACAGAGAGAGACATAAAGAATAGGGTCGTCCGAGGGAAGGAATCAAACCAATCGACCATCCGGTGCAACGTAAATGCACCAAAAGTGTGCTGCCAATCTCTAACGTGGCATTTTCAGATTTAAGGACCAAAAGATTCTTTCTTTTGTTTTTGTTTTTTTTAAAAACGGTTTTATTAAATGAGCTGGACGTGTGTCAAAAGAAGAGATGGTAGCACACTTCTTTGTGCAATTACATTGCACCTAATGACACGGGGATCGAGGGGCCCGTCCGTCCGTACGGTTAATAACGGTTGGGTGTCCGCGTTGGGAAAGGAGTTGAAGTGCGGGTGGGTTTCCCTGAAACTTGTGGCCTAATCCTCACCTCGTTCCCAGGTTTGTCCCTGGTCTTTTCAGACATTGACTGGAGAATCCCGGATTGAGGTGCGTGTCATGGTGATCCAGTAGTTGGATCGTGGTTTCGGGTTGTTTGTTTCGGATCCAACGGTGGGCAACTCTCCAGGAGAAGGCCAAGGTTGAATCGCGTGGAGCATCTGTGCTGTCAACTGAGCTATGTCAAAGGAACACGTTAGGTAAGGTCGCATTTAGAGATATGACATGATTAGGGCCGTCAACAGGTCAGGTTTGTATCGGATACACGACTCGACCCGAACTTGAATTCTCGAATATGGCCATGAAAAGTGCCAACCCGAATAATATTGGAGTTGACCTGAACTCGACCTGAGCAGTATGCAGGCCATGTTTGGGTCATAATTTTGCTGGGTACTTGACTCAACCTACCCTTTAACTGTGTATCGGACTAAACTTGAGTATTTTATATGTATTTTTAATAAAAATAAATTTCTGAAATTATTCAGATTCCAGTTTGAGATTCCATTTTAGTGACCCAGAAAAACTGGTACTCGAACTCGAAATCATAAAGTTTTTTTTTTTTTTAATGTTCAAGGAGGGGGATTAAGGCCCCCTCCTTTCCAGCAGACAAGTACAACCAGACATTTATTTAACCACTTATACCGGTAGACAAGTAGTTGCATGGTTCTTAGTATATGGTGTTTTATACTTATTTTCAACCTTCTGAAAATGAAAATAAAAAATGAAGTTTGAAAAAAACACAAAAATATAAGCAAAGTAGAATATGTAAGACAAAACCAAATTTAAAAGAATAAACAAATTAAATAAGAAAAATAAATAAAACAAAGAAACAAAGAGTTCATCACATGCTTAGGTAGCCCTCTTAGATGGAGTGGCGAATGCAAGGTGAATTCGACAGAGCTTTTGTAGAGATGAGGCTCTATGAACTTGAATCTGAAAAACTAGTTAGACCCAGTGAGCTAAGAGAGTTTATCTATAACTAGTTGGATTAGGCTAGATGGTTCAACAAAGTGAGATTGACTTAGGTTAAGATGAGCTAACAATGCAATTGAGCTTCTTTATACACCAATTTTAGATTGTTTGAATGAGAGAGACCCTATTTATAGAGTTCTAAATGGATTTTACACATAGACAAGTAGAATTTTAGATCAAGATATCCAGACTAGCTATTATGCAACAAGTTGAGTGCAAAAAAGTAAGGTAACAAACCATGATTGGTTGGGATTACATGACTTATCTTAAGGAGTTTGCTTGTGAAGAAGAAAATTTGTTTTAATAGGACTATTACACTTATCCTAAGGTTTTGAAAAGCCTAAACTTGAAAATCCATGATTTAGGTCAGTTAGTTTGGACCAAGACACATTTTCCTAAGCTAAATTGGTTTGAAGCATGTTTTGCATAACTTTCAACATTTTCATCATATCTTTCAAAATATAATTGATATTAGCGTGAATTATGTTTTATTTAAAATATAACAAATTTATCTTCAACTTTTGCTTTAATCTTAAGACCCAAAAACATAATTTGATAGGCCAAAAAAATGTGTTCTAAATGGGTTTCAACTGAAAATCAAGGTGTGTTTTCGATTGACTTTATTGTTTTGGCCATAAAACCCTCTTAAAGTGTTCGTTTTGACACAAATTTGTTTAACTTGGAAGACATTCTAGAACATTTGAATTTTTTGGTAAAAAGGTCAAAAAATGCCATCTTATCGATCAAAATAACGTTGCAAGCCAATTAATTCTACCTTGTTTTGGACTTGAAATAACCCGTTTTAGAAATCCACTCCAAGATTCAATTTACCCAAGATCCAAATATATTAAAATTCAGGTATCTACACCATCCAAGACCTCTTTAAAAATTATACTTGCCTGAGTTTTTTTTGTATAATCCAAACATGTAGATGTGTTTATTATTGTTTATTTAACCAAAAATCATGCTTTGGATTGAATCAGTTAACGTGAATTTTTTACTTTTAGTTAATCAAGTTTTTTGGTGCAATATATACCGTTGATTATTTTGTGGGGCTAAATACACATCTAAACATGGTTTTCTCTTATATCGACATCTTGTAAATAATCGATGATATATTAGCTCAAGACGGTTTCTTGTGCTGATATTATTTCACTTGGTGGATTTCACGGGAACTGCCTCGTGGTTTTTCCTTTCAATTAGAAGGGTTTTCCGTGCTCGTCTTGCGGTTGACTTGCTTTTGTTGTGTGTATTTTTTCATTCTAGGCATCCCATGCATCAGGCATGTGGCCTTGTGCCATACACGAACAACAGCGTCGGCAGGACTCTATTGTCTTGGAAATTAAATGCACCGGCCCGTTTGATTGCACAAATAAGACAGTATAGAATAGTCTTGTCTGGATATCTTTGGTTGGGCGCAGATTGACCTGAACAAGCTGGACAGGTTTGTTCCTGTGTTCAGTGTTTGTCTTAGCCAGTCAAGTTTGCTATTGTCCACATGTCCCTCGTTTGATTTGTTTAATGCAAACAACATGAACGCAAACACATATTGGGTCGGATTGCTGAACTCTCCTCCACGAAGGCCAAGCTTATATTTATGGATTCCATCTTATAGTTACCGGATGCAATGTTGATGCCTTGTCACCACTTCTTAGTAACCTTTTTTCAAACCGGATTAATGAATGCATCTTTTTGATAGGGAAAAAGGGAAATTAGAAGTGAACAGAGCAATGGCTGACTTTGAAGATCGGTTGTAACTCCATGTTCTACTTGAGAATGTCCTAGCATATGAATTGGATCTTCTTCATTCTCTTGAAAAGAATAAAAAGAAGACACAAAAAAAGGTGGTCATTTTCCCATCCATTAGTAATGTGCTTTGTGCATTGAACAGGAATGTGCGTAGGTACACATGAAAAAAAAAACACCAATATCTACCCTAGGGGTGGCAATTTCTGACCCGACCCGCCAACCCGCCTCTTAGGCGGGTTCGGGTTGGGCTTAAGCCAACCCGTTTAATAAACGGGTCGACCCGCGTAACCCGTTTATTAAACAGGTCGGGTTCGGGTTGGGGGTATGTCAACCCGCCAACCCGGCTGACCCGTTTAATAAACGAGTTAGGCGGGTGGGTCAACCCGCCAACCCGACCCGCCAACCCGCCAACCCGACCCGCCAACCTGCCTACCTGCCAACCCGATCCGTCAACCCGACCCGCCAACCTGACCCGTGAACCTGAAAACCCGTTTACCCGACCCAACCCATTTATTAAATGGGTTGGCGGGTCGTGTCGGGTTACCCGTTTATTAAACGGGTCGGGTTCGTGTTTGCCACAACCGACCCGTTTAATAAACGGGTCGGGTTCGGGTTGAGGTATGCTGACACGCCAACCCGCCAACTCGACCCGCCAACCCGACCCGCCAACCCGACCCGATTGCCACCCCTAATCTACCCTTTCCAACAAGAAGGGTGGTCAAGCAGAACGAACCAAATAGAGGGTGTTCAAGCTCAGCTTGTTCTTGTGACGAGCCAAAATACATCTTTCAAAATTGAAAATATTTGAATTCGAACTCTAATTAAACCACCATTCAGGGACGTGGGCGTGTGTTTGTTCGTCCTTTTAATAGGAGGGGCAGTACACTGGGCCCCACTCTTTAATAAGGGGGCAGACCCCATTTTTTTTATAGGGCAGCTGCTAAGTGACTCCCCCTAGTTGGGCAGAACACTCTTGGGGACAGCTTGGATGACACCCAAACCTAGTTTAAAATTGGGTTTTAGGCTCAAATCAAGTTTTGGTAAAAAAAACCAGGTTTTGGTGTCGTTAGGGTGGAAGCAGGGATGGGTGCAATCACATTGCACAAATGTAATGTGTCGATGCACCTGATCACCCCTCAAGCTTCTGTTGTACATCCTGAGAGACTCAGAGTGGGGCCAACAACAGCTGGATGGTGATTAGGAGTAGTGGCACGTTGCAATATTTTTTAACAGTATGATTTCACCTGATCCCAACACGTTTGGTGACACCAAAACCTGGTTTCTAATCAGGTTTTGTTTAAAACCTGGATAAGTTAGAAAACCACTCCGCCCCAAGGTTAGGGTTCTTCACCGTCCTCCCAACAGCCTTTCACGTTAAGGCTGTTCAGTGCATGCCTTAGTTCAGCCATTTCTGAAAATGTGTGTATTTTTTTAATCATGGTAATCCAGTCATTTCCTTGCGAAGAAATGGCAGGTGATTTTTTTTGTTTTGTTTTTTTAGGTCGGTCAGTCATTTACCGGCCAGGAAATGGTCCCAGCAGCCATTTCTAGGCTGGTGGGTGGCCGAAAATGGCCAGATTTTATTTTTGTTTTTATTTTTCGTTTTTTTTTTTGACATTCTAGCCATTTAAATTTTGACCACCCACCAGCCGGAAAATGGCTGATCGCCTGGCAAGGGCCGTGCGCCATCCTAGCCATTTGCCCGCCGAAAAATGTCTGGCTTTATTTTTTGGTCTTTTTTAAGTGTTTAATAACCAAAACCTTAATTTCAAGCTTTGATCATCCAAACAGCTTAAAAACTTTGTTTTTGTAAACCAGGTTTGCTAAAAACGAAGTTTTAAGTCCAAACCTGATTTCTCTAAATCAGGTTTTGCCCTCTGGCATCCACACTTGCCCTTATGAGTGTTAGTTATGTCCTGGATCTTCTCCCCCAAGCAAAGCTCAAATTGCCTCGTCTACAAATAAATACATTAATTGTTTCATAGTTGTATATCTATATGTATGAAAGATAGAGAGAGAGAGAGAGTATCTTTCGTAGTTTTGAGCCACCACTATCATTTGGTGGTCCACATCACTGGTTGTTGTAATGAACCACACACGTGTTTAGCGTAGGGTGAATTATGTTCGATAATCAAGATACTAAAAAAACCAGCAGCTCATAATCATGAAAATAGGGATGGACAAAAAACTTCATATTAGGGCCCATTAACATATTTAATTAGGTAGATTTTATGCCAAACATGATCCAAATTAAGGCAAGTTTTTTTGCTTTTGGGGGTAAGATATAGGCAATGTGAAGTTACAGTGGTTCGGTGCCAAAATAGAGACACCTAATGGTACTTTGGATCAACACTTTCAATCTGTGGATCCTGTTAAAGATCATGATATGAATCCAATCCAAAGATCCAAATTATATGAGCAAGGGTTCAAATGTGGTTTGACCTCATCGACATCATCTAAGTGCAAGGCGGATTCATCAACATCATCCAAGTGCAAGGCAAAAATCCAAAGGAGCATAAACGTGTCAGATTCTGATAATTAAGAATGGCAACAAACATAAAGCTAAAATGTTGCATACATTGGCAAATGACGATAAATCTAGCAACAAACCAAGTCTGGATCTAAATCTGGACGTTGAGATTTTATGTAAATCTGGAAAGTCGATTTTCTATCCTCGAAAACAATTTTTTTTTAAATCTGGAAACCCCCCTCTCGATGAATGTTAAATGAGAGTAAGGGTATATTGTGGACTCAGGTCTCTTGGACCGAACCACATTAATTCTGGTGCGATTATCTTTTTACAGTGTTTATCATGCAGGACATGGGCTCTCAGCTCAACAATCCATTGCCGATGACAACTGGTTCCTAGATTCAGGAGCCACCCATCATGTTACAATAACTTATCCATTCACAATGATTAATTATCAATGGCAGTGATGCACTCAAAATAGGTGACGGGTCAGGTTTGCAAATATCTCACGTTTGGCTCCTCAATTGTTGATGGAAAATTTGTTTTAAATAATATTATTCATGTTCCTTCCATTTCAAAAAATTTGTTATCTATTCAAAAATTTTGCAAGGATAATGATATGAAATTTGAGTTTCACCCATCTCATTGCTATGTGAAGAATCTTCATACAGGGACCAAACTTCTGGAAGGACAAAGTGAAGATGGCCTCTATCGGCTGAAGCTCAAAAACAAATGAGAACATGTGGCAGCACATATTGGTAAAAAAATTGATAATTCTCAATGGCATAATAGATTGGGCCACCCGGCCATGAGAATTGTTTTTCAGATAGTAAATAATTTTGGCCTTCCCTTTGAAAGATTTAAAAACCTTGAGATTTGTGAAGCTTGCCCAAAAGGGAAAAAGCCATAGTTCACCCTTCGGCAAAACTGAACTTTCATGCTAGTAGCATGTTGGATATAGTTTTTTCTGATGTATGGGGACCATCTCCAATAATTAGTAGGGGTGGGGTTTCAAATATTACCTAGTGTTTGTTCATGCTTTCTGATCTCGGTATGCATGGATTTATTTTCTAAAGTGATGTGTTATTTGCCTTTAAAATATTCAAATAGCATGCTAAAAATATAATTGAAAAGAAAATCAAATACCTCCACTCAGATTGGGGAGGAGAGTATCAAACCCTTTCTACATATCTGCAAGATCAAGGAATTGGGCATAGAGTTTCATGCCCTCACACCTCTCAGCAGAATGGTTCTGTTGAGAGGAAACATTGTCATATAGTTGAGACAAGGCTAACTATGATGGCTCATGCTAATGTGTTCACACAATTTTGGACTTATGCATTCAGTACAACTGTATATTTAATTAATCACATGCCTTCAAGCCCACTAAAAGGAAAATCTCCTTTAGAAGTATTGTTTTCAAGGAAGTCAAACTACAATTTTTTGAGAGTGTTTGGATGCTCCTGTTTTCCATGCCTGCATGAATATCGTCATCACAAGCTTGATTTTAAATCTACCAAATGTATTTTCCTTGGATATGCTCCCTAGCATCATGGATACTCCTGTCTAAATCCTAAAACTGGAAGGATTTTCATATCAAGAAATATGGCCTTTGATGAATCAAATTTTTCCTTTGTTAAAACAGAATATGCCAAAACTCAAGGTTGCCAAGATAGGTATGAACCAGTCACTATTACCTCTCCTTTCCAAACTACCAATCAAAACGAGGAGCACCCCATGCACACCTTCTAATGATGAGGATGTGACTGCTCATGAAGAGAACATATCCTTTTTACATGCAAACTCCAAAAAATTCTGCCCAAGATGAGACTGTTGAGAACAATGGTCAACAACCTGCGAATCACCCTTTTGTAGGAAGAATTCATCCCATGATAACAAGATTTCAGGACGGAACTCTAAAACCCAAGATTTTTCATGCTACCAAACATCCTATTTCCAATGCTCTCTCGCCAACTTTGACTTAGGACATGGAAGTCGTGACCTTCAGGGAGGCTATTCAAGATTCAAATTGGTTTGAAGCTATGAGAAATAAAATCTAAGCTTTAGAAGGAAACAAAACTTGGAAGTTTGTTCTTGCCACCCAAGCAAAACATGTTATAGGCTGCAAATGGGTCTATAAAATCAAGAGAAAAGCTGATGAGACTCTTGAGAGGTATAAAGCTAGACTCGTAGCAAAAGGATACAACTAACAAGAGGGTCTAGACTATTTTGAGACCTTGAATCCTGTAGTAAAGCCTACTACAATTAGACTTGTTCTGTCCATTGCTGTTAGTCAAGGTTGGGACATCAAGCAATTAGATGTGCAGAATGCTTTCCTATATGGGAGTCTGGCAGAAAATGTTTTTATGCATCAACCTCCCGGCTTTGAGGATCCAAATCAGCCAAATCATATTTATAGACTTAAATGAGCTCAAACATGCCCCACGTGCCTGGTTTTCTAGACTTAGCAATTTTCTCAAAACTCTTGGTTTTAAATGAGCTCATACTCACTGTGTATTCTCTCAAATTCAAAAGTGTTTGTTTAAGTCTTTTATTGATATAGATGATATTATTATTACATGAAGCTCTTCAGAATATATAAATTATAAGGCATCAGAATTTGCTCTGAAGGATCTTGGACAATTAATGCATTTCTTCCTTGAGATTGAAGTTCAGAGAACGACACAAGGGCTTGTTCTTTCACAGATAATATTTATTAGATTTACTTCTCAAAACAAAGATGAGTGGAGCCAAACCTGTTTCTACTCCAATGGTTGTGTCTCCATCTCTTTCAAGCAAATCTGGGACAACTTTTCACAACCCAACCATGTATCAAAGCACAGGGGGGGCTCTTCAATATGCTACATTAACTCGCCCATATATCTCCTTTGGGGTAAATCAGGTTTGCCAGTTCATGCACAGTCCCACATAAACTCATTTCGAAGCTGTCAAACATATCCTTCGTTACCTCAAAGGAACTCTTGAATATGGGTTCTTGATTACATCTACATCCGACCGGACCCTTAGTTGTCACGGGCTAACTTTCCAAGGCTAAATTTTTCGCATTTTAAGCCAAGGAAGGCCCGTGCGGCACTAGGCCTCACGACCTAGTCAGCCTCACAGCACGTGTTTCCCACACGTAACTTTCTTACCCAGCGGAACGTCAACTTAACAAGCTCTTCTTTTCAAGAGATCCTTCCGAACATGGTCCATCGTGCATCTGATAGCCACTTACGTGCATAGCCGTCCCATACCGGCTAACACCTTCAACCACCAAGCCAAACGTGCCTTACCACTCCCACAAGCAAGCGCACGTTGACAAGGGCTGAAACGTGCCTTCGCAGCACTACCGACTTAACCAACATCCAACACGGGTTATGGGAGCATAACGCATCCCAAAGCCTTTACCGATGCATGTCATGCCTCCAACCATCATTGCAAGCCAACAACGTATGGATGCCTTAGCCTCGCGTGCCATGGAGCAGATAGCAGCCCCATGGGCACGCCCCCAACATAACCTCACCATAGAAGGGACAAGATCTTTCGACCCCCAGTCCGCAGACCAGTTGATGATTATCTGCCATAGCGAACAGCACCACCCAAACTCGTTCGCCGGCGTTGTGCACTCTCTTGCACAACCCCATGCCACTTGGCATGGTTGGGACCGCATCGCCGCACCAAGGGCCGCCTGCCTACGCACCCAAGGTCTTTGCCTACGCCCCATGGGGGATTTGAACTACACACGGACACCCCCATGCACTCCCAGTGCTGCCCGTGCGATATAGGGGACCTCCTGTTTGAGCTGTTTGGCACATGTTGCAGCAGTTTGGCATAGGCAACATTATATTTTTTGTACGTTCATCTTTCTAAATAAGTCCAAACCAGCAGAAGTAGGAAAGCAAGTGTTAAAAAACTAGCATCAAACGATTACGAAGCGACTATGCAAATGCATAAAAAACAAAAAAAGGAAACACATAAAAAACTAAAGATGAAACATATAAGAAATGGTGTGGACACAAATATAAAACCATATAAAATCAATACCCAAGCTTATTATAAAAAAAAATTATAATTTTCTAATATGAAATATGTAAGAAGTAAGGGAGAAGCAACAAAAGGTAAAAGAGAAACGTAAAAGAAGCCAAATAGAATCAAGAAGGGGAAGCAGAATTCTCACTAAAAGTATCATCATTGTATTGATATGGCGGAAGTTGTAATTGTAGTTTAGGACTAGAAATGTCAATAGAATAGTTTTTTATCCAATATCCAACCAAATCTGACTTTGTTTAATTAGTTGAATTTGGTAAGCTAGAACATACCATATAATAATCGGATGCTAATACAATTTTAATTTTTTGTTACTGATCAATTCAATGGATATCCAGTTTTGATGGATATTGAAATCCGATTCGATGGATAGCCCGGTGACTCTTTGCTATCGGTGTAAGGGTTTGCGGAGGGGGCGAAGGTCTTCCTCATCAGTCAGTTGGGCCTTGCGACCCGCCAAACCTTTGTGTCAGAGGAAGGAGCATGAAAGGCAGTCGACTAGGCCCTGCATGCAACCCACCAGACCTTTACGATTCGAGGAAGGAGCAAGAGATGTGGAGGAAGCCCCTTCGTCGAACCTCCACTGGTTGGCGTGACCTGCGGCCTCCTGAACACCCCGTGTTGAGAGAGCGACGTTGTTGGAGGAATCTATAGAGAAAGAAGAGAGAAGAAAAAAAAAATGGGTTTCTCTCTCGAAGCAAAGCAGGTTATATGTTCCCCCCTTCTCCTCTCGAAGGGTCGAGAACCTCTTTTTTATTTTTTTTTTATTTTATTCTTTTTAGTTTAAATTACAAATCTACCATTCTTTTCTCTTATTTCCATCTGTATCCTTTAATTACATAAAATACCCATGTTTCTTCCTGATTATTATGTCTCTGTCCTCTGTTTTTCAATATAATTTTAGAAAGAGGCTTGATGTCTGAAAAATACCCGAGATAGGATTGTAGTTTTTGGTTTTTTTTTTCAGAACAACGTTTGAACTTTTTAAAATTATAAAAAACCACATGAACCTTTCTATTTAACTCAAAAAGTTCTCTTTTCTCAATATTTTGGATTCTAATTTGTTGTTTTACCCATAGCCACCCAGACAAGTGGTTCTTTTATGTTGTTTGCCTCTTATAGCTTTATTTTGATAAAAACTAAAAGCTCAAACTTGATTGTCTTCCATAATTTGATAATTGCATGCTCAACTCTGAAAATTAGCTATTATTGTGCTAAAAAATTATATTGAAGACTTTATTTGTTGAACACAACATAAAAACATATTTTTGTGTGTGAGAAAGTTTTTGATATTATGGATTGCTTGATAATGAATATGATATCTCAAATGATCATGATTAATGTTGTTTTTTCTATATTCTTGAATGTTGAATTTTTGCCAACATAAAATAATAATAATAAAAAAATGACTAGTAGAGCGTGTGTTATCGAACTAGTGAAAACTAAATGGCACAAATTATCACATATGAAAAAGGCAGATTCCTCTTGTTTTAACTTTAAAAGGCATCGAGAATGCCTTGAACATAGAAATGCAAGGCCTTGAAGATGCTACTCCAGAGGAAAGCAAGAATGCATATATTAAACATAAAAAAGAAAATACACTGGCTAGAACCATCATGCTCACCTATATGGAAGGTAATTTTATTAATGTATTTGAGGATTACCCCACTGCTAAATCTATGTTTAAGGCAGTATCCACTAAGTATGACACTACCTCAGAAACTCATATTTAGTTGATCTTAAAACAATATAATTCATGCAAAATGCAAGAGAGTGATGATGTACTTGATCATGTTAACAAGATGTTAGTGATGGCAAAAGACAACCATTGTTGAAAATGCGATCTCAGATCATATGCAAATATTTGGATGCCCCAAGCAATGTGTATCATCTTGCATAATCTACTTTCTTCATGGAGGACAATCACCATTGCTCTTAGGCTAAACTCTAGCACCTAACATTTGATGAGTTGCCTGCTCAATAAAAAATTGAGCAATAGCATATGCAACAAGACAGAAAGAGTTAATTACATTTCACTAGAAATGCACCCAGTGGTAGTTATGGACTTCCTAGGCACCTCCAATATAAGAAAAAAACATTTAAACATTTTGACAAATTTTGATTAGAAGAAAGATCTAACATTATGCAAACTGTAGGAAGCCGCCTCCCAAGTAAAGTGCTTCAAGTGTGGTAAACTTGGGCACTTCAAGAGGGATTGCCAGTGTCACCAAAACAACAACAACAACAACAAGATTGACATGCAAAAGGAGATGCATGATGTAATTTGTGTGATATTAGAGTGCTTGTATACGGATGAAGAACTTTCTACATGATGGGTGAACTCGACATCAGATTGCCAAAAGCAAGGAAGGGGTAGTGGAGATGATAGATTACAAACTTGAGAAATATCTGGTGCATATGTGCAACAACACCTACTCTGATGTTATGGGTATTGTAACATATCATATTGAAGTCTTTGAGAATAATGTCTTGCTGACTGATGTTATGTTTGTTTCGTCTATATGACATAATCTAGTGTTTGTTCCTGTCCTGATTAATAAGGGATTTGAAGTTAGGTTTATCAAAGGAAAAGTAACCGTGAAAAAGCATGGCTGAGTCAAGTTTGAAGGGCGTTTTGACTAAGACCATGGTTTGTTTAAGCTTTATGTTTTTGACTTGAATAAAGTTTCATCATCTTTTGCTTATGTTGATAGTGTTCTTAATGTTGATGTGAATGTATGGTACCAAAGACTATGACATATTGGTCTAAATAAAATGAAGAAATTTATCAAACTAAATTTAATGTCTAATTTTGAAAAAACATCATTTCATAGATGTGATCATGTATACATGAAAAAATGATAAGAAAACCATTTTCAATTTATGTAATTAGATTATTTAAATTATTAAAAATTATTTATACTGACATTTGTGGACCTTTCAAGACCCAAACTCATAAATGAATACAATATTTCATAACCTTCATTGATGATTACTCAAGATATCATTATATATATCTTATAACATATAAGTCAGGGTATTAAAAGAATTTAAATAATATCATCAAGAAGCTGAAACCCAACTTGAAAGGAGGAATAAGGTCTTAAGGTCTGACCGAAGAGGAAAATATATCTCAAATAAATTTATTGAATATTATAAGGAGAATGAAATCTACAACACTTGAAACAGCTCAACAAAACAATGTGTCTAAATGATATAATAAGACTTTGCTTGACATGGTAAGATCTATGTTGGCTCATGCATCATTACCTAAGGTATTTTATGAGAAAGTTATTTATACAACTATATTTGTTCTAAATAGGGTTCTATGTAAGATCATTATCTCTACACCCTATGAGTTATAGATTGAAAAAACTAGTCCTTAACCCTCTATAAAGATAGGGTTCAATAGCTCACATAAAAATCATAGATCGATCTAGAGATAAACTGGATAACATATCTATAAAATATACTTTTATTGGATATCCAAAAGGATCTAAAGGTTATAGATTTTATCATCCTGATAAGGGTTTAATTGAAACTAGAGATATTGTATTCTTGAAAGAGCAAAACATAAAACCAGTCATCCTTTAAATAAATAAAGCTGATCAATATGATCTGATCTATGACTAACGATTCTCAAGAATAAGTAGATAATGATGAACTAACTGTTAGTGATCCTTCTACTTCGCATCAAACACAGGTTAACCACAAAAGGTCAAGAGCTCCTTCTTTATATCAAGAACTATGTTACTCGATAGACCTTGATGTCATGAAAGATAACCTATCATATAGTGAAATAATCAATTCACTTGAGTCAATGTTTTGGATAAAAGCCATGGGCAAGAAAATTGTGTCCATTGAAAACTACAAGTTTGAGAATTTACTAATCTACTTGAAGAAAGGAAATACATTGGATGCAAATGAATATTAAGGAATAAATTCAAGTCCGACGGTAGTATAGACAAATTTAAAGTTAGACCAGTAGCTAAATGATTATCTCAAAGAGAAGGGTTAGACTATGTTGATATATATATTCAACAATTGCTAAATTTGCCTCTATAAGAATAATCTTGGGTATTGTAGCATATTATGATTTAGATCTACATCAGATAGATGTTAAAACTGCATTCCTAAATGGTGATCTTAAAAAAACCATATTTATGGATCAATTTGAAGGTTATATTGTTAAAAATCAAGAGGATAAAGTGCATATATTCAACAATTGCTAAATTTGCCTATATAAGAATAATCTTGGTTATTGTAGCACATTATGATTTAGATCTACACCAGATGAATGTTAAAACTGCATTTCTAAATGGTGATCTTAAAGAAGCTGTATTTATAGATCAACCTGAAGGTTACATTGTTAAAGACTAAGAGAATAAAGTGCATAGGTTGAAAAAATTTCTATAAAGGCTGAAATAATCACCACGATAGTCGTACTTGAAGTTTCATAAGACAATTATTACAGTGAGATTTATGGCAAATAGATTTGACCACTGTGTTTATGTTTGAAAAAATGAGAGTAAATTCTCTATCATTTTTTTATATGTGGATGATATTCTTTTGACTGAAAACAATAATGAAATGATTGCCAAAACCAAGTCATAGTTAAATACTTAGTTTGAGAGAAAAGATATGGGGGAGGCATCCTATGTTCTTGAAATTAAAATTACTTATAATAGAAAATTTGAACTTTTGAGTTTTAGTCAAAAAAGATATATCAATCGTATACTCAAAAAGTCTAGAATGAGTAATTGCAAGCTAGTAAGAACCCCCGTAGTAAAAGAGATAAAATAAAAATGATTGTTAGATTGAATGACAAGAAATATTAAATGTACCTTTTGCACAAGCTATTGAAAGCTTGATGTATGGTATGATATGGTATGTATAAGGCCTAATATCAGCTTTGTTATTGTTCTCGTTAGTCACTACTAGATTAATCCTGGTTGGCCTCATTGGTAAGCAATGAAGAAAATATTTAGATATTTAAAAGGGCTAAAAACTTGCAATTGTGTTTTCAAAAGAATAACTTAGAACTGACTGAATATTCTGATGTTGATTCTGTTGAGAATAAAGATGACAATAAATCTACTTATGAATATATTTTTCTCTTTGAAGGAGGTGTAATTTCTTGGTCATGCAAGAAAAAAGACTCTATAGCTCAACATACCCAAGAAGTTGAGTATGTTGCATGTAATGCTGTTGCTACTTTTGTTGTTTAGATAAGCCACTTCATCAATAATTTAAAACATGATATAACCAATGGGCCAATACAAATTTGCTTTGACAATCAAGTAGCTATCACTCTTATGAAGAGTGAAGTAGACCGTTCTAAAAGTAAACACATAATAATAAAATATCACGATGTTCATGATAGGATTGAAAAGAATGAGATTACATTTAAGTACTTGTCTATTGTTGATATGATTGTTGATCCTTTAATCAAAGTCATTTATGAAGAATTATTTTCAAAATATGTATCATGTATGAGATTAAAATACGTCTAATTGAGATATGTAGTTGAATGAGTAAAAATGCTAATCATTTTTATATTGTTTGATGCAAGAGCAAAACTTCAATAGTGAAAAAAAATCTTGCACCATGATTTGGCTTGCATGGTCAAGTGAGAGATGTTGGCCATATATGGAAACTGAGGTGGCCATGACGTCCCTCACATATATAGGTCCATGCGTTAATGAGAGAGTAGAGCTCACTCTCTCATTAATGCATGGATTGCCCATTTTTGAACATATCCAAAAACCAGTTTTTAAAACTTATTGCAAAATATTTTGGATAGGATGTTGCATGGTTTAAACATCCCCAATCAAAGATGGGGAAGTGACTACCCAAGAGAGGAATATTTAAGCCCTGACCATACTCTGTAGGATCATTCTTAAAAAGAATTCCCTTGAGAAGGCCATATTCTAATATCCCTCTCAGTTTTCTCTCGCTCTCTGCGCATCAGCGATTTGTATCCACAATCACCTATACATGGATGGTCGAACAACCATATTGAAACTTTGGCCCTGGTGACCTCAAAATTTGGGCCAGCTTTTGAGGGCATGCAATTTTACTTATTGTGCAATTTAGCAACTTTTAAAAGATAGATATCCATTAATTAAAACTTCTACAGTTCCAAACACATTCTTGGTTTGCACTTTCCAGAAACTTTTTCTTCACAAGAACGATGGCCAACTGTCAACTAACTGAGACCAAGTTTTTGTTTGCTATCCAATGTGTAGCAATTGAATGGCTGCCCACTGAATGGATGCGAACAGAGGCAGAAGACGGATTCTTCTCTCTCTCACTCTTTCCATGTGATTTGGGAGAAACTGCTTGTGGTCCACCATATCATTGCAGTACTATATATACTTCGGTCTGTTCGTGGGTGCTACTGATCATTTTTTTTAAGCAATTGGCTTTCTTGGCTTTCCTCCACTCTCTTTGTCAACCAATGATCAAAGGATGGAATGCGTGATAATAAGAGTTTTTCTAGCAAAACAATTCAGAGAGTTGTAAAAAATTGGCTATTGCTCCTTTGTGTAAAATAGAGAAAGAAAAGAGAAGATGGATGAGCCAAGCCAGGGCCATCAACAGTTCCATCAAAGCATGGCAATCTTGAGAGCACCAAGTTTGATGTTTTCTTGTCTTTCATGGGGAAAAACTGTTGGTGCGTGTGGCCATGTGCTGCACGTTGTGCTTATCCATGAGTAGGCCTGCTCATGGAGGATAAGCTAAGCCCGTTTTATAAATAACCCTTTTCATTTAAAATTCAAACTCTAAGTTTATCAAAAACATCGAACTCACCGATACTCTCAACCGTCTACTGAGCCGAGAGAGGGAATCCGAAGGCCATATAGACACGAGACTTGACTCCTATGAATATATGCTATATAACACACCGTGAAGCCTTCAAAACAAACCTCCAAGCAAAAAACAATAATATGCACCTTCTCAACTTTTTTTCTTTACTCTCTCTCTCTACTGCCGCTCCTCAATGTCTCTGTTGCCAACACAACCGAGGACCTTCCGCTGTGCAACCTCAACAGTGGTATCAAAGCAGAGGTTCATGATACTCTCCAATACTTGCGACATTCAACCTGCAAGGAGGAATCAATCAAAAAAAAAAGGGCGAAAAATGTAAGAGCTACTGCTCCCCCTTTGTTTTTAGCCTTCTTGTTTAGTCTCTAGATAAAGACCTTGCTTCTATGCCTGCCTCTGAAAAGCCCAATCGAGAAAACATAGATCAACCTATTTTACTTATCACTGAAATTCAAAACTATAAAAAATGAGTCGTACCTGTTCGACTCTGTACATCAAAACAAAAGAGGAAAAATAGAGAAATAGTGAAATAGAGAAACAACAAAAATAAAACAAAAGAAAAACATATATAAGAATATATATTTGCTGTCACCGAAAAGTTATCGGTCGCTTGCCATTTTTTCGACAACACCGATCAATTAGAAATAAAAGGCCTCTGACCTATTTTTTACTGTTGCTCCCTAACTGAACATAAAATAAAAAATAGAGAATCAAAAAACAAAACAACAGAAAACAGAGAAAGGGAGAAACCCCAAACCACCGGGAAAAACTGGTTTGACCTCAGGTCTGAGCGCAGGGAGAGCCTGCATCGGAAAAAATAAACCCAAATAGGAAGATGGCCCATCGCCACAGGTGAACGGTCAGAACCCCTTTTCTTTTGATTTCTGAGTGCTCCGACAGTAGAAAGACAGAGAGTCCTCTGGCAGAGGGAGCCAGCAGTAAGGAGACCAAACCCAACCAGGCAGTCAGGCCATCGCCGTTGGAGGCCAGCTGGAAAATCATTTTTCCTGATTTTCTGGTAGCCCCGACAAAGGTTCGACAGTGGGTTTCTTGACAAAAAGAGCCTACACTGAGAGGGTCAAACCCAACTACAGAAACAGGTCATCACTGCCAGAAATCAGCCGAAAACCACTAACATTGCCGCTGTAGTCTCTGATCGGTCTGGAGCTTCGACAAAGAAGAGAGAGAAAAAACCAATGTATCTGAGTCAGTTGTGCCTTGTTCGGGCCTTAAATAGGTTGAGGGGTAAAAAGACCCCTTTGACCCTGGATATTTTACATATTTTGAAAAAAGGGTTAAAATAAAGTATTTTATAACCTGCATACTTTTTAAAACTTATTTGCTAAAAAGGGTTTCAAGTTTGAATTTTTTGAAAAATAACTGAAAAAGTTATATTTCCCATTTAATACTCAAAATAAATTTCTAATTTAAAAAAAAAACCCTTGCTCCTATTAAATTTAAAAATACTTGTTTAAATTTAGTTTAAATAATAATAATAATAATAATAAAATTGTTTAGTCTGACAAGAATTTTCTTTTGATTATTTTCTTTGTGCTGACTTGCCATATATTAATTAAATTAAAATTAGTTAGTACAAAATGGCTAGTCGTGTTTGTGCCTCCGAATTAGCGAAAATAGACAAGCTAAATGAGACCAACTTTCCTGTTTAGAAAAGGTCGATCCCTTTAGCTTTAACTCTGGAAGGATTGGAATATGTCTTTAGTATGTCTATAGAAAAACCGAATGACAAATCATCTCAAGAAGAAGTAATCAAATTCAAAAAAAAATTAAAAAGATGATTTGATGTCAAGAACCATCATGCTCACCTACATGGACGATGATCTAATCAGAGTCTTTGAAGATTATAAAACTGCTAAAGAAATGATGGAGGCCATTGCCACCAAGTATGATACCACATCCGAGGTCCACATTCAACTATTACTCGAACAATGCAACTCATATAGGATGAAAGAAAGTGATAATGTGGTAGATCACGTAAATAGGATGTTGGTCATGGCTAAAGACCTAGCCATTGCTGAAAATATAATTCCAGATAGAATGCAGGTGTCCACCTTACTGAATAGCCTCCCACATTCATGGAAAATGGTGACCACTGCGTTAAGATTAAATTCAAAGAATTTAAACTTGATTGTGCTGCCCCTGCAATTAACCATAGAATAAGAACACATGGCTAAGTAGAAGAAGTCAGAGTTGATGGTGGTTCAAGACACACCATCTCATAGCCAAATACCCGTTAAGCAAAATAACTTTAAATAGAAGGGTAATGGCAAGTTCCATAAAGGAAAAAGTGCAGGTTTCAAACCTCAAGGCCACAAAGGCTCACAAGTCAAGTGCTTTAAGTGCGGCAAGATGGGACACATCCAGAAGAACTGCAGGACAAAATTTTCCAATAATAGGAGCAACTGGAATGGTGGGAGATACAACAACAATTCAAGCAAAAAGCATGATGGAAAAGAAGTCATCTATGTTGTATCTGAATGTCACTTTGCGAATGAAGAACTCTCAGGGTGGTGGGTGGACTCTGGAGCTACTCGACATATAGTCAAATTCATCGATAGAGCTGTGGATCTCAAAGAGCTAGGATCAGACAAGCACAAGGTCTATATGGGCAACAACTTCTATAGTGATGTTCTAGGAGTTAGATCCTACAGACTCAATGTGGGAGGGACTAGTGTGTTACTGAAAGATGTACTTTATGTCCCTTCAATGAGAAACTGAAAAAGGTTTTGAGGTTCGGTTTGTCCCTAGAAAGGTCACTATAGGGAAACATGGTAGAATCCTGTTTGAGGGTAAATTTGACAAAGAACATGGGATGTTTAAATTATCTAAAAATAAAGAAAAAAATTTCTCGTATATTGATTGTGCCTTAGTTATTTATGTGAATGCATGGCATAAAAGACTTGGGTATATAAGCCTAAAGAAAATAAAAAATCTAGCACAACAAGGACTAATCCCTAACTTTAATGAATCTCACTTTGAAAAATATGAATCTTGTATTTTTGGAAAGATGGCAAGAAAACCCTTTCCACATAATGTTATTCGAGCCACTGAGCTATTAGAAATAATCCATACAGACATTTGTGGACCTTTTAGAGTCCAAACTCATAGTGGCATGCTATATTTTATAACATTTATTGATGATTTCTCGATATATGGATACTTGTATCTCATCAGAAATAAATCAGAAGCACTTGAGAAATTCAAAGAACACAAAAATGAAGTTGAAAGACAACTTGGTAGAAACATCAAAATTATGAGATCTAATAGAGGTGGTGAATACACCTCAAATGAGTTCAACAATTATTGCAAAGAACTGTACCAAGGACACCACAACAAAATGGTGTTGCTGAAAGGTGTAACAGAACTCTCCTGAACATGATAAGATCCATGTTAGCAAGTGCTCATCTACCCAAAGGTTTTTGGGGTGAAGCTGTAAATACAACTATGTATACCTTAAATAAAGTACCTTATAAGGTTGTCCCGAAGACTCCATATGAAAGATGGACTGATATGAAACCAGACTTAAATCATCTAAGAAGATGGGGATCTGTAGCTCATGTAAAAATCTTAGATCCAACTATGGATAAATTGGATAACAGATCAGCTAGATGTATCTTTATTGGTTATCCAAAAAGATTAAAAGGCTACAGATTGTATCACCACAGACTGAAACTGATAGAGGGTAGAGATATTGAGTTTTAAGAAAATCTCAACAATGAATTTGGTGATCCAACTGAGGATCCCTTTGATTTGCTAGATGATCATGATGATCAAAATGAACAGTTAGGTAACGAACCAACTATAGAACAATTAGGTAATGAACCAGTTGTGGAACAGTCAGGCAATGAACCAACTGATTCCGAACCCTCTATCTCTCAAGGACTAAGTGGTCGTAAAACAGTATAAGAAAAATGTAGATTAGCGACAAATGTTATCCTTCATTAATCTGTCGCTAACATGTTTAGCGACGGATTAGCGATGAAAATTGACCATCGCATAATCCTGGTCGCTAAAATGCGACAAAATTATCTATCACCAATCCATCGCTAATTAGCGATGGATCACGTCTGTTGCTAATCCGTCACTAAATAAAGATTGATTTAGTTTTATGAAGGAATGTATTCTGTCGCTAATCCATCGCTAAAATTTAACGACGAATACATATATGTCGCTAATGTCCGTCGCCAATTGAGTGAGGGATTAGCGACAGATTAAATTCCATCACAAAACATCAATTGATTTAAATTGATGACAGATATTAGCTACGAATAATATCCATCGCTAATCTGTCGTAAATTAAATTTTTTTTTTGAAATATGAATATCGAGAAAAAATTCTTGTTATAAAATTTATATAACCTGTGTATAAAAAATAAAGTACACATAAAAAATACATATACAAAGCTGGTGAAACAAATTTAACACAAGTTATAAGTTACAGTACAGTCCTTGCCAAGTTCTAATTAGTTACAAGTACGTGAAACAAATTAAACAGATGAATCTAATCCTCGCCAAGATTCAGAGCATCATCCTCTTTATTGTCTGGATCTGCCCCTCCATACATGCCTCCATCAGCTCCTCTATGTTGATCATCTCCAACATCTTACAAGAGAATCGAAATGTTAGTATTGATAAACAAAATATAATGAAATAAATTATATGCAATGCACCTAGTCTAATGCAATCAAAGTAATGGGCTGAATGACATATAGACTAGCAATAAAGTGAAGGATAATAACAAAATTCAGATATGTGTTCTAAGACTGATTTTTTTTTATAGTGATTCAATCATGCAGATATGTGTTCTAAGGTTGTCAAAAAAATATCACAGTGATTCACGCATGCATATAATGTTTATAAGGCTGTCAAATAAATGTGTTATGTATCATAATCATGCATATATGTGTTATAAGGCAATCAAAAAACTTTCATAGTGATGAAATCATGCTTATATGTGTTCTAAGGTTGTCAAAAAACTTTCATAATGATTCAATCATGCATATATGTGTTCTAAGGTAGTAAATTTTTTTTATAGTGATTTAATCATGCATATATGTGTTCTAAGGCAGTAAAATAATTTCATAGTGATGAAATCATGCTTATATGTGTTCTAAGGTTGTCAAAAAACTTTTATAGTAATTCAATCATGCATATATGTGTTCTAAGGTTGTCAAAAAACTTTTATATTGATTCAATCATGCATATATGTGTTATAAGGTAGTCAAAAAACTTTCATATATGCTAATATCATGCTCATATGTGTTCTAAGGTTGTTAAAAACTTTCATAGTGATTCAATCCTACTCATATGTGTTCTAAGGCAGTCAAAAAACTTTCATAGTTATTCAATCATGCATATATGTGTTTTAAGGTTGTCAAGAAACTTTCATATTGATTCAATCATGCATATATGTGTTATAAGACAGTCAAAAAACTTTCATATATGCTAATATCATGCTCATATGTGTTTTAAAGTTGTCATAGTGATGAAAGAATGCTTGTATGTATTCTAAGATTGTCAAAAAACTTTCATAGTGATTCAATCATGCATATATGTGTTATAAGGCAGTCAAAAAAATTTATAGTGATGAAATCTAACGACATGAAACAAATTACATGAATCTTTATACTTGACGGACACCAGAGCTCATGTTGAATTCAGACAAAGTTTTCCTGTTCCAAAAAAAGTTGAACAACTCATTATAAACAAGGTTGAGAATGGCGTCATGTAAAAAGTCACGCATTTTCTCCTCAAAACGCTGACAGACACCATTCCAAGACATAGCAGGGTCAATCGAATGGTGAGAGTTGATGCTGGCGGGAGAACTCTGAGAGACTTGGCTCTAGGAGGCAACGACTGATGTGGTGTTCATGTTACTTCCAAACCCGAACACATGACCCTTTTTGGGTTCACCGATTGCAGTCACCCATGCTGCAGGATCAAAAGGCAGATGCTGAGTGGAGTCATCACCATATCACTCTACCATCTGTTGCTCATATGACTCCTTCAAAGTAATGATTATAATATGAATTAATAATTAAGAATTACAATATTTATGATAATGTAATTCATAATAACTTGTATATTATAATGTTTATTAATACAATAAATACATACCGATGTCGCTCTTGACTTCTCTGATACAAACTCTCTCATGCTCTTATGTTTATGTGTTTCAACAAACACATCCTTGTAAGGCACAATGCCTCCTTTTCTGCTTCATGCAAGGTTAAATGATAAAAAAATTAATTAAAAAGTATGCAAAAATACTTATAAATTTGATAATTTATATTGATAAGTTACCATTTTCTTCTGGTGGCTCCCAAAAGTCCTAGATCCACCTGTGTGTAGATGGGCATCAGGCATCTTTGCTCGATTTTGTGCAACCTTTGCTAAGCGGTTTCAAAATTCATTGCTCGCCTACTTGTCGTACATTCTCTCCCAATAATCTCTCATGATAGTAAAAGGGCCATGGCCCTTGCACTGCAGTGGATCATCTATCCCATCAGCTGCTTTTATTGTTGCAGTCTTCATATTATGCAGCATGTCGGCAAATCGATTAGCAACTATCTACTGCCACACTACCCTCGCATCCTTCTCCTTGTTCATAGTCGCGAAGCGATGCGAAGCCTACAAATACTTTCAAAAAGTTAACACACATGACTATAACAAAAAATTAAATATGAAACACATTAGTTATGATAAATGATTGCATACCATGAATGAGGACAATAATCTATCTAACACCTCCTTCGGGTACTCTTTTCATTGAGCGACCGATCCTGGCAGATGCTGCAATAGTGACTTCCTAACTTCTCGTACTACTTCTTGTGACTCGAACCTCGCACTACATATGAATTGATACACATTAACAATCAACTGTCAATATACACTATTTATAAGATAAGTATTGAACAAGTGACAATGAAATACTTACGGTCGACTGTCGATATACACTATTTGAATGAGTCATCGTGTGTGAGACTGAGAATACCCTGCATCCGGCGTTGTCTCGTGATGTATATGAATAGATGGTGTAGGTGAGTTATGTGCAGATAAAACATCATCTATAGAAAATTGAGTTAGAAATTCACACAATGCACATTTAAACTAATCAAATATACAATTAGTTAAATGATATACCTATCGAAGCAACCCATGAAGATGAAGGCTGAGACTGGCTATCACTGAGTGCTCGACCACTGTGACCTCCACGAACCATATTCTAACGAATAAAAATTTTATTTGGATCAGTTAAATAACTCTATATCTTCATGGATACATAATCAAATAAAAAATAACTTCATGCAATACATTCAAATATTGCAATATATTCAAATCATTCACATCAAATCATTGTAATACATAGCAAATCATTCAAATCATTCATATCAAACATTGTAATACATTCAAATCATTCACATCAAACATTGCAATACATTCAAATTATTCAAATCATTCAAATCATTGCAATACATTTCAATACATTTAAATCATTCACATCAAACATAAGGTATGTATTATAAAATGTATTTCACTAGCTCGAGTATGCTTCTTCATCACTTGTTTGACTTTTATATTCTTCTTCTTTCTCCTTTTTGTCCTCTTCTTCTTCATTGGGCGCCCATCCACTTAGTATATCATCTGGATCACATTCTTCCATACGTGTGTTATCGGATAATGGAGATGTGACATGCAGACATTGTGTGACATAATGACCATAAGAGAAGTCATACATATCATCTGATTGATAGTAATTACCCTCTTCAACAATCTTGTCTTCCTGTAATTGATCATACTCGGGGTATAGTTTAGACTTCACCTTGCAAACCGCCCATCATTCATTTCTATCTGACTTCCTTGTATTCGGATGTGAAGTATAGTAAACTTGTTGAGCTTATGATACTAATATGAATGGTTCATATGTTCTAAACCTTGATTTATGATTCACATCTACAATTCCTTAGACTTTGTCGACTCATGTTGTTGTGAGATCAAACCAATGACACTTGAATAAAGTTACCCTGTTATTTATGCCTAAGTTAGTCAACTCCATTATTTCTTCTATAATACTGTAGTAGTCAAGTTCATTTTCACCGTAACTGCTACCCTTGACACACACGCCACTATTCATCATTGACTTGTTTATACTGTATTCTTTTGTATGAAATCGATAACCATTTGCGATGTATCTGTTGTAATATTGCACAACTTTGGTCGAACCATTTTGTAAATTACATATTCCTTGGTCATTAACATCACCATGACGAACCTACAAGCATAAACAATGACTGTAAATACGACCAATTAAATAACATATTGTTGTTTACATGAAAAGAATGCATGTCATTGTCCTTACCAACTCTTTCAACCATGACACAAACTTATTTTCACATTCTTTTTGTAATTCTGAATCAGTGAGATGGGGAAGTTCTCTTTGCAACTCCAGATCAAATCGTCTGCACTTAACAAATAATTATATTACTGAACTATGTACATAGAGAACTTAGTGTAACATATTATGTATACTTACTCGATGTAGGGGTCGATTTGTGAGCAATTAAAAAGGATATAGATTTGTGTTGCGTCTTGCTCTCGATCTTCCAAGTGTCTTGACCGTCAACTGCCAAAGGCATTCTCAAGTGGTTTAAATATCGATAGTTTGTCAGCCACAATAACTTGTTCTCCATCATCATTACGAAGTTGGCAAGTGTAACGTGTTGGAATGTGAGGCTCAAAGTACATAAATGAGAAATTTGAAATCTCTTCTAAAATGTACACTTCACAAATTGAACCCTCCACTCTTGCTTTATTCTAATCCTTTTTTTTGAGGTCAAACTTGCATCTGTCAACAATATACATCTCGTAATACAATAAATTTCTAATAGCAAAAATATAAAAACAAATTACCTTTCAAATGGGTACATCCACCGATATTGCACAGGACCACCAACCCCAAGTTCATATGGCAAGTGTATGATCATATGTTCCATAACATTGAAAAATATTGGAAAAAATATCTTCTCTAGTTGACTAATAGTAGTAACAATAGAATCCTCTAAATTCTTTAGCTCAGTTACTACAACTTCTGATGCACATAATGTTTTAAAAAATTGACTCAACTCGGATAATACCCCCCATATAGGTTTGTCTAACATATCATGAAATGCTAGGGAAATCAACTGTTGCATGATAACATGACAATCATGGCTCTTCAACCCATATAATTATCCCTCGTTTATCTTTACAGCCTGAGCAATGTTAGAGATGTATCCATTTAGAAATCTCAAATGTCACAACCACTGACATACCTGCTTTACTTGATCTGGTCCAAGCACGTACCTTGCCTTTGGTTTCAGTACTTTGCCATTATACTCTTTGAGTTCCAATTCTGGTCTTTTACATATTACTTTTAAATTCATACGAGCCTTCGGATTATCCTTCATTTTCTCTTTGACATTCATTACCGTATTGAACACATTATCAAACACATTTTTCTCCACATGCATCATATTCAAATTATGTCATATCAATAAGGTCGGCCAATATGTTAGTTCCCAAAATATAGATTTCTTTGTCCAATTGTGATCCTTCCTAAATTCAAGGAAGAGCCTCACACTACGGGCATCTATCAATACATATGGGAAGTATCACAATTGTCTTAAAATCTCTATGCCAGACAACTTTGTAGGTGGACCTTCTATTTCATTTGTATCTGCTTTAAACACATTCTTTTGTCCTCTGAACGGATGGTCATTGGGTAGAAATCGATGGTGACAATCAAACTAACATGGCTTTCTTCTATGCGTCAATCTAAAAGATTTTGTATCCTCCATGTAGTACGGACATGCCAACCTCCATGTGTGCTCCAACCAGATAACATACCATATGCAAGAAAGTCACTAATTGTCCATAGAACAACAACCTTCATATTAATATTTTATTTTTTGTGGGCATCGTACGTGAGAACACCATCATCCCACAATATTTTCAGTTCATCAATCAATGACCTTAAATATACATCAAGATTTTAGCTCGAAGACGTCAGGCCAAGGATCAATAGAGACAAGAAAAGATTTTGACGCTTCATACATAAGCTTGGAGGAAGGTTGTATGAGGTGACAAATACTGGACAACAAGAGTATGGGGTTGATCTACCCCCAAATGGATTAAATTCATCTGTACATAAATCGATTCTAACATTTCTCACTTCCATTGCGAAAGTCTGATGAGTACGATCAAAGTGCTTCCAAGCTTTCGCGTCAACAGGATGCTTGATCTTGTCTTTATCATGTCAAACTTTATTTGTATGCCATCTCATGTGTGTAGCTGTCCTCAAAGACATATACAATCATTGCAATCTAGGGGTGAGAGAGAAGTAGCGGAGTGACTTATATGGCACTTCTTTTGACCTCGTGCTATCATTGCTTCTTGTCTTTGACTTAAACCAATGATGCCCTCATGACGAACATGATCTGCTATTTTCTTGATCTTTGAAATACAACATGCAGTGATTTAGACAAGCATCTATCTTTTGATACCACATACCTAAATCGTTGACCATAACCTTCACATGATAGAAATTTTGTGACAATTTCTCATCTTTGGGCAACATACTCTTCACAATAGAGCACAGATGGTGAAAACATGATTGACTCAAATTATACTCGAACTTCAAATTCATTTGTTGAAGAACTAAAGAAAAGATAGTGTAACTCTCGCAACCATTCCAAAGTGGCTCATCAACATCTCTAAGTAAATCATAAAATCTACTAGTTGTATCGTTTGTTGCTTCTTCCTCTACCCTAGTTGGTACATCACTAGAACCCATAGCAAAACCCAGTTCTGGTCCTGTGGCATCAAATATCAAATCTATATATGGATTATCGTTCACCACATCCACCCGTAAATAAAAATTGTTTCAAAATTCTTCATCATGAAGCATTCAATTCTGATAATCACTCACAAAACCCTTTCTATAAAATGATGTCTAACGCCATGAGGTTCTACAAATCGAATGTTCTTACACATCGTGTAGGGGCACCTGATCCGACTTGTGAGATCCACTGTACTGACACTTGCCATTGTAAATTCAATAAAACTGTCAACACCATCCATATATTCAAGCGATACCTCATTTTCAACTATCCTACGGTACATCCATTCACGGTTTGCAATCATTTTGTCCTATGATGATACATATATTATCCTAATAAGTTAAAAGAGAATCATAAGAATGCTATGATGAAGAAAATATCTAATTTATCATGCATTCATGGTGAATATAATGATTTGATATATATATATATATATCACACACACACACACACACACACACATATATATATATATATATATATATATATATATATATATATATATATATATATAATGTCATTCAATCATAAGAACTATGATGCATGCATTGATAACTTAATATTTTTATGTGCAAAACCATTCATTTGAAGCATGTTTGAAGCATTGATAACTTATTATTCATTTTCATGTGCAAACCCATTCATAACACGATACATTCATTTGAAGCATGTTTTCATGATACAATTTCACATGAAAGTCATAATCAAATTGAAAATAACTTCATATAAGTATGGATATAGTCACATCAAACATTATAATACATTCAAATTATTCATATCCAAACAATGTCAAACATGTACCTGCAGCAAACACACTCCAATATCCCGCTAACTACTACCATGACTAGCATGGAATCCAAACTCCAAAAATAAGAACACTTCTATTTTCATATATTAAAATCATGCTCAGCATAATCTCCGAACTCCATCAAAGCAGTCCTAGATATCCACAACTAAGTGAGTGTGTGGACATAAAAATGTTGCATCCAAGAAATTAAATAACCTATGATGCGCTTGCATCACTTACTCACTACGAGTATTTACCTGATTTGTATTTTGTTTGTTTCTTTTCGCATAGCATTTTAAGCCGCATGCGAGGCTCAACATTAAGCATCATGCATTTTGCTCAGTTACGCACCAGCAATGCACATTACTCTTGCCAACCAAAGGCAAAGACATAGAGAGAAACAGAAGAAAATAAGCAAAGCCCCCTGCCGAAAAGTACCAACGGCAGGGGGGGCCGCCCCCTGCCGACCGAGCAAACACAACGGTAGAGGGAGTGGATCCCCTTGCCAGAAAGTACCAGTGATAGGGGTGCGAGCCCCCTACCAGCTGAGCAAACACAACGGCAGGGGGGTGGATCCCTCTACCGTTGTTGCTTAAACAAGGGCAGGGGGCAGAACCCCTGCCAGAAAGTACCAGCGGCAAGGGTGTTGCCCCCCCTACTGGTCGAGCAAACACAACGGCAGGGGGGGCGGATCCCTCTGTCGCTGTTGCTTAAACAAGGGCAGGGGGCTCCGCCCCCCTGCCAAAAAATACCAGCGGCAGGGGGGCTCCGCCCCCTGCTGACCGAGTAAACACAACGGCAGGGAGGGCAGATCCCCCAGCCGCTGTTGCTTAAACAAGGGTAGGGGGGCTCCACCCCCTTTGCCAGAAAATACCATCGACATGGGGGCTTTGCCCTCTGCCGATCGATCAAACACAATGGCAGGGGAGGCGGATCCCCCTGCCGTTGTTGTTTAAATAAGGGCAGGGGGGCTCCGCCCCCCTGCCAAAAAATACCAGCAGCAGGGGGGCAGGTCCCCTACTGACAGGTTGGAAAGAGGAACAAGGAAGAGGCGCGAGGGTACGAGAGGCGAGCTCATCGACGTGGTCGCTGTTGGACTTCGGTCGAGTTGCCAGAGCCGAAAGAACAGGTAGTGGGTCGTCGGTGGGGTCACTGAGGGAAGAAGGGGAGATGGCATCGGTCGGTGTGGCCGGAGAGGGATGGGCATCGATCGATGTGGCCAAAGAGGGAGGCAGTCACCGAAAGGGAGAGAAGGGAAGGGAGGAGGTTGCCGGAGAGGGCGGCGATCGCCGAAAGGGGGAGAAGGGAAGGGAGGAGGTCGCTGGAGAGGGAGGCGGTCACTGAAAGGGGGAGAAGGGAGGGCAGGTAACGGGGCGAGCGAAAAGAAAAGAAAAGAAAAGAAAAGAAAAGAAAGGGAGCTCGCATTAGGGATTTATGAGAAATTAGCAACGGATTTGCGACGGCCAAATTCTGTCGTAAACTCCATCGCAAATATGCGATGAAATTTTTTTGCCGCTGATCCGTCTCGAAGTTTCGACGGATTTTGAGACAGAAATTTTTTTATCATGAATCCATCTCTAATTAGCGACGGAGTACCATCAAAAGTTTTTTCGTCGCTAATTCTGTAAATAATTCGAATGTTAGCGACATATAGTTTTCTCTAGCTAATCCGTTGCAAATTGGTAACGAAAAAAATCCGTCGCTAATTAGATTTTTTTTTTATAGTGAAAGATCTAAAGCTCCTCCATCCTACTTGGATGACTACTATGTGTATTTGTGTGAGAAACTCTGCTATTTAGTAGATCTTGATGAATTGACCGATAATCTCTCATATACTGATGCAATTAATTCAAAAGAGACATCAAAATGGAAAAGAGCTATGGATGAAGAAATTGATTCCATTAAAAAGAACCAAGTCTGGGACTTAACTGATCTTTCTGAGGAAAGAAAACCAGTTGGTTGTAAATGGGTTCTTAAGAAAAAAAATATAAAGCAGATGGATCTATCGATAAATTTAATGCAAGACTAGTAGCAAATTGTTTTTCCCAAAAGAAGGGAATTGATTATACAAAAACCTATTCGCTAATTGCTAAATTTACGTTCATCAAGATAATATTATCCATAGCTGCTCATTATGATCTGGATATATGGCAGATGGATGTAAAGACTGCCTTCCTAACTGGTGACTTAAAAGAAGATATATATATATATGTCTTAGCGAGAAGGCTATGTGATAAATGATGATAAAGTGTACAAGTTGAAAAAATCCTTGTGCGAATTGAAGCAATCGTCAAGACAATGGTACTTGGCTTTTTACAAAGCCATAACAAAGATTGGATACGAACCAAATCAGTTAGACCACTGCATATATGTTTGGAAAAGTGGGAGTCTTTCTTGTATCCTATCACTATATATTGATGACATTTTACTGACTGAGAATGATAATGAAAAGATAGTCAATACAAAGAAATTGTTATACACCAACTTTGAAATGAAAGATATGGGTGAAGCTTCCTATATTCTGGGAATTAAAATCACCCGAACCAAAGATTCAAGGACTCTCTGTTTAAGCCAAGAAAGGTACATTGACTATATTCTTAAAAGATACAGAATGCATGACTCCAAACCTATTGGAACTTCCGTTGCAAAAGGAGTCAACTTAAGCAAAAGCGATTATCCTGGTGAAGGCCAACCAAATCTTGAAATTCCTTATGCTCAGGTTGTTGGAAGCCTAATGTATGTGATGCTATGTACAAGACCTGATATAAGCTTCGTTGTAGGTCTTGTTAGCAGATATCAAAGTAATCCAGGATGGCCTCACTGACAAGTCGTAAAGAGAATTTTTCTATACCTAAAAGGTTCTAATGGCTTGCAATTGAGCTTTCAAGCTAACAATCTTGATTTGATTGGATACTTTGATGCTGACTTTGTAGGATGCAAAGATGACAACAAATCTACTTCTGGCTACATCTTCCTCTTTGGAAGAGGAGTTGTTGCGTGGTTCTGTAAGAAACAGGGTTGTGTGACTCAACATACTCAACAGGCTGAGTATATCGTGTGTAATGCAACTGTGATATTGCAGTATGGGTCAACAGGTTCATTAAAGATTTAAAGATAGAAATATTATGTGAGCCTGTACAGATATACTGTGATAATCAAGCTGCTATTGCTCTAATTAAAAGTGAAGCTGATAGCTCCAAGAGCAAGCATATAATGGTGAAATACCACTACATACATGATATGATTGAAAACAATAAAATAACTGTAGACTACCTTCCTACATTTGATATGGTAGTGGATCCCTTAACTAAGGGTATTGCAGAAGACTTGTTTATCAAGCATGTTGCCCGAATGAGATTAAGATATATATATATATGATTATGAAGGAAATCCTTAACGAAAAATCCATAATTAATTCAAGAAAGCCTACAATAGTGGGAGCAAACTGAGCAGTCTTATGTTCAAGTGAAAGATGTTGGTGCGTGTGGCCATGTGCTGCATGTTGTGCTTATCCATGAGTAAGCTTGCTCATAGATAAGCTATGTCAGTTTTACAAATAACCCTTTTCATTTAAAATTCAAACTCTAAGTTTTATAAAAAACATTAGACTCACCGATATTTTCTCAACTGTTTGCTGAGCCGAGAGAGAGAATCCGAAGGCTATATAAACACGGGACTCGGCCCCTATGAATATATGCTATACATCACATCGTGAAGCCTTTGAAGCAAACCTTCAAGCAGAAAACAATAATCTGCACCTTCACTTCTTTCTTTCTTCACTCTCTCTCTCTGCTGCCGCTCCTCAACCTCTCTGCTGCCGCCACAACCGAGGACCTTCCGCTGCGCAACCTCAACAAAAATACTCGCAACGGCTTTGCAAGCCATCTCCACAAAGAACTGGAAGAGCATGGCATATCCACCTTCTTAGACAGTGATGACTTGAAAAAAGGGTGAGCGGATCACTGAACTGTTCAAATACGTTGAAGGTTCAAAGATTTTTGTGCCCATCTTGAAAAACTATACACACTCCAAATGGTGCCTGCTGGAGATAGCTAAGATGGTGGAAATCGCTAACAGGGATGTGGGGGAGAGGGGGCAATAATTCCTGTATTCTTTAATGTTTATCCATTTGATGTAAGGTATTAGAGGGAACCGTTTGAAGTTGCTTTTTAGAAACTATCAAAGCAACAGAGAATTTGATGAAGAGAAGATGAGTGAGTGGATACGTGCCTTGAGAAGAGCATGAGATATTTTTGAGTATCCTTGACATGCACGTAAGTAACAACATCTCTCTCTCATGATTGACTACGTGACACAGATGGGTAAGTAACGTCTCTCTCTTTCATAAAGGCTGTATATAAATCAGTTATGAAGGACTAAATCAAATAGAGAAGTGCATTTTTTAGACATGTTTCTTTATTGGATTCTGTATAGAATATCTAGTTTACATGTGGGGAGGATTGTGGTTATTCCCTTAAAGTTCAACACATGTGTCTTATTAGTATCAGCTCACATAATGAGTTTACAATGCAGGACCACATTCAAGACATGGGAAGGATGGTTAAGGAAGAAGGTAATTGCAACCTTCTGATGGGCAGCAGGCTATGGGATAGGGGCGAAATCCCAAAAGTGTTAAAGGATGCAGAGGTATCACCTAAATTGATTTGTCATTTTCTTTTTTTTTTAAAGAAATTTCTATCATTATATTCATAGCATTAAGATGTTGATCACTGGCATAAGATTGATTATAACCATAACTGATTTCTGTCATTTAGTTTCATAACATAAGAAGTTAGTCATGCACATGTGATTGATCTCATAGTAAAGTCTGACTCTATTGAGATAATGATGCAGGAGCAGCGGTACACTATCAGCTCCATAGAATCCATTTTGGATCCATCTTAATTATTTATGTTTTTTTTTAATTATTGTAGTTGGATATTGATTTGTGGATCTTATTCAGATTGTGATTGAGTTTCGAATCTACCTCAAATCCCTAGTATGATTAGGCTTTCTAGTTTTTTTTTCTCTTCATTATAAATATTCGATATAGAGATAAAAAATGAGAGATTAATGAATTATGATATACTTTTAGTGATTTTCTTTATCTTTTTTTTGTTAATTTTCTGTTTTTCATAGTCATACTTTGTAATTGTGTTAGGGTGCCGATTCTTGCAGGGTTTAGGAGTGATCCTCTTGTCCATTGTATCATATTAGTATTAGAACGAAGTTGATTTTCCCGATAATCGCTCTCTTGCGAAGTTCGAGGAAGAAATTATGGAAGAGTTAGAAGCATGTGTCCTACGATTGGAGAGCGAAGCAGGTTATATGTTCCCCCCCCGAACAGGGCAGTTAGCTACATCTCATGATCGGGGGTCCCAAAGAGCACCACGTATGTAAGCATGTGCGTCTCGTATCCCCATGTTTGTCAGCATTAATTAGCGTTGGAGTTTGATGCGATTGCAAAGACTTAAGTACCCTCTCCTCCATTGGTGCAAAAAAAAATGACGGTTCTTGAAAAGGAGTGGTTGTAAAGACTTAAGTGCCCCGAAGATGATTATTTAAGACCCAGTCTCTGCACTACAGGATTATCCGAGAAAGATATCTCCCCTGGACATCAACCCTTTCACACTCTCTCTCCCTTCTATTTCTGCTTCTATGCACATCCAACAGAAGATCTTACATTGCTCCATCAAGCACCGACTGACCTGCACATTTACTGTTGTGGAGCCTGATTCAGAGTTTTTACCCTTACAGGAGGAGGGTCTGGGGCTCCTCTCAGTGTGGGTAGCATCATTCAACTTGAAGAGTTATGGAGTCTGATTCAGAGCTTTTACCCTTACAGAAGAGGGGTCTGAGGGCTCCTCCCAACGTGTTCATGGCCCTTTGCCCTCACAGGATGCTACCCGTTCGGGCTCATCAACCATCTCTCGCTCTCTCTCCCTTCTATTTCTGCTTCTGTGCACATCCATCACAAGATCCTATATTGCTCCATCAAGCACCGACTGACCTGCACATTGACTGTTGTGGGTCCTTACTGATGAGCTGCCTCTAAATTTATTCGACTCTGGGTCCTTACTGCACTTGAAGTTGAGTCGTTGTATTTTTTGTTATTCGGTGGGTGGTGAGGCCCTCCTCTACTCTCTCAAGACTCTTATGTCAGGAAAACCAAGGCGACCATGGCTACCATCGACGTGGGCCTACGACAGCTGCGTGAGGTTTGGAAGGGTGAAGCCCAACTGTTGCAGCCAACCGTTGGAGAGGTGGAAGAAGAAGATGAGGTTGAGGCGTTTGAGACGTCGATGGAAATGCCACCCCTCGAAGCCGAAATCAAGTCTCGAAGCCGAAATCAAGTCTCGCAGGGCAGATTGGCAGGTTAGAAGGTGCAATGAGGCCGCTGCCCGGGCTGTCCGACTGGTTCCGGCGACTGGAACCCAAGTTCGGAGGAGGTTGGAACAAGGTTGGGATCTACGGGGCTTTGAAGGTATCCTTAGGGAACATAAAGTGCCAGGCCAACGTGATAAGGGCTCTGTTTGAAGCATGGTGCTGGGAGACCAACACCTTTGTGTTTCCGTGGGGAGGGATGACGATCACCTTGGAAGATTTGGCGATGATGGGACTCCCATTGCTTGGAGAGCTCGCTCGAGAGGACCCCAACAATTTCAAAAGCAACAGTGCAGAATTCGGCAAAGAACTGAAGGAACGATTCAAGAAGCTTCTTAGGCGTGGTTCAAGCAGGGTGACGTTTGCTATGTGGATGGAAGAGTGGGCGCGAGGCAAGGAAGAAGAAGAAGAGGAGGAGCCTTCCATGCAAGAGAACCAGGCGTTCTTGGTGCTGTGGCTGTGCCGCAGCGTGATCTGCTGCTCGAGGGGGCAGTGGGTGAGGAGGGGAGTCTTTGAAATGGCGGTGCGCCTCTCTCTAGGCCACTCCGTAGCGCTCGCTCTGGCCGTGCTCTGCCTCATTTACGACGTTCATGAAAATGACAAAACTGCCCTCCATCGATATCGCGGGAAAACGTTCCGCAGGTGGTTGTAATGTATCGTTGAAGTTAAAATGGGGAATGAAATGACAATAGAAATCGCTGAAAATTTACAGAAATAAATGCCCTCCTTCTAGAAAACTGAATCGTCGGTTCCTCTTCCTCAGACGGACATAAATGCCCTCCTTCTAGAAAACTGAATCGTCGGTTCGTGAAAATGACAAAACTGCCCTCCATCGATATCGCGGGAAAACGTTCCGCAGAGTTTGCGTATGTAGCAAGTGTTATGTTGTATGATACAAATAGTTCAAAAAAATCCTTTCTCGCTCTAAGCACTCTACCGGAGATTCTTTGCTTTCATCTCGAGTTGCCGGAGCATCCTTTCCTTTTTACCAGAGCATCTGTTTTCGTCTTACGCGCAGTCGCAGCATCGTTGCCACCTTCTGTTGCGTATTAGTTGTTACTGTTGCTTACTCTACAGTTGGAATATCCAAATTTCCATCGTTTCGGTGAGTTTCGTGTAAGTTTTCTTTCTTCAATCTGAAGATTGGTTCTTATACAATGATTTGTATTATGAACCCAAATATTCCGACGATTTCTAATGATGATGATCGTGTATTGTGTTGTGCAGGTTAGCAATGTCTGCGCCTCATCAGATTAGAGATATCCTGTCGTTCTATGGGTTGTCTATTAGAGAAGTGATCCGCCAGTCCCATCTATCTAAAGTTTTTGAAAGATACCAAAATATACTTAAGATTGAGAACGATGAAGACAGGGAAAAAACCTTGGAATCGTATTTTGCGGAGGATTATCCATCAGATATCGAGGCTGCGGACCAAAGGAAGAACTCTGAAGAACGAAAGATGCAGAACAAGGATGACGAAGAGAAGGCAAAGGCCAGAAATATTGATGAGAATATAAATAGAAGGCGGAGGATTAACGCACATCAGATGGAAAAGAGGAAGAAGAAGGCGGAGGAGTGGGAAAGGGATGTTAGCAATATGATGGCGGAGGCTCATAGGAGAAACTTGGAGAGTAGAGCAATGCGACACAAGGCAAGGCTACTGAAGGAGGCGGAGGAGAGGCGAAGGCAAATGAATAAGGAGGAGGAAGAGAAGGAACAGAATATTCCTCAGTTTGAGGAAGAAAAGGAAAGGCGAAGGACGGAGTTGGAGTTCGAGGAAGCTAAGGAAATGCAAAGACAGCAGAAGGAGAATGAAGAAAAGAAGGAAAGGCAACGGAAGGAGAAGGAGGAGGAGGTAGAGAAGGAAAGAGAAAGGAAGAAGCAGGAGGAAGAATTGCAGGAAAGAAGGAAACAACAACTGCAAGAGAAAGAAAGGCGGCGGAAGGAGAAGGAGGAAGAAAAGGAAAGGGAAAGGAAGAAGCAGGTGGAAGAACTGCGGCAAAGAAGGAAACAAGAAATCGAAGAGAAAGAAAGGCGGCTGAAGGAGAAGGAGGAGGAAGAAAAGGAAAGGGAAAGGGAAAGGGAAAGGGAAAGGAAGAAGCAGGAGGAAGAGGCGAAAAGGGAGAGACAAAGGAAGCAGAAGGAGGAGATAAAGGAGAGAGAAAGGAAGGAGAAGGAGGAGAATGCGAAAAAGGAGAGAGAAAGGATGCAGGAGGAGAAAAGGGAGAGAGAAAGGAAGGAGAAGGAGGAGGAGAAAAGGCAGAGAGAAAGGAAGCAGAAGGAGGAGGAGAAGAAAATGGAGAGAGAAAGGAAGGAGAAGGAGGAGGAGAAAAGGCAGAGAGAAAGGAAGCAGAAGAAGGAGGAGGAGAAAAGGGAGAGGGAAAGGAAGGAGAAGGAGGAGGAGAAAAGGCAGAGAGAAAGGAAGCAGAAGAAGAAGGAGGAGAAAAGGGAGAGAGAAAGGAAGGAGAAGGAGGAGGAGGAGAAAAATGAGAGAGAAAGGAAGGAGAAGGAGGAGGAGAAACGCGAGAGAGAAAGGAATCAGAAGGAGCAGGCGGAAAAGGAGAGAGAAAGGAAGCAGAAGGAGGAGGAGGAGAATAGGGACAGAGAAAGGAAGCAGAAGGAGGATGAGAAAAGGAAGGCGAGAGAAAGGAAGGCGAGAGAAAGGAAGGCGACGGTGGAGCCGGTAGAGATGGAGATTGAAAGGCAGTTCGAGGCAGTGGACCCACCAGAAAGTCCCAGGTTGGAGCGAGAACAGCAGAAAATAGCGACCAAGGTAAATATATCCGTCCTGTCTGCGAAGATTTAATAATATGTTTAGCGATTTTGGTATAGCGATTACTGTGTTAGGTATTAATATTTATAGCGATTACTGCGATAGTATGTCTGCAACCGATATTATTTATAGCGGTTAGTAGAATAGTATTTATAAGTACAAATTGAAGTAATTTATAATTTGTATGAATAATATGTTATTTTGTGTTACAGGGAGGTCACAGGAGAAGTAGAGCACCAGGTGAAAAGCTCGGAGGTCGCTGTCAATGGCCTGTAGTTCTGTCTTGGTATGGTCAACTGAGTGCATATCAGAAGGACCGACTACGAAATATGCACTTCGGTGGCCTTTTGGACCAGCAATATTTTGAAACTTGCTGGAATACCATGACTCACCTGGTAAATAAGTGGAATGATAAGACTAACACATTCCAGTTTGATTCTTTTGAGATCACCATGACTCTAGAAGATGTGGCGAGGATCACTGGCCTTAAGTGCGATGGCAGTGCTGTCCTATTACGACATTCAAACTATAACGCAAGGAAAAACTGCACTGCCCTTCTAGGAATGTCGATGGACGAATGGAGTCAATGTATTTCTGGTGGAAGCAATTCCACATCAATGAAGGTCTCAGTTTTTCGTAATAAATGGGAAGGCCACTCAGCTACTTGTGCATCTGAAACAGCTGACCAAGAGTTGCGTGGCTTCCTTCTATATTTTTTTGCTCTTATATTATTTTCCGATTGTTCTGGTTCGAGAATAAGTTCCATGTGGCTGCAGTACCTGATAGACTTAGACGAAGTCGACAACTATGCCTGGGGTGCCGCTATGCTCGCACACCTGTACAGTCAACTCCACCGTGCGAGTAATGGTACGAAAACAGTTGGCAGATTTTGACCATTTGTTCAGGTATTTGTTGATTACATACTTAGTATTTGTAGACAAATCTCATTGCAGTCTGTGGCGTTGCTAATAATATTTTTTTTGTTAGGCCTGGGCGTTGGAACATATTATCCCATTGCGTCCACGGTGTGGCCCTCCGATTTGTGGTTTTCCAAAGATCGGTCGCTGGGCCAGAATAAACGTCGCAGTTTATAATGCTAAGTCCATTTTAGATGGGCTGCAATTAAACGAGGTAAACGTTCTAAAATTGTTTACAATTGCGTCAGCATTTACCATTGAGTATTATAAGTCATTGTAATGTTCAGCATTCTTAAGTATACATCGCTGCAGGATTGTCTTCCGTAGTGCATATCGTTGTTGCCATATCATGCGTAAATAAATTTTAATATATTTGTCATTCGTTATTAAAAAGAATTACCAATGTACAGGTTTTGTGGAGACCTTATGGAGATGGGGGCGATGATGAAGATGTTGTTGCGGAGGCTGCCAGATTGTCTGACCGCGATCTGTGGCTATTCTGCAATTTTGAAGCCCGAGTTGCAGCAAGGTAGTCGAGTTCTCCTACAATCTGCCTTGGGGCAGTCTATCCCAAATAAGCCTTTGGAGGTGAGAAGGAAGATGAATATTGGTGGGGGCAGGCACGTGAATTGAAGCGATCGCTACAGGGACGAATTATTAAATTGGAACTCAGGTGGTTTCCCTGCCGTACCGTATGATCATGAAGGACTACAATTTGATCCCTTCTATTTCGAAAGCTATTGGGAACCAATGCGGCGAAATCGGAAGATTGAGAAAATTGTCAATCCATGCCTCCCAACTGTCCCTTCTCATATTGTAGCTCAGCCTCTACAACCAAAACGTCGTCTCGCTCTGGTTAATACGACTAGTCCATCAGTAACAAATCACGAGGAAGACCGAACACTTGCTCCAAAAGAGAAGACTGTCTCTGCCGCAAGGTTCAAACTTATTGAGAGGGAGAATAAGAAATTAAGGACAGAAGTAAGCACTATGGGGACCCAATTGAATGCAGTGGTGGACATGATGACCAGTCTTCTTAGGCAAGGTTTCGCAACGAGGAGGCCACCCAGGATAGACAGTCCACCAATAAAAAGTGAGAGACAAGTCTATGAAATTTCATCAGATTCGTTCAGTGACTCGGAATAAATCCTAGATTTTCATTTTTATCACGCTATACATTTATTGTAATTGTATAATGAGTTGCGGTAACGTGAAATTCTTTTACTGTTTAATTCTTTATTATTACATCTTTCCGACTTTGTGGAAAACCCAATTTTGCAAAACAGGTTCTCCCTACGTTTTTAACCTGGTTTAGAACGGGGGAGGGAGGCCTATTTCCCACCCCTTCTTCTCTTCTAGAAGAAAAAAAAAAACTCCACCATCAAAACTGAGTTCGGCCATCAGTTGAGAAATGGCTGGATCTGTGGAAGAATCAAAGAAAAAAGAAAAGTTAAAAATAATAATTGAATGAAGGCACACATGCAACAGACAATGCACGTGGTTTGATTCTAATAGGAATCTACGTGAATAATAGAAAACCTCACTCTCCACTCTTTTCTGGTCTATTATCTTAATTTAAATAAAGATTACAACGCAATTTAGAAGGCAATTCTATCTTAGGAAGATACAGAATATTTTCCTTAGCTTTACATTTGTTGTTATCAGATTGTTTATTCTCATTCGATTTTCTTTGAATCAACTCTTGGATTTTAGGATCCGATTTCTCCAGCTCAACATGTTTCCTGATGTTATCGATATCCTTAATATGCCCCCTCAAGCTTAAGGGGTGGTCACAGAGCTTGAGCTTGTCCCTAAGAAAGATGAACTTGGCTGTGCCCAAAGCTTTTATCAGAATATTGCCTAACCTCTTTGGCATCGCTAAGATATAGCATTTCTGTTTAGCAATCGCTGTATTTGTCTTCGCCTCGAAAGAATAGCGCACAAAGTATTGGCGATCTAAGCCATGAACAATAATTTAACGAGTTCTGACGGCACAAAGGTTTGTATCCATATACGATAATCGTGAAAAGGTATTTGTGTTAAATAATCAATAGATAAGGAAAGGATTTGTTGCCATCGCTGGATACTTTGTGCTTTGAGTCAGAGAGCGATCTGTGGCATCGCAACATAGTGATTTGTGGGTATTGTTCGAATGTCAAATCACACGTGGAAAACATATTTTTGAATATTTAAAACTTAATGAGCGGCATGGAAAGACGTATTTTTGAATACTTCGAACACAAGCATTTAATTTGGCGGCGGTTATCAAAAAAAGGCGGCATGCGAAAAGCCGTATTTATATTTTTTTTAAACGCAATCAATTAATTAGCGGGCTGTTTTCAAAAAATGGCTGCACGTTAAAGGACTTTACCTTTGTAGGTGAGAACGACGTTTCAGTATCTCCGTTGCAAAGGTGCCATCGATATCTCCGTCCAGGCATGACGCCGAAGAAGGGGACAATCAAAGCAGTACGACCAGTCATGGCGGACAAGAAGAGGACTAGTGGAGCAATACGACCCGGCACGACGCCAAAGACGATGGGAGCACTACGACCGGGCACGGCGGCAACGGAGAGGACGATGGTAGCAAAACGACCAGGCACGGCGCCAGAGGAGTGGACGAGGGGAGAAAAACGACCAGGCACGGAGCAAACAGATAGGAGGATAGGAGCTAAACGACCAGGCACGTTGCCAATGGAGTGGACGATGGCAGCAAAACGGCCACGCACGTCTCTGAACAAGAAGACAACCACATCCACAGTACCAGGACTAGCGCTTAAGAGGTATATTCTTTGAAATGCCTGAGCGGTTTAGTGAACATTTGGCTTTTCATGTCGTATTTGGACTAGTGTTGTTTACTGTAGACAATAATTTCAATGTCCAATCCTGAATACCACGCTCATGGTGCACTCAGTGCAACGACCACAGTCTCGGGTGGGCGGCAACGCCTTGACGAGTTCGTAGATGACATCGAGCAGATGCAAGATGAATTTGCAGATGGGAACACTATCAGTAATTTTGTAAGTATTTGTCCACTATCAATTTCTAGGTCATCGGTTTGCATGTTCTGAAGTTCGTAACTTTGTGCAATCAGACAATGTATGATTTTGTCAATTACATTCAGAGCAACCCAACGAGCAATACAGTACGCATCATCAGCCCGTATTTCATGGTATGTCTGTGCCGCTGTTGTTCTGTTTGCTTTCATGACGTACTCACGTTTCTTGGTGGTTAAACCTTGTTATTTCGTGCAACAGATGTACGTCCGACGAAAGTCATACGACATAGAATTTGAAGATGCACTACCTTGTTGGAACAACGATGATGAGTGCATAGACATTTCGAAATTTGGAAAGGTAAGTGAACAAACCTCTTATCCAAGGTTTATTCGTAACATCCCCATCACGATAAGTCTCTGGAACGAAACATGATTTTATCGATTCGCAGATTTTACTTCCTACACTCTGGCAACATCCAGACCATTGGGTCCTATACGAGATGAATTTTCAGCTAAAACAACTATGGTGCTATAACTCATTGGACTGCCACAGTGGCGTAGAACGTGATGCTATGCATTTGGTAAGCTTGTACCCAAAGGTGAAGTAGCTATTCGAGGTGGACCAGACTGTAATATATTATCCTTTTTTCACAGGCGGGATTCCTTAACGGGCAAATGAGTGTCGACATTGGTGAGTGGATGTTGCTCTGTGCTGACGATGCTCCGTTACAAAGTAATGGGGTCGATTGTGGCATATTCGTAATGAAGCATATTGAAGCAATATACAATGGACAACAACCTTGTTTCCACGCTGTATGAGCTTCGTATCTGATGTTATTGGGTATTCCTGTTATATATTGGTTTCACATTACCTGTTTTGTTGCAGCAACATATGCCGGTAATACGCGACGAAATATGCGGAAAATTGATTGAGTTTAAAACGAACGGCATACAGAATAGTATAAAGTGAAACCTATCGATTGCTCTGTCTGTACAACCTAACGAGGCCCTCCATCACCGTTCTCGCCGTCTTCCTCGACAGTAACCCAGTAGGTGCAGTCGCGCTGAGGGTGGCCAGCAGGAGCTCCGCCAAGTCCTCTTCCTCTCCCTAGCGAGGTCTAAGCGGATTTGTCATTCCGGTGACGGGTGTTCATCTCGTTCCGTTGACGGGTGTTCTATGAAAAGTAAATTGTATTCAGAAATAGTTTTGTGTTGTATACGCATAACCAATGCTGGTAAAGTTGTTCTTAAGCAATGAAGAATACTATACGGCGAAAGATATTTCTAAATATCGCATTACGTGAACTTATCAATAAGAAAGGTTTGTTCTTAGAAATCGCTGTATTGATGAACCGACGGTAATGTACACCTAAGGCGATTTCTTTAGATGTACTTGTGGATTTATTTGAGACCCAAAGATTCGGTCCAATCGCATTGACTACCATTCAGAATAGCCCTCTGGCATGACATTATTTTCATTAATGCGGAGTGCTTTTTTATTTAAGATTTGCTTTTGGTTTAATGAAACTGACGTATATACTCGAAAACTGACGGAGGGTGATAGGACGTTTCATTAATATTTGAATGACACAACACACAGTTCCACTTTGCTTCGCGAATAAGGAACCGACATAATCGACAATTCCTGAATACACGACTTATTCTTGAATCGAGTGCATAGGCGGCTTCGACGCAGTTGTCGTATCCGTCTATACCTTTTTCATAGGTCTGTAAGATCATAATTAAAGAAACCGTCGTTTAAAATTCAAGCAATTTTCAAATGCTGGCACAGGTTTTCATGGTCGTAGCAGTGTAGTTTGACGTTAGACCACCAAGCGTATCGCTTTGTACTATTCGTAAAATACGAACGCGACATTAAAGTGATGTTTAAGCATACAACATTTCATAGCGATGTTGAATATTATCATTTCGAACATTAGAAGTCTTTGTTCATTGCATACATCGTAGTCTCACCCTGCGACTGTCAATCACGCGGGTTGAGCGCACATCTTTTATCAATTACAAGCCTTTTAGATCCTCGCCTCCGTCAGTTTCTCCTCCAAAATTAGAAAGGACGTCAACTTTTTGCAGAGTTCTTCGCGGAATCCGGGTATATCAACCTGCAAAAACAGATTGTAAACTAGAAGCAATAGACATGCTCTTAATTGCCAATAACAGAGGCCAAGGAATAGCATACAGCGTCGAAACAGGGTTCTGCACCATTGTATATCGCTTCAATGTACTTCATTACAAATACGCCGCAATCAACGCGATTATCTTGTAAAGGAGCATGGTATGTCGTGCGATAGATCCACTCGCTGACATCGACTCCCAAAATGGCTATGAGAAAACTGATCTGAGAATAATGCGACCGAAAGTAAATTCATGACCCCAGTACACTACACGATACTCATATAGATGGAATCTTACGAGATGGGAAATGTCTAGCCGTAAACCACTGTCAACTTCCAACGAATTGTAACACCATAGTTGTTTTTCGCGTAAATCCATCACGTATAAGACCCAATGCTTTTCAGACTGCCAGAGTGTAGGAATCAGTATCTGCAAATAGATCGAAAAAATGTTGTTACCACTATCACGCTGTAATATTGCACTGTAGGTTTGTTTGCTTACCTTTTCACTTGTCATAAGGTCTCTGCAGTGATTATCGTTAACCCAATAAGGTTTGCCGTCTTGAAATCCACTGGAGTATGGCAAACGACATAATATAGTCTGCAAACCGAAAGAAACATTACAAACACCAACGTTAACATACGAATCAATTGGACTAAATCAATAATGAAAAGCAACATAAAATACAACCAATATACCATGAAATATGGGCTGACGACGCTCACAGTCTGGCTTGGTGCGTTGCTTTTAATATAATTTACGAAATCGGATATAGTCTGTTTGCAGCAAATATGGTGTTGTATTGATCATACGTACACATGGCTTACGTTTATAGACAACTACTACTAGTTTCATACTAACAAAATTACTGATCATGTTGCATTGTGTGAATTCACTGCGCATTCGGTTGATGTCCTCCAGGAGTGATTGACTAAGTTTTTGCCCAACTTCGTCGGTGGATGTTCGACTGAAATGAATGCGGACATTGCAACGACCAATATTTAAATTACATTATATAGTACACAAAAACAAATCACAAAAAACGCATGAAAGAGACAGATTTTGCTGAACATGTAGACTATGTGTAGACAATATACCCATGATTCGCCATTGTTGGTCGTGTAGCTATCTTCGTCTGCCTCACCGACTATAATTTTCTATGTTCGAGGGCGGATCTCCAGGTTTATGAAGGAACCGTCGGTTTGGTTGTTGCTGGTTCACGAAGTAGAAGACAAACACACCTTCCAGTGCTTGTGCGACTATTTATGACCTAAAAGATGTACTGCTCAACCAACATGATCAATGAATACTGTACGACAACTCAAACATTTATGGGTATCCGTTGGAAAATACACATTGAGTAGCCTTTTATTTATAATATATGAATACAACTTTTTACAAGATAACAATAATGATTTCAAAAGGCAAGTGGAGGTGTCGGGAACGCGAAAGATTTGTTGGAGAAGAAGTTGACTGGAGGTGTATGGCGATTTGTGGTTATCGTTGAATAGCGATCTGTGGCATCGCAGCACAGTGATTGACAGTCCTACACTGCGATGCCACACATCGCAGCACACTTGAACAATCCTTCGCATCACGCTAAGATTGACAGTCCAACAATAATCAACAACATTCTACGTTGCGATGCCACATATCGCTATTCAACGATAACCACAAATCGCCATACAGTGATGTCATCATTCGCCTTCCTGCAGAAGCAAAAAACCGCTATCTATCGATTTGAACAAATTCAACCACGAACCGCAAGTCGTCAATGACAAACGACTATAAACTCTCAAAAAATCCGGCATTGTGGAGATCGAGTCATGCAAAGAGGCATGACAACTAAGTTAATAGGCCACACGAGATTCCTGTGTCCCAAACCTATCCGTCGAATGCATCATAGCCTGTCATGAAAGAGAAAATATTAGACACTGAATTATGTTTCAAAAGAAATGCGTACCTCCTCGCAACATCGATTACATACCAAAAGCCTTGTAAAACTGTAGCGATCGTTGTCGGAAATCTGGTCGGGAGGAATGTAGGTTTGAACGTTTGCCGATACTTCTGCAGGGTATTGCTGCATGATGGACATTGCACGAGTTAGCTATTTGACAAGCTTCACGCAATGGGAAGCAATATAATGTTTTACATACCTGTTCATTCGAAGGGCTTTGTTGTTTTTTATTACAGGTTGGTTGTTTCTTAGTCCTTTTCTTGCCAACCAATTCTAGTGCACCCTTTGCCCTCCGACGACTGCGATCAGAGGCAGGTTTTCTTTTGATACCCTGCGCTTCATGAATATGTCCATCATAATCAACAACGTTCACTACTGACTTGTTGAAGATAATGTTTACGCTTCGACGCAACTTCTCGGGAGTGTCAAGCGAGACATGATTTTGACCTACGTTGTTCGATCCCATTATCTTCGGCTGGTATTCATTCGCTGCAATAGACTTAATGTGAATTAACTCCCCGTTTTCAAGTAACTCCGTTGCAGCTTTTCTCACACATGCATAGCCTTCTTTGCTTCTCGATGCCAAATCAGCAACATGCATGAATGACCTACACAGTTGTTGGTAACGGGAGGCTATGTAGCACTTCTCGTCAACACCAGATTTACTCGCATTATCCATAACGAGCATTTCAATCTTCGCACGTCTCGTCCATCTTCGCATTACGTAAGACTCAGGTATTTCTTGTATCTTCTCTTGATTGAGTGCCTTTAATGCATGACAGCATAGGATACCTTTGAATTCATACATTTTGCACGAACATTCTACCCTTTCGTTGTCGACATTGTACGTGACATGCGCTTCTTGCCTTTCCTGATGCTTTTCGCCCTGACAAAAAATATGGTATTTGTGCATATTCTCGGTTTGCACCAGTTCTTCTATTTTGCAATTCATGACATGCAACACCTCTTTCTTGATCCATTCAAATACAGTTAGTGTATACAGAGCTGCAGGTCGCATCAATATTTTCATGCCAAAAGTTAGAGGTCGTGTATTGAAGCATTTCACGTCTTGTTCAAGCTCATTTTGTCTTAGACCGTCTACAAATAATTCATATTGTTCCATGAAACAAAACATTATTAAACATGAATACAGGGTTTTCTTCAGCATGGCATGCATAGATTCGGCTCTTTGTGTGCTTATCATACATGCACAAAAGTATTGTCTTCCATATGCCAATGCCCACTTCTCTTTTTCTGCATATAAATTTTGTAACCACAGACAGTCAGCAAGGTCGTATGTCTTAATCATTTTGTCCCAATCTGACTTAAAGGTGACCTCGTCTACGCTATGAAGTACACACCTTGTAAAATGTTTGTCAAACCCTGTATTCTGATTAAATATGTGTCCTATGTTCTTTGCTGCATTTTGAAAGATATGCCACAAACACAGGCGATGATGTGCATCTGGCCACACATGAAGCACTGCAGCCGCAATTGCGTGATCACCATCTGTAAGTATAGTTTCAGGATGCTTCCCGTTCATTGCCTGTGTAAATACTCTGAACAACCACTCAAAGGTTTCCTTGGTCTGGTCATACACAAAAGCACCGCCTAATATACAACTCTATGCGTGATGGTTCACTCCCACAAACTGCGCAAATGGCCACTGTTCAGTGTTAATCTTTACTGTAGTATCAAACACAAGCACATCATTGAAGCATTCATAATCTAATCTAGACCTTGAATCTGACCAAAACATATTCACGGCATATCCATCTGCGTCCACTTGCATTGCACTAAAGAAACCATGTTCATTACTTGATTTATTCTGTAAGTAACGAACCAAACAACATATTTCTTCATTTTTCATATTATCTGTCCTCTTCCTGCTCAAGTGGTTTCTAAGATCCAAAGGTGTGAATGACACATTTTCGCGATCACCATCAATGCGGGTAAACAAATTGTATGTCTTCCTTGGTGCAATGCCGGCGCTATCGGCTATTTCAGCCATTGCAGCATGAGCTACAGTTACTTTACGATGTGACCTTAGCATAGGAGTCATAAATGATGCAGATAAATCATGATTATGATCACTGATTAAAGTACGCACGACAAATTTCCCATTCGGATGTCTTCTCAAAACCAATCTCGCCTGACATCCACATCTTGATTCTGGCGTGCTCCTAGTTGGATTTCCCATTGATTTCTTCCAACCTTGCTTGGAACAGATATATGTCTTTCTAACCAAGACACCCTGTGCATTTTTTGACCAAGAAAACCTTCTCACACTGAAGCTAACTTTTAAGGCATAATTATTGTAAAATTTATATGCATCTTCTTCGTTATTAAAATGCATTCCTTCTACAGAAACATAGTCTAGTGCAATTCCATGTACATTCTCAGTTCCTACGGTTTTATTAAGTGTACTGACATCAAAATCAGGATCATTATTGAATTGCATTTCTTCTCCTGGAACATTGAAGTCAGGTGTACTTCCGTGTACATTCCCGATGCATACACTTTTATTATGTGCGCTGTCATGGTAGTCTACCTCATCATTGAATTGCATTTCTTCCACTGGAACATTCAAGTCAATAGTGGGTCTAATGCCTGCACCCTTCTTTTCATGTGCATCGTCAGTGCAGATGTTCAATTCTTCAGTTGGGTCATAAGTATAGATATTCAATTCTCCAGATCTTTCTATTGATTGAGCTACATCGTCTTTATTACAACCTGATGATAAGCTCAATAATGTTTTAAGCAATATATCAATTTGTGTTTGCAGTAACATGGCAAACAAGTCGATATTATCTCACAAAAACGAGAGTCTGTTACTAATACAGCGGTTTGAGATACAATGCATATGATGAGTGAATGTAGGATACCTGATGGGGTAGAGGCCCTTCCTAGCATCTGCAAACAAGCATTCCTGTCAACAGGTCCCAGCGTCTTACAAATATCGATAAGTTTCCAACCTTCGTAAGAACAAGATCTACCTGCAATAACCAAACAAAGCCTTAATGACACACAAGACGACATGCCTTCTTCATCGATAGCATGATGCTGGGAAGCTACTCACGCCGCCTTGATGGAACTGGTTGGAATGTTTGTGCATCATTGCTTTCTTCCTTAATGCCTAACAACAACGACAAATAAAAGAAGACAGTGGAATGTTTTGTAAGCAATATATCAATTTCCGTTAGCAAGCGGCATAGGTTTACTACGATTTAATCAGGATGCATATAAGAACGGATACCACTAGGGTTACGCAAGTCAAAGCAACGATTTAATGAATGAAAGTATCAAAGCAAGTGCGGTTTGATGTTTGCTTATGCTGAGCATCGACGTGTCGCTTACCATGCCAATAAAATAAACATGTCGTACATGTGTGTTGACGATAACGCTCTCATAATATCCACGAGGCTCTAAAGCGAGTTCAATAGAAGTCGCTGAGAGAGCAACGATATGCATGCGAAAATCGCCCCGCCATGCGTGTCAAGATGTGTTTCTGCACCCAAACGTTTTCAAAGTCTGTGTACAAATATCTTACAAATACATATTACAAAACATATAATATCTTACAAAACGATATGTATAGCGATTTGTCAGATATTGAAAATCAATACGACAGTTCAGTATTTATAACTTATAACTCGACGATACAAAAACATACTATCTAAAAGGTCGATAAATATATCGTACAATAAATTACAAATCGATAAGAAGGACTTGAACATAATAGCAAACAAATCGATATTAACTAACAAAAATGTATCTCACAAAAACGAGAGTCTGTTACTAATACAGCGGTTTGAGATACAATGCATATGATGAGTGACTGTAGGATACCTGATGGGGTAGAGGCCCTTCCTAGCATCTGCAAACAAGCGTTCTTGTCAACAGGTCCCAGCGTCTTACAAATATCGATAAGTTTCCAACCTTCGTAATAACAAGATCTACCTGCAATAACCAAACAATGCCTTAATGGCACACAAGACGACATGCCTTCTTCATCGATAGCATGATGAGATGAAAAGCTACTCACGGTGCCTTAATGGCACTGGTTGGAATGTTTGTGAATCATTGCTTTCTTCCATGATGCCTAACGACAGCAGAAATGAAGAGAAGACAATGGAATGTTTTGTAACACAAGGCAGGCACGAGAAGGCGACAATGTGTTGTACAACAGGATAAAAAACAAGGCGGAAAGCTCGACTGGAGACGAAGGCAAAGTTTGCGTTGATAATGGGAGCACTGTTACAGCAGATGGCGCAGGCGAACGTCTCCACTTTAAATGGTTAACATCAAACTTTCTGGAAGGAGGACTTTTTTGTCCTTTTCCCCACCCGTCATTTCACAACTTTTGAATGGAGGATATTTTTGTCATTTCCTCGAACCGTCATTTCAGGGCAAGAAAAGCAAGTAAGGGTGATTAAGTCTTTGCAACAGCACCAGAGTCCGATGCAAAGTTATGTCAACATACACGGGAATACGAGCCCCATGTGCATGAATACGTGGCGCTCATTCGATCCCCCGAACACGGACGTGGGATTCAGTGAATCATCTGGGGCGAACATACACAACCCTCCCATTGGAGAGTGGTACGAGTGAATTGAACAAAAAGCATGACCGTACAAACGAAGCCCTCTGTGAGTTAAGGGGAGACATGCATGATATGCAAGCAGAATTTAGATGCATGTCAGTGCAAGTAACAGATTTGATAGAAAACCCTCTTAGAAAAGCCTACAAAATAAACAAATTTTAAAATGGAAAACCTGCGGAGCAAACGTCAAAGGAAAAAAAAAATAGTTGAATTGGAGGTTTGAAAGATTTTGCAAGGTGCGCCATCTTCGTTGCCTATAGTGAACCAACCTAAGCATGGAGTGCCCTTGGTGATAAAAAACCCTTGCTGCGTAGCAGTATTCCGAGCGTGAACAGAGCCAAGGGAGTGCCCTTAACTTGGTTGGGTTCCCTAGAGACATGAACATAGTCAGATTCCAAGAAACCCTAGGGAGAACCATTGAATATGTCATTTTTTCATCTACACAAGCCTTCCATCCTTCAAATCTAGAGTTTGGGCTTGATTGTGGCATCACTGGCAATGTTTCACCGGCCTTCATATTCCAGGGTCACCTCCAGCCGTCGAAAATCGCGATGGTTCCAAAACCACTGTCGGACCCATTTGATCCCCGGAAGGGGAGGCGGTTGATCGTCGGTGAGGTACAGAGATAGAAAATGAGAGATGAATGAATTATGAGATAATTTTAGTGATTTTCTTTTAATTTCTTATTTTTTATAGTTTCATAGCTGCGCTAGAGTGCCAATTCTTGCAGGGTTCAAGAGCGATCCTCCTGTTCGCTGCATTAGATAATAAAAGAGACAACATCGTTCTTGGTCCAGATTAGGCTTAGAATTTTTGAAACTGGGCAATCTTGGCCTAGTTGAATTTGATCTGTCAGAGCACATTTTCAATCGAGTTCTTCATGTCTTACAAGAGTGTGAGGGTTTAATAAAGCCTTAATGTGCTATGGATGGATTGATGACAAGCCCTAGAAAAGGCGGATTAATTAATTGTCCTAGTCTTTAAGACTTAGTGAATTCATAGAGGGTCCTATATTTGAAAATTAGGTTGATTGAGATGCTTAGCATGTGCCAATAGCCGAACGAACTGAACAAAGGTTGTTTACAGCAAGCCACTGCTCAGTTCGGCTCATCTGGCTGAGTCACGAACAGAGCTTGAGCTCGAGCCAAACGAACTGAGTCACGAGCTGGCTAGTTAAATAAGAAAACCATTTTGTTATATAGTGAAAATGGAAACCCTTGGTTGCTTACATACACAACTAAACCAATTACGCTTCTATATGTTTTTTAAACATGGTTCACACATAAATCCTATATAAGCGAGCTGAGCCAAGACGAACACCATTTGTTTATGATCGGCTCGGTTACACTATACGAGCAGCTCATGGCTCGTCTCGCATAGCCAACTTGACGATCGCAAACGAGCTTTAGGCAAGCCAAACCGAGCGACCCACGAGCTGCTTGGTTCGTGTACCAGCCCTATTTGGTTGTGCTTAAGCCCACGGAGTTTGATGCCTCCAGGACAGCGACCAAACCGTTTGATCGAACGGTTTGGATTGAATGCAGGACGGATCCCGTGAAATGGCAGTCATAAAAGGGGAAAAAAAAAAACGCCGATAATTTCTGGCGGGTTACGCCCCGAACGCGTCTTCACCACGAAAATGGCTCCAACTCGAGATTTGGATATCTTGCCTTTTTTTTTTCTGAGAAAATGGCGATCACTATTACGCCTAATCCCCGTCTTCCTTATGCTTCTCCTCTCCGACCTCTCTTCCGGCCCCGCCTTTCCCTCTTCTCGTCGGCAATATCGTTTGCCTCGCCGGACGTAAGAATTTCTGGCATCCTCGCGGACTCTTCCGATGGAATCGGTTTCAGGAGTTACGATTGGAGGTGTTCCTATCGTTCCGTGGACGCCGACGACGATGATTTCGGCGACCATTTTTGCTTCGATCGGGCGGTCTTTCTGTTCAACTCCGGCGATTACTACGGCTGCCACGACGCCCTCGAAGCGATCTGGAACGATGCGGAGGAACCCATCAGAACCATCGTGCACGGAATTCTTCAGTGCGCCGTTGGATTCCACCATCTGTTCAACCAGGTTTTTCTCTTTCTTTACTGTTTGGAATTTTCAGTTTGTGATGATGCGCTTAATTCCTTATTTTCATAAAAAAAAAACGTTTGGATTTTCATTTTGTGACATTATTGGTATTGACATCGTTATCTGGTAATTTTAGTCATTACTTACTGATTCTTGTTGTCTTTGTTGTTTATTTGGATACTTGACTTAGAATCCACCTTCTGAACTACAGTTTTAAATTCTTCGGATTCCGGAATCTGGTATGTCCGAGAGTTGAGATATCCATTCGTGCGAGAATTGGAAAGGCATGTGATTTAGGCATTTTGTGGAATGACCTGGGTATCAGAGTCCAATTTTTAAACTAAACCGAACAGATGTCTCAGAGTTGGTACTTGGTACTGAGTTCCTATTCTGAAAAACAGAATTTCAGGAATCTGCCCAGTTGTTTCATTTGTTTGGTTAGAAGAACAAGAACGCCGTTGATTTATAAGAACTTTCTGTGGGTGGGGGAAAATAATTTAATTCTTGGAGTGTTTATGATCTTCTGTATAAAGGTTTTTGTTACAATACTTGCTTGAGGAAGTTCGATGTAATACCTTGATCCGTTCTCATCCTTCCTCCTTCAGCGTGTAACTGGTATCACTCAGTAAGAATAGCCAAAAAATAGTTGTGTTTTCGCCTTTATACAACATGGAGTTATTGGAGTATCTCATCCCTAATACTCTACCGTTTCATGTATGTGAAGCATTTTTGACATATGATACATGTGAAAGCAAGTACATGGACGCCTATATGACAAACGCATTGCTGTGTCCATGTTGGCACGCTTATGAATTATGATGCAGACACATGGTGTACACCAAACAGGCAAGTTCGTATTTTTTTCGTGGATATAGACATGTAAGCAATCGCTCAGGCTACGCCACATGGTGTACACCAAACAGGTGAGTTCGTATTTTTTTGGTGGATATAGACATGTAAGCAATCGCACAGGCTACGCCACATGGATAGAGCTATGGATGAAAATTGTTGGGATTTTGTGAAAAGGGGGATGCAAGGACATAAACTCCGCCTGTGTAGTTATACACTGCCGGTCCCAAGCCCGGATAAAGGAGGAGGGTTGCGGTAGGCCTGTGACAGCCAGCATAAAAACTTTGTCATATCCTATGAAAATGAACCAATATGAGAATTTCGTTGGGGCGTTCCCTACTGAGCGACGCGCTGTACTCTCTAGGCCCGGAGGCAGTGATAAATGTGCAAGGGTTGCTAGGTCGTCGCCCAGAAGCGACGCGTCACACCGGCGCCCGGGTGTGGTGTCAAATAGGCAAGGGTTCCCTCACTTTGTTGGACGGGTGGGGGTAAAGAAGTTAGTCCAAGACCATAAAATTAGGTTAGCCACTTGGAACATAGGGTCTTTAACTGGTAAGTTGGTAGAGTTAGTAGATGTTATGTGTAGGAGAAAGATTGATATTTTATGTCTTCAAGAGACCAAATGGGTAGGTGAGAAAGCTAAAGTGATAGAACCTTGAGGATATAAGATTTGGTATACAGGTATAAATAGGAATAGGAATGGAGTAGGGATTGTTATGAGTCGTCAGTTTATAGATAATGTAGTTGAGGTCCGTAGGAAGGGTGATAGAATTTTACTTATTAAATTAGTATTAGGTACGAATATTATTAATATTATTAGTGTTTATGCACCTCAAGTAGGTTTAGATGATTCCATTAAGCATCAATTTTGGGAAGATTTAGATGGAGTAGTACAAGAGACATCTTATGGAGAAAAGCTTTTCATCGGCGGTGACCTTAATGGACATGTAGGCATTAGTAGGGATGGATTTGAGAATATCCATGGAGGCTATGATATAGGAGAAAAAAATGAAAGTGGAGAAAGGATTTTAGATTTTTGTTTGTCCTATGATATGATCTTAGCAAACACTTGGTTTAGGAAGAGGGAGTCTCACCTAGTAACATTTAAAAGTGGGGTTAATACGAGTCAGATAGATTTTTTCCTACTTAGAAAGAGAGATAGGGGTTGTTGCATCGATTGTAAGGTTATACCCGGAGAAAGTGTAGCTACACAACATAGAGTCTTAATTTTAGATCTTAGAATTAGACAATGCCGCAAAAGGGATAGACATAGGATAGATCCTAGAATTAAGTGGTGGGCACTGAAAGGAGCTAAACAAGGAATGTTTGTAGAGCAGGTAGTTAAGGAAGTTGATTGGTGTCTCGAGGAGGATTCAGAATCAATGTGGAATAAGATAGCGGGTGGTATGAGAAAAGTAGCTAAGGAGGTATTGGGTGAGTCTAAAGGCGGTGCACCACTAGGTAAGGATACATCATGGTGGAACGAGGATGTCAAATTAGCTATTAAGGTTAAAAGAGAGTGTTATAGAAATCTAAGTAAGAGTCGTGATAATGAGAATTTGGAGAAGTATATGATAGCAAAGAAGGAAGCTAAAAAAGTTGTTCGAAACGCGAGGGCTAAGGTATATAAGGAGGTTTATGACAAGTTGGATACCAAAGAAGGCGAGAAGGATATTTATAGGCTTGCAAAGATGAGAGATAGGAAATCGAAGGATTTGGGTATGGTTAGATGTATCAAAGATGAAACGCAAAGGGTTTTAGTCAAAGATGAGGAGATTAAGGAGAGATGGAAAGATTATTTTGATAAGCTATTTAATGATAGTCATGCTCAAGATCTTGGAGACTTCTCCATTCCTTTTCATGAGATAAATCGTGACTTCATGCGTAAGATTCAAAAGAAAGAAATTGCAGAGGCTTTGAAGAAAATGAAATCTAGAAGGGCAGTTGGCCCAGATGGTATACCTATCGAGGCTTGGAAATGCTTGGGAGAGAAAGGTTTAGAATGGTTGACAAATTTTTTTAACTTGATTTGGCGTACAAATAAGATGCCTAATGAGTGGAGGAAGAGTACTTTGGTGCCTTTATATAAGAATAAGGGTGATATACAAGATTGCACAAACTATCGTGGTATAAAACTCATGAGTCATACTATGAAACTTTGGGAGAGGGTGATTGAGTCTAGGTTGAGGAAGGTTGTCATGATATCGGAGAATCAATTTGGTTTTATGCCTGGAAGATCAACTGTGGAAGCTATACATCTTCTTAGACAACTTATTGAAAGTTATAGAGAGAGGAACAAAGATTTGCATATGGTTTTTATTGATTTAGAGAAGGCATACGATAGAGTACCTAGGGACGTTCTCTGGTGGACAATGATGAAGAAAGGTGTTTCTCTCAAGTACATTAGTATAATTAAAGATATGTATGAAGGAGTAGTAACCAATGTCCACACTTGTGGAGGGGTGACAACCAATTTTCCGATAACGGTTGGGTTACATCAAGGATCTGCTTTAAGCCCTTTCCTATTTGCGATAGTGATGGATGAGCTTACGAGATCAATTCAAGAAAATGTACCGTGGTGTATGTTGTTTGCTGATGATATTGTTTTGATTGATGAGTCTAGAGCTGGGGTTAATGCTAAGTTAGAATTATGGAGACAGACATTGGAAGCTAGAGGTTTTAAGTTGAGTAAGAGTAAAACTGAATATATGGAATGTCGGTTTAGTAAGCAACGAAGTAGTGATGGAGTGTAGTGAAGCTTGGTGAGCAAGATATACCGGTGAATGATTATTTCAAATATTTGGGATCTATCATTCAAAAGTATGGAGAAATTGATGGAGATGTAAATCATAGGATAAAGGTTGGGTGGATGAAATGGAAAAGTGCTACTGGAGTGCTGTGCGATCGTAGAATGCCATTGCGGTTGAAGGGAAAGTTTTATAGGACGACTATTAGACCCGCTTTACTATATGGTACGGAATGTTGGGCTGCCAAGAGACATCATATTCAAAAAATGAGTGTAGCTGAGATGTGGATGCTTAGATGGATGTGTGGAAATACAATAAAAGATAAGATTCGGAACGAAGAGATACGTAAGAAGGTAGGTGTTGCGCCCATTGAAAATAAGATGCGAGAGAATCGTTTACGGTGGTTTGGACATATTCGGCGAAGGCCTAATGATGCTCCAGTTAGAAGGTTGGAGAAATGGGAAAATATATTAGTTAAAAGAGGTCGGGGTAGGCCTAGGAAGACTTGGATGGAGATGATAGGAAAGGATATGAATGCTTTGAACCTCACCGAGGACATGGCGTTGGATAGAAATGATTGGAGGAAAAGGATTCATGTGGAAGACCCAAAATGAATTTCTTTTTTGGTTCATATCGCTGACCCCAATTGTTTTGGGATGAAGGCGTAGTTGTTGTTGTTGTTGTTGGGGATGCAAGGACATAACTCAGTGGGAGAGTGTGCATAACCAAACGTATAGGCTACATTAGATTTTCTCGATTATAGTTGAAGCACCTCCTTGAAAGAATAAAAGCTCAAACAGATATTGATAGTTGCGGACCTGAGGGATCTTTGCTTGCTGTCAAACAGCATGACTGAAAAATGTGTGCCTTCCATGTGAAACTGGCTACTGACGGGAACCTTTTTTCTGAGGCATGTGTAATAATCTCAAGGCTGCTAGAATTTGATAATTCTCAAAATGCGGTTTAGCACCACTTATCTAGTAGCCTATAGTAGTGCCCATATATTGATTAAACAGCCCTTGTTATGTGTTTGTGCTTACACATTTGCCAATTTAGGGACGTCATAACAAAAATATCTAGACAAGTTGAGAACATTATTGCTGAAAAATGTAGTGCCACTGATTTAATGCCTCACATTGACGCTGAGCATCATTTGCAGAATGGTAAACGAATTGCTGTTTTACACTGATGAACTGCCTGGTTACAACATGTCGTGCAATGGCCTGCGGGCCTCATGTCACCACTATCAATATCTATAGTTTAGTGGTCTTTATTGTTGGAGATCTCAATAATAGTTGCTTGTTCAGCAATTTGCTTAATGATCCTAATTCAATGAGTTAATGAGTCAGGTGTCCGTCTCCATTTGAGGCCCCAGTGAGCAAATTAGGACTTGAGTTTAGGGCTTGGAATGCTCATCAATTTGCTTTTTGTTTATTTATAAATGAGAGAATGTCTTTCAAAGTTAAATTAAAAATCTTCCATGACTCGCATAAAGGTACTAGGTTTCGAACTTACCATTGGTTATAACAGCATTTTATTGCTTATCATATTCCAGGAAATCATGTGGTAGATGGACTGAAGCTATCATTGCTTTGATTACTTTCATGTTTGTTTTCCTATTACTCACATCGATAACAATGTTGCTCAATCTTGTAGTTTATATCGTTGGCCCTGCCCATGTGAAGTACCATAAAGAAAAGTTCCTTTTTTCTGCAATTTAAATTTAGTGTCATAGTGCTTTTCCGTTCTCTGGTAGAAAAATGCATTGCCACGAGCTCCCGGGCTTTCTAAAGGAGTGAAGTCTAACTTGAATATTAAAGTCTGTAGAACCATCGAGGGGCTATGATGGAGCTTGGAGAGGGTTTGTGTAAGCTTCGCAAAATGAATTTTAGTGGTGGGCCGTTTTATCAATTTGAGCAAGAGATTGCTGCAGTTCAAGATTTTATCTACAAGACTCAGCTCGAACTTGCTGCATGTAAGTTGGTGTTCTCTTTCTTCTTTTTATTGCTCCTATTATTGATGTTGACATTGTTGGTCTTTTAATGGGACAAGCTAGTGTGTTGTGTGAAATACTGCCTCCAGTGGGTGTGTGTGTGCTAGTAAATGTATTGCCATGATATGACTTGCACTGTGGTAGGTCTTAATCAAAGTTATATCTCTGAATACCCTTACAGCTCTTGTGGCTTCATTGTTGATGAGATTAGACAAGTATGGGAATCTTAAGGTGATCTTTTCTTATCGAGTACTTTGAAATAAATTGTTCATATGGCTACTTCTTTAGCATGCACATATGCATATGAATACTGTGAAAAAAATGAAATTTCCTGCAGACATGAATTTCTGAGGGCTTTTGCCTGTGAAGATAAAAGAATTTGTTTGAGGCTTTCAATTAGAGAAAACAGCTGTTAGGAACAATTTTCATGTTGGAGACTGTATGACCGATCCTGTGAGGTTGATTAGGTGTGGAAGAGTGACTACCTTTTTGATAAGCCGAGGGAAGATTGCATTGACTTTGGTTATTTTAGAGAGAAATATCCTTAGAAGTTCTTGATTCTTACTGATCTTCAGAATATTCTTTTGTTTGACAGTCCTAGCACACGTCTTCATTCCCTGTACCTTGGTTGCTATGTGGAAGTTTTAATGTGTACAGAGAATAGATAATGTGCAAATATAATAGTTGACCACTGAGATTTGTACAACAGTGATTATAAAGTAAAACTTCATGTTTTTGTGGAGAGAGTCAGTATCTCCGCCTTCCGACATTTCAGCTCATTTGTGAGCGGAAGACAATAGTCCTGCAGCTTTCAGCTTCTATGGACTTGATGGTGATTACTTACAAATGGCAGTAGCTGTCTCTTTTGTTTGAATTATAATGGTTGCACTTTTTTTTTGAGTTCCCATTAAACTTTACTAGCAATATTCTACTGTGCAATTTGGGAACTTTGTTTCTACGTCATGCTTCAAAATTGCTGGTAGACTGGCCACAGTATTGCATAGTCAAATGCTACTAGATACGAAAGACAGTAGTCAACATGCATTTGCACAGTCAAATGCTACTAAATACGAAAGAAAAAAGTCAGAATGACAATATTGTTTGGGCTTTTCTATGATTTCCAAGATCCTTAATATGTTATTAACATTGGCCTGTTTTGGATGTACTGATAGATACTGGTTATCAATAATAAGCAGAACGCATGCATATTTGCAAACAACAAACAGAATCAGGTTATTGTTATTTGGATGACAGTTATGAAGTGTAAATTTTATATGTATCGCAACTTGGTTGGATTCGATTACGTTAAATATGCTTATTGATGGATCTAAAATTGACAGCTCGAATTTAATAGGTTTGAATCATGATTATCCAAGTTGGTAGTAGGCAGGGTCATGTTTTGTTTGATTTGGGCAAATAATTAACTAGAACATGGTAGTCTGTCAATTTTTGCTCTGATGAAAGAAAGTCCATCTCGGTCCCCCAGAGATGTATTTGAGAAGTAATGTCTTCTATTTACTTGATGCTGAAATTTCTTGCAATGGTGTTAATGGACCTTTCAGTCCTTTTTATCTTTATACTTCACCAAAAAAAAAATCCATTCCTTCTGGTGATTCGCATTGACAGAGCACATCGAATCAACCACTGTTTTCTTTCTATTCTATCATGTCTTTTCATGCATCACTAATGTCACTGACTAGTTTAAGTGTGATTTGGGTTAGATTGACTATAACAATTTTGCCAACCAGTGTGTTTATGTTGTCAAGTATGTTACTCTTTCAACTACTTCCACCTCAGCTTTTGAAGAAGATAAACAGCTGGCTGCAATCTGAATTGCTCATCAGCTTTCATGGTCGAATAAGAGCAGTTTGGTAATGCAGCATTGTTTCATGTTTCCACAGGTGTCGATGATTACTGCTTGACAATGGATGGTTCAAAGAGATCTTACCAACTACTGGGTAGCTTTGGCGCAGGGCAGAAGGTATACGATTTGGAAGGCAGTATTGACGGTGTCTTCTATATAAGTTTCCACCCCAAGGGATTTCCCAACTCAGGAACACCTTCCAGAGTGAAGGTACCTACTCTTCAAGCAACAGAAGAACATCTCAGTGCTTGTAAATACAATTGAGCCATTGTATCATTATTAGTGGTCCAAGCACTGTGGATCATGTTTAACAGGTCTTGTTCCATTTGATTTCGTGTAGTGTCAAGATTGTATCTGTATTTTTTTTATGAATATAAAGTAGAGAACCTATTGTTGTAGACGGTAATCTTTATCCAGATGGCTGGGTCCCCAGTTCTGCTCAATGTGTGACGTTACAGAGTACAGAAAAATCAAGGATCGGTTTTGCAACTTGTCGAAAGAGGCCGAGTAAAAGGTGCACCTCTAGAGGGTAACTGGAATATATAAATTAGGAAAATATGTAAAATGTATGCACTCAGATTTTCATAGGTTATTATTATTATTTTTTTCTAAAATTTCATGCTACCCAATGTTGCTCCAATAAAAAGCTTCAATCTAGATGTTTTGTTTTATAGAAACAAACTCTTAGATCATGATCTTGAAAATCAATGGCTCAGAATTTTAGTAAATATTTCTTCATACAAAATCACATTTCTTGATCCTATTAGGATGTAGGTTCATAAAAATTCTAAAATCATCCCATCATCCCAACCGTCTATACGACGTAAAAATCAAAAGCCATGAAAGTTTGTGCACACATGGATGCTTGGGAAGGAGTCGGTAAAGTGAATTGACCCTTCCACCCTTGAAGAACGTGGCATCATTCATCGAGCTTCTTTACTGTTCACGTGCAACAAAATTGAGGGTACTTTCGTAAACATCAAAGGAGGGTTTAACCAGAAGCCCATTTCTCTCTCTGATCGTTGGATCGATCTATCTGAGGGTTCTATCGTCCGTCCCCATCCCGATCAATCGCTCTGTCTATTGGCCGTCCTCCGTCTCACGGAAACCGTAGCTCGCTCCTTCTCCCAAGTCCCACGCGTAAACCGTAGCTATTTCTCGCTGGATCTGAGCTTCTTGAACGTCGGATCTCAGATGTAGCGTCCCGCTTCGAGCGTATCTCGAGCTCCTGTTTGTTGGCGGAAGGAATGAAGAGCTTCACTGCGGAGGATCTTCCCACCATCGGAGGAATCGCGACGGTGTCCCTCCTCCACTCCTTCATCCCGACGCATTGGCTCCCGTTCTCCGTCGTCGGACGCGCTCAGAAATGGACGCTCTCCCGGACGCTTGTAGTCAGTAAGCCCTTCTCCTTCTTTTTCGTCCTGCTGCTGCGTAATTCCCTCTCTCTGGGTGCCGATCTCCGTAAATTTATTGCATTGTGGGAGTTTTTTTGCGACAAATTCCTCCTGGATAGTTTATGTCGTGTTTATCGTGAGTGGCTCAGAGATCTGGGATGTTTCCCGGGTGTTATCTCGTTCTTGAGGTCTGGATGTGAATCGTTAATTCGTTGATGGATCTAGGTTTAGTTTTGATGTCTCTGGCGAACTGCGGATAGAAATAGGGAAATGATCGGCGGATTTTGGTTCTTCTTCGCAAGAGTTGGAACGGATTACGCCGTTCTTGAGGTCTTGTTGATGAATCTAGGTCTGGTTTTATTATCTCTGGTGAATTGCCAACAGAAATAGTGAAATTATCATCAGACTTGTGGTTCTTTTTCCCAAGAGCTTGAACGGATGTATGTAATTTGTTGCATTATATGATTCGATGTTGGGTCTGTTGTTGACATTGTGATCGGATACGAGGCTTACTTTGTGTTTGATTGGTTTTGGTATAAGATTACTTGTAGCAGTCTGCTTTTTGCTTATGCTTGCCATGCAGCCTGTAATGTATTTTGTTGTCTGACAATTTTAAAGTTTGTGAGGTTTCAGCTTGTTGATCATCAAGGTAGTTTCAGTGCAACTCCTCCTTGTTTGTGGGTGATTTTTCTAGTCCATTTGGTGCTTGACATGCTTTGTATGGTATGTTAAGATTGAATCTTGGGAGGATTAATCAGTTCAATGTTGAATAACTAATTTGTGTTACATTTAGAAAACTATCATAACTTGGGGATTGGAGGTTTGAAGCATGTTGGGTACTGAATTGACTAGTATGATAGATCTTTGGCACTGTGTATTCAAATTGCAAGTTCCGGATTGTCTCCTGACCAATGTGTTTGTGATTTACTGCAGCTGCTTTTGGTGCTGTTTTGCATGTGATTTCAACCTCCCTTCTTGGCATAACTGCAATTACAATGGCAAACACCATTGCTGGAGAGGAAACAGTGCATAGACTAGCTTCGCTCTTGCTTGTCATTCTTGGGGGAAGTTACGTTCTATTATTCATGTTTGGGAAGGGTGGCCACAGCCACTTCCACAATCATCCCATGGAGAAGATGGCTGTTGCAGGTCTTGTCCTTGTCCCAGCCCTGTCTCCTTGTGCAACTACGCTTCCAGTGTTCCTTGCAGTGGGGAATTCATCCTCAATGATGGTTCTTGCAATCATAGTGCTTTTATTCAGGTGCCACACTTCCACCAATGTCCTATTTGAACTGATCACTATTTATCTGGACAGCAAGATTACTTTGTTTTTTTATTGGAAAAGAAATATTATCATTTCTTGCCTTGTTTATCATGTTATGTACCATCTAATAATTTTGCAAGTGTGATTGTTCTATTGCTTGCACACACACACACACACACACGAGATTGCTGGATATCAAGTTGCTTAGGCTTTTATTTGTCTTGTATCATTCATTTTTTGGGAAACAAATCTGGTCCAGTGATGAATGATTATGGCTTCCTCAAACGCATATTTAAAACTTTCTATATATACTCAAATCTATCTGAAAATTGAGCCAATCTGGTTTTACTCGTGTAAAACCTGATCTTGTTCCATGTGGGGATTTGATGCTCTGGCTGTCTGCATCTTTCCTAGATACACTTTTATCTGAATGCATTGGTTTAGGTTACTCTAGAGAAGAAGTGTTCTTGTCGTTCACTTCTGAAATTTCGTTTTTCTGGTTGGTTTTGGAAGACCTGCACAAATTTGTGCATATTATTGTAATAGTTGTACTGCATCCTTGTTTTTTTCTTCTCCAATTCATCAGTTGCTATGTTTTTTTACAGTACTATAACCGTGATGACATCTCTTGTGGCACTCTCCTTTTATGGTGCAAGCCAGCTGAAGTTTCACTGGGTGGAGCGCTATGACAAGCTTCTTGTTGGCACAGTGCTGTGTGTCGTCGGCATCTTGACATTTATTTTCCACGACCACCACCATGATGAAAGCCATGCCGGTGAAGTACACCTGCACAGAAAGATTATAACCTTGTGACGATCGATGGTTTAGCCAATTTCTTTCAGGTTATCCAATGCATTGTGCATTTTAAAACGGGGCACTTGCTCTATAAGTTCATAACTGAGAACTCTGTTTTTTGGTGACAAAGTGCATATTTATCGGTGATAATGCCCACCTAGTTCTTTTTTCTTTCTGTTATAACATCTTCTGTAACCTCTGTTTCCATCACATGTACGTGTAACGTGATGTACCACCAAACAGTTATCATCGTTATCTTGCCATCATCATCAACAGCAACATAGCTGTAAAACTATCACTGCCCTGTCATGATACTCCCATTGTTACTATATTGTACCTGCTTATCTAGGAAAAATGGATGAGCTGGATCCACCGGCTAGTGAGACAACTACCAGATCTGGCTCTCATGGGTTAATAGAGAAGACATAAAATTTCGTGGTTAATATCATGATCTACTCGCTAGCATCGGTGTAAAGGCCCAGCATTAAGAGATCCGCACCAGTATCTAAACAAGGGCCATAAGTAGTGCAGTCTGTCACTGAGGGTGCCGGGGAGGGGTGGACTGCAGGTTTGCCTAATCTTCTGCCTTTCCCGCACACAAGGGCTCAGCTCATCTGGTGTGGGTAACTTGTGAAAGTCACTAAGTTGGCATCCCTTGCGGCATGGTGGAAGCTAGGTGTACTTCCCGGTGGGCAGCAGGGATCTCAAGGGTTTTACCAATTGGAGGCCAGCCAATGTGCGGTCGGTGATGGGGGCCTTGGACTATCCAACAACAACAAAAAAAAAATATTCTGCCTTCTGCATGAAACGCCTGGCCTAGGACTGTTTTTTTAGCTGAGAGCCTCACAAACTTTAACCATTGCACCAAGCGATCGGCTCATGGGTTATCTGTCATCTCATCTTGAATTTGTTGCCCATGTTCAAGATGGATGGCTAAACACGATAGCACTAGCCAGGTCTTGACGCTGCTTGTGAGTAAGACTTGAGATGATGAAACCCGTATGACACGAACTTGCCCCCCAGGAATGACCATGAACTATAAAAAACGATGCTTTCTGTTGCTAAGCATGCCTCTACCTGCAATAGAACCTTCAGCTTATGGTTGGCTATTGGCACGTTACCCAGCTTGACTGTTCAGGTGCATAAGGTCCGTCTACGAGGCATCCTTTATGAAGACCGACCAACAAAGGGTGCGTTAATTCTCTATGGAACTAAGGTCGTTGGTGTAAAAACTTTAGGACTCTCTCTTGCCCGCTAGGGGTACACCCAGCTTCGACCTTTTGCCAAAGGACAGCTCATGGGTGGGTTTCGAACTTACAACGGCCCTTCAACTTTGGTTAATTTTTTGAGTCACCCCCGCCACATGAGCAAGAGCGTCTAGTGTTTGAAATGTTGACATAGAATAGATTACTATGGAGTAAAATGATACGAAACAGAAAGGAGCTTTGCGCCTTTACTTTGTTGCCCATAAGTACCTTATACTCTATCGTAAATTCTTGCTTTTTCAAATGTCTCCCCTGAAAGTTTTGTGGATTTGACTTTGCAGATGGATTTTTGATTGTTTCTTTTTCCGGAAGGCATGCATTAGAGAAAGAGGTTTTGATGTGTATACGAATTTTTAAGGCAATCCAAAGATAAACATCCTGAATGCATCGATATTTTGCTAAAGTAATTTTCTAATCAAAACAACGTGTTCGAATCATGCTTCTTGCTAATAAACCATCGCAAACATATCTACAGGTTCAGGCTGGAACCAGCAACCATAGTTTTTTACCAGTGATTGTGGTACTCCTGGAAGGTACACTAAATTAAACAAATAAAAAGATCTCTTTAATGGTTATGTTGTGTAAATACCTTTTCATAGGGATGCTGCAGGAGTGTAACATCTTTGATGAAAGTTGAAACAATGACTAGAGCCAAAATAACTTTGTGATTATTTTTGGGAAAGTCATGCCGTTTTTTTATTTTGATATTATTTACACGGAGAAACCTCCCCAGGAACAGAGACGTTTTGAACATGTTATAACCGGAAAAAAAAAAAATCACGTACTATCATTGTATCTCTTTTTTATACGTTGTACTATAATGATCAATACCATCAAGTATTGTGAAAAGATTATTTGCTTAGTAAATTTTTTTATTTTACATAAACCGATATCTTTAAGGTATTTTCTAAAAAACAGTTGTTTTCAAAATATCGCGATATTTTTTCGAGAACAAGGTTTATGGCATTGCGGATTGCTTGCACAACGTGCAACGAGATCGCTCGAGCAATAAATCCAAGGCGGACTTGAATCCACTCCTAAACTCGAGCTTTTTCTTTTCAACGCTCGAATCCTTCCCCCCCGTCTCTCTCCCTCTCTCTCTTCGTCCTCTCCTTCTCTGCAATCTCTCCTCCACAAGACGCTTTAGGGTTTTCTTTTCCTTACCAGAGACAACCGTTATCCAGCGGAAAGGGGAGCTCCGGCAAGACGGCGATGTTCTCCAGCGGCAATCTCCGGCGTCGCTTCCCGTCGGAGCTTCGGTTTTCCGAATAATTCTTTCTGTTTCCTTTCATGCTAACACTATCGTAAAGAAAAAGAAAAAACAAACAAAAAACAAAAGAAAATATTGTAGGTTAGAGCTTTTTTTAATTCTAATCCTTTTGAGTTTCTTTTCTCGAATTAGGGTTCTGGTAATCGCTTTCCCGTGGGAATTTACGTTCCGGCGGTTTTTCGTCCCGTTTATACCTTCCGTATGCGGGTAAGCTTCTTCTTGGTTTTGTTCGTTGCTTTCTGTTTATCATTTCTAAAACCTGGAGATGTTACTGGATTATATTATACTTCTTGTGATAATTTTGATACCCTTTTCTCTCCTTGGCGTTGTTGGTGTTCGATTGAAATTTTATTATGCGAGAGCGGGTTTTAGGGTTTCTGGTTGATCGGTAAGGTCTGGTATGCATGGCTGCTTGCCCGCATTGGATGTAACGGGGTATGATTCGTGTCGATAATTTTGACATCCCTTTTCCTCATTTGCATGTTGGTGTTCGATTAAAATTTGTTCTGCGCGAATGGGGTTTTCTTGGTTGGTGATTCTTGCGGTTAATTACTATCCCATTTTTACCGTTGTTAATATTGGCCTTATTTTTGTGTCCTTGTGTAGGCTTGTGAGTTTTATGTTGTTCATTGGGCATTGCTTTCTAGTTTTTTCCTGTTGAAGTTTTCCTCATTCGTTTAGACGCTCTTTATATTTTGATCATTTTGTTGATATGCGCAAAAATCTTGTCTACTGCTAGTCTGCAGATGGGCATGCGTGGTCCTTTTATCCAGTTTATGTTTGAGATTGAGGATTTGCTCGTGGTATACACGTATTGTTTGTTCTGATATTGCGTTTGACATCCCTCTTTGTTTCTACTGGCTAGCCTGGTGTATATTCTTCTGGGTTTAGTGCTGCACTCATGATATGTCGAAGTAGTTTCTCATTTTGGGGAATTGAGGATGTGCGCTCGTTTGATTTGCATGTCTGTTTACTGAAATTTAGTGCATGATAGAGCTTATTTTGATTTGGGTTGTTAGAACTCTTGTTCAGGGATTCTTTTTTATGTTTTTGTTTTCCCCTTTCTCTTGCTCTTTTGGAGGTGCCTGCTCCGTATGTTCTTCCAGACTCTTGAAACCCCAGTTTAACATCTCTCTCTCAATGTACAAATTTTATTTTATTTTATTTTTCTGTCAATCTAATCTTACTGCCTCTGATATTTCGTTTTCAAGATATGTCAACACCAAATACTGCACATTGGGATCGGCCCCTTGAGCAATGGAAGGTCACTGAACTGAAGGATGAGCTTAAGAGGAGGAAGCTGATAACAAGGGGTTTGAAGGAGGATCTTGTGAGACGCCTGGATGAAGCACTCAAAAAAGAGGCTGATGAAACCAAAGATATGGGTAATGGGTTCGATCCACAAGGTGAATCCATGGTTGAGAGCAGGGATGTAGAGGATGTAAATGAGGATCATGCAAAAACTGAAGATGGTGGGGAGTTTCAAGCTAAGGAGGTGAAGAGCATGAAAGAAAATGTTCCTTTGGTTGATATTGATGATAGTGGTGTGCCAGCTATTGCTCAAGGTGATGGAGTTGGAGATCTGAGTGCAAACAATTTGTCCAACTCAGATGAGAGAAGGGATGATGAGACTGTGAGCTCAACTGATTTTGGTGCCAAAACTGCTAAAGATCCAGCAACTGAGATTAATATTTCCAGCGTAGAGACAAAGATTGAAGCTTCAACACCTGAGGACGTGAATTCCACCGATTCCGGTCTTATTCTCCAGGTATCTGAGAATGTACCAATTCTGACAGACTTTTCCACCACAGAACCAAAGGATGAAGCCCCACTAAGTGAGGAGAACCAAATCATTGCATCTGAACCTATTCCCCAGGTATCTGAGAGTGTTCGCCAAGTTGTAAAGTGTGAGTCTGTTTCTACTGATTATGTGTCAATTAAACAAGAGAATAAATTAAAGGATAATTTGAATACTGATAGTGTCCCTGTAGAACCAGAGATTGTTAAGACAGAGGTGCTGCAGTCTTTATCCAGTAATGATGCAGGTGATCCTGGTGCTTCTGTTATGGATGTTGAAGGTGGTATAGAAAGTGCTGCTGAGCGGGGAGACACTCATGATATGGATGTTGACTTGATTAAGAAGACGGATGATGCAGATGTCGGTGCTCATGGTGGCCCAAACTTGAATAAGGTTATTGAAGAGCCAGTAGCGGAGGAGGTGACTGAGAGTAAGATTTCTGTTATTACTTTGGATGATGATGGTGGAAGTAAAAATATTGAAATTCAAGAGTCTGTTCCCATTGAAGAGAAAAAGGGATCTGATACTGCAACAGTCCATATTCCCGTGGAAGAGAAATATGAGTGTGCAGATTCCATTGAAAATTCAATGCATGTCGGCGTGAAGCGGAAGAGTGATGGTTAGTTTCCTTTCTCTGGTATTTTCTTTGTAGAATTGTTTTTTGATTGTTTATTGTGGTGCTATTTTCTTTTTATCTTTCAAAATTTTCATTTTCTTTGTTGTGTTATTTGAATGTGTTCCCCTGATTCTGTTGCTAGTTATTGGTTCCTCCACTAATTTTGTTCTAGCTCCAAATATTAGCCTTTGAGGTGAATACAATTGTTTAATTTTTCATTTCCTGCTTTATGATAATTTCTTGTATTGCAAATGTTCTTTTTCTGGAGATCCAATTTAAAACACAGGAGTCATTTATGTTCTTCATTTGTTTGTTACTGAGTTATTTGTGTACCGGGCACTGCTTAAATGTCATTTATGATTTATGAAGTGAATTCATCTTAAAATTAACTTGAACTAAAAAAATCGAGCTTGATGGTTTGTGATTCCCTCTTTATTTTTAATATATATAGAGAGCGGTTCGTGTCAATTCTGAATTTCTTGCAATGTGTTGTCCTTGTTTATGTTATTTGTTTATTTAGTTTCTTTATGGTATTTGCAATTATTTGGACTTATCCTATTTCAGCTTGTGAAAATTTGGTTGGATGTGTGAGGGCTTGATGGTGGATGGTACTGTCAGTGTAGTGGCTTTAGATGTTTGTTGTAGTGGATTCACATAATGTGACAAAAGATAACAGATGGGCTAAAGATAGGAAGGAAGGGTTATATATAACCATCCTTTTTTTCTATTTGTTCGCTTTCTCATTGTTTCATATATGGCTCTTTTAAGTTTACACATGTATTTAACTAGATCATTTTCAATGTATCCCTGTGGTTGTTCCATATAAACCTCCGCTTTCAACTCTTCATGTAAGAAAGCATTCTTAACATCAAGTTGATTTACGTTCAGCCATAATCCACTGCTAGAGACTCGATGATACATATTGTTACCATTTTAACCACATAACTAAATGTCTTGTAATAATATTCTTCCGTGAAACCCTTTGTAACAAGTCGATCCTTATACTTTTCAATGTTCCCATTTGGTATATATTTAATCTTATAAACCCACTTGGATCGTGTCACATTCTTGTCTTGGGGGCTTTTAAAATTTTGCATGATTGACATTTATGCAATGCTTTCATTTTATAATTCGTAGCTTCAATCCACCTTTTATTTCAGGTAGCTTGAGAATAAGAAACCAATTCTTATTTTTCTATTTGCATAAGGAAAACGTGATGTTCTGCATTGAAATTTTCATAACTTATCCATCTCTTAATAGGATGCCTAACCCTATTTGATCTTTTGAACTTTGGCTGCATTATGACCTCATCACACGGGCTGATGGTGTCATCATGATTGCCTACATTTCTTGATTCCTGTTGCACTTCATTATTAGCTGTCATTTGTGTTCCAGTTTCAAAACTAGTTGTCCTTGAACCTCTTTGAGTATATACGTGTCCTTTATATCTCTCATCTATAGTTGCATTTTCTTCAGGGAAGGTAGGAACATCCCTTTCCTGCCTGTGGATTTCTAGAACTCCTTATGATATAGGACTTTTATTTGATTCTGAAAATAGTTCTTTACTTAGCCATGGTTGATAATACTCAATGCTGCCCTCTTTGGTTTTATGGGCCTGTTCAACAATGAAATCATACCCAAAGGAACTTTTATCAAATACGACATTTCTGGAAATGTGAATACATCAATTTTTAATATCATAGCACCTGTACCCTTCATAGTTATCAGTGTAACCAAAAAATTTACAAACATGAGCTTCGTGTTCAAATTTGTTTCTTTGGGACTTATCTATATGGACATAACGAATACACCCATAGGCTCGTAGAGAATCATAGTTAGGATGCTTCCCAAATAGTGAATAATATGGAAACTTGTAATTTAAAATCTTCATGGGCAACATATTTATAATCTGCATAACTGAATAAAAGGTTTTTGCCCAAAGATATAAGTCTTTCCAACATGTAACATTGCTAGGGCACTTTCAATAATATGACGATGTTTTCTCTCAGCAAATCCATTTTGCCGAGGGGTGTAAGGGCAGGATACTCTTCTATTGATTTCATTATTTTTTAGATAAGTAATAAATTCCTTCGAAAAATACTTGCCTCCACCATGACACTGAAAATTCAAAATGGACATAGATAATTTATTTTTAACTAGCAACATATGAAATTTCATGAATATATTGAATACTTCATGTTTATGCTTCATAAAATGTATTAACCTATAACATGAAAAGTTATCAATAAAGGAAACATAGTAATGACTACCAGAAGAAGAGACATTGGGTGCCAGTGTTGTGAAAAGCGTTGAGGCGTAGCGAGGCGCTCCACCAAAATCTGAGGCGAGGCGTAAGCCTCAAATTTTTTTTATTAAAACTTAAAAAAGACTATAAAAATTATCTAAAATTATAAATAAATAAGAAATGCTTTATTGATGAAGCAACAACCAACAAAAAATAAAAAATCTCAAATAAATACAGAAAAAATATGAACTGCAACATAGAATATCAGTAAGCATGCTTGTGGACAAAAAACAAACGAATTATTCTTTTCTAAAAAGAATCAAAACTGCTCTGGAACTTAACACATAGATCACTTTCTGTCAATGTGCTTAATACAGAAATTCAAAACTGTCATTAGGCTTAATACATCTATATCCTGTTATGGAACTTAACATAAATAAATTTCTGTCAATATCCTTAATACAAAAATTCATCAAAACCAAAAACATGCAAAGTAGGGATTTCTACGTAATTATTCCTTTTATCAAACACACGTATCAGATTATTAAGTCTATAAAAAAAAATTTAATGCTGGAAAGGCATATCAGATAGACTTGCAGATTATCATCAGAAGCAAAACACGCAGATGTAGGGATTTCAACTTATTATATATTTTTTTCCTCAATGTCAAATCCGCATATCAAAAATTTTCCCTAGGCTGGTAATGCATATCAGGTGTATTTGCAGATTTTCATTAACAACAAAAACACGTAGATACCGCAATTTCTACATATTATATCTTTTTCACTGTCAAACACGCGTATCAAAATTTTCCCCAATGCTGGAAATGCATATCAGGTGTATTTGCAGTTTTTCATTAAAAACAAAAACACGTAGATACCACGATTTCAACATATTATATCTTTTTCACTGTCAAACACGCGTATCAAAATTTTCCCCAATGCTGGAAATGCATATCAGGTGTATTTGCAGATTTTCAGCAAAAGCAAAAACACGCAGCTGCGATGATCGTATTCATTAACATACAAAAAAATTAACCATCTAATGAAACATAAAACACAAACATTTTTTAATGTAACACCAGGTTTCTGTACATAAAAGAAAACGCAGGACCCCTAGTAGAAACACGACATAATGTATTTGGCACAGAATCATCCGGACAAAAATAAATAAAATCACGCCTCATAGCAAAGTGCGCAGGTTTCTAATCTTTTGTTTTTCTTTTATTTTCAGATGCATATTGAGAATGCCGAGCACATTCAGAGGTGTATTGAAAATGCAGAACACCTTTGGATGTGTATTGAAAACGCAGAGCACATTCAGAGGTGTATTGAAAACGCAGAACACATTAACTGAAAACAAAAAGAATAAATTAGAATAGTTGAATGCATTTTTGTGCATGAACTACGGCAAAAAGAGAGACAAAATCTGTGCATATGTGCATTTTTTTGTATCATGCGAGAGACGAGAGAAGAGATAAGAAGAAAAGGAGGAGAACGAGAGAGCAAAAAAAATCCATACCTGTTTCGGGGCTCCACCACGCGAGAGAGAATGTTGTGAGCTTGTGAGAGCCGTGAGGGAGAGAAGGCTGTGAGAAAAAAAAATCAAAACACATAAAAGGAGTAGGTAGGGCTTTGTTTAAGCCTTATTTTTTTGGTCGAATGAGGGTTTTGACCCTCATTTGACCAAATAAATTTAGGCGGGTACGCCTCAGTCTGAGGCGCGCCTCTCCTCAAGGCGTGCGCCTCAAGGCCTATGAGGCGCACACCTCAAGGGTATTGCGTTTCAAGCCTATGCCTCAAGGCACAAAGGCCCTCGCCTTGAGACGAGGCACGCTTTTTGCGCCTTGAGGCGCGTTTTTAACAACACTGCTGGGTGCCAATCCCCATACATCAGAGTGCAAGATTTCAAAAGATTTTGAAGCTCTTTCATTCAACGAATTGAAAGGAAGTATATGACTCTTTGTAATTTGACAAATTGGACAAATAACACTAGCAAACTTACATTCTAAGCTAGACCCGAGAATGAGTTTACCAAAGACTAATCTTTCAATGAAACTACGACTACAATGAGCAAGACGAGCCAGACATTAGCTTTATTTGACCTAGAAGTACTAAACAAATCGGGTGGACCAGGTTTCAAAACATGGCCAACTGATTTGGATGTAGAATCTTCTTTGAAGATGTACGTATGTCTTTATCTTTTGCCATCAACGAATATCTTCTTTCACATGAAGATCTTTGACACAAATAGAGGATGGAGTAAATTCCATACATAAATTTGAATTATGTACGAGTTTAGAAACAAAAATAAGTTTTTTTCTTGATGTTGGGAACAAAAAGGACATTGGTGAGATTTAAAGAGGTAGATTTAGATGGAGGAATAAACATATTTTCAGTGTATGTGATGGGATGATGAGTCCCATCAATAATAATACCATCTCTATAATAATAAGGAACCAAAGTTGAGAACTTTCACTCATCACCTATAATGTGGTTGGCAGCTCCAGAATCAAGATACTAGACTCGTTTATTCTACTTCAAATTGAGTCTTGCAAGGGCATCTAGTAACAATTGCTTATCTATTGAGGCTTGGCCTTCTTCACTACTTTGTGTACTACTCTGACCTCGAGTTTGGCTCTTGCCTTGATTCTTGTTCTGTGTTATCCCTTGATTATATCTGGGATCATCTTTAAACCAACAATGTACTTTGACATGGCCTGACTTCTTGCATATGAAACAAGTAAGAATGGACCGTCTCTCTTGGACAATAGTATTATGAGTAACATTCGGTGTAGGCGGTATACCTCGGCCTCTTTGATTGCCTCCAAGACCACATACCTTGTCGCTTCTAAAGTATCCACTACTTTCACGTCCTCGTGAAACATTAGAGACAAGGACTTGAGTTTCTGATGCAGAGCAGGCCCAGATCCAACAACACGTAGGGTTCATATCGGGTCCAGACCCGAGACACAAAATCCAGCCAAAACTCTTTAAATAAGCTGCCTAGGGTTTCGTGAAAAAAAAATAGATTGGAATTTACGCAGCCTCTCTTTTCTTTTGTTGGTTCCCTGTAGTTTTCTTTTTTTTGAGCAGCCTTTGTCATTCTTTTTTCTGTTTTCTTTATAACTTTTCTGTCAGGCCATTATTTCTTTTTGTCATTGCTTCTTTTATGTCCTATTGTTTATTATTTCTTTTCAGTTTCACGTCAGTCTTTGCAGTCTTTCTTCACTTTGCTTTCTGGTATTCCAGCCGCAAGTTTCAGTCTTACTTATTACCTATGTCACACGGACTCGGCTCCAAGGTCGCCGCACCCGCGTCGACACGCACCGACACGGGTGCGGCTCGGACTCGGTCAACCCGACCCTGGGTGTGGTCAACGCACCCAGGGTCATTTTGGTCCATTTTTTGGAAAATTATTTTTTTTGAATTTTTTTTTAAATTTTCTGGGCTACAGCTGTAAGGAAAAAAACCCATCACAACTAAAAAACCTGTACACTTTCAAGTTTTAAGTACAGAATGGGCACAACTCAAGTTTTTGTGGTTTTTCCTGTATGAAGAAAGTGAATTATTACAGTGTATGAAGAAAGTGCCCAAAAGTGAATTATTCCTGTATGAAGAAAGTGTACAGAATGCCTTCACAACTCATCACCTGTCCCCTAATGGGCACAACTTTGACCGAGTCTTATATATATATATATATATATTTTTATTTTTTATTTATTTTTTAATATATATATAGCCGAGTCCCCGTGTCCAAAATTTTTGAAATTGCGCCGCACCCGTGTCGCACCCGCACCCACACCCGCACCCGCACCCATGTGACATAGCTTATTACCTGTCCTGTCATATTCATTGTAGCCTTACCGATTTCATAATACATAGTGCTCGGATCGATTGATCTGATTTTCTGATTTCACGTTTCCTGTGAATACTCGTGGCTGCTTGACTGGCTGTGCGTTGGAAGACTAACAACACGTCAACCCCTCGCTGCATTGGATCGTGCCCCTACTTGCTGCACCCAAGTGCATCCCAGAACCCGATCTCCCACTAGAGTCGTGATTCTCACCCTCTGCACTGGGGTGCCTCGCTGGAGTCCGATCTCCTCACTGCAGCACGTCGGCACCCATTAACTTGGGTTGTGTGCTAATCGAGTAGCATCAATGTCAGCCCCATTAGTGTATCAGCGTCGACTCCTTTGCTGCACCGAAAGCGCGTCAGGTACCCATTACGTGAAGGTCAACCTTAGATTTCCCGCTGCATCCAATGGTATCAGAGCTCAGCCCCTCCTCCTTCGTCAACGACATAACGCAAGGGGCGAGGAACGGTCCTACGAACGAAAAGACACGAGAGAAGATCATGAAGCGGATGCTCGACATGGTGACAGAGATGCAAGAAGATATGCTACGCCTAGAGAAGGAGGTAGCCGGTCTGTCGAAGCGCATGGATGGGGTCGAAGCACGGTTGGGTGCATTTGAATCCAAGGTGGATGCGCACGAGTGCCATTGAATCAGTTAGGCACGCGCGCGATCCACCCTGTTGATACTACCATCGTCGATCCAGCACCGGTGACGCTCCAGCAAACATCGCAACGAGAAGCTGTTGAAGAAACAATGCATAGGGATGCAGGTTGCGACAGTTCTCCCCATCTGGTACTCCCCCTCCAACCCGAATCAGCAACGACCCCTGTGAACCCTCTCATCGCGGAAGCAGTCCAGCCGGTGCACCGTCAGCCCATCCGTGCCACCACCTCGCCCTTGGGCCCTACAGTAGCTGATGTTAATGGAGGTGGGAGGACAGACATTGTGGTTCCAACAGTATCAGGGACCATCTTTATTCTTAGGGGAAAAGATGGGTCTCAAGTTCACCCGTTTCCTTATCATACTCATGGCAGAGTTATGAATCAGGTTCTTTTACTTGATCTTATTGCTGCTATTGGTGAAACCTCAGACAGCATGGTTCTGGCAAATAATGTTGATGGTGAAGATGACCTTGACCTTGTTGTTACAATCATGAACGACAATGTCTTTTGCTTTTCCACTTCAGCTCCCCATTGTCCTTTGAAGGCTTGGGCTTCCATCAATCAGGGGAGGAATAATGTCTCCTCACGATATAATCATGAAGGAATTTACTGTAAAAGTATCTTCAACAAGATACTTTATCCGATGACGCAACAACCTTAAGAATAAATGTGTGAACATACACACCCAAGAACACTTTGCACAACAAACACAACACACCGAATCACAAATGTGCACTTGCACCCATAAGTTTCATAAACACTAAAGAGGTTGGGCTATAATCCCAAATCCCTTAAGAAATACAAGAGGAGCTGCCCATATATATAGGGCTTTGGAGGAGGCCTTGGGAGGGGCTCCACATAGTCGTTGGAGCCCCTTCCAACGGTCACAAATGTGACCGTTGGAGGGGTCCAACGACTAGTGGGTTGGGCCCCTCCCAATGCATGTACAATGCATTAAATGCAAAAGCAAAAAATAAATAAAGAAAAAGAAAAAAGGAAAATACAAAAAACATATTCTCAAAAAAGAATGTGTAAAATTCCTAAAACTACCCTTACTATGACTATATATATTTTATATATATAATTGGTAAATACATATACATATATTATATATATATATGTATTACCTTATATATATAAAATATATATACGAAATTACAAGTTTGATTACATAATTTAACACCCCCCCTCAAACTTAGGGCAAGATGACCGATAGTTTGCCAAGAAGGAAGTTGAACCGCGGAGCGCACAAGGCTTTAGTAAAGAAATCTGCCAACTGATATTCAGACGTGACATAAGGGAGATCGATAACTCCTCGGAGATATGCTTCACGAACATAGTGACAGTCCATTTCGATGTGTTTAGTCCGCTCATGAAAGGTGTGGTTCTTTGCAATGTAGATTGCACTTTTGTTGTCGCAGCATAGCTTGGTGGGTCCTTTAATTTTGATCCCCATGTCTTCTAGCAGTTGGTGAATCCAAACAATCTCCATGGTAGTAGTGGCCATGGCACGATATTCAGCTTCAGTTGAGGAGAGCGACACCTTTTGTTGCTTCTTGCATCTCCATGAAATTAGTGAGTCTCCTAAGAACACACAAAAACCAGTGGTGGAGTGACGGTTATTTGGGTCACCTCCCCAATCTTAGTCAGTATAAGCAATCAATTTTAAGTTAGAGGAAGAGGACAGAAAAACTCCCTTATTTAGAGTACCCTTTATGTATCTTACGACCCGTAAGATGGCACTCATGTGAACGGATGTAGGCGCATGCTGAAACTGACTTGCAGTATGGACTGCATGGGATATATCTGGTCTGGTAATACTCAGATACATCAGAGATCCTACAAGCTGTCTGTAGGGTGTAGGATCCAACAGGGGAACTCCATCATCAATTTTCATCTTTGCTCCTACAACCGCAGGAGTTTCACAAAGCTTCTCATCTGTAATACCTGACCTGTCAATGATCTCAGAAGCAAGCTTAGTTTGAGATAAGAAATATCCTCTAAGAGAGTATGTCACTTTAATTCCCAAAAAATAAGTTAAAAAACCCAAGTCAGACATTTCAAATTTATCTTTTAAGATAGATTTTATATTTTTAACCCCGTTAGAATCACTCCCGGTGATGAGCATGTCATCAACATACAGAAGTAAAATTACAATCCCTGCATTGGATTTTCTAACAAATAGAGCAGTGTCAGTAAAACAAGAGGAAAAACCATTCTCAATCATAACAGAGTTAAATCTATCATACCAAGCCTTGGGAGCTTGTTTTAGGCCATATAGTGCTTTCTGAAGACGAAGCATGTTTCCCTTAGGAGTCTCCATTCCAGGAGGAGCATCCATGTAGACTTCTTCGCTTAAATCGCCATTTAAAAAGGCATTTTTCACATCCATTTGATAGATGTTCCATTTGTTGATAGAGGCAACGGTTATAAGACATCGAACAGTGACCATACGAGCTACAGGAGCAAAAGTTTCTTCATAGTCAATACCATATTTTTTACTATATCCTTTTGCAACCAAGCGAGCTTTATACCTTTCAAGGGAACCATCACTTTTAGTTTTTACTTTGAAAACCCATCTGCACCCTATTGTTTTCTTGCCTTTAGGAAGATTTTGGAATTCCCAGGTTTTGGCTCTTCTCAGAGCCTCAAGTTCATTGTTCATGGCATTAATCTATTCAGGGCATCTACGTGCTTCTTCAAAATTTGTAGGTTCTATATAAGAGTGGATGGCACTAAGGCAAGGACTCATAGGAAATGAACCTAGAAGGAGGCCTTCTACTTCTCTCAGTTCTACGAGGGATCACTTCATTTTGAGAGGCACTGGGACTGGCATCATTATATCTGTCAAGAGCACTCCTAAAGTTGTTTTGATCTCTATGAGAGTAGGTGATAGGGTCTCTAGGTAATTCAATAGGTTGATGTGACGAAGGAGACAAGGAGATGTTTTCCTCAGTTTCAAGTTCATTTGGGTTACTTTGATCTGACTCATTATCACTAGTATCATCGTCCTTATTCAATAAATCAAATAAAAAAGAATAATCCATATTTTTATTATGGGGGTCACAACATTCAAATCCACTAACATTTTTCAAAAAACTCACGTTTCTGGAAACATACAATTTATCACTTTTGATATCATAACAACGAAACCCCTTTTGGGTTTCAGAATAGCCAAGAAAGGCACAAGGAATGACTTTTGGAGAAAGTTTGTCATTCTTATCAGTAAGAACAAAACACTTACACCCAAAGACCCTTAACCTGCTATAATTAGGTTCCTTATCATACAGTTTTTCAAAGGGAGAAATTTTGTTTAAATTTTTCGATGGAAGTCGGTTTATGAGATAGACAGAGGTAAGGGCTGCCTCAGCCCAAAGATTTTTTGGAATGTTTTGAGAAATGAGCAAAGTCCTAGTGGTTTCAATGATGTGCCTGTGCTTTCGTTCGGCTAACCCATTTTGTTGAGGGGTTTTCGGACATGATTTTTGGTGAAGAATTCCAAAATTTTCAAGATAACTCTTAAATTCATTTGAGAGGTATTCTCCTCCAGAGTCAGACCTAAAGATTTTTAAACATCCATTGAATTGATTTGAAATCATCATGTGAAAACTTTTAAAGGTTGAAAAAACTTCATGTTTATGTTTAAGGAAATAGATCCAACAAAACCTAGTATAGTCATCCACAAAGATCACATAATATGAAAAACCCCCTTTTGACATTACCGGAGCCGGTCCCCATACATCGGAATGAACAATTTCAAATGGTTTTGTCGTAAACATGAATCTTTGAGGAAAAGGCAAACATTTCATTTTCCCAAGAATGCATTCATTACACAAAAAGTCACTTTTACAAAGATGTTTAACAAAAGGCAAATACGAGATTTTAACAATATTGGGATGACCCAATCTCTTATGCCATACATGAATGTCTTTGTTTTGGACGACGTTGCAAAATTGACTCTTGGGAACTTGAAGAAAATCTATGTAGTAGAGGTCTCCTCTTCTAGAGCCTTCCCCAATCAATCTCCCAGACTGGCGATCCTGTATCCAACATTTATTAGAAGAAAATTTTATATCGCAACCATGGTCCGAGAGTTGGGAAACGGAAAGAAGATTTAGGTTAAGGTTTGGGATAAAATGAATTTTTGGAACAAAGAAGTCTTGTTTTTCAAAATTACCTATTCCTTTAATTTCAAGAGATGTACCGTCCGCGGTTGATACAAAGGATGGAAAAGCATTTTTAGAAAAATTTGAAAGAGTGCAATAACTAGGGGTCATGTGAAAGGATGCCCCGGAATCTAAAAGCCAAGATGTCTTACCGGGGGAAGAGGATGACATAGCGGCTCCGGAAGTACCTCCCTTGAGAAGAGGTTGTAGAGCTTCCACGATTTGTTGAAGAGAAAGAGACTCACTTGATAAAGAGGGTCGTTCTTCAACTTTAGATGCCATAGCCGTTGCAATCAATTTCTTCCATTTAGGACACAAGGGTTTGATATGTTCGGGTTCTTTACAATGATAGCAAGTTACTTTGCTATAATCTCTTTTGCCATACTGATCATTTCCTCCTTGACCTTGATTCTTGAAATGAGGAGGTCTATAGGTCCTCATGTTATTTCCCGGTCTTGACACGGCATTAGCCATTTCACCATCTTCTTGAGTAGAGGAAGTAACAAGAATGCTAGGATTATTTTTGCCAATCCCCATACGGGTTTCTTCACCACTTAGCTTGGTGATAACATCTTCGAGTGAGGGGGATGTGAAGGCGGAGAGAAGAGAGGACCAAACTTGTTCAAATTCGGGTCTAAGGCCATTTAAAAAATTGAAGAACCGGTCTTCTTCAAGTTGTTTGTGCCTTAATTCGATTGCCTCACCACTCCATTTAGGTTCAAGAATTGCGAGCTCGTCCCAAATAGAGGATAATTCAGCAAAATACTCCCGAATGGTCATGTCATTTTGTTGGAGAGTCAAAGCCCTCTTTTGGAGAAAGTACTTGTGGGATAGATCTCTTGAGGTGTACATTTTCTCAAGATATACCCAAGCTTCGGAAGCCCTTTTAAATTTGATGATCTTGGCATTTATCTTGGTCTCAACGGATGAGAAAATCCAAGATAAGATCTTGAAGTTCTTCATTTCCCAATCATCATGTTTCTTAGAATACTCTTCAAGGGCCTTTTGTCTTTCATCCCCTTCAAGGATCTTAATATCCCCTCCTTCAACAATGGTAATTTTGGGTTCCGGTTCCGGTTCCGGTATGGATCCATGAACGTAACCCCAAAGCCCCTTTCCTTTAATATGGGCTTCCATATTCCCGGCCCAAACATGATAGTTTGAGCCATTAAGCTTAAACCCAAGAGAGAAATGGGAGTCTTTTTCGCCCATTAGAGAGGAAAGAATGCAAGAGATAGTATGTACTTTAATTACTTTTTGCGTCTTTCTTGACAAAAGAGGCTCCTAAAATATTGCTCGAAGAAGATGATCCTCTTTGATTTCAAAAAACTTGAAGGCACGCTTCCCGAGGAATGCAAAAGAAGGCGAATCGCAATTTTTCTTCTTCAACGAGGCTCTGATACCATGTAAAAGTATCTTCAACAAGATACTTTAGCCGATGACGCAACAACCTTAAGAATAAATGTGTGAACATACACACCCAAGAACACTTGTGCACAACAAACACAACACACCGAATCACAAATGTGCACTTGCACCCATAAGTTTCATAAACACTAAAGAGGTTGGGCTATAATCCCAAATCCCTTAAGAAATACAAGAGGAGCTGCCCATATATATAGGGCTTTGGAGGAGGCCTTGGGAGGGGCTCCACATAGTCGTTGGAGCCCCTTCCAACGGTCACAAATGTGACCGTTGGAGGGGTCCAACGACTAGTGGGTTGGGCCCCTCCCAATGCATGTACAATGCATTAAATGCAAAAGCAAAAAATAAATAAAGAAAAAGAAAAAAGGAAAATACAAAAAACATATTCTCAAAAAAGAATGTGTAAAATTCCTAAAACTACCCTTACTATGACTATATATATTTTATATATATAATTGGTAAATACATATACATATATTATATATATGTATATGTATTACCTTATATATATAAAATATATATACGAAATTACAAGTTTGATTACATAATTTAACATTTACATCAAGTCATCATCACGAACTTTCCGGGATGAGGAAGGCAGCAACTTCTGGGTTGAGATGGTCATTGGTACGCTTGCAGAGTCAGGAGCAGATCATAATTTTAAATGGAAGCGCCTATCTTCGGTGTGTCTGATCTATATGCTTACTTTGGGAAAGATCAGTCGTCGGAGCCGACTTCTTCCCAACCCGGGGAGAATGATGCAAAGCAGGCCCAGATCCAACAACACGTAGGGTTCATATCGGGTCCGGACCTGAGACCCAAAATCCAGCCAAAACTCTTTAAATAAGCTGCCTAGGGTTTCGTGAAAAAAAAAACAGATTGAAATTTATGCAGCCTCTCTTTTCTTTTGTTGGTTCCATGTAGTTTTCTTTTTTTTGAGCAGCCTTTGTCATTCTTTTTTCTGTTTTCTTTATTACTTTTCTTTTTGTCATTGCTTCTTTTATGTCCTATTGTTTATTATTTCTTTTCAGTTTCAAGTCAGTCTTTCGGGTCTTCTTTCTTCACTTTGCTTTCTGGTATTCCAGCCGCAAGTTTCAGTCTTACTTATTACCTGTCCTATCATATTCATTGTAGCCTTACCGATTTCATAATACATAGTGCTCGGATCGATTGATCTGATTTTCTGATTTCACGTTTCCTGTGAATACTCGTGGCTGCTTGACTGGCTGTGCATTGGAAGACTAACAGCACGTCAACCCCTCGCTGCGTTTGATCGTGCCCCTACTTGCTACACCCAAGTGCATCCCAGAACCCGATCTCCCACTAGAGTCGTGATTCTCACCCTCTGCACCGGGGTGCCTCGCTGGAGTCCGATCTCCTCACTGCAGCACGTCGGCACCCATTAACTTGGGTTGTGTGCTAATCGAGTAGCATCAACGTCAGCCCCATTAGTGTATCAGCGTCGACCCCTTTGGTGCACCGAAAGTGCGTCAGGTACCCATTACGTGAAGGTCGACCTTAGATTTCCCGCTGCATCAGTTTCACTAGAGGAATCAGAATTAGTAGAAAGAGTCATCTCATAGTGTAATAATTTGGCCCTCAAATTATCAAATATAGGAAGCAAATCTAAGTAGTGTATGGTGGTGGAGAGGACATGATATTCGGGACTAAGACTGCTAAGAGCCTGCTGGACCATATCCTTATCCAATACATCATTGCCAATCATAGCAACTTGGTCAATGATGCTCTTCATTTTATGATTGACATGGACCCGTTCTTCAATTTCTGAAACTCTTTCTTCAAAAACATTATCCTAGATTCCAAAATTTAAGAGTATGTCTGGACAATAAGCACCTGACAAAATGGATGTAATATAGACAACCAATGCCTGATCTAGCTTGATTCATAAAATAAAATCTGGATTTCTAACATGAACATGAGAAATCACAACTCTTGTGTCATCCTTTTCCTCTTTGAGAATATACTCTAGTGGAGGGACGATGGACCCATCAAGGTGTTCAGAGAGATCTTGACTCCTAATGAAAGGAATTATTTGCCTCTTTTAAATTAGGAAATTGAAATTATTTATTTTTTCAAAGACTAATTGGGGTAAAAAGGTAGAAGATAGGGTCAACTGTGGGTTTGGATCCATGAGTGAGGGAAAATAAGGACAATAGAGAATGGGAAAAAAGTAGAGTAGAGAAAATTCAGACTATCACGTAAAAAAATGCCGATATTTTTTTTTAGTTCAGAATATCACAGTAGGCACATATCAGAATTGATTTGATAAGAAACTTGATGTTTCTAACAAAAAAATTGTGAACCTTTAAGATAGGTGACATGAGATATAAAACTCAAAAGAATATGCAAATCTAAGTATGTAGATTATGCAAATCTGGTTATGCTGAGTTTTGGATCCAAACAAGGTGCAAAGAATAGCAGGTTGCTGGAATCTTTTTTAGGGTCAAGAAAAGAATAAAGAAATTGAGATTGACGTCAAAACGGGTGCTCAGAAAATCAATTTTAGACAAAGGGTTTATAGCAGCAATCAAAACAGATTAGGAATATTTAGAATGAGAAAAATTTTAAAGAAAAGAAGAGAGAGAATAAGGAGAAGGAGAAGGGCCGTGTTAGAAAGGAAATTTAGAGAGGAGAAACTCGAAGGGAGGCAAACAGGAAACGAAAGCCCAAGATCTCTTAAGGCATACCTTAATGGATGCGATCAGACACACTCTCGCTCTAATACCATGAAAGAATAGGTGTCACTAGATGATCCAGAACACAAGCAAAGAAGAAGAAGAGAAGACATTGAGACTGGGGCTGCTGCTCCTTCTATTCCACAATTCCCAATGAGAGAACATGGGTCTATTGATTTCAATATATAGAAAACGTTGCATGTTTGTGTAGGATACAAACTCTACAAGATGACCCAATACAATAAGGAAAAGAATAACAAAGAGTCAGCACAATAATGAGTCTCAACACAGCAGGAAAGCAAGATGTCACATCAGGTATTGGATCTGGGTCTGGGTCCAGACCTAATAAGGTTATCTCTTAATAGGCTTCATCCTTGATTGACATCCACTTTTTTGCTTAAATCTGCACTTGAGTAGTCTCCCTTTTTTTGATAAACCTACAGTCTTGGTGTTGCTTTTGTATTTTTGTTATGGCCCTCCTCGCTTTGCAGTGTGTTAGTCTATTATACGAAAAAAGATATTGCTGCATTCCTAAGGTTAATTATCACCTACTGTTGTTATTGTGTACTTATTTTGTGTATTTGCCATTCCCTTCTGAATGGTTCTGTTTGTCTCAGGTATTGAGGTTGAGGTAGAACATGAACCTCTTAAAAGGCAACGCAAATGGAGCGGTGATCATGAGCAGGCTAAGCTTATCCCTCCAAGACCTGCTAGACTGGAGAGGGAGCCTCTAAACTTGCCTGATGTGTCTCAGATATCTCCTGTGGATGCATCTAATGCTAATGTTTTGACACCAAGAGATAAAATGCAAGCTGTTAAGGTTCTTGCTAGGTCCGACTCTGATCTTGATTCTGAAACTCCAAAGGAAAGAGTTGGTAGGTCAAACTTCCCTCCCTCCATCTTTTTCTCTCATTCGCACCTGCATATGCATAAGGACAGATGCATTAAGGCATGCATAAGTTGTTAACTGTTGCTTGTCTATGCTGCAGTTCCTCCGCCACAAAGATCACCAACAACTTCTTTAAAGATAGACAAGTTTTTGCGCCCATTCACATTGAAGGCTGTGCAAGAACTTCTTGCCAAGACTGGGACTGTTTGCAGCTTCTGGATGGATCACATCAAGACCCATTGTTATGTCACAGTAAGTTTCTTTACCTTTAGGCTTTAGTGACATTTTCTTTTTTATTCAATTTGCTGCACAGTTTAACAAATGGGACTTCTGTGAATTATGTAGTCTGTTAATATGCTGAAGGAACTACTGCTCTGCCAGTTTTCTATGTTTATTGTCTGAACAATTTCAGTATTGCATGACGTTGGATGGTGATATTGCATGTCTAACAATTCTTGTTGTTGCCTTGACCATCAGTATTCTTCTGTGGATGAAGCAATGGCAACCAGGGATGCCCTCTACAATCTTCAGTGGCCTCCTAATGGTGGCCGCTTACTGATTGCTGAATTTGTTGAACCCAAAGATGTCAAGCTCCAGGTTGAAGGGGGACCCCAGTCACCACCTGCTGTTAATCCATCAACTGCTGCTCCATCTCAGTCCAATCACGTGAATCTGCAGGCATCTGTAAAATTACCCCCTCCACCTATGTTGCCATCTTCAAAGCAGCAGCTGCCACCTCCTCCACCACTTACACCTCAGACTCGTCCACAGCATGTGGGGCGGGAAAAACTGCCACCCCCACCTCCTCCCAAGAAGGTTGAGGCACCAGTTCTTACACTTGATGACCTGTTTAAGAAGACGCGAGCCACTCCTCGTATATATTACTTACCCCTATCAGAAGAGCAAGTTGCTGCCAAGTTAGCGAATGCTGCTGCAGATGGCCGGCTTCGAAATTAACCTTCTGAGGCATGTTTATACTTCTATTGAGGAGCATGTTCTTTTTTAGTGATGGGATGTGGATGCGTGTAGGCTTTTTTGGTAATTGACCTTTGCTTTGCAGTGCAGTTGGTCAAATTTTGGAGTGTTTGGATCTGTTGGTTGTGAAGCCGAGGGAGTTCTCATTCATGTTTTTCCTGGTAGTGTTCGAATAGTTCCTTGAGCAGTCTATTAGTTTTTTTTTTTTTAAATTGGCTTTGTAGTGCTATTTTGCTATACAACAAATTGGCGTTGGTTTGCTTCTTTTTTTTTTGTTGGGACCTCTTATACTAAAGTTGTCAGGGAATATGGTAGCATCAAAGGCACATTTATAGAAGATTATTTATGCTCAACCATCGTACTGAATTTGATGACGACTGCCACCTTTAATCATTTTGTTACTAAACCTTCAACCTTTCTCCAAAAAAAGTAAAAAAAGAAGACTATTTATGCATGTTCACCACCCAAGCCTTCATCAAGTCAGAAAATTATAGTTGTGCATACTTTTATGCAGTGGGTTTGGGATAAAAAAACTAAATAGATTAATTATTGCGTGTATCTAAATCTGCACTGTGTTGCCTATTTGAAAAAAGAAAGCCTATTTAAAAAATAAAACTGCACTTGGTTCTATGGGATTTATAGGAATCTAATGGCTGAGGCACAGCTGAGCACGTATTTTGAATATCAATCTATAGTTTAAGGAAAAATGCAAGTTAAAATTCATCATTTTCTGATGTCTTAGAACACTGAAAAACAATTATTTGAGTTTCACAGAGATGATGTCATGGCCAAACCCCTCTTTTTTGTGCAACATTCTATGGTAAATGATATACTCTTAGCTATGTTAAATAGCAATGTTGTACTAATGATAAGAATATTAGTTTGACAGGGAGTGTAAGAAATGAGATATAAAGCTATTTTTTGTAATATTTTTGTCATTAGTACGCCATTGTTACTCATCAAGTATATTTAGGAAATGGTAGATAACCCAACCCTATTGAATATTAAATCATGGTGATATTGTCATGCTTGCCTTGCACTTAAGCTTTCAATTACCTATTGTTCGGAATTTTCATATGGTGAATCATCTTCTTTTGGTGTTCTATTCGTAGTAGTTATCTGAAAACTGTGGTTGATCTCTTCTCTCTTATCTAAAAAGTCGTAGTTTTTTACTTTGACAGAATGTTGATATTTTATGTTTTCTTGTCTGTTGCAGACTTGACATTAATGGGATTTTGTAGGATGTTGGGAGTTGAAGAGGATAAACAAATGAAAAGGACTGATTTGAAGACTTTGTTCTGTTTCCAATTTTCATATGAAAACGTTTTGTGGCTGGAATCTTGGTATTTGATCATAATGCTTGATTCAAAATGTTCTCCGGTTTAATCTTTCCTTTCAGTTAATTTCTGGGGCCTGTATACACGCATCAGGATGCTGCTCTTTTCCTAATGAGTTGGATTAGGAAACTCATGCTCTGGGTGAGAAACAGCTAAACCAGATTCTACCATGCTGATGCTGCAGAGCAGCCAGGTAAGGCTGACAAGGTTTGGCATGATTAGGTGCGGTTCCAGTATGCTTGAATTTCTTCGTTTGTTTTATTGGGTTCAAGTCGACGCTGGGGCCCCAAGGGGGCTTGGCGTAGTGGGGTGGGGCCTTGGCCGTTAGACAGGCGATCAAGGTTCAGTTCCCATGGGTGTTGCATAGCCCCCTGGGTGAGATCTTAGCCTCACAGTTTTATGCTGCCTTCAGGTCAAGCGTAGGTATGGCTGGCTGAGCCAGCTTGACCAGGTCTTTGTGCTGAGTGGTTTCTTTGGGTTATAAATGAAACAAAAAAAAAAGTAGAGTCAGGGGCTTGCTGCAAGTCCGATCACAGATCTGTCTATGTTGGCCTTTGGCTGTTTGTTGTTTGGTAGCCGACAATTTACAAAGTTTTGGTGAAAACTTTAAGCTGCATTACCAATTGTTTATTGTTCTCTCTCTCGGCAACTCATAATGGCTCGATATCAATATGACCTCCGTTTGGTGTGTTTTAATGAACGGGTTAGGCTAGGGATGCAAATGGGTAGGATCTGGGTGGCCAAAAATTGCAAAACCTTCATCCTTCCCATTTACATCCCAGTTGAGTTTGCTATTCTAATATTTTTTTTCTGAAGGCTGGATAATAACTTCGTTGAAAACCAAATAGTGACGAAGTCATGAATATGATACAGTTTCAGAAAATCTATAGCGGAAAGCTTGAGCTTATCCAATCCCATATTAGAAGATCCCAATTTAATCCCTACATAGGTCTAAGATCTAAAAGAGCTCTGCTCAAGAAAGAAAACGCAGGAAAAGAAGGCACACACAACACTAATATTTAACGTGGTTCGGTGAGATCCACCACGTCCTCACACACTACACATCCAATGTATGTAGAGGCACTTTTATTTATAGTCAATGTAATAGGCATGGGGATGTCTCCTCATATTCTAGTGATAAGCCTTATCAATAGGCTGGTTACACAATATTGAGCTTGTACAGAACAATAACTCTTTGTGAGGTGCTTCTAGAGGAGTTTTGTGATGATGTTCTTTAGAATAACACTCAATCTAACTTGTAAAGGGAGTTCACATTTTGTGGACTCTTCTTCTCTTGGTAACATTGTAGATCACCAGGACTGGGATTTTTCTCACTTGGATCACGAGGATTGGTGAACTGGATCATGAGGATTGGAATTCTTTGCCAGTCATTGCAACACGATGCATTGTATTTTTGATAGTTTTAATGCTAAAAAAAAATGGAGATAACCAAGATCTTTATTCGCAAAGGTCTAGCTTAGGTTGGAGATAAGAGATTTAATTAATTGGCTAGAGTTGCCTGTGACCAAAATATCATCCACATGAACTACAAGGAAGATTTGTACAATATCTTTTCTCCAAATAAACAAAGATGTATGAGTATAACAAAGTAGAAAGACAATAACGCATTACTGAGACATTAGTACCATTCTCGGGGAGCTTGATTTAAGCCATAAAGAGTCTTCTGAAGATGACAAACATAATTCAGATATTGACTGTCCTTAAACCTTGAATGTTGTTTCATAAATACAACTTTATGAACGTTATCATGCAGGAAAACATTTTAAACATCTAGTTGTTTGATGGGCCAATTATAATTGGTGGTAATGAAAAGCATAGTCCGAATAGTAGTCAATTTGATGACAGGATTAAAGGTTTTAAAGTAATCAATATAATCAATACCGTTTTCCTAATCATACTCCTTAGCAATCAAGCGAGCTTTATATCATTCCAAAGAACCATCAGTCCTATGTTTATTTTTGAAAACCCATTTACATCCAATAATATGCTGAGTAGATTGCAAGGAAATAAGGGTTCAAGTAAAATTTTGGAGAAGAGTATCAAATTAAGTAGACATAGCCTTACACAAATTGGGATTTTTGTTAGCCTGAGAACAAGTTTCAGGTTTAGATTTTGAGCTAACCAGAGCAACAAAAAGTGAATACAAGGTCGATATATAAACCTAAGGTATATGAGTGCCATCTTGAGAATGTGTCACTATGGGGTGAGATCTCAATGAGGAGGCACACTAGAAGGAGCTAGGGAGGGACTAGGATCAAGAGAAGTTGGTGAAGATTCAAAGGACCAACTAGACTCATTAGGCTAAAATACAAGAGAGCTAGGCTCCGGTGGGTGAGGTGCAGGCTCAAGTGGGTTAGGCACATGGTCAGGAGAAAACATTGGACTCACAATAAAGGGAGGAGACATGTTGGTTGTGGAAGAACTAGGAGTAGACACAGATGTCTGAAAGGAAAATTGTTGTTTATCAAAAACATGTTTAGAGATAAGAATTTATGACCTTGGTGACTATTACTGTACCCCAAGAACACATGTTTTTTCCGTTTTGAAGTCCAGTTTATGGGTCCGATATGGTCTAAGACATGGAAAACATACGCACCCAAACACCTTTAAAATTGTATAATCAACCTTTTGTTTAAATAAAACCTCAAAGGCGGACTTATTTTTAATGACAAGAGAAGGCAGACGATTTATTAAAAAACACAGTCGTAGCAAAAGCATATGACTAAAATTTTATTGGTACAACTGCTTGGCTCATCAAGCTCAATCCCGTATGACACGATGCTTTCCTTCACATTCTTTTAAAAAGGAGTCTAGAATTTTATACTCTACCATCTCCATCAGTTTGTCGAGATTTTATTTTCTTTCCAAACAAATTTTTAATGTTTGCCTTGAATAGGCAAAAAATATTAACATCAGATTTATGAGCAGTAACACATATCCACGTAAACTTAGAATAAACATCAATAATATGAACATAAAATCTATAACAATTTATGCTAATAACTTGTGTAGGTCTCTAGACATGAGAATAAATGAGTTCAAGAGGTTCAGACACTTTATGAGACGAAATAGAGAAAGGCAAAACATGACTCTTGTCTGTTGACAAGCACCGCAAACTATATGCATAAAACTATGGTAGTAAGGTAAACCAAATTTGTGCACAACACTCTGCAACAACTCTAATCGCAGGGTGTTCTAAATGTTGATGCCATTGCTTTAACAATGTTTTTTTTTCCTACCAAAGTTGTTGCATGCTCCTTATTATCTACTTTAGCTGGCTAAGGTAACTTTAGCTGATAAAGTCCTTCGGTGCTCCTCCCTTGTCTGCCTTTGTAAGAAAACTAGGGGTGGGAGTGGGGCCAGGCCCAGCTCATTTGGAGCTTAGCCCATTGGGTTTCGAGCATTGCCCAACTCATTTATTAAAGGGCCAAGTTTCTGCCGAATTCTTAATGAGCTTGGGTTTGAAAAACAACTCGTGACCCGACCCTTTTTGGCAGTGTAAGTTTTTATCTCATTAATGATTTTCATTATTTCTATTGATTCCCTGAAGTTGGATCCTTAACACAATAATATTTTAAATGAAATTCAAAATAAATATCATTATCTTTGATAAATTTGTTTATTGAAAATAAATTTTGAGAAATATGAGGAACATGCAGGACTTCTTTAAGAGCATACTTTGAATCATCCATAATAAAATTGAGAGAAACCAATATGATGGATTTTCAAACCTGTACCATCTATCTTGAGAGTGTACATTCCTTCGTATGGAGAATGCAGAGTAAGAGTGTTTAAATTATGAATTACATGATGGTATGCACTAGAGTCGAGATACCAATTTCCTTCATCTACTGATGAAGTTATGGCTCGATAGACTTGAGGAAGAGTCTTCTGAGCATTATTGTTAGGGTTCTTTTGAGGATTTTGGGTAATCTAAAGACATCGTTTGGCAGTATGTCCTGGTTTATCACAGTATTGGCATACCGTAGTGCCATGATTCTGACCATTAAAATCTGACCGACCCTGGTTCCTACCTCTCTGTTGTCCTGTAACTCTATTATTTTGATAGGACCTATTCTGATTATTTGATGTCTTATGTTGGACAAAGTTGGCAAAAAGACAAGAGATCATATCATCACGATCGACATCAACTGACTATGCTTTAGCTCATCAATGATAACCGATTCTTTCCTAGTGGATATAAAAGTTTTGAAAGAGGCATATTCCTGTGGGAGACCTCTTAACAGGTGTAGCACCATATCTTCTTCACTCACATGCCGTTAAGCAACCTTCAACTGATGAGAAAGCATTTTAGCTCTTTGAAAATACTCATTTATTTACTTGGATCCTTTCTTTAGGCTATTCAATTGTTCTTTTAACTGAAAAATCTTAGAACAAGGTTGTGCAGCATATGAGTTTTTAAGAGAGTTCCACACATCAAAGGATAATCTAAGGCCCACGACTTAGGCATGCACAGGTTATAATAGGGAAGAGACAATCCAGATAAGAATCTGTAAATCATGTCTTAACCAGGTTAAAAAATCAAGATTAACAACCTGTCACTAAACAAAACGTATTAGTCTGGGCACCGTAGGGGTCATAGGATAGTAACAGGAGAGTACATTGAGACTTCCACAACAGAAAAGCATATGCTGTTGACTTGATACTTACAAAGCATTGAAGGCTGGCTGAAGCAAGTAAAGGAGGTAAAGAAAAACAACTTATCCCTGAAACAGGGGAAGATGCTTGGGATGCAATTGAAGCTTCAGCAAGTCATGATTTTGATGCAAACAAAAGGTGCCCACACGCCTAATCTGATACTATAAAAGGGCTAAGAGCTCAAAAAAGAAAACGCAGGAAAAGAATGCACACACACAAAACACTAATATCGGCTACATCCAGGAAAAAACCTCACACACTGTGCATTCAATGTGTGTAGAGACACCTTTATTTATAATCAATGTACAAGGCATGGGGGGAAGTCCCCCTCGTATGCAAGAGATACGCCTTATCAACAGGCTGGTTACACAGGATTGAGCTTGTACAGAACAAGGACTCTTTGTGAGGAGGAGGAGTCTTGTGATAATGAAGCTCTTTAGGAGAACACTCAATTGGATTAAGAGAGTCCTTCTCGGGGGGGGGGGGGGGGGTTGTCTTCTCAAGGGAGTCCACATTTTGTGGACTCTTCTTCTCTTGATAACGTTGTAGACCACCAGGACTGAGATTCACTTGGATCACATTGATCTTGAACTGGATTCTGAGTCATATATTTAACAGGATCTGGGCCACTCTTTTGGGCTCATGGTTTGACTGGTCTGGAAGCAAATCTTTGTTCTTTTGATTTTTTGAGATTGGATCAGTGCTGAGTGGACTTTTTCTTGGTTCGTAGGTTTAAGCTTAGACTTTGGTTCATGTTCAACGTAGTAACTTATACTCAGGCTTGCCGTGGACATCGAGTCCAATTCATAGTCAGTCCTATATTCTCAGCAATGTGCTTTAGCAGCATATGATTGTTGACAATGGCCTTGATTTGGATCTCTAGGGCCTGTAAATGAACCGAACTGCTTGTTGCTTGGCTCGGATCAGGTTGTTAAGGAGATCGTTTGCTCATAAAATAAAATCTTGTGTTTCAATTTTGATAACTAGCTTATTATGATTAGTGAGCCAAACTTGAAACAGCACAGCTTGACTAATTAAGGCTCGTGCAATGATGATTCATGGTTTTTGGGTGTGGTTCGGTTCATCCACTATTCCTAAAAATGCTAATGGTGATTACAATGAATTTCTCCAAACACAAATTTTCGATGAAGCTCTTAACGCCAAGAAATTCTCAGGGTTGGGTTTTGTTGAAGGGTCTTTCAATCCAACATAGGACCCATTTCATAGGAACTATGATATTCTACACAAATTGCTTGATGTTGAAGGCTTAAAATGTAAGACTTGAGTGCTCCCATCTCATCTTTGTTGATCACTCGTTTTCTCACCTACCCTTTACTTGCTACACACGTGATCTGGTTGCAAATTTGTAAATATATTATGGAGTGGTTGCAGTTGCAATGGTTTCAATTAGTATCTCAGTGTTGACATTATAGTGAGCCGAACCCTTAGAGTGCAACCCTATGCAAGAAGGACCCTGCACAAAGGCAAGGCCGCCTTTACAGGAGTGTTTGATTGCGTGGAAAGCAGCAAACGACTCAAATCACAGACGCATGGGACACCTAGGACATGGCGTTCCATGCGTCCAACCAGCATAAGGTCAACTGGTTCAACAAGAGAGGCAATCCAAACTCAATAATTTTAAGTAAGAACAAGACCATAAGACTGTTATTGTTATTCCAACCTTGTGATAAAATGGATTTAGGAAAAGAGATCTCAAGCCTAGAGACACGTTCTTAAGATAGCTATCTTTAGAACTTCAATCGCCCCACTATGGGAATTTTGAAGATGCGAAAAAGGAGTTGGTTTCAACTGAGTTCCCATGATACAACTAGGCTTGAACCTCAATATAGTCACAGCTTCGCAAGAATAGATGACATCTCCTACACCAGAACTCCGCAAGCCAAAATAAGGAAGAGATAAAGGAGAAATCTGGAGAGTCAGAAATTTGTATCTCTAAAAGACGGAATAAGGAAAAGATTTATAGATTTCTTAGAAAGATCAAAACGGTTTATGATAAATGATATTAATGGCAGATTGAAATAAGGATGAAAAAGGTCCTAAATGGTCACCCACCTTTGACTGTACTCAAAGGCCTTTAAAACCGTCTAACAGTCACAATGCACCATAAAAGCATATTAAAACCTTTTAAAAGGCCAAACAATCCGAAAACGAAAGGTCAAAACGGGCCTTTGCACCTCATATGCACCTCGTGAAGTGTGTCATCAAAATGCCACATTGTGCCTCAAGCGCCCTTGCGCACAGACGCGTGCGCGCATGTGTGTGAACGATGTGTTCGTTCCTGCACGATGCGCAACAACATCCGCAAGCCATCCCAAGACACATAGATTACCAAAGTAAAGAATAAAGAACAAACCCTCTATTTAAACCACTCGAAAAACTTATTTCTCTTAGATATGTAACTAAACTTATTAAAGCACTTTTGGTAGAAACAAAATCACCAATTTTAAAACTTTTTTAACAATCCCCCACTAGTTTTAAAATATATTTGGCTTGCATAGAAACTTATGCATCAGTGAGAGTGTCTGCAAGACTTGAACTCCCACTTATTGAAAGAAAACCTAAATTAACCAAGGTGCTAAGTGGACTTACCTTGAACTTAGCTCCTTAAATTGTTAACGGAGTTTTCAATCATACATAGGTCTCCAAAAGTTCAATTGTGTGGATTTCACGTTGGCACATTTAGAGCCTTATGCTTTCCTGGATTCATGAGTGCTCTAGAGAATTGCCAATTCTCATAAGAAGCGGCTCACACTTCTACACTCACATAGGTGAGTTTGTTTAGGTGTGTGTACTGTAACACACACCCTAGCCTTAAGGCTTACAAACTCATTAAGAGCTATTAACTCAACCCTCACATGGTTACAACTCATGAGCACATATCAGTAATGGGATTACATAAATATGCTCAATATCTGTCATTCACCAATTCGTTTTTCATTGAAACTAGGCATGTGGGATCTCCAACGCTCTAGGTTGGGTATCCTTAGGTGATGACTTAATTGCCTTAATTCCCATTCACCTCGATGTTTTATTGATGACATCTCTCGAAAGGCCTTTCGTAAATGGGTCTGCCAAATTTTGACATGACTTCACATATTTCAATGATATAATATTGTCATCAATCACTTATAAAACTGTGTCTTAGACTAATATGTCTAGACTTCCCATTGTATTTCATATTACCTGCTTTATATATAGCTGATTGGCTATCACAAAACATTGAAATAGCAGGTATAGGCTTCTCACCTAGTGGAATATCTACTAGCATATTCTTAAGTCATTCAGCTTCTCTACAGGCAGAAGCCAAAGCAATAAACTCATATTCCATTGTAGAATGAGTTATACAAGTTTGTTTCTTAGATCCCCATGCAACTGCTCCTCCACCAAGGGTAAAAACCCAACCACTTGTAAACTTGGAATCTTCAAAGTCGGTATTCCAACTTGCATCACTATACCCTTCAATAATAGCATGAAACTCAGTATAGTGAATTTCATAGTCTAAAGTATGCTTAAGATATCTAATAATCTTGTTCACTGCATTTCAGTGTTGATGACCAGGATTATTACTGTATCTAACACTTTACTCATTGCATAGGCAATATCAGGCCTTGTGCAGTTCATTGCATACATAAGGCTACCTATAACACTGGCATATTTTAATTGTTGAGCACTTGCACTAACATTAGGAGTCAATTTCATATTTGGATCATATGGGGTGCATGCTGGTGAACTATTAAGATATCCATACTTTGTAAGAATTTTTTTAATATAATGTGATTGACATAATACAATGCCATTATTATTTCTTACAATTTTGATTCCTAAAATAACATCTGCAACACCCAAGTCTTTCATACAAAATAAGAAAGACAAAAATCTTTTTGTTTAATTTATGCATTCACTATTGTTACCCAAAATAAGCATATCATCAACATATAAACAAGTAATAATAATTGAGCTACTATCTACTTTACTGTAGACACATTTGTCAGCATCATGAATTTTAAAACCATTATGTACCAGAGAACTATCAAAATTTTCATGTCATTGCTTAGGGGCTTACTTTAATCTATATAAAAATTTCTCAAGTTTGTAAACTTTGCGCTCTTGTCCTAGCACTACAAAACCTTCAGGTTGCTTCATATATATCTCTTCATCTAATTCTCCATTCAAAAAGGTCGTTTTCACGTACATTTGATGGATTTGAAGCTTATATATGGCAGTCATGGCAATCAAAATTCTAATAATAGATATTCTGGTTACAGGAGCAAAAATATCAAAATAATCAATACCTTCTTTTTGTTTAAAACCTTTTGCAACCAAACGAGTTTTAAATTTATCGATTATACCATCAGCTTTTAATTTCTTTTTGAAAATTCATTTGCAGCGAATAGTTTTGCAACAAACAGGTAAACCCACTAATTTTCAAACATTATTAGACATAATTGATTCTATTTCATCATTAATAGCTTCTTTCCAAAAGGCAGCATCTTGAGAAGACATCGCCTCTTGAAAAGACACAAGATCATTCTCAATTAGAAATGTATAAAAATTAGAACCAAAATTGGTTGTTTTTCTAATGCGTTTACTGTGCCTAACTTCAGTTTCTGGTTCAATAGCAAATTCATTAGAATATTCAATCATGTCATTAACAGGATGTTCATCTACTATAATACGACTGCCATTGAGAAGAGAATCAAATGCATTTTTATGTTCTGTGAAAGATGCATCTTTAGATTCAACAATAACATCATTAACAATGTCTAGAAATCTATATGCTTTACTATGTTCAACATATCCGACAAATGCATATTTAAATGCTTTAGGTTCAACCTTCTTTTTTTTATTTTCTGGAATTTTAACATATGCTAAACAATCTCAAACATGAAAATAACTAAGATTAGGTTTCTTACCAAAGCACAATTCATAAGGTGATTTTTCAGATTTGGAATAAGGAACTCGGTTAAGAATATAGCAAACAGTAAGTATAGCCTCGCCCCACAAGTTGGAATGCAAATCCGTATTAAGAAGCATAGCATTCATCATTTTTATAAGTGTTCTGTTTTTTCTTTCTGCTACTCCATTTTGTTCAGGAGTTCTAGGTGCTGAAGTTTGATGGATAATACCATTATCTCCACAAAATTTATCAAATTCTCCACCTAAGTATTCACATTCTCTATCTGTTCTTAAATCTATAATCTTTGTTTTAAACTTATTTTGTACTTCAACTAGATAAAAAAGAAATTTGGAAAATTCTTTAGATTTATGTTTCATCAAATAAACATAACAGAATTTCGAGTAATCATCTATAAAGGTAATAAAGTACTTATTGCCGCCACGACTCAAAACATTATCCATTGTACACACGTCAGAATGCACTAATTCAAGCAATTTATAATTCTTTTCTACACTATGAAACACAAGTCTAGTTAGCTTTGTTTGAATGCATGTCTCACACTTATGATTATATTCTATTCTAACATAATAAGGAAGAAGACCAAAGTTATTCATATTATGAATGCAATGAGAATTTATATGTCCTAATCGTGAATGCCAAAGAAAATAGGAGACAACCATATAATCAGAAGTAATAGCTTCATTTATGCTCATCTTGAATATACCACCAGTGGCAAACCCTTTTCCTACAAAGATTTTTTCTTTGGTCACAGTTGCAATCCCAGACTAAATACCAATTTTAAAACCATTTCATGACAGTAGATCTGCAGAGATTAATTTTTTTTGAACTTTTGGAGCATAGTGGACATTCTCAAGTGTTAGGACTTTTCCGGAGGTGAACTTAATTTCCACACTTCCTTTTCTCAGCACTTTAGTGGAGGAAGAGTTTCCCATAAAGAGATTGCATCCCTCTCCCACTACTTCATACGACTTGAACAAGTTCCTGGCGTTAGCCATATGAACAATGCTTCCAGTATCTAGGTACCCGTCCTTATTAGCAGCCACCATGAAGGTTTCAGAGATTACAACAACAAGCCTCTCCTCTGTCTCATTTGGCTTAGGACCAGTCCTCTTCCTTTCTCTGCATTCTCTAGCAAAATGGTCAAACTTACCACAAACATAACAACTAATTTTCTTTTTATCAGTTGACTTTTTCCCTTTCACGAAATTCTTTTTGATTTTCTGAGTTTTCATGATTTTGCCACCCTTGTTACTAACAAAATTCACTTTAGGATAACCCTCTTTAGGACTCAAATTCTTTTTTTCACGAAGACGTATCTCCTCCTCAATTCGGACGTCCTTAAGAAGATTATCTAAAGTGATTTTCTCATTTTTATGTTTTAGGTGATTCCTATATTCTTTCTAGGAATCCGGTAGTTTCCCAATGATGACAGCAACTTGGAGGTCATCATCAAGATACATACCTTCTCCTTTGATCTTATAGGTCAAAATTTGCATATCATGAATTTGAGCAAGTATAGGCTTATCATCAACAATAGAAAAAATAACATACTGATCTACGATAAACCTTTTGTTATCAGCATTTTCTGCATTGTACTTGATCTCGAGAGCATTCCACAACTCTCTAGCCGACTCTAATAGAGAATATAAGTCAAAGAGAGAATCAACTAAAGTGTTCAGGATATGCCCTTTGCATCGGTAGTTGTCAGTATGCCACTTCTCTCGCTCTTTCTTTTGTTCTTCTGTCTCAACTTCTTCAACAACGACAATGGGACATGCCTTTTTGAGAACATAGTCGGTATGCAGCTCGGACAACAAGAAAGAGACCTTTGATTGCCACCGCTTGAAGTTTGACCCATCAAATCGATCTAGTTTTTCAAGGTCACGGCTAAGCAGATTGATGGAGTTGGATGTTGAACCAGAGGCCATATTGAAGTTATAAAATTGTTATTGTTATTCCAACCTTGTGATAAAATGGATTTAGGAAAAGAGATCTCAAGCCTAGAGGCATGTTCTTAAGATCGCTATCTTTAGAACTTCAATCGCTTCACTCTAGGAATTTCGAAGATGCGAAAAAGGGGTTAGTTTTGACTGAGTTCCCAAGATACAACTAGGCTTGAACCTCAAGATAGTCACTGCTTCACAAGAACAGATGACCTCTCCTATACCAGAACTCTGCAAGCCAAAATCGGGAAGAGATAAAGGAGAAATCTGGAGAGTCAGAAATTCGTATCTCTAAATGACAAAAGAAGGAAGAGATTTATAGATTTCTTAGAAAGATCAAAATGGTTTACGATAAATGTGATTAATGGTCATAAATCTGACGTTTTGAAATAAGGACGAAAAAGGTCCTAAACGGTCACCCACCTTTGACTGTGCTCAAAGGCCTTTAAAATCGTCCATCAGTCACAATGCACCATAAAAGCATATTAAAACCTTTTAAAAGGCCAGACAATCCAAAAACCGAAAGGTCAAAACAGGCCTTTGCACCTCATACGCACCTCGCACCGCTGCGAGCGTGCAAAGTGCACCATCAAAATGCCACATTGTGCCTCAAGCGCCCTTGCACACACATGCGTGCGTGCGTGTGCGCTAATGGTGCATCCATTCTTGCACGATACACATCAACGTCCACAAGCCACCCCAAGACACATAGATTACCAAAGTAAATAATAAAGAACAAACCCTCTATTTAAACCACTCGAAAACTTATTTCTCTTAGATATGGGATTAAACTTATTAAAGCACTTTTGGTAGGAACAAAATCACCAATTTTAAAACTTTTCTAACAAAGACAATTATATAGTTAGATTAAAGTAGGCTTAATCTAGATCCACACTCAACAAGACATGTTATCTATCATTTTTAGTGCGGTTAAATCTCATTTTGATTCCTTCATGCTTGAGATGAAGAATAGTATAACCTGGTTTTACCTCGTCTCGTCAAAAGATGCCTTCCATAAGCTTGTCACTGAAGGTGGACACCAGGCTTGTCTAGGTCTTCTCAATCTAAGGCAAGTTTGATGGCGACGAAATGAACATTTGTTACACATTTTGTAACAATGTTGAATGTGGAGGATGCTTGGAATGTCGTCTGCCGCGCTAATATTTCAGTGTAATTTTATTTTTCGCTCCACCCACCCTCCTGACCGGGTGGGGACAAAAAAAAATGTAAAATATTGCCCCCCACCCGTCAATTTTCCCTCTCATTCTTACTACCTCTCTCCCCGAACCCTCTTGCTCTCACTGCTTCCCTTTCGACTTTGGCGATCGACTACCGCTACTCCTTTGTCACCGTCGGATCTCTCATCCACCGATCTGGATGCCATTTCTTCATCATCCATAGACAAAATGAATACGAAAAGATAAAACAAAAAATGATCCAAGAAAGAAAATTTTAAAATTTTCAAAAATATCTTAGTTCGGTTTTTGTATGTTTTGGTATTTGGATCTAATTTGAGATCTATGTTGAAAAAAAAAATCATGATTTTAGACTTACCTTTATAATTGAATTTAATATCTATTATAACGTTTGCTGCACAGTTGTTTTATATGTTTTGGTATTTGAATCCAATTCAAGATTCATATTTAAAAAAAAAATCATATTGAAGGTAAAAATTTATGATTTTAAATACACTTTCATAATCAGATCTCTATCCGAGCTAAAAATCAATAACAAACCTATTAAAAGGTGTAAAATGGTGAATGAATCGAGTCATACTATTCAAAATGAAGTAATTCAGCACATTATCCATGACTGTACATGTTGTCTGCACAGACAACCGTGTCCAAACAAACTTTGAATCCCGTACCATTGTTAGGGAATGAACAGTTTATTTTTTTTTTTTTTCATTTCTTCCTTGCGATCAAGCATGCTCTTACGACTTGATAGGTTGATCCAGGTCTGCCAAGACTAGTGTTGGGACCTCATTAATCCATTTACATGTGCCAGAAACGACGTGTCAGGGAGATTTTCTAATCTCTCGTAGTCTTTTTCCTTTCTTCCGTCACAGAACATCACGTCTCTTGCTTATTGGTTCATCAGTTTATTAACATTTCTTTCTCTCTATGTTTGTCAAACAACGTTCGCTCCACTCTGTTTCCATCTCTCTCACACATTCCCTCTCAACAACCACCTTTTTCTCGTCCGCGCCCAGCCAATTCCCTTTGCCTCTCTCTCTCTCTCTCTATATATATATATATATATATATATATCATAATTTTTATCACATTCCGCATTTCCTTACCATTAAACTTCTTTGCATCTGCATCCTCCCCATTCCACCCTCTCTCTCTCTCTCTACGGACACTTAGCTCGACCACCATTAACCTAATCTCCGTCCTCCTGATCGAGCACGATCCTCACAAGGTAAGAACTCGATTCGTTCTGACTCTTTTTTATCCATTTTGCCGTCGCTGCTGCTGTCATTTAGAACATTTGGATCTCTTGGGTTTATGCTTTGTTTTATTTTCATGGTCCTCATTTATTGTTTACTGATATCTTGCAGAAAATCTGATATATTTAAAGCAAAATTTTCCTTTTGGTTTTGTTTTTGAAGTGTTAGAAGAAGTCGGTGGAGATGCGTTCAATCTCTTTTGTATATTTTCTGTATTTTACTTTTATTATCGTAAAAGAATTAATTGTGATCTGTGTGTGTGTGTTCGGCGGTAAATAACGGCGAATTTGAAGGCAAATTGGGTTTCTTCATTCTTTTCATAAATATCTCAAAAACAGCAAATTAATTTAAGTAGGACGTAAATCAGGTTTCTTCATTCTTGCCACTGTTACCATTTGGTTCCCTGCAAGGAAATAAATTTAAGAAATCGTTTTCTTAGAGTCCCGAAAAAAAGAAAAAAGGGGAAAGGATATCGTTAATTTCTCAAAGCTAACATTTGATATATTCTTGGACATGTCCTGTTCTTAATTTGGTCATATTCTAAGATTTAAAGGGGATAAAAAAAACTGACTTTTGGTGCTCTGTCTTTTGAAGTCCTTGAAATCTGGTGTTATATGTGAACAAAATGGAATAGCCGAACGAATCTGCACTGCTGATTATGTTATCTTGAGAGGAAAACTAAAATCCCTTGATACTGAAAATTATTGAGAATTTCCAGACATGGCCGCGAGATTGGGAGACTTTTCTGTGTTAGCGTCACTCGTTCACATTTGGTTGAGTTCAGTTTAATCATCTAAGTTTGTGGAATTGGGCTCAACTGTTCAGGCTCTGCTGGGAGAGTTCCCGTTTGATGTGGACATGAGGGGCTCTTGGGGTCATTTGTCCTTTAAAAAATTAGGGAGAAGTCCACCTTTAAATTGGTTTCTTCTGTTCATCATTGTCCTTCTGGCATTGTCTATTGTACTGGGTTCCTCACATTTGAGTTCGTCGTTTCCCACGTCTCCTGTCTCTGCTTCATCCGACATTTATGGAAACTACAGAAGGCTCAGGGAACAGGCAGTGGCTGACCTAACAGAAATACGGTCTCTCTCTCTGGGCATGTTGCGTCCCCAAGAATTCGAGCTATGTGGAAAGGAATTTGAAAATTATGTCCCTTGCTACAATGTTACTGCAAATCAATTAGCAGGATTTCACAATGGGGAGGAATTTGATAGGCATTGTGACGTTTCTGGAGTGGGTCCACATTGTTTGATTCGTCCACCAAAGGACTATAAGATTCCTCTCAGATGGCCTGCTGGTCGAGATGTCATATGGAGTGGCAACGTGAAGATCACCAAAGATCAGTTTCTTTCTTCTGGAAGTATGACAAAAAGGTAATGCTTCTGAAACCTGGCATGTTAATAGGATTTTCATTTATCTACTACATTTCCTGTAGAATATGGTTTCCCACGAAACCAAATAAGAAAGGGAAGCTATTATTAGTTATTGCATTCAAGTCATTCCCTAGGTGTTAGTGAAATTCTCTTTCCTTGTTTCTTTACAATTATTTCATATTTTAATGTGTAAAAATCTCATTGATGAAGTGTTTAGGGAATGCCTTTTTTCTTATGAATATTCTATTCATTTCCTTCCAACATGATCTGGAACTGTTTAGGTTGATGTTATTGGAGGAGAATCAAATAGCCTTCCACTCAGATGATGGAGCGATCTCTGATGGTGTCAAGGATTACTCCCGCCAAATTGCAGAAATGATTGGGGTTACCAGTGATAGTGAATTTTGTGAGGCTGGTGTAAGCCGCACCTCTCTCTGATGCTAAAATCTGATCCCTTATTCATTCTCAATTTTTTCTTTTTTTTTCTAATGTTTTGAGAGGCTGATTTGCGTAGTAAGCAAAACAACTACTAATGCTTGAACGCAATGTGGTGGGTAACCTGAGAAGATAATTGAGGGGCAGATAACATGAAATTCTTGATTGATTTTTGCATCAAACTTGTTAATTATAGCATCTGGGTTTATAAAATTTTGACACAGGTTTGGTGATTTCAGCATATGAACTTTATTGTTATTATTAGCAGTAGAAGATAGATACTTGGGTCATTTCAGTTTTCAAGCTGTTAAATGTTTTACGTGTGTCAAGAATATTTATCCTTTAATCACTACCCAGATCATGGACTATGATCATTTCTTAGATGGAACATGCTTCTGGGGAGCTGGGAGATGTTTTCAGAGTTCTATTTGCATGTATTTTGTGTGTTTCTATCTCACAGGTAGTGTAGACCTTATTTACTATACGCTGCTAAGATGGGAATGTTATGCTTAAGCATGAAACGTGTTGGGGTTCATAAGTAACTAAATATACACGTCTGCATCCATGCTTATGAAATATCTCACAGTGATGGTGTAGGAGCAGTAAATTGTGTTCAGAAGAGAATAATTTCCTCAGATCGCAGGCTCCTTTGTTTGAAAATTTCTGGCCATGTAATTTTCGTTAGGGGTGCTTGGTATCTATTTAGAGATTGTAATGATTTGTTTGGACTGTAACTGTATCTGTATCTGCTTTCCTTGGCAAGTGACTTTCTGTTGTCCTGTTCAAGTGGACCATTTACTTCCTGCTTAAACTTACCTATGCTTAAACATCTCTTGATGTGGAGATATTTGGTATGTACTTTTATCTAAGGTTAATGTTTCCTGATTCATTGTTTGCAGATTCGCACTGTGTTAGATATTGGGTGTGGATTTGGCAGCTTTGGAGCTCATCTATTTTCGGTGAAATTGACAACAGTTTGTCTTGCTGCTTATGAGATCTTTGGCAGTCAAGTGCAATTGGCTCTTGAGAGAGGCCTTCCAGCAATAATTGGAAATTTTATTTCGAGGCAACTTCCATATCCATCCGTGTCATTTGATGTAGTGCACTGTGCTCAGTGCGGAATCAACTGGCATGAGAAAGGTATATATACTGTAAATGGGAGTTTATCATTCCCAAGTTAGTTTTGAAGCTGCATGTTCGACAGCTGGATTGTTTTTATTTTGATGTGTATAGTTACCGTGATAACAAAATGGCTACTACCTTAAATTTGATGACCGCAAACTGTGCTTGACTTCATTTTAGAACCTGAAAAATCCACAATCTTATAGTTGAAATCTGTGGATTGACAAGGTTTGGACATTTGGTTCTTTAAGCAACTATGTTAAGTACTAATGGGAAATAATAAGACACCAAGGGCTTGCAACACATATTGACAAAACTATCCTTTAATATTAGTGCTAATAAAATGAGATGAAACTTTCAGCCTAGTTGTATGCTTTTTCTTTTTCATTCTACCTTATATTTTTTATTATCCAATAGTTTTAAGAATCATTGCGGCATTTTTCTTTTCAGCAAAAATTATTTACTGATTGCTGATGTCAAGTTTCCTACTTCCTGTCATTTGGTGTTTCTCCTAGACACGTCTCATTCTTCTCACTATAAAGATTTTTTGGCTGGAGATATGTACATTCTACCGTATCATATTGCGTTCTGGGTGTTATGTTCTTTCTATATTCTTGTGCATTCTTTTGTGGGTATTGTATTCATGTAACTTGTATTGATTTTTTTTGTTAGTGAAAACAGGCCTTTCCTCACTTTAGTGTATACTTTTGAAAACCATGTATTTTAAATATTTTTATGATGAGTGATTAAATAAGTAAAATTTTGATATTCATTAGAAACTTTTGAAGTGACAGATTATGTCTTTCCTTGGAACAAAATCAAGAAAAAAGAAAAAGAAGCTACAACTTCAAAAGAGTCTAAAATGAATGGGAGGAAATGAATATGAATATGTCATCATGACATGAAGCTGGATGTAGAATTTTCTGGACTTTATTGTTTTATGTTGATTCAGTTTTCTGCAAGGAAATGATTTTTCTTGGTCTCTTTTTTGGTGCATTCTTGAAGGTCAACTTCATTATCTTTCATTCTAACAGTTCCATGTCTTAACAGATGGTGCATATTTAATTGAGGCAGATAGAGTTCTCAGGCCAGGGGGCTACTTTGTCTTGACTTCACCATTAACAAAGTCACAGGGATCAACACTTAGCATGAAGAATCAAAATATGGTGACTTACATTGAAGAGTTTGCTGATAAAATATGTTGGAGCTTATTATCTCAGCAAGATGAGACATTCGTCTGGCAGAAGACAGCAGATCCCCATTGCTATGCGTTTCGGTGAGGATTTGCTAGATATAAGTACGGGATATTGTATTTGATTATGTCATTGTGCATAGAGATGCTTCTGTTATATATATATATATATATATATATATATATATATATATCTGTGTGTGTGTCACAGGGACTCGCCAACTAGGTGCCGCACCCGATGCGGTCAACCTGACCCTGGGTGCAGTCAATGCACCAGGGTCATTTATGTCCAACTTTTGGACTTTATATATATAATTTTTTATATTTTTGCCGCACCCCCGCACCCGCACCCATGTGACATATATATATATATATATATATATATATATGTGTGTGTGTGTGTGTGTGTGTGTGTGTGTATTTTACAACTTAAATTTGAACTGTTATGGTTTGATCTTTGATGTCTTATGATGATTCATTTGATCCTCTTCTGCAACTCTAATGCTTTCTGAATATGTTTGAAGACTGTGTATATCTTATTTGTGTGTGTGTGTGTGTGTGTGTGTGTGTTTTCTTCTGTAGCAAGCAAGGAGATGTGCCTCCCCTTTGTAAAGAAGAATCTGATGCGAATTCATATTATCAACCACTCGCATCATGTATAAGTGGAACTAATAGTGAGCGGTGGATCCCGATACAACAGAACAGGTCGCAATCTCGGCTGTTTGCAATTCATGGAAAGTATTGTTTCAACTGTTGTTTTTATGATTTACTGCATGTGCAGCCAAATTTTTTGTATAAGCAAATTTGTGAAAATGGATGAAACCTTATGTCACATAGACACGATCAATGGCACGAGATATGGCCAACAAACTTGGTACATGAAGTTAGTTTTGTGCAACTGGGGTACAAGGATGTGACTTTCTTTGGTTGAGTACTATCTTATCAATAACCAACAATTCTTAGCCATTTTGTACAGTAAACGGTGTGTATGCTTGATTGGGCCTAGATTAAAATAATTTTTTGAGAGAAAATTTCACATTTTGAATCATAAATTCAATATTTTATTTGTTTTAGTGACTTTGCACAGTGTTATCTGGGCAAGTGGGCATTCATTGGCTTGACTAATTCCTAAAGATGGTTGGTTTAGTTGGTCAAAATATAAATCTATCTTGAAAAGGATGGATTTGGTTGGCATGTCATTTACTTTGTCAAATACATTGTTGGCTATGTCCATCAAGTTATAGGTTCCCTATTTTTGTATTGATGTCCAGTCATGTTCACACTCAACACAAAGGCCAAATGACGTGTCCTTGTGACATAGATTGAGACATGTTCTTTGGCTTCTGATATTCAAATATGAACAGCACTAATTTCTATTATATACTTTCTGCAGGTATACAAAATGATGACTTTAACGATGACTCACATACCTGGAAGTCAGCTGTCAGTAATTATTGGTCGCTTCTGACACCTTTGATTTTCTCTGACCATCCAAAAAGGCCTGGTGATGAGGATCCTTTAACCCCATTCAACATGATACGTAATGTGATGGACATGAATGCTCACTATGGAGGGTTCAACAATGCCCTCATGGAAGAAGGGAAATCTCTCTGGGTGATCAATGTTGTACCAATCAGAACTCAAAATACACTTCCTCTGATAGTTGATCGAGGTTTTGCTGGCATCTTGCATGATTGGTAAACATCTTCTCGTGAACTTTCTTACTTGTATCCTTGACGAAGTGTAACCTTGGCAGAGTTCTGTCACTCTATTGATGAAATTTACAATGTATTTGTAAATATGCTGCAAGATCTTATGCTAAGATTGAAATGCAAGTATTGACTATATGTCGATCCCATTCCCAAGCATTTAATAAATGGGAATATGCATGGAACCATCTAACGTGTGTTAGATAGTCCCAACATATAAATGTTTGAATCATACACTTTCAATGTACATAGGTGCATCATATTCCCATTTAAACCAGGATAGATATTAACTTTGATTAGTTCCATTGACTTGAAATCAAATGGATTGATTTAAGTTTCAAAAGATTCACATTTCTCATGTTTAAGGCCTTATTATTTGTTCTTATATCCACCCAAACCTGTAACTTAGAAGAAAAATGAGTTGGATATTAGAAGATCGAAGAATTTCTTGTGCAGTTTTTCCTTGTGCTACACTTTTTCCTTTTAAACAAATCTCAAGTCTGTTCTGGAACAAGATCCTGTATTCCAGAACTATAATGTGGTAAAAGGCCTGATCGATGTAAGAGACTGTACAATCTAATTGGGTTAAAAGAAATTCTACCTCCTTTCTTTTCCTCTCAAACTCATGCTGCTGTTGCAGCTTTTCTGGCACACATACTACGCCAACTGCAAAGATTTTGGGAGTTGACTTCTCATTCTTTTTCATTCCTAGAACAAATTTCAGGAAATGAATAAGTGGAATGGTCCTGCCTGGCCCTACTTGTGGATAAAATTTTGCTTTAATATTATTTAGATTGGCTGATTGACCAGCTTGCAAAATGGAAAAAATAATCCAACTCTAGATGTGATATAGGATAACATTTATTCTGTGTTATCAATGTATTTAGATAAGAAATGTACTGAGAATAGTTTAATCCTTGTTTTATTTTGCAGGTGTGAACCATTTCCTACGTATCCCAGAACATATGACATGATTCATGCAGCGGATCTCCTTTCCCATCATATAAATTCTGAAGGATGTGATTTATCAGATTTGTTACTTGAGATTGATCGAATGCTACGGCCTGAGGTGAGTTGGTTGTTCATTAAGAAATGCACAACTCGAGTTTCCACCTCTGCTGAACTGGAAGCTATTTGTCAACTTTTGTGTGCTTAGATATACAAATCCTTGTCATCTTAACCAGGCGATCTTATGCTTGATTCCTATAATGGTGTATTCAAAGCAATAGAATTGTTTGGGCACCAGTTTTTCTCCTACTACCTCTTGTCTATCATGGACTGAATTTGGAATATCTTAGAAAACCAACATGAATTGATTCACGTAGGTGTCATATTAGGATGAGAAGATCTTCTTGAAACTGGAATAAAGTGACGTGATTGGACATCCACAATGATTTGGATTTGAACCAATTCAAGTGGAAACCCAAAGCAGTGTCCAAGATTTTAAGCTCCCATTTGTTTTAGAAGTCTCACACCAATTTCTCATGATCGCATTGCTTTTGTCCTTTTCCATCTTTTTTTCTTGAGAAACTTATTCAACTGCTTTTCCATATTGATGAACTGCTGAAAAGTTACAAACTTTCGGTTGCAGGGATGGGTTGTTCTTTCTGATAAAGTGGAAGTGATACAAAAGGCTCGCATAATCGCAACTCAGATTCGTTGGGATGCACGAGTTATTGAGCTTCAAAGCAACCATGACCTGAGGTTACTTGTTTGTCAGAAGCCAGTCTTGAAGAAGTGATAAATGTAAGCTTCACGGACTTTGCATTTAATGAAGTTCTCTTATTATGGTAATTGCCGACCTGATTCCTCCATGTGCTCTCTGTAGAACATGACATCTGAATACCTTAGGAAAGCAATGAAAAGTTAAACTGGCCTTCAAACTCTTTTTGTTGCCAACTGTAAGGAAACAAGGTCCTCCAAAATATATTCACTAAAACAACAAGAGTGGACACTCAAAGAGTTCCACCAAAGGAATACACAAGCCACAAAATGGGCTTACACACAAACACCCACTAAAGGAGCAAAGCACAAGGAATAAAATAATATTTTATTGATCAATCTATGCAAGAAGGCTTACATTTGAGAGGGGGGGTTTCACCCCTATTTATAAGCACATAAGAGTCTCTTAAGAGAGACATTGGGAGAGGTCCCAACGGCTTCCATAGAGCCATTGGGGTCTCTCTCCAATGCCTCTTTAGCAAAAAAGGTGGCTGAAACAGTAAAAAGATAAAAGCCAAAAAGAAATTAACCTAGTTAGACACTAACCTAGTTACTAGTTACTATTTACTAGTTAGGTACTAACCTAACACACACACACACACACACACATATATATATATATATATATATATATATATATATATATATATATATATACATTTTTAACACTCTCCTTCAAACTTACGATTAATTAACCGAAAGTTTGTCCAAAAGAAAGTGGAATCTAAGAGCAGTGAGATGTTTGGTAAAGAAGTCTCTTAATTGATATTCTGAAGTAACGTAGGGAAGATCAATAGTGTCATGTAAGTATTTCTCTTGGACATAGTGACAATCCGTCTCAATGTGTTTGGTTTGTTCACGAAAGGTTCGGTTGCTGGCAATATAGATGAAATTTTTGTTGTCACAACACAGTCGTGATGCTTCCATGCTTGGAATGCCCATGTCAACCAAGAATCTCCTTAACCAGACCACCTCCATGGTGGTTGTAGCCATGACTCGATATTCTGCTTCGGTTGATAAGAGGAAAACTTTTTGTTGCTTTTTGCACTTTCATGAGATCAATGAGTCACCTAAAACTTTTTGTTGTGTGAACGACATGCGTAATGTTAGGTCTCGTAATTGAGCGATATGACAGAGCTTCGACAAGTTGTCTGAATAGTGTTGGATTTTCAAGTGGTTCTCTATTATCAATCTTCATTTTGACATTTACAACTTCAGGAATGTTGACCTTCTTATCATCTAAAATATCTGACCTGACAACTATCCAATACAAATTTAGATTGAGTCACCAAATAACTTCTAAAAGAATAAGTAACTTTTATACCAATAAAATACTTTAAAACCCCAAATCAATCATTTCAAAATGTGTTTTGAGAAGTCTTTTAAAACACCTTGTTTGTTGCCTCCCTTGATGATCGTATCGTTCACATAAAGAAGAAAAATAATACTTGCATAAAAAATTTTAACAAATAAGGTTGTGTCAGGTAAATAAGATTGAAATCCAACATCAAATATAACTTGACTAAACCTATAATACCAAGCCTTTGAAGCTTGTTTAAGGCCATCAGAACCTTATCTAAACGAAGAGTCTTTCCCTTAGGAATAACTATACCAGTCGGTGCTTCCATATAGACTTCAACCAATTCACCATTGAGAAACACATTCTTAACATCCATTTGGTATATATGCCATTTATTTACAGAGGCAAGGGCTACTACGGTTCTAACTATGGTAATTTTAGCATAATATATTTCATACTCTTCGGAGTATCCCTTGGCAACTAACCTAGTTTGTACCTTTCAAAGGTTCCATCATTCTTGTTTTTTATCTTATAGACCCATCGACAACCTATGTTTTTTTTTTAGGAAAATATCTTAGATAGTTCAAGTATTCGCCTTTTCTAAATCATTTAATTTTATCTTCATGACTTCTACCCATTCAGAATGTTTCTTTGCTTCAGCATAGTTTGAGGGTTTTATGTATGAATGTATAAATGCAATATAAGTTTGATACTTAGGTGAAAAGAACTCATAGGACACAAATTTCTCAGGGGTTTTAATACTCACGATGACCTTCTAGTTTGTGTTTCTCCATGATTTTCATTAGTATATTTTTCAAGGGAATATGGATGTTCAGAACTATTATGCTTAAAATATTGAATACAATTCTAATTTTGAGATTGTTCTTCATCTCATTGTCTTGAGATTCTTCTTCACTCGCGATATCATTTTTGATAACTTGATTTTTGTCAAGATCAATATCACAATCACCAATCTTTGGAATTAGATCTAATAGAAAAGAATACTCATATATGTCCTTAGGATTTTCAAATCCATTTTTTTCTAAGAAAGACACATTTCTTGAAACATATAATTTCTTATTTTTAAAATCAAAGCATCTATAGCCTTTTTGATTATTTGCATATCCCAAAAAGGCACAAGGAATAACATGAAGAAAAAGTTTATCATTTTTATCAGTGATTACAAAACATTCGCATTCAAAAACCCTAAGTCTAGACTACTGGTAATATACTTTTCAAGATAACAGATAACATTATGTTAATAAGATAAATTGCGATCAAAGTGGCTTCGGCCCAAAATTCTTTAGGTGCTTGATTTGAGATAAACAATGTTCTTGTGATTTCTATAATGTGCCTATGTTTTCTTCCTGCCAAGTCATTTGATTATAGGTAATCTTTAAAATTTTTTCGATAAAAATTCTGCCCCCGAATCACTGTGAAAGATAGAAAAATTCTTTTGAAATTTATTTTTGACAAATTTGTGAAATATTTGAAAGTATGAAAGAACTTCAGATTTATGTTTGAAAAAATGAATTCACGTGTATCCAGTAAAATCATCAACAAAGATTATATAATATTCAAACTCACCCTTAAATACAATAGGTGTTGGGCCCCAAACATCCAAATGTACTAACTCAAGCTGATGTGTAGAGACAAAAGTTCCTTCTTAAAATGACAATCCTTTCATCTTGCCAAGAATACAATCTTCACATGTAAAATTTTTAAAATTACAAAAAAAAACATATTTGGAAAGTGTTGGATTTTATATACATTAGGATGGCCAAGTCTTTTATGTCATAAATCCAAATTCAGTTTTTGAACATTATAACAAAATGTATTTTTGGGTATTTCAAAAAAAATTATGTATTATAAGTCTCCTTCCCTATAGCCTTCCTCAATCAGGCGATTCTGCACTCGACAACCAATGGAAGATAAGGAAACATTGTACCCATGGTCAAATAATTGAGAGACAGACAAAAGATTTAGGTTTAACTTGAGAATATATCTAATTTTTGGAATAAAAAAACTTTTTAAAATATTTTCAATTTTTTTTCCTTTATCTCAACGGATGTCCCATTAGCAATAAAAATATTTAACTCGCTCGAGTTACGACATTTGAATAAGATATCACTATTTGACCTCATATGAAATGAGGCACATGAGTCAAAAAGCCAAACAATCTTACCGGTGTTAGAGAAGCCAATAGAAGAGACCGCGACTCTGGTTGATGAAGTTCTTTTAAGTAGAGGTTGGAGAGTTTCTACAAGTTGAGTCAAAGACATGCTTCTAATGTTTGATTCTTGTATAGCTTTGAGCTCACATGACTTTTGTGCAACCGATGCTACCTTTTTCTCATACGACCTCTTTTAGTTTATGACAATATGTTTTGACATGTCCCGGTTCACGACAATAATAACAAATAAATTTTTTATTTTCAAACTCATTGTCTTGTTTTCCATAGTTATCATTGTTTGGTCTCCCGTGTGGTGGTATGTAAGCATGAACATGGTTTCTTGGCCTAGACACAGGTAGGACCGAATCATCATCTTCTCTGGATGTCTTCTTTTTTAGTTCATTTTTCTCCATACGTAGCTCTTCAATAGAGAAAACTTTTCCTCTGTGAAAAAGAGCCGATTTGGTAGACTCAAACTCCGGCCTTAAACCATTGTTAAATTGATAAAAATGCTCCACATCAATTTGTCTTTGACGAAGTTCTTTGTCTTCGGGACAATGCCATTTTGGCTTAAGAAGAGCCAACTCATTCAAAGGTCGGACAACTCACTAAAGTATTGTCTAATACTTTTTTTTCCTTGAGTTATAGTGCGTTCTTTGTCTTGTAAGTTGTGAATGTGGGCAATATCTTTAAGATAACACATTTTCTTAAGATATTCTCATACTTTATTTGCATGTTCAAACTTGGTTAAACTTGAGTACTTTTTTATATCAAGACTACTAATGAGTCAAGACATAATCTTGGCATGCCCCATTCTCCATTATTTATATGTATTTTTATATGTGGCCATAGTTTTGGTCTTTTTCACCTCCGTAAGAGTTTCATCTTTTTCTCTTTCTATCTTAGTAAGAATTAATTTGAGTTTCAAATCCAACCCATCCACTGATCATCACAACCCTTTTTCCCATATGAAATGCTTCATGATTGAAACCATGTTACAAAGTTTGTGTTAGTTTGATGAGTTTTATGGTGACATTATCATTGTCATCCTATGTCACATAGGTGCATGGGTGCGGGTACGGGTGCGGGTGCGGAGCAATTTCAAAAATTTTGGACACGGGGACACAGCTATATATATGTATATATATATATAATAAGATTGTAAATTCTAAAGTAATAAGTTGACCGGCCAAAGTTGACAAAATATATATATATATATATATATATATATATATATATATATATATATATATATATATATATATATATATAACAATCATAAATGGACAAAAATAGACTCGGTCAAAGTTGACCGAGTCTAAAATTAATTTTAATAAATAGATAAAAATAGACTCGGCTAAAGTTGATCGAGTCTAAAATGTGGACGGAATTGGCCCCAGTGCATTGACAAAGTCTGACACTTAGTTGACCGTGTCTGCCCCGTGTCCGAAGCCGCACCCGTGTCAGAGCGTGTCGACGCCGATGCGTCAACCTTTTAGCCGAGTCCGTGTGACTTAGTTGTCATCTATGTTTACAAGGGCTAAGAGAAGGAATAGAAGGTAGAGCGGAGGAAAAAAAGTATCACGAGCACTCCACCACCAAGAGAGTACCTCAAATGAGAAACACAAATACAAACGCACTCCACCACCAAGAGAGCACCTCCAATGAAAAAGACAAACATACAAGCACTCCACCACCAAGAGAGTACTTTCAATGAAGAATACTCCACTACCAAGAGGGCACGACAATCTCACAGGCACTTGAAAATTTTTTGCAAAAGAGACTATCTCTTCAAAATCTTGAATGATTTGCTTCTCTAATACCCTGCAAGGAAATAAAGTCCTCCAAAATATATTTACCGAAATAACAAGAGTGGACACTCAAAAAGTTTAACTAAAGCACCAAACGGCCACTAAAGGAGCAAAACACAAGTAATAAAAAAATATTTTATTGATCAATCTATGCAAGAAGGCTTGCATTTGAGAGGGGGTTTTACCCTTTTTTATACACACATAAAAGTCTCCTAAAAGCGACTTTGTGAGAGGTTGGGCTCTCTCCAATGCCTCTAGCAAAAAGGTGGCTGAAAAAGTAAAAAGAAACTAATCTAGTTAGATACTCAGTTACTATTTACTGGTGAGGTACTAACTTAACATATATATATATATATATATATATATATATATATATATATATATATATATGTACACATATACATTTACATAAGTGCTGATTCTGTTCAATCATCAATGATTATGGATCAGATCATAATTTGGAAAAGCAAACGGCCATACATGGGAATGGCATATTTGGAAGCTGAGGTTGGAGAAGAGAAAAACAGTGAGGTACACATGGTGACTAATGATGAGCAAGCAGAGCATGCCCACTTCCATCAAGGTATTTTAGCACGATCCTTTATATATTCCCACCGGTGACAAGGCCAAGTTGACATTTATTCAAGCTATATGCAACGGAAATTCATAATGAAATTGATTTGTTTAACTGGATTTGATTGATTCATTTTTCTCTCAGGCTTAAAGGCTTGAATCAGCCTTCATGTAAATTTTGTATTTTGTTCATTCTCAATTCTTTATTTACTTCATTATTATTCTTTTCTGGGAGGAATTTGAATAAAGATCATCTCAGTAGACGTTATACACATTAGGTGTCATTTTTGATAAATGGTTTGTTGCAGATGCAACATAGTTAATATCAGGAATGATTTGCGTTCTTCCTACTTTGATAAGCACCATTCGATAGCAATTTTTCTTTTTCTTCTTCTATTGTTCTGTCTTGTGTGGATCTGCTAAAGTTGAAATATTCAGTTTTACTTTCATTATTATTATTTTTTTTCAATTTAAAACTTGGTTTTGGTAAAGTTTTGGAGGCAGTGGGATTTGGATCTGATAAGGGTTCAGCCGGCCTGACTACAAAAGTCCTCCAAGTTGTGTACCACAATGGTTCCCCATACGACAGGGCATCTCTTGCCGTAAGGTTGAAGCTGGATGTGCAGGAGGATGAGGATCCAAGGGTGTTACTAGCCAGAGGCCTGCCAATGTGTGGTCTATGATGGGTATTTTTTTCATTGACTTTGTGAAAAAAAAAAAAATCTGCGAAAGGCTGATAAATATTTGCATGGGGCTGCTGTTGCTTTATTACGGTTGGGGGATGTAAGGGTGGGTGGTCGTGTCCTCAACCCCGGAGGTTTACCTGGCAGAGAGGCGGGGCCCATGAAGTGACCCATTTCTCGGTGAGGGCTTTCTTTCGTCATAAAAAAAATGGATAAATATTTGCTGGGTCAGCTCAGATGGCCGAGTCAATTTTGCGATGGTTCAGTAACTTCCATCAAACCATGAATATATGTGCAAAAACAGGGAGTTTGTGAGAGGTCCTGTGGGCAATAGTGTGGCACATACATAGAGGGGCTGTTTCTTGGAAGCCACTTTTCATTCTGGTTCCCTCGAATGGCATCAGCAGTCTTTACCAAATCTTATCTGATTATATTCGATATCAATATCTGTCAGAATCCGACTCTGTTTAATCTGATTTGGTAAGCCAAAACCATATTCTATTATAACAGATGCAGACATGGTTTTGATTATTCGCTACTGCATCTGATGGATATCTAAATTTGATAGATATCGGAATCTGATAACACATAAAAAGATCGGATTTGGTATGATCTTTTCACCCAAAATCAAATCTGAATCTAAATCCGTTTAGCCAACATCCTGATTAGTTGGATCTGGTATTAGCCACATCTGAACCGTTTACATTTGAAGAGGAGAGCGTGTGCATACTGAAATAGATCCAATGGGACCCTCTTTAGCATCTGCAAGCTCGGTTTTTATTGCAGCCATCCATTTGGACAGGGCTGGGCATAGGCTCTGGTGGCCCATAGGCACCCCATGACATGACCCATTTGTGTCAGCCTTGGTCAGCATCTTGGACATCATTTTGGCCTGACCTGTCCACGGATCATGGCTGGCCGGCCAGTAACGAGTTGGTTGGCCTGGTTCAAAATGGACTTGGGTCAGGCCAGCGCAGCCTGCCTATAGACAAAGCAGGACTAGTCTGTGGTCCATCAATCTGCAGATCAGCCGGGTCCAAAATGGACATGGGTCAGGACAGCAGCCTGCCACTACAGTAGGAGGGGGGGGGAAGACCATGACCATGCTTGGCTGAGCTTTGGTTTGAAACTAAACTAGCCCGACTGGCTGTGACCAGACCCATCCATTTGGACATTGACGGGCCAGCCCATTACCCATCCCTACATCAAAATGCAAGCAGGGCTCGAATGCTAGTCCGATTCAGATTTCTAAACCTAATCCAATCCATGTAGGTAATCGAATCTGATAATCCTTACTGAACCCAACTAAATGGATTTGAATACGTATGTAAAATATCCTACTTACTGTCCTGACATCAGCCAGGCAATTCTTACTGGCTAATAGGAGATCGTCACTCGTCATGCTGGTATTTAGCAGGAGATTTTTGAGATTCTGTTTTCTTACTACTACAATCTCGAGGGGCTTCACCTAGGCTGTCAGACGGGTGGTCAAGATTCAATTCTTGCGAGCGTCTCTCTCTCTCTCTCTCTCTCTCTCTCTCTCTGGGCCCTTCTCCAAGATCTCGGTTCTTGGCTTGGTTAGTTTTGCATGATAGGGTTCAGACTCACAGTTATTTAAAGAAGTTGGGCTTTCAGTTTTCAAGTTGGTGTGTGTTGTGTCAAGCTGCTGAAGAAATTACTTTTCATTTATTTTGGTCCTGCCCACGTGGAGATCTCCGAACGTAATTGTCAAAGAAGAGTCTTTTGCGCTTGATCTTCTCCTGGGCCCTATTGAAATTAGACGATGCAAGCGGTGGAGACTGCTCTGGAAGACATGGTTGCTTACTACTTGGTGGTTTGTTTGGATGGCACGCAATGATGCTACTTTCCGTCAAATTCCGGTCATCTTTAATCATCTTGTCCATAAAATCCTGGTTGATGTATATGCAATATTACGTATGCATCTTAGAGACCTCTCCTCTCATCTGAACGACGTTCACTCAGCGGTGATTTAGCGGTGGTTTCTTCTAATCCTGCGGATCCTGGTTGAGTAGGCTTTGTTGTTTTGTTGCTAGTTGTCTGTAGTTTCTTTTCTTTAGCTTTGTTTTTTCTATATTTTAGTTTTGTTTCTTCTGTGTTCTGTTCATGGGTTCAACATTTTGTTGATCTTCATGAGTATTAATGTTGATCTTCTTTCGTCTCTCTCTCTCTCTCTCTCTCTCTCTCTATATATGCCCAGCATAAGCCCTAGGGGTGAGGGTCCTAGCCTTAGAGTTTTAAGCTTCGAGGTCGACAATTACATGTATGGCAGGCTGAGCCAGTGCGACCAGGTCTTCAAGCTGAGGCACTGTCTATTCAGGAGATAAAAAAAAAACTCATCCATCGAAATAACTAAAGGAATATAAAATAAAAATAATGTTAATTTAATAAGCAGGAGAAGTAAGAGCAAAGTAAAATTTTGCTGTTAAAGACACGTAAATATTATCTTCAATTTTACTCTTAAATTTGTAATATTTTAATAAATCAGTGATATATTGAACATTAGACATCTAATAAAGTTTTTTTTTAACCAAATTTTGAAATGTGGCTGATACACGATCTCTTTCAGACTTTGAGCCCTTTGACGTGGGGAGCCCAACCCAAGTCTTTGAATTTGAGTAGGCGAGGCTCGACTGGTTCGGCCTAGTCTTACTCGGGTCGATTCAACCCGAAACCACCGATCCATGGTCCAGCCTCCAATTACCTACTCCTGTTGGATCCTCGAACCGACAAACTGAACGGGTTCGACCGACTTTTTTGTTTTTTTTAGGGAGGGGTTTAACCAACTTTAACGACTATGTCACAAATATCATCGATATTTTATATTTTTAAAGGCTAGTACATACTGAAAACACGTGCAACTTTTAGAATATTATCTCGTTTTTATCATGACATTAACCCATTAAAAATGTATTCTACTATATTTTATGCTTTATTATTATTATTATATTATATATATAAGAAATATTTTCTTGACAAAAGCCAACTTTGTCAAAATACTGCCAGATTTTCTATTACCATTCACCAAGATTTTGCGGAAATCAATGGGTCGGGTTCAGTGTTGTGAGAGGGTATTGAGGCGTACGCTCAAGGTATTGAGGCGTTGCAATGAAGCGTTTCAGGCTTGAAACGCACGTTTCACTCATGTGAAGCACATGCCTCAAGTCGAAACGCGCTTCGTTTCTGAGGCGTGCGCTTCATGTTGAATGTCGTCTCCGATTCTCGATTCTATTTCGAAAGAGATCAGAAGAGGTGAAATTGTTGCAGTGAGGAAGCTATGGTGTTGTAGACGATGCTTGTTCCACTCGTGCCCAGGATGTAGGCCGAAGCCTTGAGCAGCCGCTCCAGCTCTAGCTCCGGCGGCTCGACGTCCACCAACACCAGGCATCCCGGTTTCTGATCCCGCGGCTCTTCCTCCGATTCCGAGACGGAGCTCGAGCTATCCGAGATGCTATCGTCGTCATCGCCTCTCCCTTTTCGGCTGGCTCGTAGGCACGACCATCTCCCGGCGTCTTCATTCTTCTTCCGGTCTCCGGAAATTTCTGCCACGGCCGCTGCGTCGGCCTTCTTTCTCTTCACCTGGTACCGGTAGATGAAGACCATAGACACGAGGCTCAAAGCCGCGAAGTTTCCGACGACAATTCCGGTGATAGTTCCGGGAGTCAAGCCGTCTCTCCTCTGCTGCGGCTTCTCCGGCTGAGGGCTCCCGTTCTCCGTCGGCTGCTTCGGCTGGCTCTCGGTATGGCCGCGATCGCCGGCGGCGACGTCGCGGTGTTCGGCGGTGGGTTGGAGAGAGTCGCCCCGCTGAAGAGGCTCTCACATTTGTTTCTAATTTTAATGACATGACCTCTTTATTCTAATCCGTTAGAGGACCTCTCTTAACCGGTTCAAATATTTTCATAGTTAAAAGATTAAACTTTCAGTATTAACTTATATTTGTTGATATAAGTCATGGCTAACTGAACGTTGTGCATAAGCTGGCCAACTTGTAGCATAACTGAAACTACTTTGTGACTATTAAGAGAGAGAGAGAGGAGTGGTTTGTGAGAGAAAGAAACCTTTTGGGTTTTTAAGAAATTGCAAAGTGTCATGTAACACTTTGTTTATTGAAAGATATATGATACACAAATGCCCAAATAATTTTAAAATGACATTCTTAAGACACATGATAACAATGTCAATTAAAAGAAGTTAAATAGAGTCCAATTTTTGGCCCTTGATGCCCTTGCTTCTGCTTTATAATATTTAGGAAAATCCAGAGCCTATCGGATCTGGTACAAGTCGAGACCAGATCTATTATTCAACGAGAGGAAGCGCAGCAAGGGAGCGGTGGTGAAATTGTCTACCGGTTTATTTACGTGCTTCAAATAAGAAATTGTCTATGTATTTTTTTACTTATCTTTTTTGGAGCTGTTGGATCGCTTGGTCGGAAGGTTGCCGGCAGTGGAGCACTTGCGCTTGAGGGTGGAGTTCCAGTGGTTCTTGATGGATTTGAAACTTAATTGATCTTGTGAGGACACAATTTATTTTATACTGTCATTTATTATTTATTATTAGTTTTTATTTAAAATTTTCATTATTTTATTAATATTATATATTTTATTATTTTGATCATGAAGCTTACGCTTCAACGCCTCGCTTCATAACAGACTCAATGCCTCGCTTCGCCTCATCGCATTTAACAACCTTGGTCGGGTTTGACTCAGACCCCACTCGTACCAAACTAGTGATAAAAAGGTCTGATTAGAAACCAGGTAGGATCCAAAAAGGGTCCGATTAGTATATGAAAGCCAGGTATCGTTTGTGAAATTTCGTACTAGACTCAGGTCTAATCCGAGTTCAGATTAAAAACTCATGATTTTTTAATATAAAAAGATAAAATAATTTTTTTATTTTATTTTATTGGGTATGAACCGGGTCTTGTTCATGTAATGCTTATAGGACTCAGATATGGTTTTTCTTATTGCTGACTAAGGACTTGATAAGACCTGGGTCCGGACTCAATACCAACACCTCAAAGACAGATCCGGGTTTGGACTCACCTGGGTCCGAACCAGTTCCGAGTCCGAGTTATCCAGAAAAGAGGGATAATATGATAAGTTGCATTCTATGTCACTATGCAGTATGCAGTATCCCTTCTACCATGTGTTAAAAGTTTTGTTCCTTTTCCGGTTTCTTGTTTTTTTTTTTTTTTTCCTTTTTCCTTTTTTTGGGGTATCTTATCTCCATATCATCCTTCTCTCTTTGTTTCTGATGCGCTTTCTTTTTGCTAAGTTTTGTTCTTACTATATAATGCTGGCTACCTTTTCATGTAGAAACTACACAACTAACCCATTCTTAGGCTGAGTAATATGCATATTTTTCAGTTTTATATTTTTTGTTTGCTTATTTTGTAAATAAAGCACCGGGAACACACATACACAAACATTCTATCTTTACCTCTGTCAAAGAATAAATACACTCTTAATTCATGTAGAGAGGAGTGTGTTTCTCTTTATTTATAAACTTTTCATGTATGAATTACATTTATACAGGAGTATTTTATTATTTTCAATCTCCTTGGAATCCTTACACATAAAAAAGTTATTATTGAAATGAGTTTTTTCTTTGGTGAGAGTCTCTCAGTTCATACTTTTTTTAGGTAAATATAAGTAAATGGGTAGGCAAACCTAAATAGTTTTGAGCCTAAACCACAACAAAATATCACAGATGATTTATCCTAATCTTATCTTTAATCTCATAAAAGCATACAGATGGGTAGTGGAGGCCAAAAAGTTGTTTTATACATTTTTCTTTAATGACATTTTCTCGTGTGTTATTATAATGTAGCTAGTTATAAATTTTTTGAGAATTTATCAATATTTTCCAAAAATAGATGTGTTATTTACATAGCACTTATGTAATTTTTTAACAAAATTAACACCACTTTTCAAAGAGTCTCTCTCTCCAACCCTACTCTGCTAAAAAGGTTTACCTTTTCATTTCCTGGCAACCAAACTTATGCATGACATGCACATTTTAATTGAGAAAGTGATTATTATAAGACAACTAGTTATTTTTGCATGGTCAGCCCATAAATAGATGGTTTGTAAAATGATCCAACTCATCAAGAGCAAGAAATACCACTACAGCTGGCCGTGTCAATTTTCCAATGAAACGATATCTATCTCTCAATTCATATACTAAATATAATTAATGGTATGCAGTTTCTTTTTTTATATTTTTGCCATAAAAATGTTTTAAAATTGTTTTTTTCTTTTTTCTTTCAATTGTTGACAAGATGCTGGGTTAATCTTTTTAGAGTTTTCTCTTCAACTACAAGTGGTATAAAATGATAGTTGTTGTTTGCTTTAATATTTTTTCATATACATGTCTAGAATAAAAATTATTTTATTTAAAATTCATTATTTATTAAGAATTTGTAAAATTTTGATGTAAACCGTACTTATTTTCTCAAATGACATCTTCATCATGTGTTCTTATAATGTCACTATAAATATTTTTAGGCATTTTATCAATTATTTTTGAAAAATGGATTTGATACTTAGATGGAACTCATGTAATTTTTGTACAAAATTAACAGACATCTCACTATAATTGGTAGGTAAAGAGACATAACCCACCAAAAGCAAGAAATACCCCAACAGCTGGTCATGCCGATTCTCTAGCTAAACGATAACTTTCTCTTAATTCATATATTCAATATATATCATCAATCGGAGAACCTACTAAATGAAACATGCTATTGAATTTTCATGAATTTTTGATGTTTTTTTTTTTAATTCTCACCATACAAATTTAATATATATACTTGTTTTTATAGGAATCACTTTTTGAAACATTTGATTCAGATGCATGGATAAGCTTTTATAAGGTGAGGACTAATCTGCTTTTGCAAGAGTTAATCAAAAGGTGGGGATTAGCGTGCAATATAGGTAGGGGGTGTCAACGGGTCGGGTTTGGTTCGAACCTAGATGGAACCCGACCTGGCCCCGATTTTTGGGTATGTTATCAGGTCCAAACATTTGATTTTGCAAGACTTAATCAAAAGGTGGGGATTAATTTGCAAGTAGACAAAAAGGCAGGGACTAATTTTGTAAAAAATCCTTTTATTTAAGATGTACATCATTAAATATTCAATAATTTTGTGTCTTTGAAATAAATTTCAAGGTAACTATGCAAAATTTAAATGTATGCATATCCTTTCTTTATTTTTCATTTAAATTTATTATCAATGCATACAATAATTAAATTGGCTTTGGCTAAAATTATTGTTTGCCTCGGGCTGCTATAAGCTCGTCGATCTACCATTCAACTATGGGTGATTTATGTATTTTATTTTATTCTTAGAACTCGGAATTCACCAGCACCAAGGTCTAGAATCTTGATCACCGTGGTTAAGCACTGGTCCACCCTAATAAAAGGCAAGATCTACAACAACAATACTTTATCGTCAACTGAAAAGAAGTCCATCAACAACTTAGCACGATTTCACGGGTTGGTGCAGTGTTTTTAAAGGCCACTAAAAAATACATGAAAATCTTCTTTCTAAAAAAAAATACATGAAAATTTTAAAATATCGGGTGTCTCTCTCGATTACACTAACAACCTATTTTACAATATTACTTTATTTGTATTTTTACATATTACAATATTTTCCCGATATTTTTCTTACAGTAACCGGATTTTTCAAAATATGGTGCGAATTTCCATCGACGATATTTTGCGACGGGCGTGATTCGTGACATCGTTTAACGCAAAACGATCGAGTTCCGAGTCCGAATCCTTGCACCTCGTCGCTTGGCGTCCTCGTAAGCTGAAGAGTTTCCGATTTTCTTCCCTCGTTTTCCCATATAGTTTGTATGAGAAATGCTGCTTCATTCTCATAGGGAGTCGGATGTCCATTGTTTAAGCATGCCCATGATCGAGGTCTCTCTCTCTCTCTCTCTGAAAATAGTGATTTTCTTTTCTTGTTGATGTTTATTCTGTTCCGTGGTTTGTTGTTTGAGCGTAGCTATATTTTCTGTATATAAAAAATTCATAATTTCATATACCAGTGAAAGGAATTGGTCTTAATGATCAAAGTATGCTATGCTGCAAGGTTTCTGGATGGTCCTTGTTTCTTCCTTTTGTTTTTAACTTTCTTTCGAGTGCCCATGAATGTTTTTCTGGTCATTCTCCCATTAATGGTGTTTTGGATGCGTGCACCCACTTATCCAGAAAACCGGGATAAACTGGGAAGTTACATTCTGGGTCACTATGCAGTATCTCTCCCTTGACACGGTCTCTTGCTCCTTTCCAATTTGTTAAATTTCGTTCCTTTGCCATTTTGTGTTCGAAGCTGTGTACTTTGGAAATCTTATCTCAACGTCCATTTTTTTTCTCTGTTTTTCAGGATTTCTGATATCGAATTTTCACTCATTTTGGAAAAACCAATATCAGTTTATGGCAAGATATCATTGTGTTTGTTTATGTTATTATTTCTGGGCTCTCTTTCCGTTCGGTAAATGTTGTTCTTACTTAGGGGAACTACGCGATTAGTCCATTCTTCTTCGCTTGTTCATTTTCCTATAGTTTCTTCTTATATTTGGAGAGCCCATGTAAGCTGTATCTTGGCAATTGCAGTTGCTTTAAGTTCACAATGAAAGAAACGTTTGATGCTTTAGGTGGTCTAGATGATTATGCATTCTTGGTCTTCTTTTGTTTTTGCAGAGGAAGGAGTTTGGGGCCGTATAGGAAGCTGAACCTAAAAGAAATGGCCGAGTGTGTTGTCTCATTGGTGTCTGAACACTTGCAGCAGTTCATCGATGATCAGCTAGGGGCGGCATTTGGCATCGAGAAGGAGCTGAAAAGGTTGAAAGCAAAACTGGTACCTATTCTACCGGTCGTGGAAGATGCAGAAAGGATACAGTTAAAACTTATCACAGCGAGGGACTGGTTGAGAAATCTGATTGATGTAGCTTATGATGTAGAAGATGTATTGGATGAGTGTAGAAGCCCAACGCTCTTTTCTAGCTATCAGGGTCCTGGGGCTCCATGTAGCAGAAAGCGAACACATGAATTTTCTGAATCTGGTTCCAATTTTTCAACGGATTCAATGGTGAACTATAGGGAGAAGATAAAGGAAATCATGGAAAGACTGGATGAGGTTGCGAATGTAATGTTGATGCACCGGTTTAGAGATTTTGCTACTACTGAGAGGATTCTTGAGATAAGAGAGCGGCAGACTAGTTCATTTATCGATGAAAAGGAGGCTTTTGGCAGGATCCATGATAAGGAAAGGATAGTAAAATGGCTGTTGGAAGAGACTGAACTTCGGCTCCAGACGATCTCCATTGTCGGCATGGTTGGTCAAGGGAAGACAACACTTGCTCAACTAGTTTATAATGATGAAAGGATAAGGAACCATTTTGATCGAAGTATGTGGGTTTACGTTTCTCAAGATTTTGATGTGATAAGGCTAACAAAATCATTGATCCAAGCTGCAACAAGAAGAACCACTGACTTGACTGAGTTGGATCCTTTGCAACTTTATCTTTCTGAAATATTGAAGAATGAGAAAATTTTAATTGTATTGGATGATGTGTGGCTTGTGGACGGAGAGAAGTTGAAGCTTTTAATAAATCCCCTTAGGACTTGTAAAAGTGGAAGCAAGATTCTGGTCACCACTTCCAGTGAAAAAGTTTCATTAGCATTACAAACTGCTTATTTACACAAATTAGAAGGATTATCAGACTCTGATTGTTGGATGTTGTTCAGTCAAAGTGCATTTAATGGTTGGAGAGAAGAGGAGCGTCTGAGGTTGGAAAAAATTGGGAAGGAAATTGTAGAGAAGTGCAAAGGGGTGCCTCTCATGGTGAAGACCATTGGCAACTGGTTGAACACCATGAGAAGAGAAAGGGAGTGGAAGATTGCTCTAGAAAAAGAGATACGTGATTTGCCAAGCATTTTCATGCATATTATGCCAACCTTGCTCATGAATTATTATGACCTACCTTCTTTTCTGAAGAGATGTTTTGCATATTGCTCTTTATTTCCCAAAGGACATCAATTTTACAAAGACAAGCTAGTAAAACTTTGGATGGCAGAAGGGTTTATTCCGGTTAGGGGAAGAACTGAGTTGGAGAAAACTGGTGAAGATTATTTTGATGATCTCGTTTGCAGATCACTATTTCAAGTATCCAATAGAGGGGTTTATTTGACTAGCTACAAAATGCCCGATTTGGTTCATGATATTGCTCAATTTGTTGCAGGAGATGAATGTTTTTATTCATGGATAGGTAATGAAAAATCCAGCCTGATTCCTGTCAACTCTCGTTATGCATATATACATATTTGTGGAGAAAATTTAAGCGATGATGCAATGGCATCTCTCTGTAACATGATACACCATGCTAGGGGTTTGCGCACACTCAAATTATACATAGACAGTGAGGTCATATTGCCGGAATATTTATTTGACAATGTAGATAACTTGAGAGTGTTGGATCTGAGTGACTCAAAAGTATCTGCTTTGCCTGATTCGTTGGGGAGCTTGAAGCGTTTAAGGCACCTCCTAGTATCTGATTCTTCAATCACCGAACTGTCTGAAACTATTGGTAGTTTGTACAATCTGCAGACATTAGATGTTTCGTACTGTCCAGGACTTGATGAGTTACCTCATAAGTTAATCTATTTGGTTAAGTTGAAGCATCTTGTAATCTGTGGGACTGCTATTATGCAGTCATTACCGAAGGGCATTGGAAGATTACAGAGCCTTGAAACATTGAGCCAATTTATTGTGGGAGACAGTTATGGTCATGGAATTGGGCAGTTAAAGAATCTTAATCATCTTGAGGGCAATTTAGATATACACAAGTTAGAGTTGGTCTCTTGCGAGGACGAGGCAATTGAAGCTCAACTTCACAAGAAGGAATTGCTTCGCAGTTTAAACTTTAATTGTTCATATGATGCCCATGGCATGGAAGACGATGATGTGCACAGTGTGTTTGATGCTCTCAGGCCTCACAAAAACATTGAAGTGCTATCCATATGTGATTACATCGGCATGAGGTTTCCGTGCTGGCTATTGGATTCCTCTCTCAACAATCTAGTGAGTGTCTCGCTTTATAGATGCTTCAAATGTGTACATTTACCACCATTTGGGCAGCTACCACTTCTTAAGTTTTTGCACATTCAAGAAATGCCGAAGGTCAAATGCATAGGTCGTGAGTTCTATGGGGATAGCACAGTAGAAAATGCATTTCCAAGGTTGGAGGATCTTCACCTCTTTGATTTTCCTAACTTGAAAGAATGGTCGGAAGTGGAGGGGGCAATGCCAATGCTACTCAAACTGAAAATTATGCACATTCCAAAGTTGGAGAAGATTCCATTCTCATGCCTTGGTCTATTGAGGCATCTACATCTAATTGATGTGAACCATGTGACAGTACCAGGCATCCCCTCGCTAACTTCTTTGGAAATAGACATGTTGTCACTTGGACTTGTGATTGGAAAGCTAGAGAAACTTGAAAAGCTTGTAGTTCATGGGTGTCCTGAGATAAAGTCCCTGGATGAGATTTTGCTACAAAATCTCGTGAGTCTGATTGAACTATACCTTTATCAATTTCCTAATCTGGTGTCTCTTCCAGAATGTCTTCAGCGCTTTAAAAAGCTTCAGCTACTGGAGATATCGGAGTGTCCACTCTTGAGCGAGCGATGTGTAACAGGGACAGGTGAGGATTGGTTGAAGATTGCTCATATACCTATAATCAAAGTTGATCAGCCATCATTCTGGCGCTTTGCTGATCAAGGACTTTGAGCATTCAAATATGATATGTATCTTTGTTTCTTGGTTCGGAACATTTCTGTGCCGCTGTTTACCAGAGAGAACTTATCCATTTACTGTTCTTTTACCCTGTTTTTAGGTCATCTGTCGTTTTGTCTACCTCTTGCGGGCTCCTGTTCAATTTTTGTTTGCTTGGAATCTGCTTGCAGAGATTCTCTCTTATACTTTATCTATAGTTTCTAACATTTTGGGCTTGATGTGAAATTTTCCCTGTTGACATGTCTACTTATTTGATATGATATTCATGCTGTGGGAACTTTTAAAACGGAAGTTCTCAACGGTCCATGTTTAGCTTGTGATGCCTCTTGCTTCTGTAAGAGCCTATAAATTTACTCTGATTTTGTGTTAGTTCATCGCCAGTTTAAATTGTCAAGTTATCATCATATACCCAAATTTTTTCTCCCTTTTTTACTCGGAGAAACCATCCCAGGAACAGAGACCTACTCGTGCTGCTTCTGCCTGCCATACTTAAGGTCGCTGTCCTGGCAGAGTAAAACTCTGAGAGCTTACCCGGGGAGTCGCCAAGCTTTGGTGAGGCCCATGGGATTCGAACCTAATAGCCCTCCTAGCGGCCTAGGCTTCCCTAAAGCAACAACCAAATTTATGGAAAATGAACCGCCATACATTAGAAATGATAGGACAAGATAAAAACATGTGCTGATGCACCTCTTCAATGGAGATTACAGAAAAACATCTGTCCAAATTTTTGGAGCCGAACCAAAGTAGGTAACTTACCAGCCGAAGCAAGAAAGAGCGTCCATGATGCTCTTGGCAAGCTATGATGACCCCAAACGAACTTGCACCAAGGTATAGCGTGAAACTTAGGCCTCAATTGATTCCTAACTTGCTTCCTTCAAATAGCACAGTGTGTGTGGCAAATTAACCCAGGTAAGCTTGTCAGGAGGAGAGCTTAAGGATATCGGATTAAGAGAAAACAAATCCTGCTAGGGAGAATAGATAAAATCTGATGATCATTCTTGTAAACATGAAGAGCATGCTGCACATTGAAATGAAGCTGCCGGTGAATTAAATCATAAGCAGGTGGATCCAAATCGTTAATAATAGGACGTTGTGACCATGGATCTGACCAAAACCTCACAGAGATACCATCTCGAATAGTCCACGAAATCAAATGGGAAATGCAATTCCAAGCCTCAACTGTACCTTTCCAAGCCCAAGAGCCATGTGATGTAGTATGAAAGGACCGAAGGCTTTTGGTGTGAAGATATCTCCTTCTCATGAAGTTTGCCCTGTGGGAGGGATTAAAAATGTCAGATTCACAGAGTTGACATCTCGAAGTCTCCGAATGTCAAGTCCACCATCCAACTTCTGCGACATATTAAAGACCATTTCATGAGATGCAATCACGATTGTCCATCACTGTCATTCCATAAAAACTTGGCGAAAGTGTGCTCAATGGAGTGAATATATAGTAGCTGGTGGCAACTTAAAAACCAAGACCCAGTGAAGTGGTAGGCTGGCAAGAACATGTCAGATGAGGCATAAGCGACCAGCATAGGAGAGAAAAGAGGATTTCCATCCCTGCAAACCCTTGTCAATGTTGAGAATCAACTTAGAGAAATGTTGGACCTTTAAGTGGCCTGTAAATAGTGAAAGGGCCATCTGCCAGTAAAGGGTCATTGAAACGAGAAGCTTCGTGGTGGGGTAAATTGAAGGGAATCAAACTAGACTTGTCTGCATTAATATTCACCCCTGCCAAAACTTCAAACTCCTGAAAGATATTTTTTGAGGTAACCTATCAAGCGTTGCTGAGCATTGCAAAAAAACATAGCATCATCAGCAAAAAATAACGCGGAAATGTTGTCTGGAGATCGGGGGAAACTTGGGAATCACCACATCACCATGATCAATGGAGTACTGTAGCCTGCGAAATAAACATTCCATAATAATCAAAAACAGGTATGGAGAAAAGAGGTAGCCTCATCGTAAACCCCTGGAACTGGTAAACTAAGAACCCAGAGCAGCATTGATAAGCAGCCTAAAGGAGGTGGTGGTAACACAGCATTATATTCTGAATCCAGTCAGGGTGAAACCCAAGAATCTGAAGGGCCATATGAAGAAAGTCTCAGTCCACTCTATTATAGGCCTTAAAGAGATCCATCTTATCGCACAAAGTAAGAATCTTATAACTATAGAAGAGTGAACAACCTCATGAGCCAATAAAATACTCTCTTGAATGGTACGAGCTTGCATACTCTGATTCCAGAGAATGATACGAGTTATGATGTCGCGCATGCGATTAACCATGAACTTATACAAGAAATTATATAGGGAAATGGGCAGAAAAAGTTATGTCTCTACACACTTGGGAATCAACACAATGTTAGTAGCATTGATATCACGAACAATCTTCCCCTTAATGAAAAAAACTTCAATAGCTTTGGTAACATCTGATCTGATATTGTCCTAGTAGAGCTCGAAGAAGCAAGCAGAGAACCCATCTGGCCCCGGCACTTTATCAGGATTAGCTTGGAAAACAACATTCTTAACTTCCTGATTCGAGATAGGAGCAATAAGCGCCTCATTCTCTTGAGCTGAGCAAGTGGGCCCTGAGGCTATGGTAGGATATCCCCATAGGAAGGATCTTTGGTAAAAAGAGATTGAAAATATTGCAGGCAGGCAGATTGAATTTGATCAAAATTTCCAAGTTAACACCTTGATGGCTGGATGGTTTTTTTCTGCCTCCTTGCTCGCAGGCGGCATGAAAGAAAGCAATGTTTGAGTCACCTTCCTTGAGCCATTGGACTTGAGATTTTTGATGGATTGCCTCAAGAGAACCACACTCAACCTGATCCTGGATAGAATGCGGTTCCTCTCTCAGAGAGAACTTTATGCTCAATATTACCAAATTTCTGTACGTTCCTCCAATGGAGATTATGCTGAACTTCCTGGAGCTTTTTAATAACACGAAGCATGGAACACCCAGTAACTCGAATTCTCCAGCTCTGTTGAATTACAAGCCTACATTCTGCTTCAAGAGTCCACATTTTGAAAAAATGTAACTGCTTAACTTGCGAGGAAAATCAAGAACTTAACCAAAAAAGAAGAGGGTTGTGATAAGGAGTACTGGATAAAATTTGGAGTGTACCATCAGTACCAAACTAAGGCAGCCGGTCTTGTGCAACAAAACACCAATCAAGGCAACACAAAATCTATGTTGAACTAGGTTAATTATTAGAACAAGTGAAACAAACATGCAGATCTAGAATCCTAACTAAATTGCAGTTAAAGATTGTTATTATTTGGCTCAAAATTATACCTTTTTAAAACTAATGTTGGGCAAAATAACCATTTTCTTTGCCTAGTTTTTTGAGAATTCATTTTGAGGGAAAAAGCTTACTTTATGAAAAGTGTTTAGTCCCAAATTGAACTTCTTTCAAAAACTCTTTTGAGTTTAAAATGTTGAAAGTTGGCTTAGAGGGCATGGGGCTTTGGGCTTGTCAATTAAACTTTAAACTTTATACTTTGCACTTTGGACATTAGGCTTAGATTTGGATTTGGATTCAGATTTGGTTTGGCTTTGGACTTGGATTCATATTCATCCCGGCTCGGTTCAATTTGGCTTGGTTTAGATTGATCTTGGTCTTGGTCCAGATTTGACTTTGACCAAACTTTTATCATTTATTTTAGACAAATTTGTATATCATGAAACCACTTAATAAGATTTTATTTTTTCATCAGTTTAAATTTTAATGGGTGCATGCTACTCGTTTGAACCTTAATGGGCCTTTATGGACCTATATATGCGAGTTAGAGTCTATATAAACCCCAACTTTCATAGGTCAAACTATCTTTGCAAGTTTCTTCTCTTTCTTTCTCTATCTCTCCCTTTGTTTTACTGTAAAGCTTTTCAAGGATAACCATGTCGTGGTGGCATGTCTACTCAATGCAAGGAGTGACCGGTATTGCACGAGAAGTGCACACTTGATTGTATCTCAGAAGAAAGGTTGTGCTATTGCACTCGGGTTCAACCTCGGTATGGCAATTGTCCCTTTTAAGAAAGTATCATTTCTGATGTGCTTCCAAAGAGTCCGAGGGAACTGCTAAAATGTTCCAAATTACAAACAAAGAACTCATTAAAATCATTGCATGAACAAAGTAAAGGATGCCCTCCTGTCTTATCATGAAGTCATCTCGTAACATTGAAATCACCAGTAAGAATGGCTGGGTTTCCAACTCAATCAATTAAATCTTGAAAAGATACAGCCCACAGCCCGTTCTGTGAGATAAGTAGATACCCAGGGTTGTGAACTGATTACCGCTACACGAAGAGGCAAAGTCTGCACTTATATAGCAATAATGGAGAACGGAATGCCTCAAAAAAAAAAAAACTTTTCTCGGGTCCCACATGCAGACGATACGACAAAGGTCCGCAGCATAGGACGCATTAGATTCTCGCGTATACAAAGGGGAAAACGTTTGCGTAAGCCTTCCAACTTATCCAAGGGGAACTTGGAGTCAATAACAAAGACAACAGTAGGTCAAGTCCTGTAGATCTCTCAGGGCCACTGAGTTGCCCGGGCCACGTGCATTCCATGAAAAAATGTTCATGGTGAAGAGCTCGCAGGGGTATTAGAAGACGATGAAGGTGAACATGTCTGAATGTTCAACTCTTTAGGGAGAAGGGTCACACAGCTGGGGGAGGGTTCGGAGGTGTAGGAAGACACAAAACCTCCTGTGTGTGCTGAGAACGCCTTTTCTGGGGACAATCATCGAGCTCAGAAGGGTGTGGGTGGGAACCCATAGTCGAAACAAAAGATCCATCAAGGAAGACGGCTGAAGCCAGAGATGAGGACCACCTGGTAGAGTGAACGTCTATCAGCCTGATGGAGCAAGGGGCAACCTTGCCGGGAGGCTGAGTCAGTGGCCTGCCAACGAGCAATATCCCTCCTAGCTTAGGGGCTTGAATAGTTTGCAGAATCTGAGCACCAGGATCAATTTGAGTTGAGGACTTAGAGCAGTCTTGAAGAACCCTCTTTCCTACGAGATGTGTGTTTAGAAACCTTTACTAGGTTCCATTCATGGACACTGCACGCTGCCGTTGAAAGGAACGTAGAACCACACCAGTGACAAATAAGAACACGCCCTTCATAGATCACCTCTTGAGAGAACTTTCGATTGCAACTTCAACACAAGGACAAGGCGTGAAATTTAGGGATACCTCGATACAGATCATCGCAAAGGATACACATATCATGACATCACATAAGGAACCATCTAGGTTGTGTGAAACCCCTGAGCATTTGAATACGCACCACCATAACGCTATCAACACAAACAAGTCATAGAAGGGTTGCAATTAGTAGACGAGCAGCTGAATCAGCCGAAGAGCTTTAGCAGGCATACGACCAAGTCCTCTTGGACGCAAACAGATGATTGTTAGCTCGTTAAGGAATTCGGATGAGAAAACGTGGCATCAGTGCGACTGATTGATTTGTCTTTAACGCTCGTACTATGAATCAAACGTTTAATGATATGTTGATAACGAGATACCCATTTGGAATTAATTAGATGGTACGATACCAAAACACATAATCCAGCGTAAGAATAACAAAACAAGAAAAGATCTAATAAATAGGGGAAGAAATCAAATGCGGTTTTGAATACAAAGTAGTCTCCATCCTCTTTATAAAGAAACCCGTGTCCAAACTCATCAATCACCATGGTAAATGCTGTTTGCTCATATTACGGACCAACAAAATCATATTAAACAGCCAAAAAGGAAGATATTCGTCGCTGTTCCCTCTGTCTCACTGATCTCCTGGAACACTTTTGATAATATCGGAGTCACCTGAAACAAACAACCACACAAGGGAACAATCAGAACCACAAACACTGCATCTATAGCAAAATGAGGAACAATATTAGGGAGTAAACGATTCCCACCTGGATCCGTGATGCTGAGACAGCACACTCGGAAGTATTTACCACATGCTGTACCCAAATCCACATTATCTGAACAAGAAATAATCATATGAGAGGAAACCAAATGACCCTATAAGGGTGACAGCCTAGTTTAGCAATTATTTTTGGTCACATGCATGCACACACCCGCACAGAAAAGTAATGGCAAGCAATTATTTGTGATCTTAAAACTGTCTGAAAAAGAATATTACATGTTGGTGATACTAACACTTCTGTAAGTTTTTAAAAATTTCATGTTTCTTTATATATTATCTTAAATTTTCATCACTGAAACTTGTGCCTATTAAACTCATCATGAAATCAGTCCCTTGTTTACCTCGTAACTCTTTTCCAATTGGAATCCTATGTGACGCCATTTTAAGATGAGTGTAAAAACCATCACTTACAATTCAAGGAAGCGATAATAAGATCAATTTTCACATTTTTGAGAACCAGCATTTATGCATGCATTCCTCTCTAACAGGCAGGTTAAAAGTCATTGTGCTCACCACAACCATTACATTGAATCACAGTTGATGCCATGATTGAGAATGTAGTTAATCTTTTGCCTTAATGTATCTAAAGGAGTAAATCAACCTTCAGCCAACCACCCATACTGTTTATAAATACTCCACCTTAAGAATTGTGTCCCAACAAAAGCAAAGATACATCACCAAATTGTGAAAATTACCCATTGAACATCAATTCTTGCCGCTTCATCAAAAATGATTACTGATTCAGTGGACGTCAATAACATGTTCACTCTCACCTACTTTTCTCAGCAGGGGTGGGGGGAGGAGTACACCACCAGTTTCATTTACAATATTTTGCATGTTCATGCAACAGGGAAATATCAAGTCATTAATCCTCTGGTGCACATCCTAGACCAGGTTACAGCAATGGAAGGATATCCATGAAAGTACCATTCTGGAAAGGTAGTCTATATGAAGGAAGTTCTATCATTTAACAACTACGTCACATAGGTGTGGGTGCAGATACAGGTGCGACACTTTAAAAAAAACTTGGATGCGGGGGTGCAGGGAAGGTGTGTGTGTGTATATATATATATACACACACACACACACACACACATATACAACAATTTTAAGATAACACTAATGAAATAAAAATAATTATGATATCACCAATTCATCATGCATAAATTCATGCAATAAATCAAATTAACAATCTACAATTGCTATTCCTCATCAATAGAAAATAACACCACTGGTGCAGATATATATATATGTGTGTGTGTGTGTGTGTGTGTGTGTGTGTATTTATATATAATATAGATAAAACTGAACTTGATTAGGGTTAACTGAATCAGCTTTTGGACAGAAATGGACCTCAGTGTGGTTGATTTCACCTGACACAAAGGAAGCTGTGTCCAAGTGTCGCACCCGCTTGGGTGCAGATGCAACACAGGTGTGGTGTCCTGTTAGAAGTGTCCGTGTTACATAGGTTCAGAGAGTACAACACGACAATTTCAAAAAGTGAGGATACAGGGACGCATATATATATATATATATATATATATATATATATATATATATATATATATATATATATATATATATATATATATATATATATATAGAGAGAGAGAGAGAGAGAGAGAGGTTGGGTATGGATGATGTGTGGTCAACATTAGGATCCATATATTAAATTTGAAAACAAAAGCCTCTGAATAAAAATAAATAAATGGAAGGGGTCAAATGAAATTTTTTGAAAGGGGAGGAACTTGAAATATTTTTTAATAAAAGGGGGTGGGGGAAAGAAAAGGTCTCTCTCTCTCTTCCTTCTCCTCTTTCTTTTTCTTCTTCTTCCATATCCTTCTCTTTCATCTTTTTCTTCATACTCCCAGCCCATCAAACTCAGGTCAAAAGTCAAAAAAAGAAAAAGAAAAAGAAATGGTATTTGTGTAGGGTCAAGGTTGGACCCGACCCAATCAAAACCAGCACGTACCCATGCCATGTCCGGTGCCCATACCCATGTTGGGGATTGTAGACACGGGTCAGGATGATTGTTTGACGTGTCCATGTGACGTAGTTGAACAATAAGCCACTAGCTTGCCAACACTGAAGTATCCTGATCAACATCCTTCACAATCTCTAAAACCATCTTTTTTCTTCTAACATCTGAAGGCATTACATACTTTTATATTAAACTTCACAATGGCACACCTGAATTAAGCTAAAAAAAATGAAAAGCTATAAATAGCAGAAACCGTACTTCTCCGAAGATCATCCTCTTCTTACAGAAACTATGAGCCTAACATAATAGATTGCAGATATGGGACTTTGATTTCTAACAACTGTTACAAGCATTTGATCTTTGGAGAAGTATGGTTCTAATGACACGTCTAAGAATAAGGTGCTTTATATGTTCCTCAATAAGCAATTCAAGACCTGAATACAAAGATAAAACCACCAAATATACAGATTGAATTCGAGAAAACAACTTGCAGGGAATGATGCATGTTCAGCATAATACGAAGGTTAAATAAATAATCACAATCATCAACATAACTATGATCATCCAATAATGATAACTAAAATTACTCTATATTGAGCATAAGTCAGAATGGATATGTATGTCCCATGAGAATGATTAACAAACCAAATAAAAATAGTGTTGAGAGAATTTCTATGATAAAAATAATCCGCAGGCATAGATAATTATACATGTGCAACTGAAACTAAAGCAGAGGTTCGAAACATAAATGAACACCCGGAAAAGAGAATACAACTAGACAGCAACAGACACCATGAAGACAAGATAAATAGATGGCCAAAGAACCTCTACAGAACCCTTTCTCATAAGCAGAAAATATAGTGCGTAATCTAAACAATGAAGTGAATAATGATGGATGGAAGCACCAAACTAACCAATGTAATAGTGAGGCATGATAATAAACTTACTCCCATTGAAATGGTGAACCCCCACTTTCGCAAGCATGGCATAGTACTCAATTTCAGACTTCCTGAGGGGCTGGCAGTTGTTCGCGATGATGATCAACTTTGCTGTCGTTGACAACAGAAAATCAACCGTTAAAGTTTGCGTACAGGTTTGATCCAGGGAAACATAACAAAATCACAGCATCAAACAAACACTCAAAGTACAGGAGCAGTTATAACACAACCACCTAGCCAAAACTAATGTGGATAAGAGGGAAATTGCTCTTCGTATTATCACAATATCCAAGATAATCCCACTTTCTAGCGTAAGCGGTTTCATTCACCCAACCCCCTCCCGCATCACAATCACAATGCCCTAGGGAAGAAAACAATCAACACATGAACCAATGATCATCTAAAGTAAGCATCCTTCACAACGGAACACGATAAAAACTGAAAGAGGAACATAAATCCACCAGCGAACAAAAGATCAGAAACAAAACAATCTACGGAAATAAGCAGCACAGGACATATCAAGAAGATATGGAGACAAAAAGAAATATAATGGTGTCGTCCTAACAGAAAACACATCGCATGAAACCATTCTGGGTAAAAATAATAATATCGCCTAATCGAAGCTAATTATCCGTCGGCGGATGATCACAGATCATGCACACGAGGACATGGAAAAAAACAAAACTGAGATAATCGCAGAGATTACACTACAGAAACACGAAATAAATCACGATTTCAGCAGTAACCAAGGCAGAAAGATCGGTACCAGCAGATATACCTTTGGAGCTCCTGAGGGATCTGAGGACGGTCTTGTAGCCGAGGGTGTACTTCCCGCTCTTCATCACGAGAGCGAGCCGATTGTTGATGCTCTCATGAGTCTTCTTCTGAAGAAGAGAAACGGGGAGAAAAACGAAGACAGGAAACACTCGGAATTAGACGGAAACGAGAGAGAGAGAGAGAGAGAGAGAGAGAGAGAGAGAGAGACTCACCGTCTTCTTCGTGGAGGCCATTTTGATGCAGCTTCTTCTTCGACGGACTGAAGGCCTAACGAAAGACGTGAGAGTGGAGGCCCTGAAACCCTAACCCTAGATGGACCCTCGCCATTATATCGAAGCCCCTGGGGTTGGGATTTAGCCTTTAGGATGCCAAAAGAAGAAATATCCGAAACACCCTTCTTCTTTCCATTTTAGTGTTACGCTGCTATAATTGTTAGAAATTGCTATAGGGCCCCTTGAGTTAGGAAAACAAACGTGGCTTGTGTGGCCGGAACACTCGGCTTGGTCCGACTCAGCGTTGGCTCGAACTCAGTTGAAGTGGATCCATAGCTTAGTGAGTATGAGTATGGTATGGGCATGGATAAATAAGGGCTGCACTTGGTTGAAATCTTGATCAAGTCCAACTTACTAGCCCTAACTAATCAGCTTGTCAGTGATCGAATCGCAAATGGGTCTTGGTACATTGAGATTAGCTGCGACTAAGCCCTGACTAATATATCGGTAACTCGACCAGGGTTTTTTCAAGTGATAGCCTGATAAGAATCAACAAGGTTTAATTAACTCAGAGAGAGACCAGGAAAGCTTCCAGCCCTGACTGGCCGCAAGTTTTTAGTGGAGTTGGATCATATAAAACGTAGAGGTCTCAACGGATAGACCCTGCTAAAATGGGTGCATCTGGATCCGAGTCCAAATAAGTGGGGACGTATGAAGTCTGGATTTGAGTCCGACCGGATTTTCCATTAAAAAAAAGTACCCAAAAATATTTTGTTTTTATATTGAAAAATTGCATATCTTAATCCGAACTCGGGAATAAAATTTCATAAACCATACCTGGCACAGTTAATAACCGGACCTCATGGATCCAACCCGGATAGTTAATTGGGCCCTTTCATTTGTAACCAAACCCTGACCCTACCGGATCCAGTAAGAGTGGGTATAGGGTCATACTGAACCCATTGACACTCCCTATCATAACCGGACCTGGTCAGCTGACACTGCTTAGAAGGAATCCCTTTTCGCCGTATCATATTCAATAACACACAAATATTACGGACCAATTATCCTATCATGATATAGATATCAAAGAATTTTACTACAATTATGAACAAACAAGCAAGAGTAGAGAGACAGATTTTAGGTATAGAAGACGAGTTCATCTATTTGGCGCCATTCACATTCATCTCATTTGATCTTACTTGGCATGCATTGGATCTGGACCTATTTTCAGTTCTGGACCCGAACTCTATCTTATCAACAATGTCGTGCATACGTAAAGAGAAAGTGTTGGCTAGATTGGACCTCGACTTCAAGTTTTGGGACTACATATTTCCACAGTTTGGCAATTTTCTGTCATCAAGGAATTCACTCAAAATACATTTGCTTCTTAACAAGCAATCAAGACGATGACAGAAGGCCTAAGATATCAAGGCATCTAGGAAACTGAAACCGGATGAATGAAGATTGAAATCCCTCTCAATATTGGATTGTTGTTTCTTCTACAACAAGAAGGACAATGAAAGTTCAAAGCAAAAGAAGAAAGAAAAAGATGGCATTCATAAAATGAAACATAATACATATTGGCTTTCAAAATACAAGAGATGGGATTTTCCAACAAATTGTTGTTCTCGGAAAATACTGGCAGAATGTCAGCTGAATGATTAATCCTATAGTTTTTACTAACTCTGAAAAAAATGAATAGTCATATGGTGACAGCTAAGAAATAAAAAATACAAAAATCCAGCAGTTAATTGCGTAGTGAATGCTTTACAAGTTGGGTATCCCTCACAAAACAATGAAGAAACAGAAGGCATCTTGGAGTTGGAACTGCTTACACCAATTCAGGAAGTCAAGTTATAATCTATGCTTACATAGATATGGCTGCTGATACGGGGATACAGCCATTTTATGAAGTTTTCAATATAACTGGCATATAAGGGGACATGATAACGGGGCCAAAGTGGTGTATCCGTGTGACATAAGTTATAATTCATCAGGCATCTCATAGAGCTGGTTCATCAACAGTCCTGATATAGTGTCAGTGATGTCCAAGCCTATAGCAAGAACCTGATGCATCCTATTGGCGTTGCTTCTTCTGCACTTGCTCGGCAGGAGCGCCCGTCTGTTGACAAAATTTGCCAGCGGAATCAGTTCTTATACATGAAAATCATGTGTAATATCATGTTTCTTACATACTTTGCTACCCCCAGATTCGTAAGGGCATAACAAGGCTAAATCATAAGGATTGAATAGTTTATTGTCATGCAAGGAAATTGGTTCACAAAAATGAGGATTGGTTTGGGTCCAAACCAGTCTTATCTCCTACCCATCCTAAACAGTTTGAACTTTGAAGAGCATGGTTGTAGGCGTTTGCTTCATCTGAACTTACAGATATATTGTAGACAAAAACAGGCATTAGGTGAGATTTTTCACGTTCAGGTGTGTTTTTAGAACGAAGCAAAGTCAATGGTTCATAACATTTGATAATAAATACTAATAATAAATTTTCTGGTTAAATTGATTCAAAACAAAGCATGTTTTTCAGTAAATAAACAATCATAACCACAACCGCAGGTCCAAATTAACCAAAAAGCACCTACAACTATGCTTCTTTGAACTGGTTAGGACGATTAGGAGATAAGACCGGTTAGGACTTAGGACCACCAATATATATATATATATATATATATATATATATATATATACACACACAAATACACATACACGTGTGGGTGCATGGTCATAAAGTTTTGGCATATTGTGTCGCACTGAGTTTTGAAACCTTCAAAAAACCTGCTTACATGTAAACACAAGGTCCAAAACCTGTTTCCTACTAAACAAACCATGTAGATCACATCTGTAGGGTGAGACCCACAAAAAAATTGAAACGAATGTGAACAAAATGGTGTTGAGAAAGAGAGACATATATCTACTACCGTGTTTGATAGCTGTTCGCTGATATATGACATGGACCTCAACATAGCATCTAGAGTGTCTTTGGAGACTTGAAACTTTACTTCTCTTTCTCCAGAAGGCGACTTGGTATAATCTTGAAGCTGCAGCTCGTATTATCAGAAACAACAGTTAGCCTATTACCAGATACATCGTCAAGGGTAGAAGAGAAGTACTTGCAGGCACAGATGCAAATCTGATGTTTGCCCATCTAATCAATGCAGTTGCATGAACAATTATTCCCTAAGCTTCATGAGTCTATGGGTAGAACAAAATCTGCAATCAGTTATCAAAATGGTGATTTTAAGAAAGCAACAATATGAGAATAAACTTTCAAAAGAGGTTGGTTTGGTTAGTGAATGAAGTTACAGAAGGTTGGAGAAGACATTGTCACATCTCGTAGCTTCTCAATTAATACCGAGTCCAAAAAGGGCATTGAATTCCCAAAGATATGATCCTCTTCAATCAAATTCCAAGAATAATTCACCAAATTAGTTTTCAGTGTTTCACGCTTTCAACGAAAAGCTGAACTTTGGAACAGACCTTACAGGGATCTGCACAACCCCAGCTTGACATCTGAAGAAGGAAAGTGAAAGGAAATAACTGCATAGTATCCACTTTATACTCTCCTCATGAAGTTATCCAAATACAAGATGTTATGACATTTGTGTATGCACATCATGTCTTTGTACACACCATACACATGAATGTGCACGTCTGACTATTCACAATCCAATAGGAACTTTGAGTATGGAGGAAAGTAACAGTGTAGCCTATATAAGGGGAAAAACTCTAATTAGGAAATATAGAAAAAAACACTTATCATGATATATCATGACATTTAGAGAAAACCTTCACATATTTTATAATATTTAGCCATTTCAAAAATTTACTGATATTTGTATAGATTAAGATATCAAATAGAACTAGTTCCTAAGAATTTTTTATTGAGGTTGACTGAAAATATTACTTGAGTTTTTTATTTATACCAGGTTTTTTTTTACCTTGTGCTTGCTAGATTTTTATGTTTCTGTTCTGGTTTTGGTTTTGGTTTTGCACATAGGTTTTAGTCGTATTGGTTTGTTTGGATTGAGTATTAGGTGGTATCAAATGCACGATAACCCTTGTTTTCATGACAAAATGAATTTGGATTCAATAGAGTGAGTAGATATGATGGGTTTTTATTAGGTTGCTGGTTTAGGTTTAGTTCATGGGCTTTTTCTGAGTTTTTTGCTTCAATCCAAATAGATGTAGGTCTAGATCTTGTCAGGGAATGTTTTATTTTATTTAGAATATTAAAAGCAGATAAAACTAATCACCCACTGTTGTTTTCACATTTCAAATGATTATATTTCTTTTTATAGTATAATTATAATTTTATGCATTTCATATTTTAATAAAATGCTAAATTACTGATAATTTGGCAATATATAGGTGATATTCAGTGCTGATAGCAAACGGCAACTTTCCTATATATTGGCTTGTGACAACAGTATGTAGTAGGATTCACTGAACTCAATGTTGTTTAGCTAAAAAACTAAATATGGAAGTCAAACCCAGATAGGAAAAACCTGTCATGTCTACCCCAGATCGAACAAACCTATTATGCCTACCTGTTCACTAGACTGAACAAATACACCCAGACTTGAAAAGCATTGTATGAGGCAAAATACTCCCACAGTTTTGTGCTTCCACATGTAAAGTTCTGGTTAAGTTATTCTTGAACTCTTTCATAATTTCCTCACTACCCCTGAGACTGCACACATGGCAGAATGATGATGTTTTGCATTATGCCTGACTTCTACAAATTATTTGCAGTCTTAGAATAGTTAATTATTTATCCATTTAACATATTATTTTACACCCTATGTTTAAAAGACAATGTCTGTTTGTTAATATTTCATGTACTCAGAAAATCAAACAAAAGATGATGATTTAGAAGAAAGCCTGTCATAATTTTATACATGCAACAGAAAAAAAAACTGCCCTTTCCTCCAATTTGACTAAGAGTGTTGCACTAATTCTTCTCATAATAGTATTATTTTCTCCTCATATTCAATTTGAGAGTACTGTTAATCAATTTTAACCTATAGAAAGATGTACCAGTTATGGAAACCACCTATGTACTGGTATTCCTCGTTTTAGCTCTGACTCCAGTTTATAGTCTCACTTTTCTCACATTTTGTGTCTAGCTTCAGTTCTTTTTTCTTGTTCTAAAAGTTTTGATGTTTTATCTTGAGGCATGCGCCTTATAGGAATTATCATCTTCAATCCACTTTATGTTCTTAAACTCTGGCACAAAGTCATTTAGGATCAAAGAACCAATAGAGCAGTAAATTTTCATACCTTCAAAGTGATGATAGCCACTCTGTTAGCTGCAGTTGAATTCTGATTCTCTATTGTCCATGTCATCGACTTCAGGCGTGGGATAAAAACCTAAATGTTCCACATGGGATTAAACATATATAAGAAAGTCAGAACCTATGCAAATCACTAAGAGCTAGCAAGGTCTTCTTTGGCAACAAACTTTCGGAAGCTTGTTCCTTTGAAAAGCTGAAAGCACAAACCAGGCTTGCCTTTGGCATGAAAAGGCATATGAACTGAGCTAAAAAAAAGGTAGAATTGATATATTTCATACACAAAATGTACCCCAAAAATAAATATATATGTATCGCTTATGCAACCTTTATCGAATAAAGAATGTGCAGAGGGGAAAATAAATTGATTATAGTGAATACAGTTAGCGAGATTGATTTCCACATCCATCAGTTCTTTGAAATGCTCACAGTTGAAGGAAGTGTTAGGAATATCAAGCTTCTACCGGTAAAATGTCAAATTATATACTTGTGTTATTCTGGATGGCTTCAGTCTTACATTGCTTACTGACATAGAACATGTATATAAAGATGCCCTCTTAGTTGTATAACTCTCTCCTAGAGAAAGCATAGATACAATCTACTATCAACTATTTATGAGTCACCTCTCATTTATGTTTCTCTAAAATTCTTTGCATTTTTTCAGTTTATCTCATTCTATGCTTTTGTCATTCTTATTTTGTGTTGTTAAATATAATACTACAATGCAAGTAAATGCACAAACACTCAAGTTATGATTGTAAGTATGTGCTCAATATAATGTTTAGGGTACAATAACGTAGCTCACGTACCAAAATAACAATCAAATGAAATATTATACTTTTATTCTTTTCCAAAACTGTTATAACAATCTCAAAGATTCAGTGGAAAATATACAAACTCAAGCTATAACAACATGGAAGCAGGTAAAGAGGGTACCAATTTATCAGGAGGAACATCATCCTGCTGGGTAAGTACAGGAGGCATGCAAGACTGACTTTGGTTGGTAACCCGAGTTGTAGAATCATCAAGATTGTCATGGCTTAAATTACTGCTTGTATCATCTCGGCGTGGCCACATTTGTGATATCTCTGAAGATGACAAACTCGAGAGTGCAGGTGTGGGTGCAGAGTTAACTTTGAGCTGATAAGACACCCTTGTCTTTGGCCATAGGGGCTGAGAAATAAAGCAAATCACATATAGTCAGTGGATGCTATCTGTGGATGCTATCTGTGAGAAAAGGAGGATGGCTGAGTTTTGATGTAATAAATAGAAACTTAACCCCCAACAAAATTTTCCTTAGAATAATAAAGAGCTTACTTGGTCCTTTGAAGCCTCCTCCTTCCACTGGACCTGGTACTTCTGCAATAGCAGCACAAGATCATTCTGCAACTGAAGAGGGACCTCACTGGGAAACAGCTTTTGAATATCATCCACACAGAGACTCTCACGAGCGCACTTCCTGATCAACAATCGCAGGCAAGCCAATACCTAATAGTGGTCAAAAACTTTGTTTAGGTTTGAAGAACCGTTTCATCTTGTCATAAAGCAATAGGAAGCACATGAACAAAACCCAAAATTTAGTCCTAGAAATTCACAGATTAAACAATCAAATGCCATTCAATAATTGCAAAGATGGCTACCTTAAAGAAATGATGATTGATGACCCTCTTATCAAACTTAAACTCTGAATTGATACCTGGTGGTTGCATCACAGCCATCAATAGGGATATGGGTTTTTGGCTGCAAGCTGCAGCCTCCCACCAAAACTAGCAGTTTTCTCTTTTTTTGTTTTACTTATTCTTCTTGTCTTTAACTTCAAACACAATAATAATAATAATAATAATAATAATAATAATAATAATAATAATAATAATAATAATAATAATAATTCGGCGAAACAAATTTCAGCAACACTCAGAACTCTGAAATGCAGAATGGACAATTTTGTGAATTCTCAGAGCCCCAAAAGGTGGTAAAAGAGCAATTTTTCAAGTACCCACCATGGTAAAAACTATCTGTATGCAAAACCAACAAAGAAATGCAATAAAGAAACAAAATATACTAACCCAATACAACTATAACATGCATACAACTAAACAAATTTATGGCACCAACATAGGTCGGTGATTAATGGTAACCCAAAACGAATCAATTTATGCTTAAAAGGGTATGAACAACCATACAAAAAGGGTCAAAAAAAGAAAGAGGAGGAGAAGGAAGATTACATACTGTGTCGAGCTCCTTTGGGGATGGAAGGCTAAGGAGGCCCTGAATGTGGGATTTTTGTTGCGATTTCAACCCGGTTTTCCTCGTACTCCACAAAGTCTGGATGATCTCTTCCAGAACTTCATTGGATTTTTCTCCGAGGAGCTTTGGGAGGTGTAGGAACAGCGACTTATCATCCATGGTAGGGGCAGAAGCAGAGATTTTTCCACCGGCTTATCGTGGGCGTGAAGCCGCGAAGTGGCCAAGTAGGGCTGTGAATGGTATTGACTCGGTTCGGGTCGTGTTTTGGTATGGCCAGGAGCCGAAATGGCCCGACCCAATTTGACCCGTTCTTGACTTGTACCGGATCCTATAGGACCCGGTTTGGTAATCAATAAGGAGGTCTGATTAATAATTTGGGATAGACCCGATTAGCATACTGAGTACGGCTGGTAAACAAACCAAGAAGCTCATGACTGACTCAGCTCGGTTTGGCTCGTGACAAACACGTTCGTAATGGATTCATATAGCTGGTGACCCGAACCACAAGCAGTTTGTTTATTTTGAAAGGAGCCACAAACAGTTTGTTACTTTGTTTAGCTTAAACGAGTTGAGCTCAGACACAAGGTCTTGAGACTCCACTCGAATCAAGTGACCTCGTATGAATAAAATATGGGCATATATTCATATTTTACGTGTAATATATAAAGATAAGGATGCATGAAAAAAGCATATAAAAATATATTGGAAAATGATCGCACTTATGGAAGAAATGATACATTTTCCAAAAGGCCCCACAATTTTTCAAATCTTCCCAATGTTCAAATTCGCAAATTGCACACTTTTTTAGGACCTTTTCATCCAATGTTGTCGATATCGGTCCCGTATCAAAAATTTGGCCAACAAGTTGATACTGATACTCAAGTGAATCGTTCTGAATCGGCTAAAAAAAATTTAAAAATATTATGTGTCAATTAGAATGTGACATGTGTTAAAGCTATTGAAATAATTTTAAAATAATTTAAAGTGTTTTTTTATTCATTAAAAAATAGTTGATTCAGGGGTGAAGCATATCGATTTTCTGTCGGTTGATATAGGCCGATACACACTGATGCTAACAACATTGTTTTTTATCCTTTGCACGATCAAACTTTGTGAGGTTTGCATGACAATATATTAGTACTCTCTTCTAGTATCACAAATTCTCACTAAAATGTAGATTCACACATTTTTTTTTTCAAACCTCAAGATGTTTGCATAATAGAATTTATGAACCCTTTGTAATTGAAACATGCATAATTTCGCAAATATCATACTAAATTTGCATATATCATATGGAAATCCACACATGTATGTAGACATTTGCATATAATATGTTGCAAATTTTAATGAAGTTTGCACTCTCAAACAACCATCACAAATAATGTACGACTTTCATGAATCGTGCCTACGAATTTCCCTAGATGAATATGCTTTGTATATGCAGAATTATTGACTAATTTGCGAATTTGCTGAAACAATGAAAATATTGGGGATGAATACATTGCGAATTTCCTTCTTGGTTGCAGATTTGTGTACCAACATTAAATGGGACCTTTCAATTGTTTAAAACCGATTGTTTGCACCTTAAGGCTATTTTTTCATAAACTAGGTTTCTTGTAGTCCCTAATGTCCTTCTCTCTGGCAAAAGATTTTGACAACTATTTATGGCAATTCATCATTAGCACTTCATCATAAACTTGAATTAGCATTTTTTTTAAATATTGGCATGAGTTACATTGTTTTGTGGAAGAAGTACATGGTTTTTAAGTTATCTTTGTATATTCAATAGTTTGTTATATTTTTTCTTTGTTTAAATCATTTATGTGTGGGTGTCCTTTTGTCTAACTAGTTATCCTAAATCATTTATTTTCTTAACGATTCATATATCTCTATCCTCTAATTTTGTTGTTTATTTGTTGTGTATCTTATATTATAAAAATGATTAGGGAACACTGTTTTTCTTTCGTAACGATTCGAGTTTTTGCATTGTCAATAGGCTATTTTTTTTATTTTTTGCAATGATTTTTCAATAGCCTATAATACCCATTTGTTTACCTATATTCTTCATTTTATTATTATAAAATTTTTTAAATTTATTTATATAATATGGCAAATGAGAAGACGGTCTCAAATGGGCCACACTCACACCATCTGCTAGTGTTGGAACACATTAGAAAAAACCAAAGAAAAAAATTATACATTGGGTGCTACTTCCTAGTATGAAGTAGGGAGTAGGCTTGACACATGGGTAGAGAGGGAGCCCCCTCCATGGACAAAAGCCTGGGTGTAAGATATTTTTCACAAAAAATGCAGCATTATTAAGTTGAAACACAAAAATATGTGTTCAACCTCGGAGCAACTAGCACTTTCAGTGTAACCCAAATAGCAACTAACACTTTCATCGTGGCTTAAATCTAAGACTAAATCTGCAAAAAAAGTTGACAAGTATATAGCCACAATTATGTCTTATATCTCGAAAGTATCTAAGAAGGGGGAGGATGACTCAATGGTGAAGAAGTTCGAGTGAGTGGCTCAACTTTAGGTTCTTAACCTCAATGCCCGGCTAGACAAAGCTAGAGACACAACCACCTACAGTGGCAGTAATCAGATGGAGATGGAGAGTGTAGAGAACATAGAAAAAGGATCTTATACAAGGGCAGACGATATACCTCAGCAAGTAAAAAATAGAGAAGTTAGAGATGTTGATGTGGAGATTGATATCAAGGGTCCTTGAGAAGTGGAGGGGAGTGAGAGTCCTTTGGTTGAATCAGAGAAGGATCCTCAAGAGTCTGAAGTTGATGTCCTGGTAAATCAGTCCTTGGAGGAGAAAATGCATGCTCTGAAGAACAGGTCGTAGCGGGGAATAAGGTTTGGAGCTTGTGGACAAGTACTTTGTTTATTTGTTATTATAATATATATATATATATATATATATATATGTGTGTGTGTGTGTGTGTGTGTGTGTGTGTGTGTGTGTGTGTGTGTGTGTGAAACATGTTTTTAAGACAACTAATTTGATTCTTGTAATTTAATATTTAAAATATTATATATGTGTGTAAAATATGTTTGTAAGATAACTATATTGAGCATTGAAATTCATTGATTAACTATGTTGTGAAATTGATGGATCTGCAGCGACAAGATTCAGATGATCCAACAAGCCATATACATTGGTTTGATTGGTTTCAAGCACACAGGTGATTTCTAAAACTAATAGAGTAAGTAAAGAACATGATGGATCAAATGTTTTTTCAAAAATTCTTGAAAATCACACTGTGGAACATTTTTCATAGTCTCTTAGAGGTCATTGTGCAATTCTCGAATTCGATAACCAACACATTTCAGTTCGAAAATATTGAAATGACCATCACATTGAAGAACGTGACACAAATCACTGAATTTAAGTGCCATGGAGAGCCAGTGAGTGCACATTATTAGAGAGATTTTAAACACACTTTAGGTGTTTATCTACGAGCGAATGAGGATGTGTTTGAAGGTGAAAGACTTAAGTTATCATGGTTGATGAAGCACTAAGATCCTATAAGGGCGAGGAGAATGAAAGGAAAGCCATAGTATATAGGAGAGAAACCATTATGAAAATATATGAAACCTGCAACATAACATTAAACCTATCGAGTATGAAAGAACAATAAACACATTATTGAATAAATAACGTTATCCTAATATTTCTTTAATGTTCTTATCTCCATTAGTTGTGGATCCCATGAAATTGTACAACTTGAATTCCCTCGCATTCATATTCATTTTCCAAAAAACCTAGTGTTGGTTTTCTCAATTGATAAGAAATAAGATTTGCCACATAAATCAAGTTTAAGGTTGTGCACGTGAAAATTTATGTTTTGTATACCTTGTCAGATTCAAATAAATGATACTACAATTTGCCAATCTCCAAGCAAACATGAGCCCCCATCTTTCATCCCTTTAGTTTTGACTATTTGTTGTGAACAATTAATGTTTACCAATTATTTTTTATTAGTTGGTAAAAAAGATAACATAAACATCGCTTTTGAGATACATAAAGAAATACAGTGTAAGGTAAATGGTCTTTAGCAGTTTCACTCCTTTTGTCATATTCTGGTTGTAGGATCCTTAAAGTCTTTTACAAATCTTGCTAGATGCTACATAATAAATATATGTGAGATATTCATGTTAGATTCAAATGAGTATATATACAAACGTAACAACTGAACAAACAAATAAGTGTGCAAACCTAACACTTACATCACTTGCCAACATAGTTTTATCGTAAAATTCATGCTCTTTCAACTCTTTTGATTGTTGCACATCTTTTTCATTCTCATTAACATGTTTTCATCACCAATGGAAGTTGAATATAAACATGTACATGTCAGTACCACTGGTTGTATACATACGTGACTCAGGACATTCATTATACCTCATGCACCATAAATAGGCCCTTGCTTGGGGGTGAGTTAGGAGTTTGATTTCCTTTTTGTTGTCATATTTTTCTTTATGTATATAAGTATTTATCGTGAAATACTTAAGATATAAATAGAAGTCATAAGACATTGGAGTAATTCATTAAAAATAATAGATAAATATAAATATATAATTCATTAAATAACTCTTAACAAGTACACATTTTGCAATGTATAAGTATTCAAACATATTGTTATTCATGCTTTCGCCTGTTGCGGCCAACCTCACCACAATAACTACACTTTTATGACATAACATCATTATTGTTGAGAAACTCCGTTTTGATGTCACATAATATGATACACTGTCTCATTTGATTCTATATAATATGATAATATGCCTTCTTGAAAAAATGTTATATTATGACTGAATATGTTTTGCCATAAATCTAACGAGTATTTGATGCAAGGATATCTCACCCAAAAAGGATGAAGTCCTCCTGTTCAAGTACAACTATGGTGCAATCATACTCCTTGAAGAAAAGCTTGATGAGCCATGCATTACTAAAGAGCATCCAAAAAGTTCGGCTACCTCAAGATTGAAGATTGTATTTTTCTTCTTTAGAGTCATATGTAACAGAACCTTCAGAAGCATGCATATTGCATAGTACATAACCATTCATAAAAACTATATCATAAAAGTATATGATAGTTTCAAAAAGCTCCTTTTTGAAAACTAATTATTGTACCTTCTTACAACCCTTTATGAAAAAGATATTTTGTCATGTAATAATTGTACCTTACACTATATACAAGACAACATGAAAAAGAAATGTAGGAAAAAGACAAAAACATAAAATCGGCTACATAGAGAAAAACAAATATAATATAGTTTTGAAAAGACTCGAGTTACCTTCTTTAAAGAAATGTTTTTTAATATAAGAAGAAGACAAAAACATAAAATCGGCTACATAGAGAAAAACAAATATAATATAGTTTTGAAAAGACTCTAGTTACCTTCTTTAAAGAAATGTTTTTAATATATATAAGAAGAAGACAAAAACATAAAATCGGCTACACAAAGAAATACAAATATAATATATTTTTTGAAAAGACTCTAGTTACCTTTTTACAAAACCATAGAATGTCGACTTACTTGAAGTCATCATTCTCTTTGTACAAAGCATTAAATACCTCCTGTAACAAATCCTTGTTAATATCCTTCTCAAGGAATGTCGACTTTCCTTTAGTCCTCATTCTCTCTGAAGACTTTGAAAAACACAACATAAAGAAAACACTTGACATGACTATGTACAAATATACATCAAAGCACTCAGTGTACTTACACTCATTTAAAGTAAAGAAGTACTTATGTACCTCAAATCATTAATTAGAATAAAAACAAAACTACAATTCAACGTTCAATATACTATTGTAAGAAATAGACTTTTTACATAAAATATGTATTACCTAAAATATTACAACGACTAGTGTACCCCATACTTCACTGTTTATGGAAAAAGGCATTCTCGAATTTCTCTAAAGATGTTTTTGAAAATGACATGACATTTCACATCTCAAAAAGGCTACGATTTCAAAAAGCAACGACTACTTTTTCAAAAGCTATATAAACACACTCAAATAAACTATTCAACATGGAATGAAATAGACGTGTGAGCTTACAACGAGAAAAATCCCTATTCGATATTTGAAAAAGAGAGCCTTGAAAAGAAAGAGAAAAAGAAAAGAAAGAAAAGAAAAAAAGTCAAGTCCAGCTCTTTGACAAAGAGCATCCTCTGAGTGACAAACAGAACATTATGAGAATCCTTCATTCGTGCATTCATATCATTCTGAAGGTTCTATAGGAAGTATTGTAACTCTGTTATTCACTGTTTTCCTTCTTTGTTGAAAGAAGTAGACCTCTGTGAAAGAGGGTGTTGCCCTTCTCTGTTGAGAGAAGAAGACCTCTGTGAAAGAGGGTGTTGTCCTTCTCTGTTGAGAGAAGAAGACCTCTGAGGAAGAGGGTGTTGTACTATTTATCCGTTGACTCGGATGTTATAGTGGAAAGCTCAAGTGGTTTGCTTGGGGACTGGATGTAGGTCTGGGTACTGACTGAACCAGTATAAATTCTGTGTTTTATGTGTTGTGCCTTATTGCCTGATTATTTTATTTTATCGATCTTTATCATATTTCACTATTCACCCCCCCTCTAGTGGAATTTCATTTGGTATCAAAGCAGGTTTGCTGGTTTTGACATAACAAGTCTTCCAGCACAAATGACATCTACCTCTTATGCTCGTGATATTGAAGGTCAACACGCATCTCGTCCTCCTTTCTTCAATGGCTCCAACTATGGATACTGGAAGTGCAAAATGACTATCTTTCTCAAATCCATAGACTTTACTGTATGGAAAATTGTTGAGCATCCATACACATCTCCATCCGCAGACTATAACTTATGGTCTGATGAAGAAAAGAAAATGGCAAACCTAAATGCAAAGGCTATGAATGCCTTATATTGTGCCATTGATCAGAATGAATTCAACAGAATATCTATATGTGAATCTGCATATGACATTTGGCATTCTTTGGAGGTTATTCATGAAGGAACCAACAAAGTAAAAGAAGCCAAAATCTCATCTCTTGTTAGAAAATATGAGTTGTTCAAAATGAACAAAGATGAACCCATCACAGAGATGTTTACCAGATTCACCAACATCACCAACGATCTGAAATCTCTGGGTGTAACATATTCCCAAACAGAAAAGGTGAAGAAAATCTTGAGAGCTCTCACAACTGATTGGGAGAAGAAGACTACAGCTATTGAAGAAGCTCAAGATTTATCTAAGCTTACTTTGGACGACTTAATAGGCAATCTTATGGCCTATGAAGTCCACATGAAAGAAAGAAGGGAAGAAGAGCAACCAGTAAAGAAAAGTCTAGCTTTCCCAGCCCTATCTGAGAATGAAGACTCAGATAAAGAATCAGAAATTGCGCTACTTACCAGAAAATTTCAGCGCTTCATGAGAAGGAACCGACTTCCAAACAGGCACAAGGAAAGAAAAGATCCTAAAGAAGATCTCATGTGCTTTCAGTGTAATAAGCTAGGCCACTTAAGACGTGATTGTCCCCTTCTCAAAAGAAAGTCCAAGACTGAGGAACCAAAGAAGAGGTTCTTCAAGAAAAAGGCTCTGCATGCTCAATGGGATGATTCAGAACCATCCACTAGTGAAGAGTCAAGTGATGATGAAGCCGAAACTGCAAATATGTGCTTCATGGCAAACGAAAGTTCGGTAAGTGAAATCTCTGATTTTTCCTTTGAAGAACTTCTAGATGCTTTTCAAGAACTATTTGAAGAATCTAGAAAATTGAGTTTCAAAAATAAAGATTTAAAATCTGAAAATCTAAAGCTTTCCCAAAAGAATGAAAAACTCAGCAGTGAAAATTCTGAGTTGAAAAAGGAAAATCTTATGCTTCTGTCTGAAATTTCTTCTACTAGCTCCAAAACTAAAAATCTGCAAGTAGAAATTTCAGAGCTAAAAAGTAAAACTAAGAACCTCATGAAAACGGTTTTCAAGTTTACTAAAGGTAAAGAGAACTTGGATAAACTCTTATCCTCTCAAAAAGTCTCTTTTTACAAGAATGGTATTGGCTACTCTCATTTCAAAAAGCCTTCTTGTATGAATCAAAAGACCACGTTTGTGAAAAGTTCATCTGAACCAAATAAGGAGTATTATAATGATAATCTTTTTAACTCCTCTAAAGATATAGACAAACCCAAATCCAAATGGATATGGGTTCTAAAGTCTAACAAAAAAGGACCCGATTGGGTACCAAAAAAGAGATTTACTTAATGTTTTGCAGGCTCCAAAGAAGAAGAACAGATGGATACTAGATAGTGGATGTTCAAAGCACATGACAGGACATCCAGACCTTTTTGCTGTTCTTCATCATAAAGAAGGAGGAACCGTCACCTTTGGAGATAACAACAAAGGTTTGATAATTGGTATTGGTAATATTGGTAACATAGATAAACCTCTTATCAAAGACGTTCTCCTTGTTAAAGGGTTAAAACATAACCTACTAAGTATCAGTCAAATGTGTGACACAGGTTATAATGTTAGCTTTAATCATGATGCATGCCTCATAGCAGACACCAATGAAAACATCATCTTAAAAGGTATAAGAAAGAATAATATATATGAACTATACCTAGAAAACATCACAGAACATTGCCTTATAGCTAATAATGACTCTCAACATTTATGGCACTTGAGAATGGGTCATGTAAATTCTAAGTACATGTCTAAATTAGCTAAAAATAAGTTAGTACGTGGGTTACCCAAAATTTCTTTTAAAAAAGATTACTTTTGTGATGCATGTCAATTAGGAAAATTATCAAAATCATCTTTCAAATCAAAAAATATCATTTCAAGTAAAAGACCTTTAGAGCTTCTCCACCTGGATCTTTTTGGTCCTTCTAGAGTAGCTAGTCATAATCACAATAAATACGTTTTTGTTATTGTAGATGACTACTCAAGATTTACTTGGGTAATATTTTTGAAAAACAAAAGTGACACGTTTTGTCAATTTGAAATCTTATGTAAAAAATTACAAAACGAAAAATCTTGTTCTATTGTTAAAATCCGTAGTGACCATGAAGGAGAATTTGAAAATAAACTTTTTGAAAATTTTTGTAACTTGCATGGTATTTCTCATAACTTTGCCTTTCCTAGAGCTGCACCTCAAAATGGTGTAGTAGAAAGAAAGAATAGAACCCTTCAGGAATCTGCTAGAACTATGCTCCAACACAATAATCTTGCTAAATCTTTTTGGGCAGAAGCTGTTAATACTGCATGCTACATAACAAATAGAGTTCTCATTAGACCCTTATTAAATAAAACTTCCTATGAACTATTCTATGACAGAACTCCAAGAATAGACTATTTCAAAGTCTTTGGATGTAAATGCTTTATCCTAAACACAAAAGATAGCCTGGATAAATTTGATGCAAAATCCGTTGAAGGCATATTCTTAGGATATTCAAGTCATAGTAAAGCATACAGAGTTTTCAATAAGAGTTATAATACTATTGAAGAATCTATGCATGTTAGTTTTTGTGAATCTATTGATCAATATGTTCATAAGCAAACTAATGATGATGATGTTGAAAGTACAGATTTATTCATAGATAACACATCTAAGTCTAATGAAGATGATCATCAAAGAACATTTGTTGATATCAAAGATCATCCTCAAAAGCAGATTTTGGGAGACCTGACAAAAGGGGTTCAAACTAGAGCTCAGCTAGAACGGATTGCAAACATGACATTCATTTCTCAACTTGAACCAAAGAAGATTGATGAAGCCATCATTGATGAGTTCTGGATGCTAGCCATGACTGAAGAACTGAATCAATTCCAAAGAAATGATGTTTGGGATCTTGTACCAAGACCAAAGGACCATCAGATCATTGGAACAAGATGGATCTTCAGAAACAAGCTAGATGAAACAGGTAATGTTATAAGGAACAAAGCTAGACTAGTAGCTCAAGGATACAACCAGGAAGAAGGTATTGATTTTGATGAAACATTTGCTCCTGTTGCTAGACTTGAATCTATTAGAATGTTTTTAGCATATGCAGGCTATATGGATTTCAAATTATATCAAATGGATGTTAAAAGTGCTTTTTTAAATGGTTTTATAAATGAAGAAGTTTATGTAAAACAACCTCCAGGATTTGAAAATGAACAATATCCAGATCATGTTTTTAAACTAAAACGTGCTTTATATGGTCTAAAACAAGCACCTTGTGCTTGGTATGATAGACTTAAAACCTTTTTATTAAAAACTGGTTTTTCTGTAGGCAAAGCAGACTCGACATTATTTGTGAAAATAGTGAATAATCATACCCTAATTGTTCAAATATATGTAGACGATATCATTTTTGGATCTTCTAACAGCACTCTTTGTGAAGAATTTTCTAAGTCCATGCAGAAAGAATTTGAAATGAGTATGATGGGAGAAGTCACCTACTTTCTTGGACTGCATATTAAGCAAACCAAGGATGGAGTTTTCATCAATCAATCTAAGTATGCTCGTGAACTTCTGAAGAGGTTCAACATGAACTCAACTGCTTCAAAATCTACTCCTATGAGCACTACTACTGTTCTGGACAAAGATGAAGATGGTAAGTCTGTTGATACAAAGGTATACCGAGGTATGATAGGATCACTTCTTTATCTAACTGCTAGCCGTCCAGATATTATGTTCAGTGTTTGCTTGTGTGCTAGATTTCAGTCAAATCCAAAAGAATCACATCTTAAAGCTGTAAAAAGAATAATGAGATATTTAAAAGACACAGTTGATTTTGGATTATTCTATTCAAAATCCTCTACATTTGATCTAATCTCATACAGCGATGCTGACTTTGCTGGAAGTAAATCTGACAGAAAAAGCACAAGTGGAACATGTCATATGCTAGGGCACTCACTAGTATCATGGTTCAGTAAGAAACAAAACTGTGTATCCTTATCAACTACTGAAGCCGAATACATTATTGCTAGCCTAGCCTGTACACAAGTTATCTGGATGAAACAAACCTTAAAAGATTTTAGTTTAAATTTTGAAAATACAACTATTTTCTGTGATAATACGAGTGCTATAAACTTATCTAAGAATCCTATTTTACACTCACGAACTAAGCACATTCAAATAAGACACCACTTCTTAAGAGAACAAGTCTTAAACAACATAATTAAACTAGAATTCATACCCACTAATCAACAGTTAGCAGACATATTCACTAAACCATTGAAACATGAAGACTTTACACGTATTAGAAGAGAACTAGGAATATGCAAACTAAGTGACTTATAAATTAATCACACTTATTATAATACTTCTTATAAGTTTTGTTAAAATCTTATTTTAAATAGCTTTACTTCTTATCGATTTTTGTTAGTCAAACTAGGTTTCCATATTCACGTACACTTTAAACTCTTATAAGACACATTCTCTATGTCTTTCAACTTGTCATCTTTCAAGTACACATCCATTATGACTCCTTGTCTTATCTCCTTTCACTCATATCCATAAAAACTAATTATATTAAAAGCTATCATAACATTGTTCCCATCACTCATCTCATAACTCCTTTATTAGTTTTGTCCTTTTGTGAAAACTTCTCTTACGATAAATTGATTCACCTTCTACATGATAACATATTAGTTTATGAGAACTCTTGCTTTTCAAATTATTAGTTAAAAACAAATGATTATTTTTTTTTTGTTCTTTTACCTTTTTCTAAAGATCTAGTTGCTATGTTCTCACATAAATTTTTACTATGTCATTTGATATATCATAGATTACGTACACTCTATTATATCTCACGTAAATTTTTACTATATCATCTTTTATATCATACCCTAACGAACTATCTATTATCATCTCTTCATGCTTTACATCTTTTACAAAACGTATCATAAAAACACTTGTACTCCACCCATTAGTACATTTTGTATCACCTTTTTTATCTCTCTCTCTCTATATTATATGAAGCTCCTTCTCATATATTTTATATCTCTCTCCAATCGAGACTCATTAAAACCTTGTCCTTCATATTTTTTTATTAGTACCTTTAGTACTTTCTCTCTCTCTCATACGAATTGAGTCCCCATTCTTGTCAATTCTTGTTTGTGACTCCTTTACTAATTTAAAACTTAACTTTATTCTCTAATAACTATGAACTTCCTCAAATCGAGTTTCTTTAAAAATATGTTTATCAAATAAACATTAATTCATGTCAATCATAACTTTATCTCATATCAATCGTGAATTTTTTATTACTTCTTATCCTACTCAAAAATCCATATATGTCATCTCACTTCTCTCTATGACTACTCACACTCCTTCCACGCATATCCACAAAAATAATTCTTATGTAAGCAATTATTACTCTTCACTCATGAATATCTTTTTGTCTCATCATCTCTCTCACCACTATTCATAGTCAAAGTATGTCCCTCTCATATTTACGTATACTCTTAGAAATCACAAATGTGAAGACACATTAATCATGACACATTTTTTAAGGCATTCTTTTCTTTCCAAAATGTCATATCTTTCAAACCACATATTCGTATCACCCTTCTTTATGTCTATTCATTCTTTTTCCACACATATCAAAATATATACTTATTAAATAACAAATTATTGCCTCTCACTCATACCCCATGGGTTGTCCTATTCTAAACTCTCCATTCACGAATTAAGAATACTTCCACATAAAGTAAAAAGTTGCTTGTTTTATTAGGCCATTATTTTTAAAATCATTCACTCTTTATAATTCAACATGACACCCCATACTCTATTAATGGCTTCTCTCACTAGTCGATAAACTCACCCATAGTAAAATCTATATATTTCAAAACTATGTCCTTCTCAACCCAATATAATACACTATCTTCAAACATTGATTTGATTTGTCATTCACAAGTCTCTTAACTTACTACTCACGGATTTCCTTATTTGACTAAATTCTAAAAATCACTCACTTCCAATGTCATTCAAAACCTATCAAAATTATTTTCATTCCTCTATTTAATGGATTGGTTCATCACACACCAATTCCACTCGTATCTCTCTATCATCCTACAAACTATTACCCACTTCAAACTCGCCCTTCTTAGTCCTCCTTTTTCCTTACAAACTCTTGCAATGGCCTCTTCCTCCTCCAACAATGTGATTACTGCAACAGATCTAAGGTATCCAGATCTGTTTCACAACTACAACTTACTATGCTCTCGCCCCATTCATGAAGGTAAATTGGTTAACTTCGACGACTTCATGCTATTTGACTTAGACAACTATCTCCCTGAACTCAAACCTCTACTAGAATCTTCATCTCAAGCTGCCTATTATCCCGAACTAGTTCGACTATTCTATACCAACTTCTCTACTGATCATGAACAAACCACAATCACCACCAAAGTTCGAGGCAAGCTGATGTTTTTCGATGCTTCCGACCTAGGTAGAATTCTAAACCTACCTTCCACCGGCACCGACCTCAACACCATAGTACCTATCGAACGATCGGTACTTCGAAAAATTCTTATCTGTACCAACTGCTACCAACTTCCATGGCACATGAGGAATCTCCAACCTCATGCTCAATTACTTGCCCAGATTCTTCTCCACAACATCTATCCCAAGCTTCCCCGCAAGAGATTAGTCCCACGAAAAATCTCTCTCCTTATCTACACAATTTTTTCTTCTATTCCGATAAACTGGTCCTCCATTCTTTTCGACCTTTTTATTCGTTATAAAAAATTCGAGCATCTTCTTTTTGGGTGTTTCATAACTCCCATTCTCAAATACTTCAAAGTACCCCTTCACAACGAAGTCATCCTCCGTCCCTCTCAGGTCCTCGATGCTACCACCTTCAATCTAAGGTCCCTGCACATGCCCGGCTCTGATGAAAATGATCCAACATCCACCTTTGATTACTTTTCTGCAATGATGGATATCGAGCACTCTCAGGATCGTATCCTTCGCAATCAAGCCCTGTTGCAGCAGACTCGCAAGCGGAATCGTGCCGACCGAACACATTAACCTCCTCCACCTTCGGGATAAACTTGTTTTTTTTCGGTCTGTAATAACCTTTAATTCCTCTTGGTCTGTAATAACTTTTAATTACTTTTGGACTGTAATATTTATCATTTGTCTGTAATAACTCTCTTTACTCTGATCCCTTCCTTTTTGTCTATGACAAAGGGGGAGAAAACCTGTCTCCATTATTGGAGAAATACTCTCTTTAAACATTTTTCAAATATTTTATCATATTATTATTTCTATGCATAATGTCTTTTTGACAGGGAGAGCATATTTTGTCATCATCAAAAAGAGGGAGAATGTTGAGAAACTCCGTTTTGATGTCACATAATATGATACACAGTCTCATTTGATTCTATATAATATGATAATATGCCTTCTTGAAAAAATGTTATATTATGACTGAATATGTTTTGCCATAAATCTAACGAGTATTTGGTGCAAGGATATCTCACCCAAAAAGGATGGAGTCCTCCTGTTCAAGTACAACTATGGTGCAATCATACTCCTTGAAGAAAAGCTTGATGAGCCATGCATTACTAAAGAGCATCCAAAAAGTTCGGCTACCTCAAGATTGAAGATTGTATTTTTCTTCTTTAGAGTCATATGTAACAGAACCTTCAGAAGCATGCATATTGCATAGTACATAACCATTCATAAAAACTATATCATAAAAGTATACGATAGTTTCAAAAAGCTCCTTTTTGAAAACTAATTATTGTACCTTCTTACAACCCTTTATGAAAAAGATATTTTGTCATGTAATAATTGTACCTTACACTATATACAAGACAACATGAAAAAGAAATGTAGGAAAAAGACAAAAACATAAAATCGGCTACATAGAGAAAAACAAATATAATATAGTTTTGAAAAGACTCGAGTTACCTTCTTTAAAGAAATGTTTTTTAATATAAGAAGAAGACAAAAACATAAAATCGGCTACATAGAGAAAAACAAATATAATATAGTTTTGAAAAGACTCTAGTTACCTTCTTTAAAGAAATGTTTTTAATATATATAAGAAGAAGACAAAAACATAAAATCGGCTACACAAAGAAATACAAATATAATATATTTTTTGAAAAGACTCTAGTTACCTTTTTACAAAACCATAGAATGTCGACTTACTTGAAGTCATCATTCTCTTTGTACAAAGCATTAAATACCTCCTGTAACAAATCCTTGTTAATATCCTTCTCAAGGAATGTCGACTTTCCTTTAGTCCTCATTCTCTCTGAAGACTTTGAAAAACACAACATAAAGAAAACACTTGACATGACTATGTACAAATATACATCAAAGCACTCAGTGTACTTACACTCATTTAAAGTAAAGAAGTACTTATGTACCTCAAATCATTAATTAGAATAAAAACAAAACTACAATCCAACGTTCAATGTACTATTGTAAGAAATAGACTTTTTACATAAAATATGTATTACCTAAAATATTACAATGACTAGTGTACCCCATACTTCACTGTTTATGGAAAAAGGCATTCTCGAATTTCTCTAAAGATGTTTTTGAAAATGACATGACATTTCACATCTCAAAAAGGCTACGATTTCAAAAAGCAATGACTACTTTTTCAAAAGCTATATAAACACACTCAAATAAACTATTCAACATGGAATGGAATAGACGTGTGAGCTTACAACGAGAAAAATCCCTATTCGATATTTGAAAAAGAGAGCCTTGAAAAGAAAGAGAAAAAGAAAAGAAAGAAAAGAAAAAAAGTCAAGTCCAGCTCTTTGACAAAGAGCATCCTCTGAGTGACAAACAGAACATTATGAGAATCCTTCATTCGTGCATTCATATCATTCTGAAGGTTCTATAGGAAGTATTGTAACTCTGTTATTCACTGTTTTCCTTCTTTGTTGAAAGAAGTAAACCTCTGTGAAAGAGGGTGTTGCCCTTCCCTGTTGAGAGAAGAAGACCTCTGTGAAAGAAGGTGTTGTCCTTCTCTGTTGAGAGAAGAAGACCTCTGTGAAAGAGGGTGTTGTCCTTCTCTGTTGAGAGAAGAAGACCTCTGAGGAAGAGGGTGTTGTACTATTTATCCGGTGACTCGGATGTTATAGTGGAAAGCTCAAGTGGTTTGCTTGGGGACTGGATGTAGGTCTGGGTACTGACCGAACCAGTATAAATTCTGTGTTTTATGTGTTGTGCCTTATTGCCTGATTATTTTATTTTATCGATCTTTATCGTATTTCACTATTCACCCCCCCCTCTAGTGGAATTTCAATTATGTTATATTTTTTTGTCTCTTTACCTTAGGCCACCCTGCTTTATGAATTACTGTTTATGGATAAAAAAAATAAGAGTCGATGAAACGATGTGTGAGACATTATCTACCATAAAAAAGAATGAATATATTATATGCAGCTCGATACGACTCAACTGTGAAGAACTTATTACAATTATCCTATCATAGTTTGCCCTCATACAAAATGCATGTGGTTGCATGTTGGCCTAAAATCTCGCTAATTTTTCACTCTTTATAAGAGCACAACTGCTTCTTAAGATCAACATTGTAACTATGAGATCAGTCGTGGGCTTCGTATCGACATAAGTGACAATGCACTATTTACACACATAGTTGTTGTGTTTCTCTTCAATTCCGCTAGCTTTTCTTTTACCTGAGACACCACAACTCCTGACATTTTCTCCCCAATATTTTTTTCTCAAAAAGTTTCATCAACATGGGACAAATCCTTTCAATAAGTGTAATTAGGGGTTTGTCACGTATAACTAGAATCATGAAGCTCTCTACTATATTAGACGTTAAGTATCTATACATTTTTATTGAAAGTTGTCTGTTAGCCCAATGTTTCTATTTCATGTCAATGACAACATAATTGTATATAACTAAGTATTGCTCATATATTTAAATAAAATAAGTGTATTGTTGTCTCGTGTCTACTCGAGTTGCACTCTACCAAAGTGCATTGAGTGGTGAATAAATTTTTTTTTAAAGTTCTTCGTTAAATGTTTTATGCAATATCCAACGTGACATGTACGTCATGTGTAGGGATAATATACTTTAGACATTCATGCCTACCTGAGATCATTGTAAATTATAATATCTCTTTATATTAGTTGAAGAGAGTGAACTCTTCTTTCAGATGCTCCAAAAACCACGCCCGTGAATTCTTCAACTCCTTCTCTACAACTGCAAATACTACCAAAAAATCTCACTACAAATATCAATACCATGAGCTAACAATAATATACCTATGTATCTTCTTTTTATGAATGTGTCATCTGCTATAAGAACTGTATAGTACACTTTAAAAAATTCATTGATGCATGGAGAAAAGGATAAAAATATGTATTGAAATAGATCTTTTCGATCAATTTGAATGTATTCTAATGATCTTCGATTAGCCTTCATCAAATGATCCAAATAAGCAGAAAACATCTTGAATGACTCTTTGAATTAATCATATAGCGCTTCTCTCGATCATTTTTATCCACACTATGCTTTTTTATAAATAAGTTCTACTTCGTCTCCGTGACTAATGTTATTTATAATTTCTCTTAGAGTCATTGTCGTGTTACTGTGCATGCATTAGTGAATATTTAACTTTAACACAACTCTTTAAAACTCAACATTCAAGGGATATGATGCATCCATATTAGAGTGGTTCAATTAGAACTGATGCAACATGGTAATGTTGGATTGCAATTGCTTTGACACTGACAATCGCTAATGCAGTCAAATTCGTCCACATTTGTGCAACAAAGCATTTCCCCATTTTTTTTACATGGTAATGTAGAATTGAGAATGAAAATTATTAAAAAATTGAGGGCATGTTAATATCTTAGACAAATGAATACAATTTCACCTGACTTGCTATAGAATCATATCAGAAAACTCAATTTCTGGGTCATTCAAAGGTTTACCAAGCAAGACAACCCATACAAATATAAAGTCAATTCAGTTTGACCCTCAAAGGTGCGGAGGCCTTGATACATCCAAATATTTTAACATTTCAAAATAATCTAGTTTCAACTAATTGATCAACTCCTTTTATTTCCGTTTAGATTTGCAGGTGTTCTTGAAGCATAAATGGTTATATGCAGCATGCCATGATAGGAACCAATTTCATAGAACAACTCTGGATTTTCCCAAAGCAAGCTCTTATGAAGCTAATATGGCTGGAAAGGTTGCTACAATTCCGTGTATTCAACACCCAAAAAATCATATTTGCCCAGCACTGACACCAGAAATACTGATTCTTAGTGTCAAGAACCTGAAAATGTAGGCAATTTAGCTTTGTTGCAATGAAGACCAAGTTCAAATAAAAAGAACTAAATCTTTAAAATCAAGTTCTAGAAACTAATATTAAATAGTAGCCCACCGTCTGGCACATTCGATGTTGGTATTTCCTATACCGGAACCATAAAAACAAAAGGAGCAATTGTAGGTTAGAGAGACAACGACCCTATGCAGAAAACACACGAGAGAGATAAATTTACAGGGTGAGGAAGAGAAGGATGGCAACAGGTTAGAGGATTTCCCTTTTCAAGGAGAGAGGTCTCCGACGTTCTTATAATTGAGTTCTTATAATTTTCAGTTCTCATGTTTCAATGACTCATATATCTCTCTCTCTCTCTCTCTCTCTCTCTATATATATATATATATATATATATATATATATATATATATATATATATATATATAGAGAGAGAGAGAGAGAGAGAGAGAGAGAGAAGGGAATGATCTCAAACATTACTAAATTGAACTCCTGCAGAGTGTGATGGAAGGTGCGAGGTTCCGCCAAATAACACCTTTAACGATAACTTTTGTCACTGTTAAGACTTTTAATGACGACAAAAGTTGCCACTACTTGCCACTAAATGTCAGCAGCAACTTTTGTCGCTTTAAAAGTTCCAGCATGGAAACACTTTCATTGAGAGTTCATCGAATGTTGGGTATATGAAAATGAAAACCTACCCAATAGAAAATCGACCTCTAAGGAGCATGAAAATAAAAGCTCAAAACTAACAAAGTATTCAACATCTTCTGTCATCAATCTATAGATTGTTTGGATGTACCCACTTATCCCAAAAAATGGGATAAGTTGGAAAATTGCAGTATGGGGCACAATGCAAGTTCTCAATGTATCCGCTTATATGGGCAAGAGTGGGCACATGGAAAGGTGACTATTGGTGCGTGTGGCCATGCGCTGCACGTTGTGCTTATCCATGAGTAGGCCTGCTCATGGATAAGCATAGTCAGTTTTCAAAACAAACCTTTTATTCAAAACTTGTATTTTGATTTATCAAAAACATCAGACTCACCATGATTCTCTCAACCGACTGTTGAGCTGAGAAAGGAAAACCGAAGGCTATATATAGTCATGGGACTCGGCCCCTAATACATATATACACACAGAGAAACCAACTATGTAGAAAGAGAGGCCTTCGAAGAAAACCTCCAAGTCTCTAACAACTTCCACTTTCCTTTTCTTTCTTTTTGATGTTGTTGTTACCGGAGGTCCTTCCGTTGTGCCAACCTCTACAGTGGTATCATAGCAGAGGTTCGAAGACGCTCACCAATCCCTGCAGCCTTCAACCTGTAAAGAAAGAAAAAAAGGGGGGGGGAAGAAGCTTTAATCAGGTAAGAGCTATTGCTCTCCTTTCTTTTTATGCGTTTCTTGTTTGTCTCTGAAAACCCAAACCTGGAAACAGAGACCCAATTTTCTTTACTATGTCTGCCTCTGAAAATCCAAACCGGAAATTAGAGTCTTAACCTTCTTCCTGAAAGAGGCAATCCTTCCTTATATGTTTGTCTCAGCAAACCAAAAGAAAAAAAAGGAAAACAAAGACACAGACCGAAGAAAAAAAACAAAAAATGTTCTATCATCGAAAAAGGTTTCGGTCGCCTGCCATTTTTTCTACAGCACCGATCGAACATGGGTAAAAGGTCTCCTGCCTTTTTTCTATCGCTCCCTGTCTCAAAAGAAAATCACATAAAAACACAGAATCAAAAAAAATAGAAAAGGAAAAAACCCCAAGCTACCGGTTTTGGGCCACTGTTTGGCCTCAAGTTTGCGCGCAGGAGAAGCCTGCGTCAAGGGAGGCAAACCCAAATAGGGAGTAGGCCCATCGCCGTCAGAGAACGACCGAAAAACTTTTGATCGTTTTGTCTTCCAAGGAAGCTCCGTCGTAGGAAAAGACCTCGGGTCTCTATCAGAGGGAGCCTACAACGAGAGTAGCAAACCCAACTAGAGAGTCGGGTCATCACCGTTGGAGATCGGCCAGAAAATCAGCTTTCCAACTTTTTTCATAGCTCTGGCAGAGGAACAAGCGTAAGTTTCCTGTCAGAGGGAGCCTGCACCGAGAAGATCAAACCCAACCTAAGAGTTGGCCCATCGCCGCTGGTGAATGGCTGTAAATCATCATTGTCACCATCGGTCACTCTGGAGCTTCGGCGAAGAAGAGAGAGAAAAACCTGATGAATTATAAGTCTGTTTCGAAGGGGTCAGGGCTTAAATAGACCAAGGGGTAAAAAGACCCTGTTACCCTTGGAACTTTGAAATATTTCAGAAAAAGGGTTAAAATAAGTGTATTTATAACTCACATTCTTTTTTAAAAATATTTGCTAAAACGGGTCTATGACTTTGAAATTTCTGAAAACTTATCAGAAATTATGATATTTTCCTTTTAATACCTGGAACTAATTTTAATTTTCAAAAAACTCTATTCCTATTAATTTAAAAACACTCATTTTTTTCTGTTTAAGACCTAAAAAATAGGTCTATTTAAAATTAGAAAACTGTTCTTAGATTAGACTGACGAGATCTTCCTTTTGTCTCTTTGTGCTAACTTGTCATAAATAAATTAAATATAATTTTTTAGTATTAAAGGGCTAGTTGTGTCTGTGCCTCCAAACTAGAGAAAACAAACAAGCTAAACGGGACCAACTTTTCTGTTTGGAAAAGGTGGATCCCTTTAGCTCTAACCCTAGAAGGACTGAAATATGTCCTCAGTATGTCTGTAGAAAAACCAAATGACGATGCAATTCAAGAAGAAGTAATTAAATTCAGAAAGTTTCAAAAAGATAATCTGATGGCAAGAACCATCATGCTTACCTACATGGATGATGATTTGATCAAGATTATAAGACCGGAAAGGAGATGATGGAGGTAATAGCCACCAAATATGACACCATATCCGAAGTTCACATACAGTTACTACTCGAACAATACAACTCATATAGGATGAAAGAGAGTGACAGTGTGGTAGACCACGTAAATATGATGTTGGTCATAGCTAAAGACCTAGCCATTGCTGGAAATGTAATTCCAGATAGAATATAGGTGTCCACCATACTGAATGGCCTCCCACATTCGTGAAAAATGGTGACCACTGCGTTAAGATTAAATTCAAAGAATTTAAACTTGACTGAGTTGTCCCTACAATTAGCCATAGAACAAGAGCACATGGCTAAAGAAAAGAAATCTGAGTTGATGGTGGTCCAAGACACACTGTCTCATAGTCGAGTACCCGTTAAGCCTAATAACTTTAAAAAGAAGGGTAATGGCAAGTTCCATAAAGGAAAAAGTGCAAGTTTCAAACCCCAAGGCAACAAAGGCTCACAAGTCAAGTGTTTCAAGTGTGGCAAGATGGGATACATTCAGAAGAACTGCAGGACAAAGTTTTCTAACAATAGAAGCAACTGGAACGGTGGGAGATACAACAACTCAAACAAAAAGAATGACAGACAAGAAGTCATTTGTATTGTGATCATCGCAAAATTTTTCCTCTCGTGATATTCTCTCTCTTCCTTCTATTTCCCTTTTCAGCCTCTATTTCCTCCTTTTTGAAGGGAGAAAATAAAAGACGGAAAGAAAGAGAGAAGAGAAAAGAAAAGAAAAGGGGGAGAAGAGGAATTCTTTTGCGGGTCTCACTTGACCTTAATTTTGAAAATATTTGAAATAACTCATCTCTGTTTTGAAAATATTTGTGGGAAAACTGGGAGACGGGATCCGCTCGTCGGTACGAGGTTCGACCGTTCCTGGCGCCTTTACCAGGGGTAATCAAACCAAGGGTCGAATTCATGCCTTTTGCTTTGCTAAGAAATTATCTAAGAATTTATCCTGAGTCTAAATGCACAAAGAATCATGCTTGTGTAAATGCAAAGATGTATGCTCTTTTTGAAAATGTTTTGAAGAATTCCCAAGTGTTTCTGAGATGAATCTGCTGATAGAGTGAAGAAATGATTTCTAACTTAGAACTTAAGATTTAAAGTTCTAAGTTTTTAGAATAATCAAGAGCTTTGGGAAAATAAATCTGGGTTTGGAAAATGATCTTGAAACTAAGATGAGAGAAAAGAGAAGAAAGGAAATTTCAAAGTCATAAATGGACTTTGAATTAGAAATTTGAACTTGGATGAATATTTGGAGTGGAATTGAATTCCATCTTTGAAGTTTGAAATCAGAATAAAATATGGGAAATTTAAAATAGAATTTGAGAAATAGAATTTGATTTGAAAGTTGGAATTCAAGATGGAATCTGAATCCTAAGTCTGGATTCTAAATAGAGTCCAAAGTTGATTTTTGGATCTAGGATCCGAAATGGGAATTTGATTTAAAATCTGGAAATGGAAAATGGAATTGGATTCAAGATGGAATTTGAATCTGAAATTTTGAATGGAATTGGATCTGAGATTTGGAATCCAAGATAGAATTTGGATCTGAAGTCTGAGATCCAATGTAGAGTTGGGTTCTGGATCCTACAATGGATTTTAGATCTGTAATCTGAGATCCAAAGCAGAGTTGTACTTGGAAATTCGGATCCAAGTTGGGGTTTAGGGTCTAATTTTAGATTTGGATTTTGAAAGCCCAAAGTGGGACCTTTAATGATGGATCTGGTTTTTGAAAACCCAGATTGAATTTAAAATTTCAAGTTTTTGAGATTCAAATCCAAACCTTGATTGAAGATAAGAGAATCAAAAGATAACTTCAAAGTTAAATTGGACTTTGAATTTTGAATTTGGGTGAATATTTAGAATGGAATTGAATTCTAACTTTGAGGTTTGAAATCAAAATGAAATGTGGGAGATCTAAAATAGAATTGAGAAATAGAATTTGATTTGAAAGTTGGAATTCAAGATAGAATTTGAATCCAAAGTCTAGATTTTAAATAAAATTGAAATTCAGGATGAGATTGAATTCTGGATTTAGAATCCTAAATGGGAATTGGATTTAAAGTTTGGGATGAAATGGAATTGGTTTTAAGAGTTGGAATTGGGAATAGAAATTGATTTTGAAATCTGGGATTCAAGATGAAATTTGAATCTAAAGTTTGGATTCTAAAATAGATTTGAGATTCAAAATGAACTGAATTCTGGTTTTGGGATCCTAAGGGAAACTTGGATCTGAAATATGAGATCTAGGATGGAATTGGATCCAAGATTTGGAATCCAAGATGGAATTTGGATCTGAAGTCTGAGATCCCAAGTGAAGTTTGAATTCTGGACCCAAAAATGGAATTGGACCTGAAGTCTGAGATCCAAAGTAGAATTGGGTTCTGGATCCTAGAATGGATTTGGATCTGAAGTCTGAGATCCAAAGTAGAATTTGGATTCTGGATCCTAGAATAGATTTGGATCTGAAGTCTAAGATCCAATGTAGAATTGGAATCTGGATCCTAAAATAGATTTGGATTTGAAGTCTGAGATCCAAAGTAGAATTGGATTTGAAAAATTTGATCTAATTTTGGATTCGGAATTTCCAAAATTAACTTTGAGAATTTGAACTTGGAATGTATTTCAAAGTCAAATTTGGACTCTGAATTTGAAGCTTTAAATTTTGAAATCTAGAAAAATGAATCAAGAATTTCAGAGTTAAATTGAACTTTGAATTCGATTGGAATTTTGAATATAAAATGAATTTGAATTTTCAAAGTCAATTTGGACTCTGAAAATAAGATAGAATAGATGAATTGAGATAGAATTTGAAGAATGATACCCAAGATCACTTGGTTTTTGAAAAAGAATTTTGAAAATATGATGCAATTCTATCCTATATGACGAATGAATTTAAAGAATGTGAAATTGGATTTTGAAAAGATATTTCATTCTTCAAATGAATTAAAACAAGATTGAAGATATAATACATCCTTGACTATGGTCATTGAATGTATTATATAATAATCTATATTTAGATTCAAGAGAAGAATGAAATACATTCGGTGCTTTTATAGAATTTAAAATGAAATTAACCCTCAATATACCTTGACTATGGCCATTGGTATATATTTTGAGTTAATTTTAAGTTAAATTCTGATAAAAGGAGAAAATATTTCAGGAAAATATGATAAATTCTGAAAACGGATCCAGTGTGGATCCAGTGTTATTTCGTAAAAGATAAAAATCCTAAGTTTTGTCCACACCCTGACTATGACCATTGATATGGATTATCGACTTAGGATCAATAAACTCTTACGAAATGGTGCACGTGTCATTCGTGTTTCACCATTGTGAGAATTTGAGAAATAAAGGCAAAAATGCATGAAAGCAAGCAATTCACGATATTCACAATGCTTACTCATTCTACCTAAAATAGGAAAATATGAAAGTTTTGTCAACACTTAATTATTACAACTTTTCAACCGAATTAGAATCTTGAATTTAATGTTCCTAAACTAAAATAACCTTTTTTTAACTTACCACCTGTAAAACAGAGTTAGTATAGGGCAAGATTGCAAAATATGAAAAGATGATAGAAGATGTTAAATTGAACCTAAGATGTTATGCTCATATGGAAAATATATACAGAGATATCTTCATTCAAGTGAGAAGGTGATACTTACCTCAGCTGATGAAAACATGCCTAACAAGCTGTGAAAATAATAATAATGATACGCAAGAAATATGAGGAAGATGCTGGAAAACAAAGGTACAAGATGCACAACTGATAATACATTTGAAAAGATGTACAGGTATATCCCATCTAGATTCCACTTTATAATGTTTGTTTCAACAGATTGGTGACACCAGTTGGTGGCACCACAAAATGAATTAGCAGATTGGTTTCTGCAAAGGATTGGCTAAGAGACCCTGCACTATATAAAACAACGCAGCAACCATGAGATTTCAGTGATACTAAATATTGGCAATCATATGGGAGCCGATATACAGAGTTTAAAAATGAAACATTGATAAGTAAAGGTACTCATGTGGAATACACAGATGCTGCCAGATACAAATAGAATCAAGTACATACTAGTGTAAAACATACAGATGCTGTCAGATGTAAATGGAATAAAGTATATACTAATGTAGAATATACAGATGCTGCTAGAATAAAGTGAAGTGTATATAAATATAAAATATACAGATGCTGACACAGAATATACAGATGTTTCAATCATGCAAGAGGTGAAGAAGGTGTTATGGAAGTGGATGATAGTGCAGGTGATACTGGAGAGTAAGTCGTGTTGTGTTGCTGGAGTTATGAAACAACATTAGATGATGCTTCATCCAATTTAGTTCTTTCCTTTGCCTGAGTTGATTGCCCAACCCATGAAAACAACTCTTGGAATTCAGGACCAATGCCGAGACCACAGCTTCCAGAGGAGGATAGAGAAGAGAATTGTCCATCTTTCATGCTTTCATACTGATATACCGGTTGGAGATGGAGGTGAACCTGTGTCAAGTAAAAGGCTTCTACTACAATACGACCTGGATGTACTGGAGGATGACTGTAAGTATCATGCATCACCATTTTGACTTATCACATCATTGTTCCTTTGAAATTTCCCTTTACCTCTTGTGCCTTCTTCCATCCCATCTTCATTTCTTGCAACATGAAACAGACTTCCACGTACAGGCTCTAGATTCTCTTAGAGTAACCTAAAGACCTGCTTGATTGATGGCCTGGATATTCCTTCTCTTTTAGTGCACCATTTCACAACTCTTACTATAGTTTGAAGTTGTTCAAAGTCATATGCATCAGAAATTACTGGATCAACCATCTCAGGTAGGCTCGATGCTGATGTCATAAATTTCCTAGACCACTTCACCAGGTTCCTGCTCTCTTGTATTGCTTTCCTAGCTGTGACCAATTCCAGCAACAACACACCATAGCTGTATATATCACTCTTCTCTGTAAGATCCTATGTCATAACATATTCGGGATCCATGTAACCTGGAGTTCCTCGTATATCAGTGTTTATTGGTTCGAAGCTGGCTGCACCAATTTTTGCAGCATGTACAAGGCCAAAGTCTGCATCTTTTGCAATAAAGTTCTCATCCAGCAGAATATTGCTAGACTTTATGTCTCTATGACAGAGAGGAGGATCAAAATAGAAATAAAGGTACTCCAGAGCATTGGCCATATCTATGGCAATACAGACTCTTGTCTTCCGGCTTTATTGGAGGATCCTTCAGGCTTCCATTTTGCATATATTCATACACCAAGAACCTCTCATTTTGATCAACACAGAAACCTCTACAAGCAACAAGATGACGATGATGTAGTCTGCCTAGAAGTTCCATCTCTCTGCAAAACTCATCCTCTACTTGCTCTGAGATTTTATCCATCCTTTTCACGGCTTCTCCATCTCTTTGTAGCTGAACCTTCAGAGCATTGAGGAAAAACCTTCCTGGCACTATTGTGAGGTGATATGGATGGTGTTGCTCTTTCTTTGGAATGTAGACTGGTTGACGATTAGGAACAGGGGAAAACATGGGTGAACTTAGAGAAGGCTCGTGTGTGAACACCTTTGGAGGGATCTCAGACAAATAAGTAGTCTCTGATTTATCAAACATCTCAAAGTAGTGGTGAAGGTGAATGTGATATGGATGCTGTGAAAAAGTGTGTGAATGTGGCAACAAGTGAGATATCAGCTCAGAGTCATTCCATGATATAACTAATGACTAATGCAACTGGAAATCATATCAATAATGTATCTGAAATTAACTTGTCAATTCATTTCCCTAAAAGCAGTCAATGCTTATAATGAATAGTGCAATTCATAGGGGAGTGCAAGTATGTGGCAAATGAGTGGATCAGTTTAACAGTTACTGTAGCAACCATAGATTTATACACAAACTATTTATTGAGATCGTCATCTGTGATAACACACTTACCTGGGGTATCACAGGGGATACTCAGCAAGCCTGAATTGATCAGCTCCAACCAAAACACTTTGCCCTTCTTAATTGGCAGATTGGAGCCAGACACGGATATTAGATCATAACGGCTATTCAATGGTATCAAATCACCAGACCTTGGTAATTCATCAAGGAGTGACTATTTTTATTTTCCAAGATCCATATGAGCCACCTGATATCATTGGAATCCTGCATCATTGAACAACTTGGTATTCCAATACCTGTAATTTCTGGGAATCAGTCGACTTTATTCAGTCTGCTGTAGTTGTTGCTTCGGAAATTGAAGTTTCTGTAATTGCGGGTGCTTCCTAGTCGGCTTCCTCCAGTTAGATGAAAGAAAAACCCAGAGAATAAGGAGCAGAGGAGGAAGAAGAAGAGGAAGTATGAAAGAGGGATGTTGGGGAATACGCGATTCCTGAAGAAGAGAGGGGAAAAGTAATCGTGAAGAAGTAGAAAGGGGAAGGGTGGAAGCGGATGGATTGTGAAGGAGAGATTCAAAGGGGAGATGGGAACCGATGAGGAGGCATCTCGAGAAGTTGTTCTCTGATTCTTGCAAGGAATGCCTCAGATGGAGGAATGAGGAATGGAGAAGAGAGAAGAAGAATCCAGAAGGGAGAAGAGGGGGTGCGGAGGTGATGACGGATGTGTGAAAATGAAGGAAGGGTGCGGTGGTGAGAGCGGATCGAGAAGAAGAAGATGGAGGGGTAGAAGACGATGCTCTAGGGTTCCCTTCTTTGCCAATTTTAAAGAGAATGGAGAGGAATCCAAAAGGGCTTCCGTTGCAGATGGATGGAGGAGAGAGAGAGGGTTTGTTGCAGATCAATGGTCGAGAAAGGGAGCGGATGGTTGCGTGGTGGAGGAAGGCCCTGGGGGAGTTCGGTGGTGGAGATGAAGGAGATAGGGAGAGAGGGGCTGCAAAGAGAGTCGGGTAGCCGACCCTTTGTGAAAATTCTCGAAACCCTAAAAAAATATTTGTAACGAAGGGGGGTTCTTTTAAAAAGAATTTTTTGTAAAAAGGGTTTTCAAAAATGAGTTTTTTAGCAAAAATCGATTTTTAAAAGTTTAAAACTCATTTGTTTTTCTAGTAAATTTTCAATTTTTTTTGAATTTTGTGTTATTTCTCAATTTTTTTTTGTATTTTTATAATAAAATCCTAAGATTTGCAAGAAAACAAAGATTAAAACTAACTTTTTTGTGTTTTTGTAAAATATTTACATAAGGGGAATTTTTCTGAGAATTTAAAAAGCTATTTTGAGAAAATTTCTTCAGAAATGGGTTTGGATCCGAATTTTGAGGAAATATGGATTTAAAGTACTGGATTCGGATCCGGAATAAATTTTGAATATACCAATATGGAATTTAATTCAAAAAATCTGAAGAAATGACTTGATTTTCTTAGAAAACGGGGTTAGGGGCAAAAGGGTCATTTTTACAAAACTTTGAAAATTTTGGGGTTTTCACAGGTGGGTGTACTCTAAAGCTACTCGGCACATAGCCAAGTCCACCGATGGAGTTGTGGATCTCAAAGAGCTAGGACCAGGCGAGCACAATGTTTACATGGGCAACAACTCCTATAGTGATATTTTAGGAGTTGGGTCCTACAGACTCAATGTGGGGGGGACTAGTGCATTGCTTAAAGATGTTCTTTATGTCCCTTTAATGAAGAGAAACCTTGTGTTTGTACCAACCTTGACTGGAAAAGGTTTTGAGGTTCGTTTTATCCCTGGGAAGGTCACTATAGGGAAACATGGTAGAATCCTGTTTGAGGGTAAATTTGACAAAGAACATAGGTTGTTTAAATTAGCCGAGAATAAAGAAAAATTTTCCTCGTATATTGATTGTGCCTTAGTCATTGATGTGAATGCATGGTATAGAAGACTTTGGCATATAAGCCTAAAAAAAATGAAAAATCTGGTACAACAAGGAATAATCCCTAACTTTAATGAATCTAACTTTGAAAAGTGTGAATCTTGTATTTTTAGAAAGATGGCAAGAAAACCTTTTCCACATAATGTTATTCGAGCCACTGAACTGTTAGAAATAATTCATACAGACATTTGTGGGCCTTTTACAGTCCAAACTCATAATGGCATGTTATACTTTATAACATTTATTGATGATTTCTCAATATGTGAATATTTGTATCTCATCAGAAATAAATCAAAAGCACTTGAGAAATTCAAAGAATACAATAATGAAGTTGAAAGACAACTTGGTAGATACATTAAAATTATGAGATCTGATAGAGGTGGTGAATACACCTCAAATGAGTTCTGCAATTATTGCAAAAATCTTGGCATTAATAGGCAAAGAACTGTGCCAAGGATACCGCAACAAAATGGTGTTGCTGAAAGGTGTAATAGAACTGTCTTGAACATGGTTAGATCCATGTTGGCAGGTACTCATCTACTCAAAGTTTTTTGAGGTGAAGTTGAAAATACAGCTATTTATACCTTAAATAGAGTGCCTTGTAAGGTTGTCCCCAAAACTTTATATGAAAGATGGACTGATATGAAAACAGACTTAAATCATCTTAGGAGATGGAGATCTGTAGCTCATATAAAAATCTTAGATCCAACTATGGATAAATTGGATAATAGATCAGCTAGATGTATCTTTATTGGTAATCCAAAAGGATCAAAAGGCTACACATTGTATCACCAAAGACTGAGACTGATTGAGGGTAGAGATGTTGAGTTTCTAGAAAATCTCAACAATGAATCCGGTGATCCAATTGAGGATCCCTTTGATTTGCTATATGATGAACAATTAGGTAATGAACCAGCTGTGGAACAATTATGTAATGGACTCTCTATAGAATAGTTAGGTAATGAACCAACTAATTCTGAACCCTCTACCTCTCAAGGACTAAGTGGTCGTAAAAGGTCTAGAGCTCCTCAATCCTACTTGGATGACTACTATGTATATTTGTGTGAGAAACTCTGTTATTCTGTAGATCTTGATGAGTTGACCGATAATCTCTCATATGCTGATGCAATTAATTCAAAAGAGGCATCAAAATGAAAAAGGGCTATGGATGAAGAAATTGAATCCATTGAAAAGAATCAAGTTTGAGACTTAACTGATCTTCCTAAAGGAAGAAAACCAGTTGGTTGTAAATGGGTTCTTAAGAAAAAATATAAATCTGATGGATCTATAGACAAATTTAAAGCAAGACTAGTTGCAAAAGGTTTTTCTCAAAAGAAAAAAATTGATTATACAAAAACCTATTCACCAGTTGCTAAATTTACGTTCATCAGGATAATATTATCCAAAACTGCTCATCATGACCTAGACATATGGCAGATGGATGTAAAAACCATCTTCCTAAATGGTGACTTAAAAGAAGATATATATATGACCCAGCCAGAAGGTTATGTGATAAATAATGATAAAGTGTACAAGTTAAAAAAAAAACTTGTACGGGTTAAATAAATCGCCAAGACAGCAGTATTTTGTTTTTTACAAAGCCATAACAAAGATTGGATACGAACCAAATCAGTTAGACCACCCTATATCTTGGGAATTAAAATCACCTGAAACAGAGATTCAATGACTCTTTGTCTAAGCCAAGAAAGGTACATTGACTATATTCTAAAAAAATATAGAATGCATGACTCCAAACCTATTGGAACTCTAGATGCAAATGAAGTAAACTTAAGTAAAAATGATTGTCCTGGTGAGGGCCAACCAAGTCTTGAAATTCTTTATGCACAGGCTGTTGGAAGCCTAATGTATGTGATGCTATGTACAAGACCTGACATAAGCTTCTTTGTATGTCTTGTTAAAAGATATCTAAGTAATCCAGGATAACCTCACTAGCAAGCTGTAAAGAGAATATTCTGATACCTAAAAGGTTCTAAAGGCTTGCAACTGAGCTTTCAAGCTAACAACCTTGATTTGATTGGATACTCTGATGCTGATTTTGTAGGGTGTAAAGATGACAACAAATCTACTTTTGGCTACATCTTCCTCTTTGGAAGAGGAGTTGTTGCGTGGTCCTAAAAGAAACAGGGTTGTGTGGCTCAACATACTTAAGAGGTTGAGTATATCGCGTGTAATTCAACCGCGGCGTTTGCAGTATGGATCAACAAGTTCATTAAAGACTTAAAGATAAATTTATTATGTAAACATGTACAAATATACTTTGATAATCAAGTTGCTATTGCTCTAATAAAAAGTGAAGGCAATCTTATGTCCAATTAGGAGATGTTGGTGCATGTGGCCATGTATTGTACGTTGTGCTTATGGATAAGCAGAGTCAATTTTCAAAACAAACCTTTTATTCAAAATCCGTATTTTGATTTATCAAAAACATCAGACTCACCATGATTCTCTCAACCGACTGTTGAGTCGAGAGAGAGAAACCAAAAGCTATATATATTTATGGGACTCGGCCCCTAATACATACGTCCCCACAAAGAAACCAACTCTGTAGAAAGAGAGGCCTTCGAAGCAAACCTCCAAGTCTCTAACAACTTCCACTTTTCTTTTCTTTCTGCTGCTGCCGGAGGTTCTTCTGTTGTGCCAACCTCTACAGCGACTATTAGAAAAGTATACAAGCTAATACCGAAGGGATTTTCAGAACCCATTTCGTGTTATGTTGTCCAAAGCTACCACCGGTTTTGATGACAAATATCATTGGGGAGGTGGATGATTAGTTGCTCTCATTATTTAATTTCTACCAACCTGGACGGTTTCTTCAACATATGCAGATTGCAAATTTACATAGCAATAAAAGAATAGGAAAAGGTAATCTGCCTAATCGACCCATAGAACACCAACACCAGAATCAAAGGAAACCAAGAAAAAAAAAGGAAGAAGGCAGGGAGTCTCCAACAAGGCTGACCTTTCCGGCGATTCACAGCCCGCCTCAATCCGTCCATTCTCCGACGTCAGGTGCAAATCATTTCCCCACCATCGTCGGATCGCTTTCCTTCGAAACCAATTTTTTTCCCATCGACGGTGTATGCTTCTCGGTGGTGAACACCCGTTTTTCACTAAGAAGCGTAAAGATTCGATGGGTTATTTGAGAACTCAAAAATCAAGCCTACCATGTCTTCTTGCTGCCAGTTCTTAATGGCAGGGGTATAGTAGGGATTAAGAAATAAGACGATGAACTTCTGCACTTCAAAAAGTAGGGCTTTATTTTCAACATCGACAGTGGTGCTGCAAATGAACGGATATGGATCGGTCAGGCGTGACCCGAGACTGGATCCAACTTTTTTATATAGTGGATCAGGATCCTATTCATATGTCACAATGGCGTTCCTGATCAAGTTAAACCATGAGACTCCATGATACTGGATCTGCAGGACACAAATAATATCTATTGATTATGAAGTGAAAAAAGTAAATGGATTGGGTTAGACCCTATCTGAATCCGAAAATAGGTTTGGCAATGGACCTACTCTGTCCAAACAGGACAAAAGTTCATATTGAAGAGCATGTTACAATACAAGATACACAAATCCAATTTCAGTTGTATATACTTTTTTATTTTTATTACTACATTTCAGACAACAGGTGATGGTGGTGGTAATCTTTTTTAGGTCATTACGATGAAGACCTAAAGTTGGTGACCTTTGGTTTTGATAGTTTCTTCGGTGAGCAGTGTTGTTAGACTGCGACCATGATCCATTTTATTGTTTGTTCTCAATTAGGACGGCAAACCATCAAAACCTCAAGTCCACATTTTCCTAAACATGGCTTACCCAAACACCTCTAAATTGCATCGTTCTAGAACAAGAACAACGAAATCCATCCCCAAATGCCCCCCATATTTCTCACCAACTCCCTCCTCACAAAGTGCAACCACTTGTCTTTGTTAAAGCTTATTCAAACAGTTTAATAAGTGACCAAGAACAGAGACAAACATGTAAACTTTTAAAACAATAAAATAAAGTAAAAGACACATGCTTATCAATCAAATGGGCGGGCATAAAAAAAAAATGAACTGCAGAACACCAGAGAACAATGCAAATGGTTACCAACCACACAAAATCATTGAAAAAAAATACAAGATTACACGTCTGGAAACTGGTTTTTCCATGAACGTCTTATAGGTAAATCAAATGGGTACCCAACCATACAGCCCTCATTATCATGGGTTTAGATGGGCATCAAGAGATAATTTCCAAATGGGTCAAAATAAACCTTCAAAACTCGTATGGGAAGATGATAGGGAAAAAAAAAGAGAAGAGCATGAAACGAAACCAATATTTTTTTGACATTAAGGAAAGGGAAACGAAAAGGCTTCAGTTGGATAGGGAGAAGGATCAGATAGAGCTAATACAATTGCTTGCCATCATCCTGGCAATCAAACCAATAGGGAAATCACAATCATCACTTCATTCTCCCTAAACCTACAGAAAACCAATTTTATGAAGGAAAAAAAAAAGAGAAAAAAGCAAAGATGGTGGTGGTTATGGGCATCAGATCTCCAAGGTTATGGCATCACTTGACATCAGTTGCAAATTACCCATTTCAGAATGATTCCTCATTTGCCCTCCCATCACCTTATTCTTGTAAGATCACCATATCAGCAGAAGATATAAAAAAAAAGATAATGAAAACCATATGAAAGAACAAACATGAATGAAAAATAAAAGCATGAGGAGAAGAAACAAAGGAGATGAGAGAGAGAGAGGCGCCTCACCCACTAAATAAGAAGAGGTTAGGGTTTTCCATCTAATAAGCGAAGGGGTCGAGGGTCTTCCGTTTATTTTTTAGGGTTTCACTAAGTCCCTTTTGGCAAATAAATCTGCACCGTTGACGTAGATACACATTTAGATGTTAAATCCTGGCCGTTTGTGTCCCATCATCCCGTATTCGGTGCGTTATGTGACTGTGAACGGCGGTTCGACAGCGAGGGGCGCAAATAGGACGAATCATGCTCATCCGAAACCCGACTTGAATGCAGGGCTGAATCTATACACGAAACATATAGAGATGGTAATACTATATATATATATATATATATATATATATATATATATATATATATATATATATATATATATATATATATATAGAGAGAGAGAGAGAGAGAGAGAGAGAGAGAGAGCTGAACAAACCCGGTTTTTCCTTCTGCCCCATTCTGCCCTATAGGTTTTATGATAGATCTGAACGGTTAGATATGTTTAGCATGATTGATTCAGTGAGAATCTACTCTTGGATCATGTTTTTTCTATGAAAAAACATGTTTTTATGAGCAAAAAAAATGGTATCTTAATAGACATTGATTTTAGATCACTGAAAAAACCTGTGAGATTCCGGCCATCCGAAAACTGGTTTCCACTAAACAAAATCTATAAATCACAAGTACCATGTTAGACGTGAGAAAAAAAAACTTAAAACTATGATTTTTGAAAGAGCCTAACGAGACTTGATGAAAAGGAGGACTAAGGAACCCATTACTCATATACAAATCTGAACATAGGATTTGAATCCGAGGCTAATCTAAAACTTAAAAGGAAAAAAAAAATCCAATTAATCAAATCTGAATTCATTCCAAAAGCACATTTGAGATTTTAGTTTAGGGGTACTGGGATTGAGGTGTGAGCCCATTTGGTCCAGAAGCCCACTTTTGGTGCCAATTTTAGAGGAGACCTAGCCCCTAAGACATCTTTGGGAGTGAGAAAGATATACGACTGTACTATTTTTTTGACCGCTCCAAACGAATGAAAAAAACACTTTTAAAAAGTTTTTTTAAAAATACACGTTTTGATAGGAAGATAGAGAAATATTTTTCACCACCACAAGATCTCACTACCACCCATCATCACCCACTTCATAGAAAACCACCTTATCTAGAATGTTTTTTCACTATCCATCACCATCATCTATGTCACCACTACTACTACTATTATCATTTATTATCACCCACCCCCAAAAAATGGCGTCCAAGAAGCTCCACCACCACCCATTATAATTATAAATTTTCACCATATGCCTGCCCTCTCCACCATCCATCACTACCATTCATCACAACCCAACACTACAAGAACCCTGTGGATTAGCGACAACCTAAATCCGTCGCTAATCAGACGCTAATTCGTCGCTAAACTATTTAACGACGGATTAGCGTCGGATTAGCGACAAATAACTTTCATCATGAATTTTTCGATGCTAAGTAGTGCCACAACTTATCCGCCACTAATTTTGTCGCTAAATTGCGACGGATTAGCGACGGATATGATCCATCGCGAGTCCTTCGCTATTTTAAATTAGCGATGAATAATATCCGTCGCTAATCCGTCGTTAAATTTTAAAAAAAAAAAAATTTAAAAATTGCTCGCTGCCAGCGCGTTCTCCGGCAGGGAGCAATTTTTTTTGTACAGAACCGGCGTCGGGATGCTCTTCCACAGCGAGCCAGTCACGGCTGGAGACGGGATCTGGCGAGGAAGACGGGATCCGGCGAGGGTCGTAATGGAGACAGGATCCGGCGCGGGAGAGGCGGGACAGGCGGCGGAGACTGCCGAGGGGCACCGTCGGGAGGAGCGGTCAAGGCAGGCGGCGTAGCCAGGGTTCACGGGGGAGAACTTACAGGAGGCATCGGGCTGGACGACGACGCAGAGGATGGAGGTGCCATTGGTGCCCGAGCAGTCTCCACCGAGAGGTGCCTGAGAATGGAGGATGGAGGTGCCGTCAGGCTGGACAACGAGACGGGGACAGAGGGATCGTTGCAGAGCGAATGCAGAAGTTGGGCGTGGTGCGAGAGGTGCCGTCGGGCTAGACGATGAGACGGGGACGGAGGGATCGCTGCAGAGCGGCTGCAGAAGCTGCGCGTGGTGCGAGAGGTGCCGTCGGGCTAGACGATGAGACGGGGACGGAGGGATCGCTGCAGAGCGGCTGCAGAAGCTGCGCGTGGTGCGAGAGGTGCCGTCGGGCTAGACGATGAGACGGGGACAGAGGGATCGCTGCAGAGCGGCTGCAGAAGCTGCGCGTGGTGCGAGAGGTGCCTGAGAAGGTCGACCTCCGTGATGCGAGAGGTCGTTGCACATCGTCAGAGGAAGGTGGGGATGGTTTAAATCGAACGGGAGGAGGGAAAACAAAGGGAAGGAAATTTTCAAACGAGGGGAAGGAAAAATTTCGCGCCTCAGGCGAGACAATTTTAAATCGAAAATTAGCGACAAAATTAGCAAGGGAATTTTTTCGTCCTTAATCCGTCGCTAATTAGCGATGGATTAGGGACGAAAAAATTCTCTCGCTAATTATCATTTTTTGTAGTGTTTTGGCGACGAAAAAACGTTGTCGCTAATCCGTCGTTAATTAGCGACGAATATATTTTCGTCGCTAATTTTGCAAATATTTCAAATATTAGCGACAAATTTGCGACGAAAAAAATCAGTCGCAAATTTTCGTCGCTAATTAGCATTTTTCTTGTAGTGCAAAATCACCCACATTACCAAAAAAGTCCCCCCACCACCTCAAGATGATTTTTCATCACTACCACCATCACTTATCATCACCCACATCCCATAAAACTATGTTCTTGAAGCTCTACCACCACTCTCTCCCTTCTCTTTTTATTTTTTTAAGTTTTTTTATTTTGTTTTTTTCATCCATTGTTATGGACCTCACTACACGTCGGCTAAGAGAGTGGCGACGGCCAAAAGGGTTAGGTTAGCCAGCAAATTGGCCAAGAACGGTTAAGCAATTAGGTCAGCAATGCCGTCCACAACAGCAAGATTACAAGGTCAATTGTGCACACGTTGGAGATCATTGGACCAGTCAGCATTTCAGCACATGCAGCTAAGGCAGCAGGTGGTGATGTGGTTTGCAACAGCAGCACGAAGAGCGTCACCAGCAGTATTGGATGCATGGGCAGCCCAATGGGTTGGAATCCATTCTAACTGCTTGTAATAAATAGTCCAGGTCTGATGTAATTGAGAGCATTATCTGATTTGTGTAATAAAGTATGTTAAGATAGAATTGGGAATGAGAATTTCTTTTCCTTTGGCTCCAACTTGAGAGTAGGCCTCAATTGAGGATCGATTGGCTTAGCTATTCCATAAGCTAAGTAGGAATTCACTAGGATCGACTAGATCGATTCATCCATTTCGTCTCTCACTCATCCAGCTCTTGATCGACAAGTGCTAACCGAAATTAACAGTTTGCTCGAACTCTCAAAGTTTTGTGTGTGTAAGGTGGCTGAAGATTCCTAGTCAGGGCATAACAAGTGGTATAAAACAAATGAAAAATTATCTTATCAAAACTTCTTATAGGCAAAATTTTATTTTCCTAAGAGAGTTTTTCTTGCTTTCAAATCGTACCCCTAGTGTACCAAAAACTTCCCTTTGTTATTGGTTCACATGCTATGCAGTAAGGCATCAATACCAGAAACCAACGGGGGGGCTCCCACCATTTGAAATGAGTTGTTTGTGCAAGTCACCATGTGACGAGATGTTGCAAGGTTTTTTACTCTTGTAAAAAGGAGGGGCATCAATTTCTCTGTTATGAAATTAAAAAAAAAATCATCATTAGGGAATAGCTTTTGGAGCCCACTTTCGACTTTTAATTAGAGCTGGTAAACCAGGAGCTGAGATCAAAGAAGCCAATGTGTCATGGTTAGTCGACACTTACCAATCACATGACAGCATTGCATGGGCCCCCACAACTATGAGAGGGTTGTGTATGTTCGCCCCCGATGATTCACTGAATCCCACGTATGTGTTCGGGGCTTTGAATGAGCACCACGTATACAAGCACATGGGGCTCGTATTCCCGTGTATGTTGACATAACTTTGCATCGGACTCTGGTGTTGTTGCAAAGACTTAAGTACCCTTTATTGCTATTCTTCTCATAAAGTGATGGTTTGAGAAAATGACAAAAATGCCTTTCATTCAAAAAAGGAAAAACAAATAGTTCAAAAAAAGGACAAACATGTCCTCCATCCAGAAAGTCGAGGATGATGTTGACTCTTCAAAGTCTTCTTCTTTTTCTGTTCAAAAAAAGGACAAACATGTTTTCTTCTTCTTTCTCCGTAAAACACTGTAAAACCCTTTCTCTCTCTAGAGAAGAAACATGTTCATCTCGTTCCGGTGACGGGTGTTCTACGAAATGTAAATCCCCCCTTCTGTAAGGGCAAAAGGCCATGAACACGTTGGGAGGAGCCCTCAGACCCTCCTTCTGTAAGGGTAAAAGCTCTGAATCAGACTCCATAACTCTTCAAGTTGAATGATGCTACCCACACTGGGAGGAGCTCTCAGACCCCCCTTTCTGTAAGGGTAAAAACTCTAAATCAAACTCCATAACTCTTCAACTCCAGGGAATGAGATGAACACCCGTCACCGGAACAACGGCTCCGCTGAGACCTCCTCGCTAGGGAGAAGAAGACGACGTGGTGGAGCTTCTGCTGGCCATCCTCAGCGCGACTGCACCGACTGGGTTGCTGTCGAGGAGGAGGGCGAGAACGGTGACTCTTAGCAATCTTTCTTTTGATGATTGTGGTTGTAATGTATCGTTGAAGTTAAAATGGGGAATGAAATGACAATAGAAATTGCTGAAAATTTACAGAAATAAACTAGACTCAATAACGAAGACACCACTTTTTACGGATTTGGAATATGACCTCCGGTTAGGGAGATATGACTCTGACAAGTTGGTCCTAATTTGCGGAAGACACTACAAATCGCTATAGCGATTTGCGGAAGACACTACAAATCGTTATAGCGATTTGCGGAAGACACTACAAATCACTATAGCGATTTGTGAATCGCTATAGCGATTTGCGGAAGACACTACAAATCGCTATAGTGATTTGCGGAAGACACTACAAATCGCTATAGCGTTTCGCGATTTACGGAAGACACTACAAATGCTACAAATTGCTGTAGGAAAGCCCGATAATACTACAAATCATTGTTGGAAGGCCCAAGGGAGCCCCCGGACCCCCCCTCCTGTAAGGGCAAAAACTCTAAATCAGGCACACAAGTAGAGAGAGAAGGGAGAGAGAGTGAGAGGGTTGGTGTTCATGGCCTTCTCCAGGAGGAACCCTTTACCTCTCTTGATTTCTTCTCTACAGAGAAAGAGGGTTTTACAGTATTTTACGAAGAAGGAAGAAGAAGAAGATGACGATGCAGCAATGTAGGATCGTTTGTTGGATGTGCACAGAAGTAGAAAGAGAAGGGAGAGAGAGTGAGAGGGTTGATGTTCATGGCCTTCTTCAGGAAGAACTCTTTGTTTCCCTTGATTTTTTCTCTAGAGAGAGAAAGGGTTTTACAGTGTTTTACGGAGAAAGAAGAAGAAAACATGTTTGTCCTTTTTTTGAACAGAAAAAGAAGAAGACTTTGAAGAGTCAACATCATCCTCGACTTTCTGGTTGGAGGACATGTTTGTCCTTTTTTTGAACTATTTGTTTTTTCTTTTTTGAATGAAAGGCATTTTTGTCATTTTCTCAAACCATCACTTTATGAGAAGAATAGCAATAAAGGGTACTTAAGTCTTTGCAACAACACCAGAGTCCGATGCAAAGTTATGTCAACATACACGGGAATACGAGCCCCATGTGCTTGTATACGTGGTGCTCATTCAAAGCCCCGAACACAGACGTGGGATTCAGTGAATCATCGGGAGGGGGGGAACATATAACCTGCTTCGCACAACTACATAGTGCAAGCCTACATGAAATGTAGCTATGGCATTGCCTGCTCGTAAACCACAAGAATTAACCAAATAGAGCATATTAGCTCCCACAGTCTTTTAAGATAAATGGAGCACTCTTTTTTTCTAATACTGATTATCGTGAAGGACAAAACAAAAATATATTGTTTGTTTGGATTGAAACAAAATCATGTTCCTAATTTTCTAGTGGCCTTTATTTTTTGCTATGAATCGGATTATTTGAATTTGATGAGTATCCAAATCTCTTTACATATAAGATTTGATACAAACTTTTTAGAATCTGAATTTGAATCCATTTAGCCAACATCCGACTTGTTGGATATGATATTGACTACATCAAACCCCAACCCAAACTGTTTGCAATCCTGCCCCAAGGAAAAAGCCACGTGGGAGGGGTTTTGGGGATAAATTTCGTCGTAGCCGCAAGATTTATGTATATATATATATATATATATATATATATATATATATATATATATATAGCATTACAACAATCTCTGACTAGGAAGTGGCTCACAGTGCTGAAGGTGCAAATAAGAGGTTTCAAATACTTTGAACATGGTCGGCATCCAAACTGGCAAAAAATGGCAAACTCTGCTACGTGAAAGTGATATTAAATTGCTACCTGATGAAGAAGAATCAATTCCCTTTATGCTGTTGATTTCTCAAAAAATGGGTTAAAAGAGATGAATGTGAATCTCTATAAATTATAGCATTACAACATCTACTTTGCACAAAGGTGTATGTTTCATCATTACAGCAAAGCAGCAATGCTACATGAACAAGATTATTTGGACCTTATCAATTAGACCAACAACTAGTCCAGCATCCCTATACTCATTGATTTTTGACCATTCTAGTTTGAACATGTTTATACTTTTTCACTTTTGCCATGCATGGCCATCATCCCTCACTGATTGTTCCTTTTTTTAAGTGATTTATTGCTATGTGGCTGTGTTGTTGCCATTCTTTTGGGGGCATAGTGTTATTATGTGACATTCTATCGGGAGGGATTATCAATGCATTTCTTATTTTTCTCTTGGTGATTGACCATGTTAGATTGCACCTACTAATATCTGCTTCAATCATTTTACTTCCAAATGACACTGTCTTCCTTATTGCCATGTCCATGTATTGTTTTCTCAAAAAAGACTGAGATGCAACGTCTCTTTAAGGGAACAAAAAAAGGATGATTGAGAATTGTATCTGATGTGATTGAATTTAATAATAGCATTCTCTTGGTTAAATTCAGGTGTGGGTTGTCCTCTCAAACCAGGAAGCTGTGGAGGTTGTTTCTTCAGTGACTCAGAAAGAAAAATCAGCGAGAAGTCTTGTGGAATATGCAGTTAATGCATGGAAATGTAGGAAACCAGGATTGGCAGTTGCTGATTGTTCAGCTATATGCTTATTCTTTAGTTCTTCAACAACCCAAAGTCAAGACAATTTAGTCGATCATGAATCGTTGGTTGGTGCAGGAATCATACATGAGGTCAAAGGGATCCTCGCATAAATGCCACGGTTGCTTTTGAAGGCTAATGTTCTAAATGCGTGTTGAAGAACCTTAAAATGTTGTAAATATCTTTGCTTAGTATGCCTGTATATCAGTTTCTTGTAATTACAACTAAACTTTTTCTATGTTTATCAGTGGCATTAAAATCTCCAGAGTCTACTAGCTTTTGATGTACATAAGCTGGATATGATTTATGGTCCTTCTACCTGAGATGGATGGCAAATACTCTGCTGTAAACTTCCCTATGCAGAAATTTTACCAGTCTCAGAGCAGAGTGATGATCATCACTGTGATTGCTGGGGGTGGTTTGGGCTTGCATGCTCTGTTGAGCTGGATTTTGTGTCAAAACTTCATTATGGGTTGGTTGGAGCAGCAAATGTAGGCAATGTTACATTGTGGGTGATAAATTTGGTTCACATGCTCTATCTAGTGTCTGGTAAATTCCCTGATTCATGGACTGGGTTTTCTTGGAGCAGCGAATTCTGTTCTGATTTTTGTTGGTTTGTTAAAGAACCCGCAGGTGCATGTCACCAGTTCGAAACTACAGGTGCATGTCCTTGGTTGTGAGGCCGAAGCTAAATGCACTCTCTGATGGGCAAGGGGACACAAGGTTTTTGCATCAATGAGCTTTCCAACGAGTGAGGTGGCTTTCCCAAATATGAGCCACAGGCATTTGTCTTGGAGAGGTTTTAACAAAGGCAAAGAAAAAAGAAGCCTGACAAAATGTGTAAGGGCCGTGTTATGATAGTAGACATACCACCACATTTATCCAAATCAGATACTTATAATGAGAATCAAATGGTTTGATGATAGGTAGATTAGTTATTACTTGCTTACCCCTGATGATTCACTGAATCCCACGTCTATGTTCGGGGGATCGAATGAGCGCCACATATTCATGCACATGGGGCTCGTATTCCCGTGTATGTTGACATAACTTTGCATCGGACTCTGGTGCTGTTGCAAAGACTTAATCACCCTTACTTGCTTTTCTTGCCCTGAAATGATAGTTCGAGGAAATGACAAAAATATCCTCCATTCAAAAGTTGTGAAACGACGGGTCGATAAAAAGACAAAAAAGTCCTCCATCCAGAAAGTTTGATGTTAACCATTTAAAGTGGAGACGTTCCCTATTCATTAAACTCCTGCGCCATCTGCTGTAACAGTTGCTCCCATTATCAATCAAAACTTTACCTTCGTCTCCAGTCGAGCTTTCCGCCTTGTTTTTTATCCTGTTGTACAACACATTGTCGCCTTCTCGTGCCTACCTTGCGTTACAAAACATTTCAGTGTCTTCTCTTCATTTTTGCTGTCGTTAGGCATCATGGTAGAAAGCAATGATTCACAAACATTCCTTCCAGTGCCATTAAGGTAGTGTGAGTAGCTTTTCATCTCATCATGCGATCGATGAAGAAGGCATGTCGTCTTGTGTGCCATTAAGGCATTGTTTGGTTATTGCAGGTAGAAATTGTTCTTACGAAGGTTGAAAACTTATCGATATTTGTAAGACGCCGGGACCTATTGACAAGAATGCTTGTTTGTAGATGCTAGGAAGGGCCTCTACCCCATCAAGTATCCTACATTCATTCATCGTATGCATTGTATCTCAAACCGCTGTATTAGTAACAGACTCCCGTTTTTGTGAGATACATTTTTGTTAGTTAATATCGATTTGTTTGCTATTATGCTCAAGTTCTTCCTTATCGATTTGTTATTTATTGTGCGATATATTTATCGACCTTTTAGATAGTATGGTTTTGTATCGTCGAGTTGTAAGTTATTATGCTGAACTGTCGTATCGATTTTCAATATCTTACAAATCGTTATACATATGATATTTGTAAGACGCTGGGACCTATTGACAAGAATGCTTGTTTGCAGATGCTAGGAAGGGCCTCTACCCCATCAGGTATCCTACATTCATTCATCGTATGCATTGTATCTCAAACCGCTGTATTAGTAACAGACTCCCGTTTTTGTGAGATACATTTTTGTTAGTTAATATCGATTTGTTTGCTATTATGCTCAAGTTCTTCCTTATCGATTTGTTATTTATTGTGCGATATATTTATCGACCTTTTAGATAGTATGGTTTTGTATCGTCGAGTTGTAAGTTATTATGCTGAACTGTCGTATCGATTTTCAATATCTTACAAATCGTTATACATATGATATTTGTAAGACGCTGGGACCTATTGACAAGAATGCTTGTTTGCAGATGCTAGGAAGGGCCTCTACCCCATCAGGTATCCTACATTCATTCATCGTATGCATTGTATCTCAAACCGCTGTATTAGTAACAGACTCCCGTTTTTCTGAGATACATTTTTGTTAGTTAATATCGATTTGTTTGCTATTATGCTCAAGTTCTTCCTTATCGATTTGTAATTTATTGTGCGATATATTTATTGACCTTTTAGATAGTATAGTTTTGTATCGTCGAGTTGTAAGTTATTATGCTGAACTGCCTTATCGATTTTCAATATCTTACAAATCGCTATACATACATATCGTTTTGTTATATATTATATTTCATGTACACTACAAGAAAAATGTCAATTAGCGACGGATAGTAGCGACGACATTTTTTTGTCGCCAATTAGCGACGGCTTAGCGAGCATCACTAATCCGTCTCTAAGTTTCGTGATATACATAGATGTAGCGATGGAAAATGGTTCGTCGCTAAGCCGTCGCAACGTAGCGATGGCTTAGCGACAGACCATTTTTGTCGCAACAACACGCTGCGGTTAGCGACGGATTGGGCGACGGCATTTTTTCGTCGCTACTTAGCGACGGACATATTCTGTTGCTAAGGAGTTGTATATATTTACGCCGGCTTAGCGACGGAATAATTCTGTCACCAATCCGTCGCTAATTTTCGCATAAATCTGATCAGAACCCTTTTCCCTCTTTTCCTGTTTCCTCTCTCCCGCCCTCCCTACGCAGCCCGACGCCTTCCTCCGCCACCCCGCCGCCTGTCGCCCCGCGTTTCGCCTGAGCCGTCGCCCCGCCGACCGACGCATTCTCCGTCGGAGATAGGTTCGCCTGCCCTCCCTACGCGTTTCAAGCAGGGGTTAAACCCCCTGCCTTTCCGGCATGGGGGGTCGACCCCCTGCCGGAAAGGCAGAAGGTTTAACCCCCTGCCGTGCCAGAAACGCAGGGGTTTAACCCCTGTGTTTCCGGCATGGGGGGTTGACCCCCTGTCGAAAAGGCAAGGGGTTAAACCCCCCGCCTTTACGGCAGGGGGTCGACCCCCCGCCTTTCCAGCAGGGGTTAAACCCCCGGCATTGTGGAGGTGAATCATAAATCCAGGTTTGGAACATATGAACCATTCATATTAGCCTCGCAAGCTCAACAAGTTTATTATACTTCATATCCGAGTATAAAAAAGTCAGATAGAAATGAATGGTGGGCAGTTTGCAAAGTGAAATCCAAACTATACCCCGAGTATTATCAGTTACAGGAAGATGAGTTAGCTGAAGACAGCAATTACTATCAATCAGATGATGTCTATGACTTCGCTTATGGTCACGATGTTGCGCATGATATGCATGTCATATCTCCATTGGCCGATGAAACATTCATAAGGGAATGTGATCCAAATGATGTACCAAGTGGATGGGCAAACAATGAAGAAGAAGAAGAAGAAGAAGAAGAAAGTCAAACTAGTGACGAGGAAGAATTCTCAAGCTAGTGAGCAAAATCTTATACTACAAACCTCTATTTAAATGCATTGCAGTACTTGATGTGAGTTGTATTGCAATACTTGGTATGAATGATTAAAAATTTTATTTGAATGTATTGTAATATTTGATACGAATGATTCGAATGCATTGTAATACTTGATGTGAATGATTTCAATTATTTGAATGTATTATAATTTATGCAACGAATGATTTGAATTAGTGCAATACTTGATGTGAATGATTTGAATTATTTGAATGCATTGCAATGCTTGATGTGAATGACTTGAATGCATTGTAATACTTGTTGTGAATTATTTGAATGTATTGTATGACATATGTTATTTGTTAGAATATGGTTCGTGGAGGTTATAGTGGTCGCTCATCCAGTAGTAGTCAGGCTCAGCCTTCATCTTCACGGGCTCCTGTGATAGGTATATCATATAACTAATTGGATGCTTGATTAGTTCAAATGCGCATTCTGAGAATTTCTAATGTATTTTTTTACAGATGATGTTGCGCCTGTACACGACCCACCTACACCAGTTGATCACACAAGTCAACAGCCAACACAGGAAACATGGTCTTCTTAGGCTGGCATAAGAAGACTCATTCGAATAGTATATATCGATAATCGACCGTAAGTATTTTGTTTTCAATTATTGCATATCTTTTAAATATTTTATATTGATATTTACTGTGTAACAATTCATGTGCAGTACGAGGTTTAAGCCACAAGAAGTAGTACGGGAGATTAGGAATTCACTTCTTCAACATCTACCAGGACCAGTTGCTCAATGGAAAGAGTACCCAAAGGAGGTGTTAGACAGATTATGGTCCTCATTCATGGTATACAGTTGTTTCTCATAGTTAATGTGTTTCATATTTAATTTATTTAAGCAATGTCTACTAACTTTCTGAAAATATTTGTAGGCTTCGAATCGCTTCGCAACTACGGTGGAAGAAAATGATGCAAGGAAGGTGTGGCAGAAGGTGGCTGCCAATCGATTTGCAGACATGCTGCACACTATGAAGACTGCATCAAAAAAAGCATCTGGCGTAGTAGATGATCCATTACTGTGGAAGGGCCATGGTCCTATTACTATCAGGAGAAATTACTGGGATGAAATGTGTGATAAGTGGGTGGGAGATGCATTTAGAAATCGCTCTGCGAAGGCTGCACAAAATCGATCGAAGATGCTAGAAACCCATCTACACACAGGTGGATCTAGAACATTTGGGAGCCACCTGAAGAAAATGGTAACTCATTAATATATAATATTAATTTTATAAGTATTGTTGCAAACTTGTGTACTAAATCTTTTGTTATTTAACTTCGCAGGAAGCAGAAAAAGGAGGCAGTGTACCATATAAGGATGTGTTTGTAGAAACACATAAACGGAAGACCACGGGAGTCTTCGTATCAGAGAAGGCGAGAACGACAACGGTATGTATTAATTCTATTAATAAGCATTGCAATATATATGCAAGTTATCATAATGTTATCATTAATTATTAATGAATACTTTAAACATTATTTTGTAGGAGGCATATGAGCAACAGATGGTAGAGCGATATGGCGATGACGCTACTCAGCATCCATCATTTGATCCTACAGCATGGGTGACTGCAGCAGGTGAACCCAAAAAAGGTCGCGTGTTCGGGTTTGGGAGTAATATGAACACTTCATCAGTTATTGGTTCTTCCAGTTACGGCTCACCGACTTCTTGCGCCGACATAAGCTCCAAGCAGCCGACTATTCTTTTTGGTGATGCTGTACGCCAGATCGTTAATGAATCACTGAATAACTACTTCCAATACACTGTCGCCCCCTTTCTCCGAAATGAGATCAAGGCCGCTGTTCTGGATAGGGGATCTTCAATTCCAGGTCCCTCTCAGGTATAATCACATATTTAGTTTTTTGTCTGCCTTAGAACACATATGAGCATAATCGAATCACATATATAACTTTTTGTCTGCCTAAGAACACATATGAGCATGTTATAATTACATATTCAGTTTTTTGACTGCCTTAGAGCACATATGAGCATGCTATAATAACATATAGAGTTTTGTTATTGCCTTAGAGCACATATGAACATGCTATAATCACATATAAAGTTTTTTTGCCTGCCTAAGAACACATATGAGCATGATAGAATCATATATAAAGTTTTTTTGACTGCATTAGAACACATATGAGCATGCTATAATCACATATTCAGTTTTTTGACTGCCTAAGAACACATATGAGCATATTATAATCACATATTCAGTTTTTTGACTGCCTTAGCACACATATGAGCATGCTATAATAACATATAGAGTTTTTTTATTGCCTTAGAGCACATATGAGCATGCTATAATAACATATAGAGTTTTTTTATTGCCTTAGACCACATATGAGCATGCTATAATCACATATAAAGTTTTTTTGCCTGCCTTAGAACACATATGAGCATAATCGAATCACATATATAACTTTTTGCCTGCCTTAGAGCACATATGAGCATGATAGAATCACATATAAAGTTTTTTGCCTGCCTTAGAGCACATATGAGCATGCTATAATAACATATAGAGTTTTTTTATTGCCTTAGAGCATATATGAGTATGCTATAATCACATATAAAGTTTTTTTTGTCTACCTTAGAATACATATGAGCATAATCGAATCACATATATAACTTTTTGCCTGCCTTAGAGCACATATGAGCATGATAGAATCACATATAGAGTTTTTTGCCTGCCTTAGAGCACATATGAGCATGCTATAATAACATATAGAGTTTTTTTATTGCCTTAGACCACATATGAGCATGCTATAATCACATATAATTTTTTTTGCCTGCCTTAGAGCACATATGAGCATGTTATAATCACATATTCAGTTTTTTGACTGCCTAAGAACACATATGAGCATGATAGAATCACATATAAAGTTTTTTTGACTGCATTAGAACACATATGAGCATGATATAATCACATATTCAGTTTTTTGACTGCCTAAGAACACATATGAGCATGTTATAATCACATATTCAGTTTTTTGACTGCCTTAGCACACATATGAGCATACACAAATCACATATAGAGTTTTTTTACTGCCTTAGAACATATATCATTTATGATAGAATCACATATACATTTTTTTGCTTTGCCTGCCTTAGAGCACATATGAGCATGCTATAATCACATATTCAATTTTTTGACTGCCTTAGCACACATACGAGCATGATCGAATCACATATATAGTTTTTTGCTTGCCTTAAAGCACATCTGAGCATGGTAGAATCACATATAGAGTTTTTCTAAATGCCTTAGAACACATATGAACATGCTATAATCACATATTCAATTTTTTGACTGCCTTAGCACACATATGAGCATGATAAAATCACATATATATATATATATATATATATATATATATATATATATATATAACTTTTTGTCTGCCTTAGAGCACATATGAGCATGATAGAATCACATATAGAGTTTTTTTATTGCCTTAGATCACACATGAGCACATGATAGAATCACATATAGTGTGTAATTTATTTCATTATATTTTGTTTATCAATACTGACTGTTCTTTTCTTGTATAGGCTGCTAGCGATAATCAGCGTAGTGGAGCTGAAGGGACAGATAAAGACAATGAACAAGAAGACGCATAAAATCTTGGCGATGATTAGAGAACTGTATTGAAGAAGTTCTATTTTTTTATGTTTCCTAATTGTAATTGTTGAATTGTAAATAATTAAACTTGTTAATTTTAAGGTGGAACGATTAATTGTTGTAGATTCTTGTTATATGAAATTTTTTGTGTGGTTTGTTTTTTATTTACAGGAAATATAAATTGTACAGGAAATATAAATTGTACAGTTCTCGGCATTTAATTTTTAAATAAAATTTTTTAAATTTTTTTTCGTATTTGCGACGGATTAGCAACGGAACCATCCGTCGCTATTCATATTAATCTAGCGACGGCATAGCGACGGAAGTAAATCCGTCGCCAAGCCGTGGTCGCCGTTTAGTACCGACGGATTGGCGACGGAATATAGCGCTCATTATTCCGTCGCAATTAGCTACGGATCTGGCGACGGAATAATTCCGTCGCCAGTTAGCGTCGAAATATTCCCGACGTAAGCATACTGTCGCCTCGTTGTCGCTAATCCGTCACTAACATGGGTAGCGAGGAATGTGGTCGTCGCTAATCTACTGCTTTGTTGTAGTGGTAATATGTATTTGTAAGATATTTGTACACAGACTTTGAAAACATGTGGATGCAGAAACACATCATTACACCCATGGCGGGGCGATTTTCGCATGCATGTCGCTGCTCTCTCATTGACTTCTATTGAACTCGCTTTAGAGCCTCGTGGATATTATGAGAGTGTTATCGTCAACACACATGTACGACATGTGTATTTTATTGGCATGGTAAGCGATAAGTCGATGCTCAATATAAGCAAACATCAAACTGCACTTGCTTTGATACTTTCATGCATTAAATCGTTGCTTTGACTTGCTTAACCCTAGTGGTATCCGTTGTTATATGCATCCTGATTAAATCATAGTAAACCTATGCCGCTTGCTAACGCAAATTGATATATTGCTTACAAAATATTCCACTGTCTTCTTTTATTTGTCGTTGTTGTTAGGCATTATCGAAGAAAGCAATGATGTACAAACATTTCAACCAGTGCCATTAAGGTAGCGTGAGTAGCTTTTCATCTCATCATGCGATCGATGAAGAAGGCATGTCGTCTTGTGTGCCATTAAGGCACTGTTTGGTTATTGCAGGTAGAAATTGTTCTTACGAAGGTTGGAAACTTATCGATATTTGTAAGACGCTGGGACCTATTGACAAGAATGCTTGATTGCAGATGCTAGGAAGGGCCTCTACCCCATCAGGTATCCTACATTCATTCATCGTATGCATTGTATCTCAAACCGTTGTATTAGTAACAGACTCACGTTTTGTTAGTTAATATCGATTTGTTTGCTATTTTGCTACAAACACAAATTGATATATTGCTTAAAACATTGTTGAGCTTATCATCAGGTTGTAATAAAGACGATGTAGTTGAATCAATTGAAAGATCTGGAGAATTGAATATCTATACTTATGACGCAACTGAAAAATTGAACATCTGCACTAACAATGCACATGAAAAGAAGGGTGCAGGCATTAGACCCACTCTTGACTTGAATGTTCCAGTGGAAGAAATGCAATTCAATGATGAGGTAGACTACCATGACAGTGCACATAATAAAAGTGTAGGCCCCGGGAATGTACACGGAAGTACACTTGACTTGAATGTTCCAGGAGAAGAAATGCAATTCAATAATGAGGTAGACTACCATGACAGTGCACATAATAAAAGTGTAAGCCCCGGGAATATACACGGAAGTACACTTGACTTGAATGTTCCAGGAGAAGAAATACAATTCAATAATGAGGTAGATTTTGATGTCAGTACACTTAATAAAACTGTAGGAACTGGGAATGTACATGGAATTACACGTGACTATGTTCCTGTAGAAGGAATGCAATTTAATAACGAGGAAGATGCATATAAATTTTACAATGATTATGCCTTAAAAGTTGGCTTCAGTGTGAGAAGGGTTTCTTGGTCAAAAAATGCAAAGGGTGTCTTGGTTAGAAAGACATATGTCTGTTCCAAGCAAGGTTGGAAGAAATCAATGGAAAATTCAACAAGGAGCATGCCAGAATCAAGATGTGGATGTCAGGCGAGATTGGTTTTGAGAAGACATCTGAATGGAAAATTTGTCGTGCGTACTTTAATGAGTGATCATAATCATGATTTATCTGCATCATTTATGACTGCTATGCTAAGGTCACATCGTAAAGTAACTATAGTGCATGCTGCAATGGCTGAAATAGCCGATAGCGCTGGCATTGCACCAAGAAAGACATACAATTTGTTTACCCGCATAGATGGTGGTCGCGAAAATGTGACATTCACACCTTTGGATCTAAGAAACCACTTGAGAAGGAAGAGGACAGATAACATGAAGAACGAAGAAATATGTTGTTTGGTTCGCTACTTACAGAATAAATCAAGCAATGAACATGGTTTCTTTAGTGCAATGCAAGTGGACGAAGATGGATATGTTGTGAATATGTTTTGGGCAGATTCAAAGTCTAGAGTAGATTATGAATGCTTCAATGATGTGCTTGTGTTTGATACTACAATAAAGATTAATACTGAACAGTGGCCATTTGTGCAGTTTGTGGGAGTGAACCATCACGCACAGAGTTGTATATTAGACGGTGCTTTTGTGTATGACCAGACCAAGGAAAGCTTTGAGTGGTTGTTCAGAGTATTTACACAGGCAATGAATGGGAAGCATCCTGAAACTGTACTTACAGATGGTGATCACGCAATTGCGGCTGCAGTGCTTCATGTGTGGCCAGATGCACATCATCGCCTATGTTTGTGACATATCTTTCAAAATGCAGCAAAGAACATAGGACACATATTTAATCAGAATACAGGGTTTGACAAAACGTTTACAAGGTGTGTACTTCATAGCATAGACGATGTCACTTTTAAGTCAGATTGGGACAAAATGATTAAGACATACGACCTTACTGACTGTCTGTGGTTACAAAATTTATATGCAGAAAAAGAGAAGTGGGCATTGGCATATGGAAGACAATACTTTTGTGCAGGTATGATAAGCACACAAAGAGCCGAATCTATGCATGCCACCCTGAAGAAAACTCTGTATTCATGTTTAACAATGTTTCGTTTCATAGAACAATATGAATTATTTGTAGACGGTCTAAGACAGAATGAGCTTGAACAAGACGTGAAATGCTTCAATACACGACCTCAAACTTTTGGCATGAAAATATTGATGCGACTTGCAGCTCTGTATACACTAACTGTATTTGAATGGATCAAGAAAGAGGTGTTGCATATCATGAATTGCAAAATAGAAGGACTCATGCAAACCGAGAATATGCACAAATGCCATATTTTTTGTCAGGGCGAAAAGCATCAGAAAAGGCAAGAAGCATATGTCACGTACAATGTTGACAACTGAAGGGTAGACTGTTCGTGCAAAATGTATGAATTCAAAGGCATTCTATGCTGTCATGCATTAAAGGCACTCAATCAAGAAAAGATACAAGAAATTCTTGAGTCTTACGTAATGCGAAGATGGACCAGACGCGCGAAGATTGAAATGCTTGTTATGGACAATGCGAGTAAATCTAGTGTTGACGAGAAGTGCCACATAGCCTCCCGTTACCAACAACTGTGTATGTCATTCATGCATGTTGCTGATTTGGCATCGAGAAGTGAAGAAGGCTATGCATGTGTGAGAAAAGCTGCAACGGAGTTACTTGAAAATGTGGAGTTAATCCACATTAAGTCCGTTGCAGCGAATGAATACCAGACGAAGATAATGGGATCGAAAAGCGTAGGTCAAAATCATGTTTTGCTTGACACTCCCGAGAAGTTGCACCGAAGCGTAAACATTATCTTCAACAAGTCCGTAGTGAACGTTTTGATTATGATGGACATATTCATGAAGCGAAGGGCATCAAAAGAAAACCTGCCTCTGATCGCAGTCGTCGGAGGGCAAAGGGTGCACTAGAATTGGTTGGCAAGAACAGGACTAAGAAACAATCTACCTGTAATAAAAAACAACAAGGCCCTTGGAATGAACAAGTATGTAAACATTATATTGCTTCCCATTGTGTGAAGCTTGTCAAATAGCTAACTCGCGTAATGTCCATCATGCAGCAATACCATGCAGAAGTACCACCAAACGTTCAAACCTACATTCCTCCCGACCATATTTCCGGCAACGATCGCTACAGTTTTACAAGTCTTTTGGTATGTAATCAATGTTGCGAGGAGGTATGCATTTCTTGTGAAACTTAATTTAGTGTCTAATATTTTCTGTTTCATGACAGGCACTGATGCATTCGACAGATAGGTATGGGACACAAGAATCTCGTATGGGCTATTAATTTAGTTGTCATGCCTCTTTGCATGCCCCGATCTCCACAATGCCAGATTTGTTTTTGAGTTTATAGTCATTTGTCACTGACGACTTGCGGTCCGTGGTTGGATTTGCTTTAATCGATAGATAGCGTTTTTTTGCTTCTGTAGGAAGTCGATTGATGACATCACTGTATGGCGATTTGTGGTTATCGTTGAATAGCGATTTGTGGCATCGCAGCATAGTGATTTAAGGGTATTGTTCGACTATCGATCAAAGCGGGTTGACAAAGGTTGTTCAAGTAAGCTTTTTTCAGGCAATGAGCAAGGTTGCGCTTCATTTTTTGATCTAAGTATGCTATCACCTGCGCGGTTGAAAGCCTACTTAGATCATAAAATGAAGCGCAACCTTGCTCAATGCCCCAAAAAAGGTTACTTGAACAACCTTTGTCATCCTGTTTAGATCGACAGTCGAACAATACCCTCAAATCACTATGCTGCGATGTCACAGATCGCTATTCAACGATAACCACAAATCGCCATACAGTGATGTCATCAATCGACTTCCTACAGAAGCAAAAAATCGCTATCTATCGATTAAAGCAAATCCAACCACGGACCGCAAGTCGTCAGTGACAAATGACTATAAACTCAAAAACAAATCTGGCATTGTGGAGATCGGGGCATGCAAAGAGGCATGACAACTAAATTAATAGCCCACACGAGATTCCTGTGACACCTCCAATTGCCTTTTGAAATCATTATTGTTATCCTGTGAAAAGTTGTATCCATATATTATAAATAAAAGGCTACTGAATGTGTCTTTTCTCTTCCTCACTTCATTTCTTAAGAGGTAAGTCAACCTCTTCATCTGGTACAGGGGGAACTTTGTTCGCTTTAACAGTGGAAGTGCAAGTGTGAGTGGTACTCCACAATTTCTCACAATCGCTATGTAGTTCAACCCATGGGTTTTTTTTAGATCTGTGGGGTTATTATCAATAAACGTTCATTATCAATTTATACTAGTATCGTTTAACACCGCAAATCGGCGTTGACTAACACGCTTTACAAAGGCTGAGTATTGCTGCACAAATCACTTTCCCGCGATAACCACAACTCGCTATGCAGCGAATATGAAGTCGAATTACTCAGTTACAATGGATAACAATAAATGTTTGATTTGTCGTACAATATTCATTGATCATGTTGGTTGAGCAGTACATCTTTTAGGTAATAAATAGTCGCACGAGTACTGGAAGTTGTGTTTGTCTTCTACTTCGTGAAACAACAACAATCAAACCGACGGTTCCTTCATAAACCTAGAGATCTGTCCTCCAACATACAAAGTTGTGGTCGGTGACGCAGACGAAGACAGCTACACGACCAACAATGGCGAATCATGGGTATATTGTCTACACATTGTCTACATGTTCAGCAAAATCCGTATGTTTCATGTCGTTTTTTGCGATTTGTTTTTTGTGTACTGTATAATGTAATTTCAATATCGTTCATTGCAATGTCCGCATTCATTTCAGTCGAACATCCACCGACGAAGTTGGGTGAAAACTTAGTCAATCACTCCTGGAGGACATCAACCGAATGCACAGTGAATTCGCACAATACAACATGATCAGTAATTTTGTTAGTATGAAACTAGTAGCAGTTGTCTATATACGTAAGTCATGTGTACGTGTGTTAACAACAACATATTTGCTGCAAACAGACTATATCCGATTTCGTTAGTTATATTAAAAGCAGCGCACCAAGCCAGACTGTAAGCATCGTAAGCCTGTATTTCATGGTATATCGGTTTTATTTTATGTTGCTTTTCGTTATTGATTTAGTCCAATTGATTCGTATGTTATCGTTGGTGTTAGCGATGTTTCGGTTTGCAGACTATCTTACGTTGTTTGCCATACTCTAGTGGATTTCAAGACGGCATACCTTATTGGGTTAACGGTAATCACTGCAGAGACCTTTTGTCAAGTGAAAAGGTAAGCAAACAAACCTAGAGTGCAATATTACAGCATAACAAGTGCTAACATCATTTTTTGATGTATTTACAGATATTGATTCCTACACTCTGGCAATCTGAAAAGCATTGGGTCTTATACGTGATGAATTTACACTATAAACAACTATGGTGTTACAATTCGTTGGAAGTTGACAGTGGTTTACGGCTAGACATTTCCCATCTCGTAAGTTTCAATATCTATGTGAGGAACAAGTCGTGTACTGGGGTCATGAATTTATTGTCGGTCGCACTATTCTCAGATCAGTTTCTTCAAAGCCATTTTGGGAGTCGATGCTAGCGAGTGGATCTATCGCACGACATACCATGCTCCTTTACAAGATAATGGCGTTGATTGCGGGGTATTTGTAATGAAGTACATTGAAGCAATATGCAATGGTGCAGAACCCTGTTTCGACGCTGTATGCCATTTCTTCGCCTCTGTTATTGGGGATTAAGTGCATGTCTATTGCTTCTACTTTACAATATGTTTTTGCAGGCTGATATACCCGGATTCCGCGAAGAACTCTATAAAAAATTGACGTCCTATCTAATTGCGGAGGAGAAACTGACGGAGGCCTCGCGAGCATCTAAAAGTGTTGTAATTGATAAAAGATGTGCGCTCAACCCGCGTGGTTGACAGTCGCTGAGTGAGACTACGATGTATTTTAATGAACAAAGACTTCTAATGTTCGAAATGATAATATTCAACATCGCTATGAAATGTTGTATGCTTAAACATCGCTTTATTGCTGGCATATGAAAAAAGTGGTGAATAAGAGCCATTAATGTAGCTTTCGTATTTTACGAATAGTACAAAGCGATACGCTTAGTGGTCTACTGTCAACTACACTGCTACCACCATGAAAACTTGTGAAAGAATTTGAAAATTTCTTGAATTTTAAATAACGTTTCCTTCAATTATGATCTTGCAGACATATGAAAAAAGTATACATGGATACGACAACTGCGTCGAAGCCGCCTATATGCAGGAATTATCGATTTGTCGGTTCCTTATTCGCGAAGCAAAGTGGAAGTGTGTGTTGTGTCATTCAAATATTAATGAAACGTCCTATCACCCTCTGTCAGTTTTCAAGTATATACGCCAGTTTCATTAAACCAAAAGCAAATCTTCAATAAAAATGCACTCCGCATTAATGACAAAAATTGAACAATGTCATGCCAGAGGGCTATTCTCAATAGTAATCAATGCGATTGGACCGAATTTTTCGATCTCAAATAAATCCACAAGTACGTCCACACGCGTCCCAAGAAATTGCCTTAGGTGTACATCAGTGTACATTATCGTAGGTTCAGCAATACAGCGATTTCTGAGAACAAACCTTTCTTATTGATAAGTTCACAGAATGCGATTTTTAGAAAGATCTTTCGTCGTACAGTATTTTTTATTACTGAAGAACAACTTTTACCAGCATTGGTTATGCGTATACAACAATGGTGGAGCTCCTACTGGCCATCCTCAGCGCAACAGCACCGACTGGGTTGCTGTCGAGGAGGAGGGCGAGAACGGTGATGGCAGAGCTTGTTAGGTTGTACAGACAAAGCAATCGACAGGTTTCACTTTACATATTTTGTCTGCCGTTCTTTTTAAACTCAATCAATTGTTGGCATATTTCGTAGCGTATTTCCGGCATATGATCCTGCAACAAAACATGTAATGTGAAACCAATATATAACAGGAATAAATAATAACATCAGATACAAAGCTCATACAGCGTGGAAACAAGGTTCTTCTCCATTGTATATTGCTTCAATATGCTTCATTACGAATATGCCACAATCGACCCCATTACTTTGTAAAGGTGCATCGTCAGCACAGACAACATTCACTCGGCAATGTCGACACCAAGCCCGTTAAGGAATCCCGCATGTGATAAAGGGATAATATATTACAGTCCGGTCCACCTCGAAAAGCTAAGATTCACCTATGGGCACAAGCATACCAAATACATAGCGTCGCATTCTACGGCAATGTGGCAGTCCAATGAGTTGTAGCACCATAGTTGTTTTTCCAGAAAATTCATCTCGTATAGGACCCAATGGTCAGAATTTTGCCAGAGTATAGGAAGTAAAATCTGCGAATCGATAAAATAATTTTTCATGTTTCGCAGACATATCATGATGGGGATGTTACGACTAAACCTTGGAGAAGAGGTTTGTTCACTTACCTTTCCAAATTTTGAAATCTCTAGGCACTCATCATCATTGTTCCAACAAGGTAGTGTATCTCTGAATCCAATGCTGTATGGCTTTCGCTGGACGTACATCTGTTGCACGAAATAGTAAGATTTAACCACCAAGAAATGTGAGTACGTCATAAAAGCAAACAAAACAACAACGGACCAAACATACCATGAAATAAGGGCTGATGATGCGTACTGTATTGCTCTTTGGGTTGCTCTGGATGTAATTGACAAAATCACATATTGTCTGGTTGCACAAATTTATGAACTTCAAAACATACAAACCGGAACGACCTAGAAATTGATAGTGGTTAAATACTTACAAAATTACTGATAGTGTTCCCAACTGCAAATTCATCTTGCATCTGCTCGATGTCATCTACGCACTCGTCAGGGCGTTGCTGCCCACCCTTGCCTGTGGATGTTGAACTGAGTGCACCATGAGCGTGGTATTCAGGATTCGACATTGAAATTATTGTCTACAGTAAACAACAATAGTCCAAATATGACATAAAAAGGCAAATGTTGACTAAACCGCTCAGGCGTTTCAAAAAATATATGTCTTAAGCGCTAATGCTGGTACTGTGGATGTGGTTGTCTTCTTCTTCGGTGTCGTGCCTGACCGTTTTGCTCCCATCGTCCTCTCCATTGGTGCCGTGCCTGGTCGTTCCGCTCCCATTGTCCTCTTCGTTTGCTCCGTGCCTAGTTGTTTTTCTCCCATCGTCCACTCCTTTGGAGCCGTGCCTGGTCGTTTTGCTCCCATCGTCCTCTCCGTTGCTGTCGTGCCTGGTCGTTTTGCTCCCATCGTCCTCTCCGTTGTCGCCGTGCCTGGTCGTTTTGCTCCCATCGTCCTCTCCGTTGCCGCCGTGCCTGGTCGTTTTGCTCCCATCGTCCTCTCCGTTGCCCCCGTGCCCGGTCGTACTACTCCCATCATCTTTGGCACCGTGCCGGGTCGTATTGCCCCCGTAGTCCTCTTCTTGGACGCCATGGCTAGTCGTACTACTCTGATTGTCCCCTTCTTCGGCGCCATGCCTGGACGGAGATATCGATGACACCTTTTCAACACAGATACGGAAACGCCGTCCTCAGTCAAATATAAAGGTAAAGTCCTTTAACGTGCCGCCCTTTTTCGAAAACAGCCCGCTAATTAAATGATTGTGTTTTAAATAAATAAAAATACATCTTTTCGCATGCCGCCCTTTTTTCGATAGCTGCCGCCAAATTAAATGATTGTGTTCGAAGTATTTAAAAATACGACTTTCCACAAACCGCCCTTTTTTTCGATAGAAATAATTAAAAATGCATCGTCTCACATGTCGGACTTTTTCGGAAACACCCCAGAAATTAAATTATTCACTTTTAAATAATTAAAAACCCGTCGTTTGTCGGTCGCATTATAACAAGCTTTCAGGTATGAATAATCTTTCACGATTATTCTATTGATTATCGTATATGGATACATCGATATATTCATGCAACATACTTTCCTCAGCGGTTTTTTAACAACAAACCCTTTTCTTATCGCTATTGACTGTTATCATTTACGCCGTCAGAACTCGTTAAATTATTGTTCACGGCTTACATCGCCAATCCTTTTTGCGATATTCTTTCGAGGCGGAGACAAATACAGCGATTGCTAAACAAAAATGATATATCTTAGCGATGCCAGAGAGGTTTGGCAATGCCACGATTTCTGAACAAACATCTATTTTCGATTAAAGTTTATTTATTACTGAGATCCACAGACGAAAAGATATAATAATAAAGAATTAAACAATAAAAGAATGTCACGTTACTACAACTCATTATACAATTACAACAAAAACCTAGTGTGATAAAAATAAAAATCTAGGATTTATTCCGAGGCACTTGACGAATCAGATGAAATATCATAGACTTGTCTCTCACTTTTTATTTGTGCACTGTCTATCCTGCGTGGCATCTTCGTTGCGAGACCTTTATTAAGAAAACTGGTCATCATCTCTACCACTGAGTTCAATTGAATCTCCATAGTGCTTACTTTTGCCCTTAATTTCTTATTCTCCCTCTCCATAACTTTGAACTTTGCTGCAGAGACAATGTTCTCTTTTAGAGCAAGTGTTCGCTCTTCCTCGCGCTTTGTTACTGAGGGACTAGTCGTAGTAACCGATGAGAGACGACGTTTTGGTTGTAGAGACTGGGCTGCAACATGAGAAGGGCAGTTGGGAGGCATGGGTTCACAATTTTTTCAATCTTTAGATTTCGCCGCATTGGTTCCCAATACCTTTCGAAATAGAAGGGATCAAATTGTCGTCCTTCATGATCATACGATACGACAGAGAAACCACCTGAGTTCCAATTTAATAATTCGTCCCTGTAGCGATCAGGCCAATTCACGTTTCTGCCCCCACCACTATTCATCTTTTTTCTCACTTCCAAAGGCTTGTTGGGGATAGACTGCCCCAAGCCAGATTGTAGGAGAACTCGACTACCTTGCTGCAACTCGGCTTCAAAATTGCAGAATAGCCACAAATCGCAGTCAGACAATCTTGCAGCATCCGCAACAACGTCTTTATCATCGTCCTCCCCATCTCCATAAGGTCTCCAAAAAACCTGTACATTGGTAATTCTTTTTAATAACGAATGACAAATATATTAAAATTTATTTACGCATGATATGGCAACAACGATATGTACTACGAAAGACAATCCTGCAGCGATGAATACTTAAGAATGCTGAACATTACAACGATTTATAATACTCAATGGTAAATGCTGATGCGATTGTAAACAATTTTAGAACGTTTACCTCGTTTAGTTACAGCCCATCTAAAATGGACTTAGCATTATAAACTGCGACATTTATTCTAGCCAAGCGATCGATATTTGGAAAACTACAAATCGGAGGGCCACAACGTGGACGCAATGGGATAATATGTTCCAACGCCCACGCCTAACAAAAACAATATTATTAGTAACACCACAACCTGCAATGAGATTTGTCTACAATTACTGAGTATGTAATCAACAAATACCTGAACAAATGGCCAAAATCCACCAACAGTTTTCGTACCATTACTCGCACAATGGAGTTGACTGTACAAGTGTGCGAGCATAGCGGCACCCCATGCATAGTCGTCGACTTCGTCTAAGTCTGCCAGGTACTGCAACCACATGGAACTTATTCTCGAACCAGAACAATCATAAAATAATGTAAGACCAAAAAAATATAGAAGGAAACCGCACAACTCTGGGTCAGCTATTTCAGATGCACAAGTAGCGGAGTGGCCTTCCCATTTATTACGAAAAAATGAGACTTTCATTGATATAGAATTCATTCCACCAGAAATACATTGACTCCATTCGTCCATCGACATTCCTAACAGAGCCGTGCATTTCTCCCTTGCGTTATAGTTTGAATGCCGTAACAGGACAACACAGCCATCTCACTTAAGGCCAGTGATCCACGCCACATCTTCTAGAGTCATGGTGATCTCAAAAGAATCAAACTGGAATGTGTTCGTCTTATCATTCCATTTATTTACCAGGTGGGTCATGGTATTCCAGCAAGTTTCAAAATATTGCTGGTCCAAAAGGCCACCAAAGTGCATATTTTGTAATTGGTCCTTCTGATATGTACTCAGCTGACCATACCAGGACAGAACTACAGACCATTGACACCGACCTCCGAGCTTTTCACCTGGTGCTCTACTTCTCCTGTGAACTCCCTGTAACACAAAATAACATATTATTCCTACCAATTATAATTTAGTTTCATTTGTACTTATAAATAATATTCTACTAACCGCTATAAATAATATTGGTTGCAGACAGACTATCACAGTAATCGCTATACATATTAATACCTAACACAGTAATCGCTATACCAAAATCGCTAAACATGTTATTAAATCTTCACAGACAGAACATATATATTTACCTTGGTCGCTATTTTCTCCTGTTCTCCATCCAACCTGGGACTTTCTGGTGGGTCCACTGCCTCCAATTGCCTTTCAATCTCCATCTTTACCGGTTCCACCATCGCATGCCTTTCTCTCGCCTTCCTTTTCTCGCCCTCCTTCTCCATCCTTTCTCTATCCTTCCTTTTCTTATCCTCCTTCTCCTTCCTTTCTCTCTCTCTTTTCTCCTCCTCCTTCTTCTGCTTTCTTTCTCTCTCCCTATTCTCCTCCTCCTTCTTCTCATTCCTTTCTCTCTCCATTTTCTCCTCTTTCTTCCTTTGCTTCCTTTCTCTCTCCCTTTTCTCCTCCTGCATCCTTTCTCTCTCCTTTTTCGCCTCCTCCTTCTTCTCCTTCCTTTCTCTCTGCTTTTTCTCCTCATCCTTCTGCTTCCTTTCTCTCTCCATTTTCGCCTCTTCCTCCTGCTTCTTCCTTAACCTTTCCTGCACTTCCTCCTCCTGCTTCTTCCTTTCCCTTTCCTTTTCTTCCTCCTCCTTCTCCTTCCGCCGCCTTTCTTTCTCTTCGAGTTCTTGTTTCCTTCTTTCCTGGAATTCTTCCTCCTGCTTTTTCCTTTCTCTTTCCTTTTCTTCTTCCTCCTCCTTCTCCTTCCGTTGCCTTTCCTTCTTTTCCTCATTCTCCTTCTCCTGCCTTTGCATTTCCTTAGCTTCCTCAAACTCCTTCTCCCTTATTCGCATTTCCTTTTCTTCCTCATACTGAAGAATATTCTGTTCCTTCTCTTCCTCCTCCTTATTCATTTGCCTTCGCCTCTCCTCCTCCTTCTTTAGTAGCCATGCCTTGTTAAACATTGCACTGCGCTCCAAGTCTCTCCTCTTACATTGTGCCGCAGTTTCATCCACTAAATATCTAACATAACTTTGAAACTTCTCTGCATTCTTCTTCATCTTTTCCATCACCTGTGTGTTAATCCTCCGCCTTCTATTTATATTCTCATCAATTTTTTTTGCCTTTGCCTTCTCTTCGTCATCCTTGTTCTGCATCTTTCATAATTCAGAGTTCTTCCTTTGATCCGCAGCCTCAATATCTGATGGATAATCCTCCGCATAATACGATTCCAAGGCTTTTTCCCTGTTTTCATTGTTCTCAATCTTAAGTATATTTTAGTATCTTTCAAAAACCTTAGATAGATGAGACTAGCGGATCACTTCTCTAATAGACAACCCATAGAACGACGGGGTATCTCTAATCTGATGAGGCGCAAACATTGCTAACCTGCACAACACATTACACGATCATCATGATTAAAAATCGTCGGAGTATTTGGGTTCATAAGAAACAAATCGTTGTATAAGAAGCAATCTTCAGATTGAAGAAAGAAACCCTACACGAAACTCACCGAAACGATGGGAATTTGGATATTCCAACTGTAGAGTAAGCAATGGTAACAACTAATACGCAACAAAAGGTGGTTATTATGTTGCAGTTGCGCGTAAGACGGAAACAGATGCTCTGGAACAAAGGGAAAGGATGCTCCGACGACTCCAGATGAAAGCAAAGAATCTCCGGTAGAGTGCTTAGAGCGAGAATGAATTGTTTTGAACTATTTGAATCCTACAACATAACGCTTGCTACATACGCAAACTCTGCGGAACGTTTTGGCGCGATAACGATGGAGGGCAGTTTTGTCCTTTTCACGAACCGACGATTCAGTTTTCTAGAAGGAGGGCATTTATGTCTGTTCGAGGAAGAGGAAGCGAATGGCGGTAAAGGGTACTTAAGTCTTTGTTGCAGCACCAAATTACGATGCAGTATGATGCGGACAAACATCGGGATCCATGCCGGTCTGGATCTTATACGTGGCGCTATTTGGAACCCCTGAACATGAGATCTCAGTACCGACCCTGTTCGGGGGGGGGGGGCAAACAGGGGTGTAGCAAAAAAAAATATTTGGTGTAATAGTCCGGGGTTTGGGGGCAGCGCCCCCGAAATTTTTTAGGGAACATATTCTTTAAAGAACATAACTGAGCGCATCACATCATAAATACTAATACGATGAGAATCTCTACTGCTCATTTTCAAGGGGATCTAATAAAGATACTTGAAAGAACAGGTTGGACGCTATTGAGAAGCATTGATATAGAAAGAAGGTTTGAGAGCTTGGATGCCTCTTTTATGACATCAGACTGTGTGGTGAACACTTTAGGGAACATATTCTTTGCCATGAAAACTGAAAACATAAAGCTAATTCCAATTTCCAACATATATAAATGTTACAGAAAACTTATCTTAGCAGCTTTGGGATGCAATGCACCAAGCTCATTGAAGTCCCTCACACTGCGCCAACACAAAAGAGCATTAGATTGTTAGAAATGGAAGATTGTTACGAGCAACTTTTGATTGACACTTGAGTTGGGAAGGTCGACCCTGTTTGTTTTGAATTCAGGTTCTCTTGCAGTTAAGGGCCGACCTTTATATTTGGGGAGTCAACTCCTTTTGAATATAGTTATGACTTTCTATTTTGAGAGGTAATTGATGTTCTGTATTTTTAAGGGTCGACTCCTGAGTGTAAACGGTCAATTTTTTTTTTGGTCTATTGATGTTAGGCTTATTTATGAGGGTCGACTCTTGGGATTACATAGTCAACTCTTTTTTAGTGTGTGCTTTTTGGTGTATGAGTTTACTCCAGATGGGGTGAGTTGACTCTTTTGAGTTTTTTTTTTGTTGAGTAAACGTAATTAAGAATGTTTGACAAATGAATTTTTGTTTAGCTTATACTCATTAGTAATCATATGAGTAGTGGATTGTATGGCGACAAATTATTTTTCACCGTTGTCATTACAAAATTCAGGGACCAAGGCGAAGGCAGAACAAAACTCAAGAGACACTGGAGGCTCGTGGATCTTGACAAATGGACTTTGAAACTTTCTTTCGAAAAACCTTTTGGGATTTTGAGTTTGTGGTGTAAAAACTCATATCTTTTATGAATAAATAAAATTTAACAATTTTTTGACTAAGTGTTCAAACTCATTTCCAATAATGATATTGGTTTGATTGAAATGATTTATAAAGAACCTTTATATGACTTTTATGTTTTTGAATAAAGCTAAAAGTATTTCACCAAGATTTTTTTTTAAAATTACTTAGTAAAAATTCGAGTGTAACAGTGTTGGTTGGCGCAGGAGGAGAAGGGGAGCTCGTAGGCGGCGAGGAGAAGGGTGCTCATCGGTGTAGGAGGATATGGGGTGCTTGTCGTCCGTGCATGAGGAGAAGGGAAGCTCATAGGCGACAAGGAGATTGGATGCTCATCGGCGGGGCTCCTATCCATTGTTCGACAGTGGCGAAGAGAGAGAGAGAGAGAGAGAGAGAGAGAGAGAGAGAGGTAAACACAAAATGGGAAAGTTACCCTAAAGTGAGGCATATTTAGTAGACCCTTGCTAGCCATTGGATCTTATTAAGATCCAATGGCTAGCAAAGTTGCACTCAACTTGCTCTCTCTCTCTCTCTTTATATATATATATATATATATATATATATATATATATATATATATATATATATATATATATATATATATATATATATGCTTGAAAATTAGGTGCTTGTGGTATGTGCTTGATGGTTTTTTCAGTTTTTTTGATTTTATTTTTAAATTCTAACTGTACATATGTGATCTATGTAGTGGATTTTATAGGGATCAACTCTTGAAGTGTTTGATTCCGATACATAGGTGGGTTTTTATTAGGTTCAGAAATTCAATGGTCCAAAATCTTTGTAATTTTTTGAGACTCTAAATATCATTTTTTCATAAAAAATACATGATCACGGTGTGGATTCCTCGTAAATTGACCATGCCCAAAACATTTATGGAATCAAAACTGTGAAAAAACAATGAAAGAGCATAAAAACCCATCCAGCAGATATTGCAAGCACCTAATGTTCAATCATCTACGCTCTCTCTCTCTCTTTATATATATATATATATATATATAAAGAGAGAGAGAGAAAAGGTCAGATCAAGTAATATTCAAAATATAAAATTTTGTATTTTTTTTTAAAGGCAAGCTAGGGCAAGCCTCATGTGGCAGAGGGATTCTAACCTAGGCCTTCAGCTTGGCACAAAACCCCGCTTACCACATGGGATACCACCTTAGTGTTTTTATGTTTTTAAACCACACTATCTAACCTTGTCATTTATGTATGTATGCATGACATCAACATTTTTTGTGGGCCTTATTGGTTTACAATGAATGGCTTTGATTAAAGCCATGGATGGTGGTGATTTTAAAGCACAAAAAACTTACCATGATGATGGTTAAGCATGTGGTCATCTGAGTCTTGTGTTAAGTTGAATGCTCAAAATTAAATATCGCTGGCACATAGAGATTGTTGTTGCTTTGTGACAATTGCAACATGTAAGGTTAAGTGATCGTGTCTTCAATCTCAAGTTTCTCATGAGATGATATAGGGCTCAAGTTTGATGAAATGACAACTGACATCTTTTTTAATGGGTGACATGTTAAAGATCTGCAGTTCAAAGTAAAAGAAGGAAAAACAAAACACATGTCAAGTAGAGGAGGCAAGCCAATTAAGAAGCAAAATCTACCTAGGGGACGTACCATGCTGGAGAGTAGTAAGAGACGTCTTTTTAAAGTTAATTATGTAGTTAATTAATTATAAAAAAAATTAGTTTATTTTTTTAAGGAGTCTCTTTTAGAAAAAAAAGTCTTGTCAAATGAAAGATTCTAGATTTCTTATTTAGTATTTATTTTTTTGACATGAGTCTTTATATTTTAGGATAGGGACTCTATCTTAAGTCTTTCATTTTATTTATATATTATGATATAAGAAATGTAAGTCTCAATCTTTTTTTTTCTTTGAACATATCTTTTTCCTCCCATATGTTTTTTTCTCTCTCTTCTTTGTAATTTGGGTGAGGTCAAACTTCTGTAGGTTGATCCTTTAACCTTTCCAAGAGTTCAAGTCTTTTTCTTATTTGCTTCAAGACCAAACCATGTGGACAGAAGCCTTGGAAATGGACGGCTTCCCGAGTCGGGATATAAAGAGGGCGGAGCCCATAGTATCAATTCTCTCCCCAATTCCGGTAGTTTTGGGTATCCCGAGGAATAAAACCATGGGTTCTTTTCTTTTCTGAAACCGCTGTGCTGGAATCCGCTGCACCATTTGTTTCTACTTTCTAGAGAGGGTGTCGTATGGAAAAAGAATAAGATGCTGTTCACGAGCCGTCCATCTTATTAACCACGATTGCTCGTTAAGGTCCGTCTAAGTAGGCGGGTCCCATCTGTAAATCTTGATTATCGGGTTAGGGTCGCTGAAAATGGGTCGGATCCAGATTAATTTGCATAAATATCTATGGTCCGTCTAAAATAATGTCAGAGTTACCATTTACCAAAGAACCGAGTGGTGTCAGGGTTATTACGCACCTATGTGTAAATTATCAATAAAAAAAGCCAGTTAAAACTTGTGCTGCTTTCTTTAAAATGAATTTTAGTCTTTTTTTTTATCATAAATATTTATCATACCTAGAGATTTTATATCAAGCAATAATTTCAGCTTGATTTTGAATGTCATGAAATCTCATGTCCTGCACTGAACTTCCCAGCCCACAAAACAAATTTTTTTATCTCAGATCCTTTCATGCCTAAGTTGGGTCCTTTTGCACCCAGTGCTAGCACTTAAAGTTCGGATCCTATTTTTGCATCCATTAGGTTCCGGATCATGCTCGATTCGTCCACAGGGCGCACTCAGCAGTATGCACGGCGCATTCGGAGATCTGCAAACCCATAAGGATTCCCAGATTCCCTATATGGGTCGTTGGAGTCCGGGTAGGCTCCTCACCCGTGTGTAAACTGTGTGGTATGGCACCTGACCTGCAGTGCTGCACGCATCGTGTGATTCACCAAACCCCAAAAAACAAATTCTAGAGTAACCCGAGATTCTTTTATGGGGTCCACTAAAAATCAAAAGATTCCCACCCAAAATGACCAAAACGTTTTCAGGTCGTAGTTAATAGACGCAAATGATCTTTTAACCAGAGCTACTTGTTTACAAAATAGCCCATGATCAAATCCAAAAACCCTACCAGCCTTTATGAATATGAGAGGGGTCTGACTTAAGGATTTAAATTAGACGGCTTAGATTTATCTAAATTTAGACTAAGTACTTCATCGTGAGGGGTTTTTGGTCATTTTAAAAACAACAGTGTTTAAATCCAAACCCTAGCTTTTTCTGGCCAATAAGGGTATTCTCGTTATATCCCTTCAGAAAAAAAGAGAGAGAGAGAAGCATTGTTCAAGAAAAATGCTTTCTTTTTGGGCTCTGTTTGGAAAGTAGTAGTGGGATGAAAATTATGCATTTGAAAAAGTGGATGCTTTTTACTTGGTTCCATGCCGATCTCACTCCTCCATGTTTCCTTTTTCACTGTTACTTTGAAATTAATTATGTTATGGTTCAGGCCTTCAAGCATCCCTACTATTTATTTGTTTTTTTGACACCCGCTTTCCTTATTTTTGGCTTCAAATAGCTCTTTGTAGCTATGATCCGTATCCAATTGAACAGCCATATATTTTCGTATGTATATTATTTTACCAAGAATAATAGGTCAAATTTGGATCGAAGGTCAGACCAAATCCGATCCATTATTTTGAAATTTCAGGTCCCCTTTCTACTAGTTTGTCTGGTTACTTCGGTAATAATTTGACGGTACGGCCCGAAATACCCTTGAAGAACCGTTCCCAGGAAGGAGCATCGCCCTCTGCGCCACCACCATGGCTCAGCTCCGCCTCTCAGCCACCCCTCACTTTCGCTTCCCCGCTACCACCACCACCACCTTCGCCGCCGTTAAATTCTCCGGTCACCTCCCCGTTTATTTTCCGGCGAACTACAGCCTCGATTCCGGCCACGCTCCCGTCGGGATCTCACTGAAACCCTCCCCTCCGGCGGGACTTCGAATCCAAAGTCTAACTCGTGCTGCCGTCGGCGATGACGCCGGAACTACCATCGGCGGTGGCGGAGCAGGAGGGGGAAGGAGAGGCAGAGGCGGTGGCGGCGGTGGCGGAGGTTCCCGAGAGGAGGGGGAGGAGAGGAGATCGGACTACGGCGGGGGAATCTTAGGGCTTTTCCTCGAGGGGTGGCGATCTAGGGTTAGGGCGGACCCCCAATTCCTGTTCAAGGTGTTGATGGAGGAGCTCGTTGGCGTCTCCGCCTGCGTGATCGGCGACATGGCGTCCCGGCCCAACTTTGGCCTCAACGAGCTCGATTTCGTCTTCAGCACCCTCGTCGTCGGATCGATCCTCAACTTCGTCCTCATGTATCTCCTCGCCCCGACGGCGGCCGTGGCGTCGGCGTCTCCGGCGTCGAGCTCCCTCGCCGCGATATTCTCCGCTTGCCCCAAGAGCCACATGTTCGAGCCCGGCCCTTACAACTTGATCCAGAGGTCGGGGACGCTCGTCTACAAGGGGGCGGTGTTTGCGGCCGTCGGATTCGCCGCCGGGATCGTCGGCACGGCGATCTCCAACGGACTCATCGCCCTGCGGAGGCGAATGGACCCTGCATTCGAGTCGCAGAACAAGGCGCCGCCCACCGTGCTGAACGCGGTCACCTGGGCGATCCATATGGGCGTGAGCAGCAACCTGAGGTACCAGACGCTGAACGGGATCGAGTTCCTGCTCGCCCGGTCGCTGCCGCCGTTGGGGTTCCGGACGTCGGTGGTGGCGCTGAGGTGCCTCAACAACGTCCTGGGAGGGGTCTCGTTCGTCGTCCTTGCGAGGCTGACGGGGTCTCAGAAGGTGGTGGAGGAGAAGAAGGCGGAGGAAGAGGTGATACTGGTGGATCGGGATGATGGCGATGGGGATCTCAAGAGGGGTCAGCAGAATCAATACAAGTAGTTGGTTGTTCCCATTCGTTTTTTCCATTTAGGTTACACATAAGGGAAGGAAGAGGAGGCGACAGAGTTTGTGATTATGTTAAATTTGGCTGGCTTTGAAAGTTTGAATACGTATTGAATAAATTGCTGAGTTATTTAAGTGAGAATCAGTTTCCTTTGCTCTCGTGTGATCTCAGTTGGGTGGAATTGCTATTTTTTTTTTATTGATTTTCGGATGGTTTGATCTTCTAATTGCCGCTTCACAGTTGTTTGAATGGTAGGCTGGTTGTTTTCTATTTGAATTTCCATTAGGAAATGTGTTCTACAGGTGGGAACAGATATTCTAATAGCGTGTTGCGGTAAATGATTGTTCATTTACTTGGTCAAAAGGGTGGTAGACTGGTTTATTATATGCCACGAAAGCTTCTTGTCAAGGGAGAAAGATATTGTTTACTGCTTGCGTTATCTGCAGCATTAGAGGTTGTTGGACTTGTCAAACCAAGCCATGAGTGACGAACTGGTGTCTATTCACTTTCGTGAAACCAAGTTAGTATCTTGGCCTATGATCAGTCTTTGTTCCTGGATCAGGGCTATCTGGCAAACCTGTTGCTTGCTGACAGAGATAAACGTACCCATGGTTCAAACTTTATAGACCAGATTGAAGTTTCAGGGGAAGTATTTTACTCCATTCAACTTTGGCGATGTAATTATTCATATCCTTAACTGATTCTTCAGGGTTTCTTGGCAGCTTATACGCAATTACACTTTACTTATTTCCTATATGCAGCATTGGGGAAACTGGTTTTCTGCTGTACCAAGCCTCGCAGAATTATTATCAGAAGAAAGAGAAGTTTTGGATGAGAAATGCTGCAGCTTAATGGGATTGTTGTCTCCAATGTGTGAAAATGCATAGTGGCATGACTTTCTGGGATGGTTCAAGAAAACTAGTCTTCTCAAATACATCCCCAGTGCATCTAAAACGTAATAATGTTGATGACATTTCGTCTGAAAAGGTTTGCTAACTACAGAAATTTAGAACTTATTGGCAAACTTTGTCTCCCATATGTGCAGAACATAAAATGATACTACTGTTGTTTGTTATGCAGTATAACTTTGTTAAATTGACCATCCATGGACAAAAACCTGCAATTTTTCTTGGGCGTTTTATAAACAGGGCTTTGATTCTAATAAACTGAACTATTTAAATATACTCTAAAGTACCAAATTTTCTTGATAGATTGAGGGGTATTATGGCTTTTAGCTGAAAGATGTTGGCCTATTTGAAGTGCATTGGTGAAGCCTTCTTTTCTTGTTTTAAGCCATTTTGAGAAAATGTGAATGCTCCCACGGAATCAATTTTGGCTACATGTAAAGGAAGAGGTTATTCTTGCTAACGCTAGAATCATAGGATTGTAGGCCAAGCCAGTAGGTGCTATGTGTTTCTTATGCATATTCAAAAGGGAGTTTATATTTTATATTCTAGTTACATGTGATGTTGAGTGCCCTCTTACCATTGTATTGTCGGTTCAAGATGAGGTGCATTTGCTTTCTATCCCCCCACTTGGACCAAATAGGTTTAGGGTGCGTCCTGAATCTTTCAGCTACTTGCTCGGGTACTTCGTGGCCTAAATATTTTAAGGTGCGTTGGTTACCTCCTATCTCAAACTTGAGGAATTTGGATCTTGAAAATCAAGGATTGGAGATATACGTTTCTCACTACTTGCTGAATCTCCCCTTATTTCTATCGTCGATCAACGGATTGATGGCTTCCTCTTTATCTTTCTGTCTTTGCTGAACCATTCATTCTGTTAAATGTTTGATGACTAGAGCCCAGTTAACTTATCTCTGCCTCTATTGCTGGGAGCATGCTGCACTCAGTTACAGGTAATAGGGGCCATCTCTCATTCAAATCAGAAACTTGGTACTGAAAAAATGCCAATCTTACAGCGTGTATAGATAAATTGGTGGCAGAGCATGTATTCAACAATTCACTTTGCTTCTACCACATTGAGTTCTGCCGGTTTCTGCTGAGCAGGAGGTGCTTGGCCAGAAGGAGCACGGTGAAGCCTGCATCTGAATGAGCCAGTGTGCGTTGTTGGGGAGCATATGCAAGTTTTGCTGCCAAATATGCTTGAGAAAGAGTTTGTCGACCATGACCTCTTCATAGAGTTGAACAGGAATGCGTTGTTTTCCATGTTATTGCCAGTGCTGTGTTTCTGGTGATGGTCTTCAATCAAGTTCAGAGGGTCCATGTTTGCTACCTTAACATCATGAGAAACAGGAAGGCCGATACAAGTCACCGATCTGTTGGCACTGAATTGATCGTCACTGTTATATCTCTGAAACTTGAGAAACCTAAGATATTGCAAGTGAAACACCTACAATGAAAAGCTTTCTAGTATAAAGAGGGGTCCAGCGAGAGGATTTAGTTCAGTCACATCAGCATCAAAATATCTGTAGGAAGAGTAGAAAACCTATATTTGGCAATGCTGGCATGAGTAGAATCACACACCCGGAGGGGGACGACCAATGTATTCTTGTGTGTGTGTACAAACAAAAAAAGCATGAAAAATATATGCGTGATCCAAGTATGTGGAATTGGCTGTTAGAACAAGCATTTAATCCCCATAGATCAACATGTTGAATCATATAGAAACTTTGATAGAATTCTATAAACGGAAGCGTACCTGAATCCATAGCAACAATCGCTGAAGGTATGATTTTCTAGATCAATATACTTGATTTTCTGTGCTCTTGTTTTCTGTAGCTTCTTCTCTCTCTTAATGGGATGTAGATGAATGTTCAAGTATGTGATCTAGGGACCATGACCCCCTTTATTAAAGATGATAATCACTTTTTGGGTAATTACACTTTAGCCCATCATTAAAGTGTAATTACACCTTAGTCTCTACACATTAGAGCACCACACCCTATGGATACATTAAAGCTTAAATAACTTAAACAGAAATTAATCACTTTTAAGAAAGCTTACAAATAGACAGTTTATAACACATAATTATTATACATATAAGTCCAATATTAGATAAATGATCCAATGTAATTGTAAATGTTCCAACAATCTTCCACTTGGACTATATGTGTAACCTTATAATTATGTATTATTAAAATACCATATGAGCTCAACTTTACTGTCATACCTGAATGTATCCAAAAAATCAATCATGCCCATCAATTATATTAACACAAAATCAAGGCGGCCTTTGTTACATTTGTCGTAACTCGACCTTCAATGGTCACTTGTGCCAACACAATCGAATGACAAAGATCATGATGTGGATGTGTAGCATGGAAATTTCATGCAATGTGATTACAACATGTCTATTTCCAACTGGTCCACCTTGAACCTTATTGAGATCAATCATATACCATATTCAAAGTGTGAATAAACTGAATGACTTTAATTTCTGCAGAAAATTAACTTTAAAACATCTTTACAACATAACAAAATTGTGTCTATAATAAAAACATTTCAAATGCAAACTCCCACTAAAACTGAATATCTTCAAGAGACTTGACACCCATACGAGCAATATGCTCAATAAACAGTTTGGGTGGCAATCCCTTAGTAAGCGGATCCGCAATCATGGAGTTTGTCCCAATATGTTCAATAGACACTTGTCCACTTTGAATTCTTTCTTTAACAACCAGAAATTTGATGTCTATATGCTTTGACTTCATCGAACTTCTGTTATTATTGGAATGCATAACTGCTGATTTATTGTCACAAAATAACTTTAGTGGTTTTGTAATATTATCCACTATACGCAGTCCCGTGACAAAATTACGCAGCCAGATTCCTTGGTTGGATGCTTCAAAACATGCTACAAACTCAGCTGCCATGGTAGAGGATGCTATAAGAGTCTGTTTAGCACTCCTCCATGAAATGGCACCTTCTGCAAGTAAAAAGATGTAGCCCGACGTAGACTTCTTGCTATCTTGGCATCCAGCAAAATCAGAATCGGTATACCCAATGATCTCTAGTTGGTCCGATCTCTGATATGTGAGCACGTAATCCTTCGTCCTCTGTAAGTATCGTAATACTTGTTTGACTGCTCTCCAATGGTCCATTCCTGGATTACTTAAATATCTGCCCAACATTCCCACAATGAACGCGATATCTGGACGCGTACATACTTGAGCATACATGAGACTCCCTACTGTCGAAGCATAAGGGATGTTCTGCATTTCCTTTTGCTCATAATCATTTTTAGGGCACTGATTGAGACTGAACTTGTCTCCTTTAGCTACAGGGGTATCAACTGGTTTATAATTTTGCATGCCAAATCTTTTCAGAATCTTTTCGATATATCGCTTTTGTGATAGTTCCAGAGTACCTCGAGAGCGATCTCAATGTATTTGTATTCCTAACACAAAAGATGCATCACCAAGATCTTTCATCTCAAAATGCTTAGCTAGAAATTTCTTGGTGTCATGCAATAAGCTCATGTCGTTACTGGCAAGCAAAATATCATCAACATATAAAACCAGAAATATATGTTTGCTCCCACAGAACTTATGGTATACACAGTCATCAACCAAGTTCACCTCAAAACCGAACGAGATGATCACATGATGAAACTTGAAATACCATTGTCTAGATGCTTGTTTGAGTCCATAGATGGATTTCTTAAGTTTTCAGACCATATTCTTTGAGTCATCTGACACAAAGTTTTCTGGCTGCACCATATAAATTGTTTCATCAATGTCACCATTGAGAAACGCTGTCTTTACATCCATCTGATGTAACTCAAGATCAAAATGTGCCACTAATGCCATTATAATCTTGAAAGAGTCTTTCGAAGAAACTGGAGCGAAAGTCTCTTTATAGTCGATGCCTTCTTTCTGTGTAAAGCCCTTTGCAACAAGACGAGCCTTATACTTCTTCACATTGCCTTTTGGATCCCTCTTGGTCTTAAAAATCCATTTGTAACCAACAGGTTTCACACCTTCAGGCAATGGGACAAGTTCTCATACATCATTGTCACTCATGGACTTAATCTCCTCATTCATGGCATCTATCCACTTTTGAAAATTGGAACTCTCCATGGCCTGATGGAAGCTGATAGGATCATCTTCCACCATTCCAATGTCAACATCGTTTTCTTGAAGAAATACAATATAATCATCTGGTATTGCACTTCTTCTTTCTCTAGTGGATCTTCTTAATGGTATAAGTTCTTGAGGTTGTGGAGTTTGTTCATTTGGAATAGTTTCTGGAATGAGAGATTTTCCAACATTGTCTTGAGTTGTATTTTGGACAGGGTCAGAGTAATTCTGATCAATACCAACAACACCTAATGGAATATCAACATATTCCTTTTCAAAGACAAAGTCCTTTACTTTATCACCCCCCGCAAACTCGACATCCTCAAAGAATCGGGCATTTCCATATTCAAAAATTGCCTTGGTTTTGGGATCATAAAACTTGTATCCTTTATATCTTTCAGAGTATCCAATAAAATAGCAACTAATGGTTCTTGTGTCCAGTTTCTTTTCATTAGGCTTATATGGCCTTGCCTCAGCTGGACATCCCCAAATGTGCAAATGCTTTAGACTAGGCTTCCTGCCTATCCAAAGTTCATAAGGGGTTTTAGTAGTTGCTTTAGTTGGAACTCTGTTGAGGATATATGCTGCAGTCTTAAGTGCTTCTCCCCAGAGTGATTCTGGTAAGATAGAATGACTAATCATACTTCTTACCATATCCTTAAGCGTTCTATTTTGTCTTTCAGCAACACCATTCATCGTGGGTGAACCTGGCATGGTGTACTGTGGGACGATACCGCATTCCTCTAGGTATCTAGCAAAAGGTCCTCGACGTTGTTCACCTGAACCGTCATATCTACCATAGTATTCACCACCACGATCAGATCTGACGCTTTTAATCCTTTTGTTGAGTTGATTCTCAACTTCTGCCTTAAAGGATTTGAACACATCCAAGGATTGTGACTTTTCATTAATAAGAAAAATGTAGCCATATCTAGAATAATCGTCAATGAACGTTATAAAGTATTGTTGACCATTCCAAGCAGCCGTAGGGAATGGCCCACAAATGTCTGTATGAATAAGTTCAAGGACACCTAATGTCCTGTTGGCTACAAATTTCCTTTTATTGGTTTGTTTTCCCTTAATGCAATGAACACAAATATCATAATCTGTAAAATCTAAGGGATCTAGAATTTCATTAGACACAAGTCTTTCAATTCTTCGTTTTGAAATATGTCCTAATCTCTTGTGCCATAATGCAGCTGAATTCTTATTGGCTAATTTTCTTTTGATGCTATGACTTAAATGCAGGGATTCATTAAATGAAGCAATAATATCAATAGAATAAAGATTATCATGCAAAGACAAAGAACCAGATCCAACTGATTTTGAATCATGAAACAAACTGAATTTTCTATTTCCAAATGAACAAGTAAAGCCTAATTTGTCCAAAGCAGAAATAGAAATAAGGTTACGTCTAAAAAATGGAACAACAAATGTTTCATCAAGATTCAAATAAAATCTAGTTTTCAACAATAATCTAAATTTTCCTATTGCTTCAACTTCAACTTTCTTGCCATCACCCAAATAGATGTATCTTTCAGCATCACTTGGCTTTCGGCAATGGAGACAACTCTGCATAGACACACTGATGTGAGTGGTTGCACCAGAATCTATCCACCAAGTGTGTCTAGACACCGAAGTTAAATTAACCTCAGAACAAACCAAATTAAGTAATGTACCTTTCTTAGCATGCCAAGAATGATAGTTGGTACAGTGCTTCTTTACATGTCCTTCAACACCACAAAAGAAACATCCAGTACCTCCCGGGTTACCCGGTTTCTTTTCTTGTTTCTTGTTGGGTGTTGTATCTGCAGCTTCCTTTTTTCTTTTAATTCCCTTGCCTTTACCCTTTGGGTTCTTAGATGTAGAGGCAAAGTGAGCACTTTCAGTCTTATCTTGCTTCAGTCTTTCCTCTTCCTGAACACAATGGGAGATGAGCTCATTCAGAGACCAAGTCTCTTTCTGGCAATTGTAGCTCACCTTAAACTGACTGAATTGTGTTGGAAGAGAAATAAGAACCAAATGTACTAGCAATTCCTCGGAGAGTTCAAGCTTAAGTGCCCTTAATTTTGAAGCGAGATGAGACATCTCCATAATGTACTCCCTGATATTGCCTCTATCCTTATACCTCATTGAGATTAGAGTTGTCAAGAGCGTACCAATTTCCGACTTTTCGTTCTTGGCAAATCTTTTCTCAATGTTAGCAAGGAAATCTTTGGCTGTAGTAATATTTTCAGACGTAGTGCCCCTGAATGATTCTGGAATGGCCTTCTTCATGATCATCATACACATGCGATTTGATCTATCCCACCTGTCCATTTCCCTCTTTTCATCAGAGGTACTATTGTCTGTAATAGGTGAGGGAGAATCGGTCCTTATCGCAAGGTCGAGATCCATGACTCCGAGAACTATCAAGAGATTCTCTTGCCATGACTTGAAGTTTGTGCCATTAAGCATGAGAATAGAATTTATACTGGCAGTAATATTAGCAGGAGTGGAAATAGCTGAATCAAAATAAAATAAACTAGTCATACTCACATAATTAACATAGTAATAATAATGAATTCAAATAACGGTAAATTGCATTTCAAGATATCGACACTCCATTAATATCCCATCTTTGGATAGGATATTAACTTGTAATTGACATCTTGGTGTAGTAATCAAACATTAACAGTAAGAACATGTCGAACAATGACCTTCCTTTGGGTTGATCTATTGCCCACATGTAATCCGAATAACTATCACATGTTTATTACCATAGGTGCTCGTGTAATTCTGTTAAATATTGATCTTCCTTTGGGCCGATCATTATTTACATTATTACACTTGCATAAAATCCTTTTATATTTTGAAATTAATCGATTTCCACAAGAGAGGTCACTTTGGTGACATGATGTTTCAATCAATTAATCTCAAAATACATATAACTTTTCCAATATTTGAATTCAAAATTATTTGGCATAATAAATTTAACAGATCCGAAATTGATCAAGAAAACAATTAAATTAGCCTTAAGATTGAAATAAAATTGACTTAAAAAGTCAATATATACTTTGTTTATAATTGTTCCAAAATTAACCCCTGTTCTGGAAAAAAAATAAAAAAAATTGTTGGGCAATTTTGTAAAATGTTATTCCACAAAGAATGCGGAAAGGGGTTAAACCGCTTCACGATTTTCCGTCGTGCACGTCTTCTTTCTAGCGAAAAATCAGCAGCAAACTGAAAAAGGAAAAATCCGGTCACCGGTCGCCGGTCACCTTGAGGCGGAAACGGCAGGTCACTGCTCGCCTGTGAGGCGACGCTGGTGGCATTCCCTTCACAGAATGGACGGAATCCTCAGTCCGACGGATAGAAAAACTGAATCCATCATCTGGCCGATGTTAGATAAAAGAAATTTTCCGGTCATTGAATCTTTCGTTTGTTGAAAGAGATATCAGTGTTTCATTCAGCCGATAAATTTTTTTTTTTTTAGCATGTATACTGATATCACGATTGAAGTTCTTGTTGTAAAGAACAGAAAGAAAAAAAATGCTTGCAGTTTCTGTGTGTTACACAAAAAATGTTCTGTACGAAGTTGCAGAATCGAAAACTATGCTTAATCTCAAAATGTATAACCTTTTAATGTTTCTAAATGATCCATTCATGTAATGCTCTGATACCATTTGTTAGAACAAGCATTTAATCCCCATAGATCAACATGTTGAATCATATAGAAACTTTGATAGAATTCTATAAACGGAAGCGTACCTGAATCCATAGCAACAATAGCTGAAGGTATGATCTTCTAGATCAATATACTTGATTTTCTGTGCTCTTGTTTCCTGTAGCTTCTTCTCTCTCTTAATGGGATGTAGAGGAATGTTCAAGTATGTGATCTAGGGACCATGACCCCCTTTATTAAAGATGATAATCACCTTTTGGGTAATTACACTTTAGCCCATCATTAAAGTGTAATTACACCTTAGTCTCTACACATTAGAGCACCACACCCTATGGATACATTAAAGCTTAAATAACTTAAACAGAAATTAATCACTTTTAAGAAAGCTTACAAATAGACAGTTTATAACACATAATTATTATACATATAAGTCCATTATTGGATAAATGATCCAATGTAATTGTAAATGTTTCAACATTGGCAAGATGCCCACGCCCACTTTGGCTCACAGTTTTAAGAATGTTGTCTCTGCTGAAAACCAACAGAATGTGTGTGATCTCTGAGTGTACAAACCATGGTCAACCAGTGAAAGCATGACTGGAACAGAAGTGTAGCATGTGTTCTTCCAAACCAGAAATACCAAGCACATGAAGTAGTACATAGGATCAAAGGCCAAAACAATAAAGAGATATTTTGTGGGTCATACCTGATATGGCAAATGGTAGCAGAGATACTGAGATTAACAGAATTATGGAATTTCTGTGGCTTAATAGACAGATTGTGCCCACAGACAGTCTAACTGCTGCTCAAATCATTGTGATTTGTATTTATAGGCAAAAGTGTACATGTTGCCGTGTGAGAAAGAATTGATTCTGCTTCAGAAAGTCATGTTCAACCTTTTACAATTTTCTCGTCAATTTTTTGGGTCTAAGTATTTGTATACAAAAGACTGGTGAATGACCCTGTCAACTAGAAAAGAGGCTCATGGTTATCTTTCCCAAATGTCTAAACTGCCATTGAGATTAGATCAACGGCTATTTACCTGACAAATGAGAGCTGAGACCGACCTTGGTGTCACATTCAGAAGAGGCTCATGGTTATCTTTCCCAAATTTCTAAACTGCCATTGAGATTAGATCAACGACTATTTACCTGACAAATGAGAGCTGAGACCGACCTTGGTTTCACATTTAGATGATCAGCTGAATCCTTGTCCATGGAACAATATTCCTAAGACCATTGATACAACTTTTATTTATGAAATTGCATTTTCAATAGGTCTCCTTATCACTAGTCAAGATATTTACTGTCAGATTGGTTTTTTACTTGTATTGTTTGATTGCTTTCTGAATTTTCTGTTGTATTTTTTTCGGTCAGAACGATTGGGAAACATAACAAATAATTTATGTTGTCGAACTCCTAAATATTAAGTTCAGTTAAATTATTGAATACTATGAGAGAGAGAGAGAGACCAACTTGCCATACTACCAGTCATGGGTAACTATAATTGCGTCTCAAAATTGTTCATGTTCATGTAGATACACGGGTTATTCTGGCATTTCAGTAGGAAAATCTTTGACTTTTTGAGTGAAAATCAATAAAATTAAAGAAAAAAAATGCTTGTATGATCTGCTGGAGGCTAGGATGTTGAAAGAATTGCATTAGTGATCCAAGCTAGAAAATAACGGAGTTGAAGCTACCCTCTTAAGACGCAGCCATATTGGAATTTGGAAGCAAGACAACAACACAGTAAAGTCCTTTCAGAGGAATAATTCAAGTCCATGAGATGCCAACACTTCCGTTGCAGTTTTTTTGTGATTGATAATTCCTCGAGGAGTCAATCAATGAGTGCCATCATGATGATGCTGAGGTGTGGTGCTTATTGTTCCAAGAATCTACCAACTAAATCTTCCAAACATAGCCATGATTACGACCAGGAAATGAGATCAGTTGGTCGTAGTCCTGCTTGTGTTCAGCTTGTAAAGAGCTCATTCTAACTTGTGAGTAGAATCGGCAAGCCAAAGGCTCATTGACTAGCATAAACTGTTTGGAAACTAGGAGCTGGGATGGGAAGTGGCATTTCAGGAAGTGGCAGTTGAGGTGGTAGCTGTCAAATACAATGACACTTTCCATCCCAAATGCGCTAACTCCCTTCCCAACTCTATGTTTTCAAACAGCCACCAGGTGGTCGTTTGACCAACTTTTTGCCAAATGCATTAACTCCTATCTCTATTCCTAGATTCCAAAGAGGGCCTATCATTTACTTATAATTAATTTATATTATAGAATCCAGGTGGTAGAAGTGTTTGGCCTAGAAGCAATAAGTTTAAAGTTCAAATAATATTGTTTGCAGCTTCGAAACAATGCATTTATTTTGTAAAAGAGTTGGTTTGAGCTTGTTTCGTAGGTCCAAATTCTATTATTTATAATTTTGGCAATTGTATTTTTTATAAATGAGCCATCTCAAGCTTAACTCCTTTAACACGGACTTGTCATGAGCTCAAGCTCAGCTTGGCTCGCCACAAGAATGAGCCAAACTTGACCACTCACTGCTCAATTTGTTCAGCTCATTTACGTTCTTTGGTTGAACATTTGTATGAGGTGTAAGTCCATCCAAATCAGATCCAACCAAAATGTGGATCTACATTGGAGTCCAAACAGAATAAAAGACAATGTGGATCAGATAATTCTGTTCTCGAGCAACTAAAAGGAGTACGATGATAAAGTGAAGCTTAGAAGGTCACCAAGTGAATTATCTAGAGATAAAGTAGAGGTATAGTTAAATAAAGTTATTATTTATTTTGAAAAGTATGGGTTGATGAAAAAAAGAGTATTCTAACAACAAATGCTATCCAAATTGAACAAAAAATATATATATTTTTGACTCTTATATTGGTTATTACTGAAGCTAAGACACAAGTTAAATGTGATACATGTTTAGAATAACATATGTAACAATATCTTATATACACGGTTCGATGTGAAAAGGACAACAAAGAACAACAAAAATGTCAGTCTGACTTGTGATATGAATGAAATCATGTTTCATACAGTCTCACAGTGAAGATCGTAGTTCTTAGAACAGTAGGGTAATGTTTACATGTTAAGGCAATGTAGAGGAGTTTGATGCGGACTATTAAGATGTTCTAAATGATATTATTGAATTTAAATATATAGAACAAAATTGGGTGTATACATTTAGATGTACTTGGTTTGATAATAGGCACATATGTAAGGATGAATACTTTACATGTGTCAACATGTCTCACCTAACATACCAAAAAAATCTCTTTATTTTAGCCTCTCAAGCTATACAAGTACTTTATATTAAAGATCTCATAAAGAGCAAGATGCATGTAATGCTGAAGATAATACTAAGAAATGTGTATGAGATTCTACCATATTTATCCGAATGAAATGAAGAATAAGACAACAATGTTATTAGAAAGATGATTGCAGAGTGGTTGATTTATTACCTCCCCATACCATCAACAAATATCCCATGTTATTACACCAAGAAGATTTAAAGGATGATTTTGATGATTAATTTTGTGAAAGATAAATGTTGCGGCTGAATCCAAATATTATTACCACAACCAGACTGACTTTCGTGCATCAGAAGCAAATCAAGCAACAAAAGGCTTCAGTAACTATTAAGTCTGGTACAATGAAAGGCTTCGTACCTCTAGAGCTATCATACGAGGGTAAGTTTCTTATTTTATAAGTTTATTTTTTTTTATAATATAGTGCTAAATATATTTGATCTAATAATTTTTTAATTTGTTGTTTGCAGACTAAAATAGATAAACAAAAATTGACGATGGGTATATTCTATAAACTAGTGGATCATCTTCGTACCTCCAGAGCTATCATACGAAGGTTTTTTATTTTTTAAGTTTATTTTTTTTTATAAAATATAGTGCTAAATATTATTAGTGTATGTTTATATTTGAATTGATGTTTGAAGTGTATATTTTTATTTGAATGAATGTATATTTGAGGAGGTTGGTGAGGATGAATGTTTAATGATGTTAGAGAAGCGTATGTTTATATTTAAATGTATATACTATAAACATTAATTTAAATATAAACATACACTAGTTTATGTTTATATTTAAATTGATGTTTGAAGTATATGTTTATATTTGAATGAATGCATGGTTGAGAAGCTATGTTTGTTAATATTATTTTTATATTTTTTCAGATTCTCATAAAAGTGCAGAAAAAGGCAAAAGCATTATCGAGTCTTAAATCATAATGTGATTAAAATAATTATAAGTTATCAAACTAAATTCCTATACTGCTGTCATCATCATTAACATTGTTATAATTGTTTATATATATATATATATTAAATTGTCATCTTGAAGTATGTTTGTTGTAGATTTGAAGAGGATGTAGGGGAAGGGGTTGGATATGATGTATGTTTGCTTTTTTTAAGTATTTTTGTTGCAGGTTTGAAGAGGATATAGGGGAGGGGGTTGGAGATGATGTGTGTTTATTTTTTTAAGTATGTTTGTTGCATGTTTGAAGAAAATGAAGGGGAGGAGGTTAGAGAGGATGCATGTTTATTTTTTGAAGAGTTTTTTTTGAAATGTATGTTTGAAGATGAATGTTTGAGGGGGTTAGAGATAATGAATGCTTGAGGAGGTTGGAGAAGTATATATTTATATTTGAATATATGAAGATGTTTAAAGTGTATATTTGAATTATATTTATCATTTTGTTTAATGTAATGTAAAAAAAATGAAACTAATATAAAAAATTTATTTTTGTAGGTTTAAGGCCTATAACGACAATATTCATGTGTCGTCGTTATAAGCTTTAACCCTATGTCACTATTAGAACCTATAATGGTGACCTAATTATTGTCGTAGTATCCTATACATGTGACTTATCACCTTTATAGACTATAACAAGTTAATTATTTTCATTATTGTCTATAATGGCGACATAAACACAAAAATGTTGCCGTTATAGTCTATAACGACAACACAAAAATGTCATCGTTATATAGTGTGTTGCCATTATAAGGTGGGTCGTCGTTATTGGGGTACCTAGTTCCAACTAGATTCTTTGTTGGTGTTGGGTTACACATTAACGGTGACTTATAAACGTCGTTGTTATTACTCAACTAAGGTCAAAATTTGACATCCACTTTTTATCACCGTTATAAACCTATAGCGGCGGTAAATAGAGCAAAAACTGTGAGAAAAGTCACTGCTATTGACCCTCATCCTTGTAGTGAATTTGATCAAAACAACTTGCATTAATGAAACTATACATGGGTTATAACAATAGGGATGGCATAGGGGATGAGTGAAACCCATTCGGGATTAAGAAGTTGTAGCTTTAATCAACAACCAGATAAGTATGATTTGCATTGCAAAACTTGCATTTGAATCTTTCAATTTTTCTTGAATTATAGATTGGGTACATGTGATTTGTAACCAACAGAACTTGTAAAGATAAAACATGAATTATGCGATGCATCGTCCTTTATTTATTGTTGGTGGTAGACTTCCTGATCCCAACGTTTCCCACCTATTTAGAGAGAAAGAGAGAGAATTGTCACAATAATAAACGGAAACAAATATCTTTTTTTCTTATTACAATAATAAACAAAAGCAACTATCAATTCTCTATAACTAGATCTATTTACTCGTTGTTTAGTTAGTATATCAACTACTGCACACATCAATAGTAATAAATAAACGAATGAACAAATAGATATTTTAAAATCAATAATTTTTTGTAGGACCTTGAAAACAGTAGTTATGTCTGGCTAGCATCAAACTCTTGCTTAATAGATCAAAATTTAAATTGACAAAGATAAAGAAACAGGCACAAAAATCATCACTTCCCAGGCTATTTTTCATAAAGGAAAAAGAAAGAAAATATGAATCTGCCATCTTACGTTTGCATTTTTGAAATAATGAATGTGAACTTTTTTTATTAGTTTTATAATCTAGACTTAGAGGGGATTTATATTAATTCATGTGTTTAATTGAAGTTTTTTTTTCTTTTTTCTTTTTCCGTACCTTTAAATCCTACAGTAGAAATTAGAACTTCACGTTATTGTTTTCATTCCTTTGGCACAAGTACCGTGCTGAAACAAAATCAGCCTACAGTAGAAACTTCACGTTCTTGTTTTCATTCCCCTCTACAATTATTTTTCTTACCATTAATTCTTATATTTATCAGCATAGTTAACTGCTGTAATTACAATTATAATAAGATTGGGTGTTGGCATCTTTGGCTGACGGTTACTGAAGAATTCTCCAACTCTAATAAACTAAAACTAAAATAAGAGAATGAAAGTCTCCCAAGTAAAGCAATTGCTTTATATATTATAAAGTACAGTTTCATACCACATGCTTATTGATATAATTAATAAACATCTCATGTTCTTTGTAAACTTTCAGATAGAAGTATCTGAGAGATGGGTCCACGGTACCAAATTTTATGACAGAACTTGGATAAATTAATTAACTTTTTGGTGGCTACTTTAGCAGCCATTTACAAATTAAGTGTTTCAAGGTTGGAAATAAAACAATTACCAACTTGTTGGTAGTGTCCACATCTGTGTACCACTAAACTTTTTAAAAGACTCTTTACCAGGTGTGCCCTCAATGAAATATAGAATTTTATGTGCCCAATGAACACAAGATGGATTAGCATCAAAGCATTGCAGACCCAGCTAATAATCCAACAAAAATCATGCAATGCCCTGCCCAGCTGGAAAGAGTGCCACAAACTACACATGATGAACCTTTGATGTGATCAGACATTGCTGAGTTTCACAAAATTCTATTTATATATCATATTTTATTTTATCCACAGATTGGAAGGTTCATGTAGGATGTTGGTAAAACCCTAAAGGTCACCCCTGCCCACCGAACCCAATCTACCCAACTTAAGAATCAAGGGTCCTATATGTTGGATACAGTGCCGCCATAGGGTCTCACAAATGGAAAGCCAAGAGCCACTAAAATGGTGGGCCCATTATGTGAAATGGAGGTTTGGTTGCATGTATAACCTATCTAATGATTATGTGAGGCATTATCTTCAAGATTAATGAAAAATTAATCTAGTCCTCTATGATTTCTTATACAATAAGACCATGGCAAAGGCAAGGGTTAGAAGAGCAACAATTAAGCTTTAATGGAGGACTTTTGAAGCTCATTCTTGGAGAAGGCTAGAATAGCTCAATGAAAGAGCATGTTTTTTAACAGGTTGAAAGTTCAACCCCTGCTAACGCACATGCGATTCAGTGACCTCATTCATACCGAGTTTGCGGGCCATGGGGTTCCATCCAACACTATACTCAATTGTGTAAGGGTAAAGGAGGGAGGTTGTAAAAAAGACCTAAGAATTATTCTATCAAAAGGCAGCTGTTTGAAAAAATTATGTTTCTATGTATAAACAACGTTTTTATTTTTCCTATATAAAATTTCCCCCAACTACCGCAGATGATGTGATACCCTGACCATATTAAATGCAAAAATATTATGCTACAGCAACTCCACTTATTTGTAAAATCATTGGCATGTGAAAAGGTTTGAATAGGGATTGGACAAACATCGGATAAATCTACCCTAGAACAGCAAGGTCTCACCTCTCCCTTTTCTAGTACCAAATATAGGAGTGAGTGGTTACTGGTAGCTGCCTGACCTGACCAGGCCATGCTCTGAGTGTTCAACCGGCATAGTGATGGATGCTCAACAGAAAAATCCTGCTGAAACACCTTTTATCGGTGACAAAAGTCGCTGCTAATCTTGCACCTTTAGAGGTGTTTCTCTAACGCTCAACGCACGTCGGCTTTGGTCAGGCACGAAAGTGTTCAGGCAGCTACCACTTTTAGCCAAATATAGAGCATAAAACATATGATACTTCAAAAGACGTCCCACCATGAGGGGATTGTATGATCCAGGGTCCAATCTGTTGAGTCTATCTGGCAGATCCTTAACTGGAACCTGGATCCATCTTGAAGTGACCCAGGTCAAAACTGGTTGGGTAAATAACCCCAGCAAAACTTGCTTTCTAAAATGGTCAGATCAAGCGTGTTGGATCCTACTTGGATCATTAGTTGAGTCCATGCGGCTCTCAATTTGGACACAGTGTGGGCTCTGCAAACACATCTTCATTTTTTTTTAAGTGGATATGTTTAGACCATTTAATTGTTAATCAGAAATACTGATCATGAAGAAAAGTCTGCTTTCTTTCTTATTCAATTCTTCATTTATGGTATTAACTTAAAAGATGATGTCTAGATTCACAAACACTGTTCTGAACGTCTACCTCATGCTTGTGCTTGATGAGAGAGAGAGAGAGGCTTTGTGCATACTTCACCTCTCTCTCTCTATATGTGATGAAGCACCACACCAAACCAACATTCCTATTTCCTTCTTCTAGACATGGAAATTCCAATAATTTCACCTCCCTTGTTGCTCATCCTCATCCTCTGCTTCTGCATCCTTCTGATGTTCTACAGATTCATTGTTCAATCATTCATGAAGAGTTTTGAGCTCCAACTCTTCTCCCGTCTTCAGTCTGCTCCCCCTTCACCAATATGGAGGTCTTCCATTGACATCCCTGATCTTGTCTCTGCTGAATTTATTGAAGAGTTGAGGTTGGATCACTACAAGTTCAGGTGGGAGACCAGCAACAGAACCGATTGTGTGGTCTGTTTGCTCGAGTTCGAAGAAGGAGAAGAGATCACAGTGCTTAAATGCAAGCATCTTTTCCACAGGAGTTGCTTGGATAGATGGCTGGTGTATCGCCAATTCACTTGTCCCCTCTGCAGATCATGCCTGTTGCCTGAAAAAATGGCTTCCGAGCAGCAAGAACTGTCAGAACGACATGACGATCGGTTGGTTTTTCGGGTTCCATCCTTTCATGGTGGCAGCATTGATGCAACTTGATGGTTCGTTTAAGCTAGAATAAGAAAGGACATGATGATAGCAACCATAGGTAAATCAGCCAAGTCCAGCGCGGCTAGGTCTCTGATCCCGAATGTGATTTCTCTGTGTAATAAACTAAAAAAAGATGGTGATGAAAGCAGCAAGAGCCTGCTCATCAGCAGAACCTTGATGCTGTGTGTGTGATGACATACAGTTTTTGTTCGTTCTCCTTTTTTCTGTTATATTTTTTGAGGGACACAGTCACTCACAATGAAAAGATGTCCAATAACTTGGTTGCAGCAATTATGTAGCGTAGAGTGTAGACTACCAGAAAAGAAGTAAAGAAAGTCATCCTGGATGCCACAGAAAATGCATAATCTGCTAGATTTCCAAAGTTTCTCAATTTACTAAGCTTACTGGAAATCCAGGAGATTCAGGATTTTCACTAGCATCCATGTTGTATTCTGTATTCATATGCCACTCAACCCCAAGCACGCCAACAGTTTCTGTAGTAGGATTTTTTTTGGACATTTTCTTGTATTCTGGCTGGATATGTCTGCTGATCAGGAACTTCTCATATTCAGAAAAATCTGAATTTTTGGCCTTCTCCAAACATACTCTCATATGCACACTCATGTAATGCTTTTCCATGTGTGGGTGTGGTCCTGGACCAAGAATGATGATTTTTACCAACCTTTAAAGAATTGTTGTGACCATGTCATGAATTTTGAGAAGCTAACCCTATTGGCCCAATTCTTGCCCACCCAGATTGACTACGGGAGTAAAATGTTTGGCCTTAGCCTGACTATGTCACATGGTGACATTGTTGAATCCATTGGATCTTAAGTATAGATTTGGATATTGGATTCAAAGTATGATCATATGGGTCTCACCAGAGAATCCAATGAACCAATTAGTTAGTGGACCCCTTGTATATAGTTAAAGTGGTGGTGGTGGTGGTTATTTAGATAGTGGGGATGGTGATAGAGTGAATCATCTGGGCAGATGGCAAAGCCCGAGATCTCTACCATATGGTAGATGTTGAGGAATGCAAGCCCTCCCTGAATCAAGCCAGCCACGTTCCAAAATCTGTTTTAGGCACCAATAGCAGCTGCCAACAGATACAACACAGTATGACACTTGACATGCCTATGCATACAAAGATAATATATTTTTATGGTTTTAATAATATTTTCAATAGTACATTTTCTGTACTAAAATCCCCCAAAAAATTATTTTTAATCAAATTTCATAATAAAAAAACTGTTTTCCTGTCATGTTTTTCAAAAAAAAATTGCAAACCCACATCTTGAACTGTTCATGTCCGTGTCCTTGTGACATAGCCTACTGAACTAAGATCTAACTGATAGCTATATCTTAACCAGACATGTTACCAAGAAAAAGATTGAGTGAAGCATCTCCAACGGAGTGACATCACAGCACATGCGTGTTTGCATGCTAAGGAAAGCTGGTGCTTTTCGCGGCAAATGCACAAGTTTTGATGCATTTTCGTGGGGTTCACCACGGCAACGCAACCCTTTTGACCGTAATGCTTCTCGTGTGTGTGTGTGTGCGTGTGTGTGTGTGTGTTGGATTCATCTTCCACCGAAGATAGCTCCACGCAGCTATATATCTTCCCCTTGACTTTACTTCCTGCCCCCTGTTTTTTTTCCTTGGATGGTTTTCAGTGGGTGATATTTTTGGTGGAGATGGGGTAGTCCTAACTCCCATGACAAGTATCAACAAAATAAATTGCAAAAAACCGCCAAACTTATCAATTATTTATGAAAAGTCACCTAACGTTTGGTTATTACACTTAGCTGACTGCTATAAAGTTTATAGTTCAAAAACGCTCATGATCCTAAAGTCAATTGGTTGTCATTTGATTTAGTCAAATAAAATGCCCACATTATTGATTTGTTAGGAAAAGACCATGAGATGACATTAGGGATGTCAATGAACTGGATTTTATCCGATATCCCACTGAAATCAATTTAGTTTAGTTGCATTTGGTAAAGCCAAAAGAATAATAGCTGATCATTATAATTAGATGCAGATGCAGATATGGTTTTGATTTTTTGCTACCCAATCTGAGAAATATCTGAATTTGATGGATATTTGAATCCTTTTAAAAATGGATCTGGTATGAGTTCAAATCTATTTAACCAACATCTGATTAGTCCAATATGGTGTTTGACCATATCCAATTCGAATCCTAAGAGTTTACATCCCTAAATGACATAAAACGAGTGGTTTTATTTATTTATTTTTTAAAGTCCAGCTGAGGTTAGGCAGACCCACATCACTTACGCAACATTCCATTGGGTTTTGAACTTGCAACTTCCCAACACATGCTGACGTGCACTAACAGCTCCTACCAAACAAGGGGAGCCCCAGTTGGTAAAACGAGTGATTTTATTACTAAGGAACAACAATGCCATTTTATACATCTGCGTGAAATACATTCAGAAAAAGGGCAGCAAATGTGGCTAGGTGGTCGACTCATAAGACGGCTCTTCCTTCTGCTACGAGTTCGAAGCTCATGCGTGTTCCCATGCATCGAAACTGCAGGTTTCTTGGGTGTGGGGAATGGTTTTACACTGCTAGATGAGCGATCAAGTCTCTCCACCTATAGGTGTCGAAAAAATAGGTCAAGTGGCTTTTTGTAAATAACTGATAAGTGAGGTAGCTTTTTATAAAATTTTAAAAAAATAAATATCTTGGTCAAAGACTAGGGCTTTCATATTTGGCATTAAGCTCAACGGTCCGTAAAGATGGGTGCAAGCCCGGCAATCTAGGGTCTGGCCGTGCTAGACTCCTTATTATTTATTACGTACTATTGCTCTTATTAATGTTGGTTACAACAACAACAACTACAACTACAACTACAACTACGCCTTCATCCCAAAACAATTGGGGTCGGCGATATGAACCAACAAAGAAAATCATTATGGGTCTTCCACATGAATCCTTCTCCTCCATTCATTTCTATCAAATGCCATGTCCTCGGTGAGGTTCAAAGCATTCATATCCTTTCTTATCACCTCTATCCATGTCTTCTTAGGCCTACCCCGACCTCTTTTAACTAATATATTTTTCCATTTCTCAATCCTTCTAACTGAAGCATCATTAGGCCTTCATCGAATATGTCCAAACCACCGTAAACAATTCTCTCTCATCTTATTTTCAATGGGTGCAACGCCTACCTTCTTACGTATCTCCTCGTTCCGAATCTTATCTTTTATTGTATTTTCACACATCCATCTCAGCATACGCATCTCAGCTACACTCATTTTTTGAATATGATGTCTCTTGGCAGCCCAACATTCCGTACTATATAGTAAAGTGGGCCTAATAGTCGTCCTATAAAACTTTCCCTTCAACCGCAATGGCATTCTACGATCGCACAACACTCCAGTTGCACTTTTCCATTTCATTCACCCAACCTTTATCCTATGATTTACATCTCCATCAATTTCTCCATATTATTAATGTTGGTTAGATCAGGAAAAAATCCCTCATTCCATTTGGCAGGTCTCTTGTTGGCAAAACTCTTAGATCCCTGCTCCTGCCCATTAAGGAATAGAACGGGTCAGGTTTGGTTCGAACCCAGGTGAAACTAGACCTGGCCCCGATTTTGGGTATGGTATCGGGTTCAGACCTGGGTCTAATCAGATTTATCATAAGAAAAACCATACCCAGACTCGAAAATAACTACATGAACCAGACCCAGGCCATACCCCGTAAAATACTATTTTTTATCATTTTTACATTGAAAAATTGAGGGTTTTAATTGGAACTCAGATCAGGTCCAGGTCTGGTATAAATTTTCATAAGCTACACCTGGATCCATGTATTAATCCGACCTTCGGGACCAGACCGGGCGGGGTCTTAATCGAGTCTTCTTGTTTATCGCCATATATACCTGGAACCTGTGGGGTTTGGTACGGGTCGGGTCCAGGTAAACCCAACACGTTGACACCCCTAACAGGGAGTTTACTTAGCTTTGATCTTGTAGTAAGGAACATCTTGAATTTTGAACCATGATCAATCTTATATCAGGTGACAAACTATGGTCGCCCTTAACCAAGAAGGCAGAGTCTCTGTAGGCATCTTAGACTTTATTTACGTAGTGTATTTTATTGGCCTTAATTAAGAGCTTCCCAACTTGCTCGTGGTAAAGCAAGTCTGGTTGGGTAGCTAACTTGTAAATGCAGCCTTATTACATGTTTTGCATTACTTGTGCAGGCTCACCTGCATGCGTGATTTTGATGTTTTAACAGCCGTATAACCCTCTCTCATTTGCTTTTCTTAATTGATAGTAAATGGATGATGTTGTTGGTAGGTTACATGTCCCCTCAGTATAATGGCTCCCCCATTGTTTGGTCAATAAAACAGTTGTAAGGATCTAGTCCCGTGAACCAGAAAATTTGTAATAATATAAATTGGCAATAATATCATTTAAGAAAGGTAGGAAAACAAAAATATATCTTCTTGAAATGATAAACATAACTTATATTCACATATGGAAAACGAGCCAAACAAACTGAACTGAGGGTGTTCGAGCTTGATCACTTGATTATTATGTTGAGCTGAGACGAGACGAGCTTGAGCTCATGAAAAGCCCGAAGCTGGACAAGCTGAGCAGCGAGCAAACTCATTTATGAAAAGCATGTTTTTTAGAAATTGAAAACAATACAATTTGAATCCTAAACCCTACTAAGCCAAGCTCAAACTAGCCCATTTACAGAATAAATAATTGTTTAAAACTTGTAAGCAATAGGATTTGAACTCTAAACTTATTGCTTGCAGGCCAAACACTTCAACCATATTCATTCTGTAATATAAAATACATTTAGTATTAATAAATGAGCCTATATATATATATATATGAGCCTAGCCGAGATGAATATTGGTTGTTCATGCTCGAGCTTGTGGAGCCTATATATTTCATGAATTCGAAGGGACTCTTTACGAGACGATCATGAGCTGAGACACGAGTGGCTAATCTAATTTCCCAGCCCTAAGGGTCAGCACACCTGGCTAGATGGATCGGCTGAAGGCATTCCAACTTGAAGAACTTCACGAGTTTGATATCCAGTGCAAGGAGAAGATGTTACTAGCAGGCAAAAGACAGGGTACCTTGAGGTTTTACATCTACGAGGTGCAATTAGCGAAAGGATTATTGAGGTCCCTAGAGAGGAATGCCTGTGAATCCATACCAAATTGCCCTAACGCGAATGCTTTAATGTCCTTCATCATAATTAAGAAAAGAAACACATAGCTAGCTTGTGTTTGGGTAGGGCAGTGAATTGGCTAATAGATGAAAGCCTAATGCTAGCTTTCAATGAAACCGATGGCATCAATGTTGATCAAGAGGTTTCGAACTTGAAGTAATTATTATGAGAAACTAAAGAAGTATAATATATGCATAATATAAATTTATGGAGCAACCAGAAGTAAGGAATAATCGCTTTTCCTTTCATAAATCTAGCATGGACAAATGCTGCCAACTTTACTACATTTTGGACAAAACACTGTGCTAGTGCTACCATTGAATCATAGCAAACATGTGTAAGGTGGCAATCAATTAAGAATCATTGTAGAATTTGCTATTGCTGATTCATGTTAACCTCGGAAAGAGATGCTGGAGAAAATAATCAAACCATTTTAGTATATATAATTAACCAAAAACGATGTTTAATTATCAGAACATTTTAGTCATGACATACTTACTTGAAAACAGAATTCAAAATTAATGACAGTAATATAATGTCAAAACCAAGAATCACCAGAAATGCTCAAAGGAATTTAAAATTATGCCAAACTTCCCAAATATGGAAGCTGCCCAGTGTATGAAAATTGTTTAATACTAACCCCAATATATGATTCAAGAAAAGTTATTGCTTTACTTTTTTTTTTTTATGAGGAACCCTAACCCAAGCAACGAAAACCCCGGGTGGGGCTCCATAACCACCCTGCCTTACCTGACCCACCTCTGAAAGCTATGAATAATCCAAAAGCACCAATAGGGTTTGCTCTGGTGCCTTCATCTCAGCACCCTCAAAACCATCCTGCTGGCCACACGGGCGACCCTCTGCGGTGGTATTGCTTTACCACTTATATACATCAGTGTCAACTATAACTATAACAATTAACGCGCGCTATCGCATATCTTCTACAAATGCACATTCCTTTGTGAGGTCCACTGGGATGTAGACATAAAGGTCCTTATGACAGCAACTTGGTTTACGTTCGAGTGTAGAAAATTCTTTCTTTCTAGTTTCTACTGTTCTCAAACCTAACTAGGCAAGCTAGCTTTTGTTGCTTGTATTAGACTCCCAAAGTTTTCAATCTGAGTTTGAGAAAGTTTTGTGTGTGCAATGTATTATGTATGAAAGGATTACTAATAATCCAACTAATGGACTACGACCACCGGGGCTTGCCAGCGGGGTGGTTGTGTGAGTGTTGAGATGAAAGCACCAGATCAAACCCTACTGGACGTACATGGGTGTGTTCATGGTTTTCAAAGACAGGGCAGGTAAGGCAGTGGGGTCATGGCCCCCACCCACGGTTCCCCTCGCTTCAGTGATGATTCCTCGTCATAAAAAAGATAATCCAACTAGTTGACTATGCTTAAAGAGTGATTACACCAACACTCTGTGCCAGGTATATTACACCCCACAAAATGGTGTCCCTGTGACATAGCCCCCCCCCACGAATAATAACCATCAAATCATCTATTTGACATGCCATCTTTGCTACTTCATAAATTTTGTAACGATAAGGGTGTGTTTGAATTGCGGACGTAGTGCACAGGATGCACCGGGAGGTCCATGCATGTCCGTGAACAGGATAGGGCTCATTCTCCTGTCCTGTCCTGTCCATGCGCTCCAAAAATAAATGTTTTTTTTTGTGTGTGTGTGTGTGTGTTTTGTCGGAGAGTGGTCGTTCTCCTCTGTTCCATGGGGGGGGGGGCAAGGAACAGCGCAGACGTCAAATAAGTGTCCGCAGAACCCACCAATAGTGCAGGGTATTCGTAGTATCCAGTATACAGGATAATAAAACTAATTTGGATTCCACTATTTCGTCAATTTGTTGATGAAGAGGGGTTGTTGTCACTACAAGAAAAAACGTTAATTAACGACGGACTTTTCTGTCTCAAATTAGCGACGGATTAGCTAGAGTCGTCGCTAAAATTGAAATTAAATGTGGGATTAGTGACGGAAAAATTATGTCGCAAACACCATCGCTAATTAGCGAGGGATTAGCGTCGGATTACATTCCGTCATAAACTACATCGCAACTTAGCGACGGATGAGCGACGAATTTTTTTCATCGCTACTCCATCTCTAATTAGCGACGGTGTTTGCGACATAATTTTTTCGTCTCTAATCCTTCGCTAATTTTTTATGTAAGCTCGTCTAACGCGCGAAATTCTCTCTCTCTCTTTGTCTTTCCTCTCTCTCTCTCTTTGATTACCCCCAAACCCTAATCGTCCGCCGCTCTGTCGCTCGCCCCTTTGCCTACGACGACCCTCCCTGCATCCGGCAACCTTCTATGTCGTCGGCAGCCCATGCTGAAGCCACCCCGCCGCTGCTCCCTTCCCTGAGCCCTGATCCTCGCCTCATCGGAGGCCACACCCAAATCGGGTTCTCTCTCATCGTCGCCCCCGCTCTCTGACGACCCCCCGCCCCCCTCTTTTATTTTCGACAGGGGTCGATGCCCCTACCCCTCTTTTTATTCTCTGCAGAGGTCGATGCTCCTGCCCCTCTTTTATTTTCGGCAGGGGCCGATGCTCCTGCCCCTCTCTCGCCCCCGCCCTTTCTCTCGCCCTTTCTCACCTTGTTCACTTGATGTAACCCCAGCCTCTGCCTCACTCCACAGCCGACCCGCAATCAGATCCCCTTCGCCGGTGAGTCTGCAAGTATACTCTCTCTCTCTCTCTCTCTCTCTCTCTCTCTCTCTCTCTCTCTCTCTCTCTCTCTCTCTCTGCCAAGCGGTGGCGGAGCCCATGCTGCCTCTTGATGAGTTGCTACCTCTGTCGTATATAAATGTGCTTTGCAGGTGCGTAGCTGCGTTAATTGCGAGATGCGTAGTGCTAAGCATCACATGCGGTTAAAAATGCAATACAAAAAGAAATAAGCAAAAAAAGCAAAGGCAATAGCATGCAAATCGAGTAAATACCCGTGGTGAGTAAGTGATGCATGCACATCACAGGTTATTTAATTTCTTGGATGCAACATTTTTCTGTTTACACACTCACTTAGTTGTGGATATCTAGGACTATTTTGATGGAGTTCGAAGATCATGCTGAGCATGATTTTAATGTATGAAAATAGAAGTGCTCTTATTTTTGGAGTTCGGATTGCATGCTAGTCATGGTAGTAGTTAGCGGGATATTGGAGTATGTTTGTTGCAGTTACATGTTTGACATTATTTTGATATGAATGATTTGAATATATTACAATGTTTTATGTGACTCTATTCATGTTTGCATGAAGTTATTTTCAATTTGATTATGCATTTCATGTGAAATTCTATCATGAAAACATGCTTCAAATGAATGTATTGTGTTATGAATGGGTTTGCACATAAAAATGAATAATAAGTTATCAATGCTTCAAACATGCTTCAAATGAATGGTTTTGCACATAAAAATATTAAGTTATCAATGCATGCATCATAGTTCTTGTGATTGAATGACATCATATATATATATATATATATATATATATGTGTGTGTGTGTGTGTGTGTGATATATCAAATCATTACATCCACCATAAATGCATGATAAATTAGATATTTTTTCATCATAGCATTCTTATGATTCTCTTTTAATTGGTTAGGATAGTATCTGTAACATTCGTCACCTAAAATGGCTATAAACTGTGAATGAATGTTTCGTAGGATAGCTGACAATGAGGTATCACATGAATATATGGATGGTGTTGACAGTTTTATTGAATTTGCAATGACAAGTATCAGTATAGTGGATCTCACAGGTCGAATTAAGTGCCCCTACACGATGTGTAAGAACAATCGATTTGTAGAACCTCGTGGCATTAGACATCACCTATATAAGAAGGGTTTTGTAAGTGATTATCAGAATTGGATACTTCGTATTGAAGAATTTTGAAACAATTTTGACACAAGGGTGGATGTGGTGCACGATAATCTATATGTGGATTTGATATTTAATGTCGCAGAATCAGAACTGGGTTCTGCTATGGGTCCTAGTGATGTACCAATTGGGGTAGAGGAAGAAGCAGCAAACAATGCAGCTAGTATATTTTATGATTTACTTAGAGATGCTGATGAGCCACTTTGGAATGGTTGCGAGAGTCGCACTATCTTGTCTGCAGTTCTTCAACTAATGAATTTGAAGTCCGAGTATAATTTGAGTCAATCATGTTTTGATCGTCTGTGCTCTATTGTGAAGAGTATGTTGCCTAAGTATAAGAAATTGTCACAAAATTTCTATCATGCGAAGGTTATGGTCAACGCTTTAGGTATGGGGTATCAAAAAATAGATGCTTGTCCAAATTACTGCATATTGTATTTCAAAGATCAAAAAAATAGCAAATCATGTTCGTCTTGTGGGCATCCTCGGTTCAAGTCAAAGAAAAGACGCAATGGTAGCACGAGGTCAAAAGAAGTGTCATACAAGTCGTTCTGCTACTTCTCTCTCACCCCTAGGTTGCAATGATTGTATATGTCTTCGAAGACAGCTAAACACATGAGATGACATGCAAATAAAGTTTGACATGATAAAGACAAGATCACACATCCTGCTGACGCAGAAGCTTTGAAGCACTTTGATCGTACTCATCAGACCTTCACAATGGAAGTGAGAAATGATAGGCTAGGTTTATGTATATATGAATTTAATCTATTTGGGGGTAGATCAACTCCATAGTCGTGTTGGTCAGTATTTGTCATCCTATACAACCTTCCTCTAATCTTGTGTATGAAGCATCAAAATCTTTTCTTGTCTCTATTGATCCCTGATCCGACCTCTCCAGGCCAAAATCTTGATGTATATTTAAGGTCATTGATTGGTGAACTGAAAATATCATGGGAGGACGGTGTTCTTACGTATAATGCTCACAAAAAACAAAATTTCAATATGAAGGCTATTGTTTTATAGACAATCAGTCACTTCCTTACATATGGTATGTTATCTGGTTGGAGCACACATGGGAGGTTGGCATGTCCGTACTGCATGGAGAATACAAAATCTTTTAGATTGACGCACAGAAGAAAGTTGTGCCGGTTTGTTTGTCACCGTCTATTTCTACTTAGTGACCATCCATTTCAATGACAAAAGAATATGTTCTGAGTAGACATAACTGAAATGAAAGGTCCGCCTACAAGGTTGTCTCGCATAGAGATTTTAAGCTGATTGCGAAACTTTTTATATGGACTGACACATGCCCGTAGTCCAATGCCCTTCCTTGTATTTGGAAAAGATCACAATTGGACAAAGAAATCTATATTTTGAGAACTACCATATTGGCCGACCTTATTGATACGGCATAATTTGGATGTGATGCATATGAAGAAAAATGTGCTTGATAACATGTTTAATACGGTAGTGAATGTCAAAGGGAAAACAAAGGATAATCTGAAGGCCCATATGAATTTAAAAGTAATATGTAAATGACCTGAATTGAAACTCAAAGAGTACAATGGCAAAGTACTGAAACCAAAGGATGTTCAATACGATAACGTGTTTGTTATAGTCATGTCTATTAACTTTTTGAAATGATTTGTAGGCTTTGAATCGCTTCGTGACTGCGATGGAGGAGCAGGGCACGAGGCGAGTGTGGTAGAAGGTGGTTGTCAGTCGATTTGCAGACATGCTGCACAATATGAAGACTGCAGCAATAAAAGCATCTGGTGGGATAGATGATTCTCTACAGTGGAAGGGCCATGACCCTCCTACTATCAGGTCAGATTTTTGGGATACAATGTGCAACAAGTAGGCGGGGCATGAATTTTGAAACCGCTCAGCAAAAGCTGCACAAAACCAAGCGAAGATGCCTGATGCCCATCTACACACAGGTGAATCTAGGACTTTTGGAAGCCACCTGAAGAAAATGGTAATGCATCAATATATATATATATAGTCAAAATTATAAGTAATGTTGCATATTTTTTAAATAATTTTTTTATCATTTAACCTCACAGAAAGTAAAAAAGGAGGCATTGTGCTTTACAAGGATGTGTTTGTTGAAACACATAAACGTAAGAGTACGAGAGAGTTCATATCAGAGAAGGCGAGAATGACAACAATATATATTTATTGTATTAATAAACATTATAATATACAAGTTACCATGAACATTGTAATTCTTAATTATTAATCCATACTGTAATCATTACTTTGTAGAAGTCATACAAGCAGCAGATGGTAGAGCGATATGGCGATGACTCCACTCAGCATCCGCCTTTTTATCCTGCAGCATGAGTGACTGCAACCGGTGAACCTAAAAATGGTCGTGTGTTCGGGTTTGGGAGTAATATGAACATCACACCAATTGTTGCCTCCTCCAGCCAAGGCTCTTAGAGTTCTTCCGCCAATATCAACTCCAAGCGTCCAATTGACCGAGCTAATTCTTGGGATGGTGTCCGCCAGCTTTTTAAGGACACAATGCGTGACTATTTACATGAAGCAATTTCTGACATTGTCCATAATGAGTTGTGCAGTTTTTTTCGGGACAGGAGAACTTCGTCTGCAACTACCTGTCAGGTATGAAAGTTTCATGTCATTTGTTTCATGTCGTTAGATTTCAAGCTAGTATATGCATGAATGCATCACATATGAGCATGATTTCGTCACTATGAAAGTTTTTGACTGCCTTATAACACATATATGCATGATTGAATCACTATGAAAGTTTTTTTACAACATTAGAACACATATATAAGCATGATTTCATTAGTATGAAATTATTTGACTGCCTTAGAACACATATATGCATGAATGAATTACTATGAGAGTTTTTGGACAACATTAGAACATATATAAGCATGATTTCACCACTATGAAAGTTTTTGACAACCATAGAATATAAATATGCATGCTTGAAGCACTATGAGAGTTTTTTTACAACATTAGAACACATATAAGCATGATTTCATCACTATGAAAGTTTTTTACTGCCTTATAACACATATATGCATGATTGAATCACTATGAAAGTTTTTTTACAACATTAGAACACATATATGCATGATTGAATCACTATGAAAGTTTTTTGACAACCTTTGAACACATATATGCATGATTGATTCACTATGAGAGTTTTTTTAGAACATTAGAGCATATATAAGCATGATTTTATCACTATGAAAGTTTTTGACAACCTTAAAACACAAAAATGCATGCTTAAAGCACTATGAGAGTTTTTTTACAATATTAGAACACATATAAGCACGATTTCATCACTATGAAAGTTTTTGATTGACTTATAACACATATATGCATGATTGAATCACTGTGAAAGCTTTTTCACAATATTAGATCACATATAAGCATGATTTCAGCACTATGAAAGTTTTTTTACTGCATTATAATAGATATATGCATGATTGAATCACTATGAAAGTTTTTGACAACCTATGAACACATATATGCATGTTTGAAGCACTATGAGAGTTTTTTGACAACATTAGAACACATATAAGCATAATTTCATCACTATGAAAGTTTTTGGCAACCTTAAAACACAAATATGCATGCTTGAAGCACTATGAGAGTTTTTTGACAACATTAGAACACATATAAGTATGATTTCATCACTATGAAAGTTTTTGTCTGCCTTATAACACATATGTATGATTAAATCACTATGAAAGTTTTTTCACAACATTAGAACACATATAAACATGATTCCATCACTATGAAAGTTTTTTTACTGCCTTATAACACATATATAAGCATGATTTCATCACTATGAAATTGTTTGACTGCCTTAGAACACATATATGCATGCTTAAATCACTATGAAATTTTTTAGACAACCTTAGAACACATATATGCATAATTGAATCACTATGAAAGTTTTTTGACAACATTAGAACACATATAAGCATGATTATGATATAAAAGACATTTATTTGACAGCCTTATAACACATATATGCATGCTTGAATCACTATGATATTTTTTTGACAACCTTAGAACACATATATGCATGATTGAATCACTATGAATTTTTTTCTGTCAGCCTTAGAACACATATCTAAATTCTGTTAATGTGATTCACTTTATTGCTAGCTAGTCTATGTATAATTCATTCATGTTACTTTGATTACCTTAGATTAGGTGCATTGCATATAATTTATTTCATTATATTTTGTTTATCAATACTAACCTTTCTTTTGTCTTGTAGGATGCTGGAGATAATCAACGTAGAGGAGCTGATAGAGGCATGGATGAAGAGTCAGATCGAGACAATGAAGAAGATGATGCCCAGAATCTTGGCGATGATTATATTCATGTGTTGAATTTGTTGTACCTTGTTGTTTCAAAAGAAACTCTTTGTAAATATTCACTTGTAAATAATTAAAATTTGGTAAGGATTATAGTGGATCGATAAATTGTTTCAACTACTTTGTATATGTATTTTTTATGTGTACTTTATTTTTTATACATAGGATATATAAATTGTATAATGAGAAAATTTTTATCGATATTTAAGTTTTTGCGATGAATTAGCGACGGATAATATCTATCGCTAATTAGTATCGGCCTCCAATTTAGCCACGGATTAGAGACAGATATTTATCCATCGTAAAACTAAATTGGCTAATGTTTTGCGATGGATTATAATTTGTCGCAAATCTATCGCTACAATAGTGACGAAATTAGCGACGAATTATAATCCGTTGCAAAACCAAATATTTGCGGATTAGCGATGGCCTCACGACAGATCATGGCATTCGCTAATCCATCATAAATTAGCGACAGATATTCTTCGTCGCTAATTAGGGACTAGAAATTTGTGATGAAAGTTATCCGTCGCTAGTCTATCGCTAAACTGTTTAGCAATGGATTATGTCTGTCGCTAATCCACAGATTTCTTGTAGTGTACAACCAAAGAGTTTACCATTGTGAGTGCATGGATGCATTTTCTATAGGATTCAAATGGTGCCGTTGAGCAGTTCAGACCTTTGACAAATCAGATCAATGAAACACAGGTTTGTTTGCATATTTAGGTCAGACTTGGATCTTTCATGTCTGATTGGGTTCAGACTCACATCCAGGTCATTGTGCTTAAGCCTGTTGGATTAACATGAAACTCTGACCCAATTTTATATTCCTTATCTTGGCAGCTTTCTTTGGATTTTACTAATTTCATATCCAACTCTTGGTTTTGGTATTACCATGCATAGACCTTTTCTGAGTTCTTGAATGTTAAGGAGAAACCATATGATTTACATATCAGATCTTATACTTCAAAGCCACATCTTAAGTTGAGGCATCGCAATCCAATTGCTAATAAAGTTAGTACTTTCATAAAAAGATCAATAAAATTAGATAAGTATCCTAGAAGACTTGAGCACTAGATGAAGACAAGGTAACCACCATGTTCAGGCGGTCTTGACCTTACTAGTTTGTCAAAACAACCTCCCCTTTATGAGTTTCATAGATGTGTGCATATATATATATATATATATATATATATATATATATATATATATATATATATATATATATATATATATATATATATATATATATATATATTGGATTCTTACATGCCTGGTTTTAGCCTTTAAGAGTGTCCAGACTGCATAGATTGTTTTCCTAGCCTATGAGGTTGTTTTCTTTTATTTATTCACATGGAGAAACCACTTCCAGGAACAGAGACCTAGCCTCGTTGACTCTGCCTGCCACGCTTACAATCATTTTTCTGGTAGTGTAAAACTCTGTGGGCTTACCTTGCATGATTGGCTTTAGACTTTAGGAGTGTCCGGACAACATAGATTGTTTGCCTAGCCTATGAGGTTTATTTTTTTTATATTTACAAGGAGCACCGGGGAACAGAGACCTAGTCATGCTGGCTCTGCCTGTCGTGCCTAAGAGGTTTATTGAAATTTGTTATTTGACTTGTCTCTTGAGTTCAAAGGAGGTGAAGAATCGTGACCATACAACCATCTTTGGAAGAGGCAATATTTAGTTGCTTCTATTGTGTTGTTGCAAAAATTTCTGAAATCATTTACATTTTGAGTTCTTTGTAAGTTTTGTATGATTAAGGTAATTGTCTATATTCCTTTTATATTTGTCATGGATGAGTGATTATTAGTGATATTAGTTCATGTTATCATAATGTATCCAACATGATTCTAGTAACCTTCTATTTTAATGTAATTCTTGTAAGAGATAGTTGAGACAATGTAATGCCACCTGATTTTTAATTACTTGTAAAATACGTGAAAATTTTAAAACTTTTTTTTACTTAAATCATTATCAACAAATATATTTTTAACTTTGCTAACAAACTTCTGGCGGATTACATTTCGCACAATAATGATTATATTGAATTTAATGTGGATAACCTTTTGCAATAAAAATACTGTAACATAATATTTTTAATAACATGTATCAATAAGTTAGTGCCTAGAAAAGAAAAATGATTGGCTCTCGATATCGCCTTAGCATCCCGCATCTGCTCTGCAGCTATACATCACTTGAAATCTAATAAAAATGGGCAGACTCATGAAAGCCTAATAAGTCTACACCAGAACATGTAATGAGTGTACAAAGCTAAAACATATAGCACATTAATGATAACATAATTCATTTAATAAGATATCCACGATATACATTAATCATGGTATACATACATGATATATTTAAATTAGAAAAACACAATGCATTCATTTGCAAAGTAACTAAGTAGAAGTGATGTGTCATTCAGTAACATGCTTAATATGTTTAAACATAATCTTTTGTCAAGGTCCATAGTTGATAAAAACATGAAACCTCAAAAATACATGCAACATATCATACTAAACATTCTATCATAATCAGAATGAGTAATCACAATATATATCATTAATCTTATGAAAATTTACTTTCAGTATTCATCCTTAGAGATTTACTGTATCTTGAAAACAAGTTTCATTTTGTATCACCTGATCTTGAGAATGTGCAACCTCATAGAGAATTTCTGCCCTAGTCGGATTATTTAGTCTTGAACAATGCACTTTTTACAGAGATTTTACCATCCTAGCAAGTTTCTTGATCTTAGACAATGCACCTCCTCATAGAGATTTACTGCCCTAGCTGGATCACCCAATCTTAATCATACACACCCTCACAGAGATTTTCTTTGGAACAATTCCTCAATTGATCTATTGTCATACATGCATAAACACACTTAAATACTCACAAGGTCAGGCACATGCTTGTATACATTCAATTAACCAAACATAACATTAGCGGCCACAACTTTGCAACACCAACATATATCAATTCAGATGATCACACACAAGGTCAGGAGTCACCTTCCTTAGCTCGATCAATTGATCTCATATCAAAAGAATCTGTTACATAACTTATTGTTATTGTGTTGCAATTAAGTTATTTTATACATGCATCATTCAACATGCATCACATCATCTAACAACATATCATAACATTGTATTTCATAATATTCATGCATTCGTAAATTGAACCTCAAAGCATGCGCACAGTGCTTATCAGAATGGTGTAGCTGAAAGAAGAAATCATACACTTAAATAAATTGTCAGAGCTATGATGAATTATTCAACTCTTCTCATTAAGTTGTGGGGTAAAGCCTTAAGGACAACTGTGCATATTTTACATAAGGTTCCTACAAAATCTGTACCTAAAACTCCCTACGATTTATGGACAGGTAGGAAACCATCACTGTCTTATATGTACATATGGGGATGTCCTGCAGAGGCTAAGTTGTATAACCCCCACATTAAAGCCTTTGATCCAAGAACAACCAGTGGATATTTCATTGGTTATCCAGAAAGATAAAAAGGATACAACTTTTATTGCCCATCTCACTCACCACAAATTGTTGAAACGGATAAGGTAAAATTTCTTGAAGATGGTTCTGTAGGATTAAGTGCACTTCAAAACCTTAGTTTTGAGGAAATACAGGATCCAATCTCACCACCTATTAAGAAAAACACTGAAAGATACTACATTGTTATCCCTAATGATGATGTGGTTGATCACCCGATTGTTGGTGCACAAATCCAAAGTGAGCCTATTATGGACAATGCAAAAGAGCACGAATAGGATGAACACGTTCAATTTGAGCCTGAAGAACGACCTATTTAGAGATCCACAAGAGTTAGAAAATCTGCCATACATCCTGATTATATGATGTATCTTCAGAAGCCTTATGATTTCATAGATATAGATGATGACCCGTTGACTTTTATGGAAGCTGTTGAAAGCAAATAATCTTCGCACTAGATAAAAGCCATGAAAGAAAAGTTGGATTCTATGACTAAGAATCAAGTATGGAATCTTGTCAAGTTAGCTAAAGGAGTAAAACCTGAAGGGTGTAAATGAGCCTTTAAGACAAAAAATGACTCTAAAGGTAACATAGAGAGACATAAGGTAAAATTGGTTGCTAAAGGGTTCACCCAGATGGAGGGCATTGACTATAATGAGACATTTTCTCATGTCTCAACTAAGGAGTCAATGAGAATAATTTTGGCCCTCGTATCTCATTATGACTTAGAGCTACATCAGATGGATGTGAAAACAATGATCCTCAACGAGGATCTAAACGAAGAAGTATACATGGAACAACCTTTTGGTTTTTCTGAAAATAATCATTTGGTTTGCAAGCTTAACAAATCAATATATGGACTTAAATAGGCCTCCCGACAATGGTATATTAAATTTTTTCAAGTCATTGTGACTTTCAGGTTTAAAGAAAACATTATTGATCAATGTATATACCTTAAGAAAAGTGAGAGTAGGTTTATTATATTGATGTTGTATGTGGATGACATTTTGCTGGCAACCAACGATATAAAGTTACTTACAAAGACAAAATAGTTTCTTGCATCACATTTTGATATGAAAGATATGAGTGAGGTTACTTATGTACTTGGCATAAAGATCCGTCGAGACAGAGCAAAATGTTTTCTAAGCCTCTCAAAGATCCTACATAAATAAGATATAAAAATGATATGGGGTGAATAATTGTTCTCCTGGTACAACACTCATATCAAAAAGTGACAAATTGTGCCTAAAGAATTGTCCACAGAACGAAATAGACAAAGCACATATGGGTGCTTATCCATATAGTAGATTTAGAGAAAGCCTAATTAGAGGTAACTTTCAAACTTATAAAAAAATGGGCTTTTTTACTTCAAGAAAATCAACACTAAGAGAGGAGAGAAAGAGAAAGTCTTAGAGAGAACATAAGAAAGAGAGATAGTTAACAATGGGGTTATTTATAGAGGAGAATACATAGTAGCGAGTGCGAGTGTGATGTGAGATGAGTGATCTGAGAGGGAGGTAAGTGAGGGATTTAAAGAATTGTTTGATGAAGAATTTAAAAGATAGTGATAAGGTTTGGTGAGGGATTTAAGATATTAGAAATAAGGGATGTAATGGGCTAGAAAATATAATGGTTTTTTATTTTTGGTCCTTGGATCCAAACTCAAATTCATGCCCCATTTTATTCTTTAGATCCAAATAGGGATCCAAAGACAATTTAGTTTTAATTTGAATCGGATCTGCCAAGTGAATCCAATCTCAATCAAGTGTGTTGATCAATTTGGGTCTCTTAGATCCAAATAAAGATCCAAACATATTGGGTTCAAAAAAATGTTTTGGGTGAGTTGACTTGTGTGGATTTGTTAAGATCCAAACTCAAATGAGTTTTGGATCTATTGGTTCCAATATGTTCAAATTGGGTATTCTGAATTCAAAAATTTGTAGGTAAGTTTTAATTGAATCTTTAATAAGATTCAAATTTGATATTCGATATCATAAATCCAAATCAATACTTGGATAATTTAGATTTACTCTCTTTTAAATCCTTAAAGAAAATATTTAATTTGTTAATTAAATATAATCGATGAATAATAGTTAATTAATTAGCCTAAAAATGATAAATTAAACTGAATGCCAAAATAATTTCTTTTTTAATTACTTCAAAATTCTAAAAATTTGGTGAGTATTACAAACATTTTATGGTCCTAAGCTGGAACAGTTACAAATGTATTGGTTATGCCTTCTTGAATCCATTTCAATCATGAAATGGAAATGATGAAATAAAATATTAGTACTTTACTAATTTTAGTCTCACGCATTGAATTTGTAATATGACACCCTCCTCGCTATTTTTATGTATTAAAGTTGACTAAAATATGATATTATATACCACTTCAATCGCTCTTATTCTTCATGAATTGCAAGTAGTTGGTCTTTGACCATCTCAGAAATTGAACCTTGTGGTTGTTAGATGTGAAAAAAATCAGTCATGTATCTTCCATGGATTGAATGAAAAACAAGGCTCCCCCAACCGCCAGACAATCATAACTAGTGTGTTTTTAACATTGTATAATGTTTAGTTACATGACTAGTGTGTTTGACTCAGACCCAAATCAGTGTTGGATAGAAGTATTGTTGTGCACTATAGTGGAGAAATTGAGGAGGACCCATCGACCAAATTAGTGAAGTATATATGTGGGTGGGAACATAGATTATATCCATTATGATCGTATTTTAGACAACATATATCTATGACTGATGTTTGAAGTTGTGAAGATGTGTGGAATGTGTTGAGTTGTTGGTTCGGCAAAACGCATTGCCTCCTCTGAAAGGTGGTGGCACTGCGTAAAGACAGAAAACATAGAGCACCACTCTGTTAAACAGAACAAAAATACAGGGGAGGACTACATACCTGAGGCAGCCATTGACGGGCTGTTGCGCTTGCCAAAAAACGGAGGTCAGCTGGAGAAAAGGAAGGTGATGGCAGTTGAGGACGGAGGGGGTTCTCTCTGCTCAGCCGGGTTGCAGCCACCACAAGCACAGGCTTTCGAAACATAACCGGTGAGTCGACCTTTTCCCCTCACCCGTATGAAAAAAACACCAAATGAAGGTAAAACTGTAATGTTTTATTTCCTTCTGTTTTTCACTCTGTATTTTCCGTATTGGGGTTGCTCATGAAACCCCCTTTTATAGGCACAAAATGGAAACGGTTGTGTAATTGTTCCCCCTGATTTTGTGCAGGTTTAACGGAAAGAGCATCTTTCGTGAGGGAGCGTTACCCACATCGTGGGTAACCACCAACAACATGGTGGTTTATCCCAACATTCTCCCACTTGTTCCGACGATAAACCCATTAACTAGAAAACTTTATGGGAATGTTCTTGATGAATATATTGACCTTTATAATTTGTTTTGTAGGTCCTTAGTTGAATCTTTAATCCTTATGAGATTAACAACAAAAAATAATGAGAATCATGAACTGAAAGTGATCACTTTATTTATATACATATGTCGAAAAGTGTTTAACAAGCCCATCCTCATTACATGTTCAGAATATAATCCCGGTGCTAGCCTTTTTGTAAGAGGATCAACGATCATCTCTTTGGTACCAATATTAACAATATGCACTAAATGATTCTACGTCCTTTCTTATCAAAATGTGAGGATCTCAATGCCAAGAACATAAGCAGCCTCACCCATATCTTTCATATCAAAATGTGATGCAAGAAACTATTTTGTCTCTGAAAGCAACTTTATATCGTTAGTTGCAAGTAAAATGTCATCCACATAGAACATCAATATAATAAACTTATTCTCACTTTCCTTAAGGTATATACATTGATCAATAATATTTTCTATAAACCCGAAAGTCACAATGACTTGAAAAAATTTAATATACCACTGTCGGGAGGCCTGTTTAAGTCCACATATTGATTTGTTGAGCTTGCAAACCAGACGATCATTTTCAGAGAAACCAAGAGGTTGTTCCATGTATATCTCTTCATTCAGATCCCCATTGAGGAACGTTGTTTTCACATCCATCTGATATAGCTCTAAGTCATAATGAGCTATGAGGGCCAAAATTATCCTCATTGACTCCTTAGTTGAGACAGGAGAAAATGTCTCATTATAGTCAATGCCCTCCATCTGGGTGAATCATTTAGCAATTAATCTTGCTTTATGTCTCTCTATGTTACCTTTGGAGTCTTTCTTGGTCTTAAAGACCCATTTACACCCTACGGGCTTTACTCTATTAGGTAACTTAACAAGATCTCACACTTGATTTTTAGCCATAGAGTCTAACTCTTCTTTCATGGCTTCTATCCAGTGTGTAGATTGTTTGTTTTTCACAACTTCCATAAAAGTTGATGGGTCATCATCCATATCTATGAAATCACCATGCTTTTGAAGGTACACCACATAATCAGGATGTATGGCAGATCTTTTAATCCTTGTGGATCTCCAAACAGGTCATTCTTCAAGCTCAAATTGAACCTGATCATCATGTTCGTGTTGTTTAACATTGTGCATAATAGGTTCACTTTGGATTTGTGCATCAACAACCGAATGATCAACCACATCATCATTAAGAATAATAATATGATATCTTTCGATGTTTAAATTAACAAGTGACGAAACTGGATCTTGTACTTCTTCAAACCCAAAGCTTTGAAGTGCACTTAATCCTACTGAACCATCTTTTAAGAATTTTGCCTTATCTGTTTCAACAATCTGTGGTGAATGAGATGAACAATAAAACATGTACCCTTTTGATCTTTCTGGATAACCAATAAAATATCCACTGGTTGTTCTTGGATCAAAGACTTTAATGTAGGGGTTATACAACTTAGCCTCTGCAGGACATTCTCATATGTGCATATAAGACAGTGATGGTTTCATACCTATCCACAACTCGTAAGGAGTTTTAGGCACATATTTTGTAGATACCTTATTTAAAATATGTACAACGGTCCTTAAGGCTTCACCCCACAACTTTATGAAAAGTGTTGAATAATTCAACATGGCTCTGGCCATTTCTTTAAGTGTACGATTTCTCTTTTCAGCTACACCGTTCTGATAGGCACTACCAGACATGGTATATTGAGGTGCAATGCCTTCCTCTTTGAGAAAATGCGCTAATGGTCCTTCCCTTTGCTCCATCTCAGTAAGCCTACCATAATATTTGTCACCTCTATCAGACCTGACTATTTTAATAACTTTATCGGTTAATTTCTCTACTTCTTTCTTAAATTCTTTGAACATCTGAAAAATATCAGATTTTTCAAAAATCAAGTAGAGATACATATACCGTGAATAGTAATCAATAAAGGTGACAAAATATTTTTTGTCTGTGTAATAGGGGGTAAACGGTCCATATACATCCGTATGGACTATCTCTAATCTACACTATTGTGTTTGGCACCCTCTTTATATGTGTTTATATGCTTAGTCTTTATGCAATCAACACATGGGTTATTGTCGGTAAAATCTAAGGATTTCAAGATCCCTTCATTTACAAGTCTCTTTATTCACTTTTCAGAGATATGACCCAACATTCGATGCCAAAGCATGTAAGATTTATCATTTGTCAAGCTATGTTTATTTTCAACCAATGCGTATTCAGAAGTCAGAGACTCCTGAGTTTGGATCTTTACATTCAATCGATATAAACCATCATAAACTGATGCAAAACCAATTTCAATTGAGTTTCTATAAATGAATAATTTAGAATTTTTAAACTTAAAACAATATCCAAATTTATCCAACTTTAAAATTGAAATTAAGTTTCTACTATATGATGGAATATAAAAGACATCATGAAGATCTAAAACTATGCCTGTATCTAGAGTAATCAAGCAGGTTCCAACACCCTTCACATGTGAACGTATCTTGTTTCCCGAATAGATGCTCTTTTCATGCATTGTTGGTTCCCTTCTACTCAGGAACAACTGTAGACAGTTGAAAATATAAAAAGTAGTACCAGAATCAATCCACCAACTATTTTTAGGAATTTGTAATAAATTATATTCATGAGAAACAAATGACAAATTACCTCTTTTTTTCAACCACTTTTTGTACTTTATGCAACCTTCATTCTTGTGTCCCTTCTTCTTGCAAAATAAGCACTTTATGGGAGCAGAGTCGGATTGCTTGCTTTGGGATGACTTATCTCCAGTTAGCTTCTTCCTAGCATTTCTCTTAAATGCATTCTTCCTTGGTCCTACCTTAGATGCATGAGAAGCCATGTGTGCACTCTGTACCCTCTCCCCTTTCAACCTCTCTTCTTCTTCAACACACTTGAACATGAGTTCATTAAATGTTCATTCATCATTATGTGTGTTGTAAGAGATTTTAAAAGGTCCATATTCCAAGAGTAAGGACGTTAAAACTAAATGCACTAGGAAAGAATCAGAGATGGTGAGCTTCATGTCATTCAGCTGAGACACTATGTTCCTCATTTCTAAAATATGTTGGTGAATATTTTCTCCTCCAGAATATTTTATAGTTATAAGTTTTGATATTAAGGTACTGGCTTTGGTCTTGTTTGAACTCACAAATTGTGTCTCAATGGCATTTAGGAATTCCCTCACTGTTCTGCAATGTGGAATAGCACTGTGAATATTCTTAGCTACTTTAGATTGTAAAAGCAACAAGGTAAGCCTATTCGAGCGCTTCCACTTCTCAAAAGCAATCTTTTGATCAACATTGTTTTGATCAGTGAGGGCAGTGGGTTCATCTATCCTTAGGGCCAGATCTAAATCCATATACCCTAATGTAAAAAGAACAGATTTTTTATAATCACTAAAGTTAGATCTATCAAGAAAAGGTATAGAGTTTGAGCCATCTAAAATCACAGAACTAGAAACTGCCCTATATTTTCAAGAAGCATTCGTACGAGATTAAAACTTTAATGGAAAAAGCAAAAAAATAAAGGCCCTTAATATGCTTATTTTCAGGCGAGTGAAGGGGGTCATCGGAGTCCTACTTTGGTAAGAGCTCCGACACGCGAAACCACTTCGCCTACCGACCATATTCGGTAAAACTAAGGTTTTTGTGAAGTTAGACCATCAACACAATGTACCTTTAGATACACATGTGTGATGTATCTTGACACATTTACCTTATTTTACCCTACTTAAATTCCAAACACAATAAAACTACCTTTGGGTCGTTTATCGTTTCATGAATCTAAGTACAACAATAATATTTGCTAAAATTATATGATAGTATAAAATTTTGATAACATACGTGTATTCGATCACTTTGGTGATATGAATTCACTAAGTCATCTTGTTATCCTTGATGCCAATATTTAAACAATCATTCACTCATGCATAATTACAAATAAATGCATGAACTATAACTCAAGCCAAGCTTAAATGGGTAAAACCCTAGGTCCTTAAGCAGGAACTGATTTGAAAGCACTCTGAACCAGTCTAAAATAGCCCTGAACCGGTTATCTAAGGGTCTAAACCGATTCTGAACCTTATGAACCGGTGTCTAGTATGAACAAAAGTTTATAAAAACCCTATAATTATATGCCAAAATCCTTATATTTTCTTATATCTAAGAAAATAGAGTCTTAGCATCTCGGAACCGGTGAGAAACTGGATGGAACCGGTTAAAAACAGCTCTGAACTGGTCCCAAAAGTGGCTGAATCAGTCTCTGGTCCGGTTCAGGCCAAATAGTGCATGGACCCTACTGGATTCGGGTCAAAATCAGTTCAAAATGGATCTGAGCCAGACCCAACTTTGAATTGGATTCGGGTCGGACCCGGTATAAACCGAATTCGGGTCGGACCCGGGGTTTAACCGGATTCGGGTCAGCCCCAGTTATAACCGGATCTAGGTTAGACCCGGGGTTTAACTGGATTCGGGCCAGACCCGATTATAACCGGATCCGGGTTTGACCCAGGGTTTAACTGGATCTGGGCCTAACCCGGTTATAATCGGGTCCACGTCTGACCCGGGGTTTAACTGGATCCGGGCCAGACCCCGTAATAACTGGATCCGGGTCTGACTTGAGGTTTAGCCTGATTCAGGTCGGAACAGAGCGGGTCCCCACCCAAATCCCAGATCCGATCCATATAATTTTATGGATCGGATTCGGTTGGGGCGGGTCCAGTTCAAGGATTGAGAACCCGACCCAAAAACTCTTAAAAAAAAGGACTGAAACACGAAATAGGGTTTTCACGGCCTATTTCATTTTTCTTCTCTGATTTGCAGAAGAAGAACGTCATCGTCAGCCCCAGCGGTCCAGCAATCCCACGATTGTCGGTGATCCGTAAGGCAACCGGTGGAGTTCCCCCATCGTTAGTGACCTAACGGTCACTTTCTTTCGACGGTGGGGCAAAACCCAACATTGATGCTGACTGCCGAGCTCCAGCGACTTCGATAGCCGTCGGCGGAAGCAGAGTTGGCTCTACAACACCCAGATGGAGAAGAAGGAGGCCACGGGTAGCCGGCGCACCTGGCCTGAAAGGAAACCCCCAAAAGTTGAGGTAAGCTGGTCAAAATCATTTTTTTTACTCTATCGCCCTACGGCGACAGTCGCCGATTGCCGATGACACCATGTCGCCCCACGGTGACCTACTGTCGTCAGCCTACAACGTCACCCCATGGTGACTCCGCTCTACCAAAAAACATTGTCGCCCAATGGTGATAGTTGCCAGAAACACTACAAGAAAACACGTTATTAGCGACGGACGATAGCGACGGAATATTTCCGTCGCTAGTTAGCGATGGATTAACGAGCGAAAAAACATTTGTCGCTATAATCCATGAAGCATATGAAACCAACGATGGAATATATTAGTGACGGATTTTGTGACATATTATTTTGTCGTTACAGCTGCACGATTTACCGACGACTCTTGCGACAAACTTTAGTTCGTCGCTAAGTAGCGACGGACTTGGCGACGGCGTATCGTCCGTCGCTAGTTTCGTAAATTTGATTTACGTGGGCTTAACGACGGATTAAATTCGGCGCTAAGTTTCAAATAACCCTAATCTCAGACAGCTTTTCCTTTTCTTCTTTCGCTGCTCCCGCTGTTCGCCGCTCCCGCCGTTCGCCTGTCCCACCGTTCGCAGGCCCCGCCGCCCGGAGAAAGGTAAAGGACCCCCCCCCCCTCCGCATTTTCCGGCAGTGGGTTAACCCCCTATCGTTTCCGACAGGGGACCCCTGCCCCCTGCCGGAACAGCAGGGGGTCGACCTGGGCAGGGGGTTGACCCAGGCAGGGGGTTGACCCCGACAAGGGGTTGACCCCGGCAGGGGGTTGACCCCGGCAGGGGGTTGACCCCGGCAGGGGGTTTAACCACCTGCCGTAACAGGCAGGGGGTCAAGCCTTTCCTGCTCAGGCAGGGGGGCGACCCCCTGCTGTTCCGGCAGGGGGTCGACTCACTGGCGGAAAGGCTGGGGGTCGACCCCCTGCCCGAACAGGGGGTCAGTTAACTCCCTACGTTCCGTAAGGGGGTTAACTCCCTATGTTCCGTAAGGGGGTCGACCCCCTGCCGGAACAGCAGGGGAGTCGACCCCTTGCCAGAACAACTTTTTTTTTTCGTGGTGACTTCATTTTAAAACAGTGTTTTTTTGTGCAAATTTTTCAACGGAACCAACTCGTGCTCAGCCACCTGTGGTAAGTAAGTGTCAAAAACAATGCAAATCGGGTAAATACCCGTGGTGAGTAAGTGATACAAGTGTATCACATGTTATTTAATTTATTAGATATAACATTTTATTGTTCACACACTCACTTAGTTGTTGATATTTAGGGTTGCTTCGTTGGAGTTCGGAGATCATGCTGAGCATGATTTTAATGTATGAATATTGAAGTGTTCTTATTTTTGGAGTACGGAGTCCATGCTAGGCATGGTAGTAGTTAGTGAGATATTGATGTGTGTTTGCTGCAGGTACATGTTTGCCATTTGTTTGATATGAATGATTACGATGTATTGCAATGTTTAATGTAATTGTATTCATGCTTGCATGTAGTTACTTTCAATTTGATTATGACTTCTATGTGAAATTGTATAATGAAAGCATGTTTCAAATGATTGTATCGTGTCATTAATAGTTTGCACATGAAAATATTAAGTTATTAATGCATGCATCAAAATTCTTGTTATTGTATGACATCATATATTGCATGATAAATTTGATATGTTCTTCGTCGTAGCATTCTGATTGTTCTCTTTTAATTCGTTAGGCTATTATTCGTAACATCATAAGAAAATGACTGCAAACCATGAATGGATGTATCGTAGGATAGTGGACAATGAGTTATCGCATGAATATATGGATGGTGTTGACAGTTTTATTGAATTTACAATGACAAGTGTCAGTACAGTGGATCCCACAGGTCAGATTAGGTGTCCTTGCAAGATTTGTAAGAATAATCGATTTGTAGAACCTCATAGCGTTAGACATCACCTATACAGAAAGGGTTTTGTGAGTGATTATCAGAACTGGACGTTTCATAGAGTAGAATTTAGAAACGATTTTGATCCACGGGTGAATGTGGTGCACGATAATCCATATACGGATTTGAATGTATTGTAATACTTGATACGAATGATTCGAATGCATTGCAATACTTGATGTGAATGATTTGAATTATTTGAATATATTGTAATACTTGATGCGAATGCATGAGTTGTATTGCAACACTTGATGTGAATGATTAAAAATTTTATTTGAATGTATTGTAATACTTGATACGAATTATTTGAATGCATGGTTCGTGGAGGTTACAATGATCGCTCATTCAGTAGTAGTCAGGCCCAACCTTCATCTTCACGGACTCCTGTGATAGGTATATTGATTAACTAATTGGATGCTTGATTAGTTCAAATGCGCATTCTGAGAACTTCTAACGTATTTTTTTACAGATGATGTTTCGCCTATACGCGACCCACCTACACCAGTTGATCACACAAGTCAGGAGCCAACACAGGAAGCAGGGTCTTCTCAGTCTGGCACAAGAAGACTCATTCGACTAGTGTATATCGATAATCGACCGTAAGTATTTCGTTTTCAATTATTGCATATCTTATAAATATTTTATATTGATATTTATTGTGTAACAATTCATGTGCAGCACGAGGTTTGAGCCACAAGAAGTAGTACGGGAGATTAGGAATTCACTTTTTCAACATCTACCAGAACCGGTTGCTCAATGAAAATAGTACCCAAAGGAGGTGTTAGACAAATTGTCGTCCTCATTCACGGTATATAGTTGTTCCTCATAGTTAATGTGTTTCATATTTAATTTTTTTAAGTAATGTCTACTAACTTTCTAAAAATATTTATAGGTTTCGAATCGCTTTGCAACTACGGTAGAAGAAAATGATGCAAGGAAGGTGTGGCAGAAGGTGGTTGTCAATCAATTTGTAGACATGTTGCACACTATGAAAACTGCAGCAAAAAAAGCATCTGGCGTAGTAGATGATCCACTACAGTGGAAGGGTCATGGCCCTATTACTATCAGGAGAGATTACTGGAATGAAATATGCGATAAGTGGGCGGGAGATGCATTTAGAAATCGCTATGCGAAGGCTGCACAAAATCGAGCGAAAATACCCGAAGTCCATCTACACACATGTGGATCTAAGACATTTGGGAGCCACCTGAAGAAAATGGTAACTCATCAATATATAATATTAATTTTATAAGTATTGTTGCAAACTTGTGTACTAAATCTTTTGTCCTTTAACTTCGCAGGAAGCAGAAAAAAGAGGCATTGTACCATATAAGGATGTGTTTATTGAAACACATAAACAGAAGACCACGAGAGTCTTCGTATCAGAGAAGGTAAGAACGACAACGGTATGTATTTATTCTATTAATAATCATTGCAATATGCAAGTTATCATAATGTTTTCATTAATTATTAATGCATACTTTAAACATTATTTTGTAGGAGGCATATGAGCAACAGATGATAGAGCGATATGGCAATGACGCTACTCAGCATCCATCATTTGATCCTGCAGCATGGGTGACTGCAGCAGATGAACCCAAAAAAGGTCGCGTGTTCGAGTTTGGGAGTAATCTGAACACTTCACCAGTTATTGCTTCTTCCAGTTACGGCTCACAGGCTACTTTCGCCGACATAAGCTCCAAGCAGCAGCCTATTCTTTCCGGTGATGATGTACGCCAGATTATTAAGGACACAATGAATCACTACTTCCATGACACTGTTGCCCCCTTTCTCCGAGATGAGATCACCAGTATTGTGCTAAATAGAGGATCTTCGATTGCAGGTCCCTCTCAGGTATAATCACATATTCAGTTTTTTGACTGCCTTAGCACATATATAACTTTTTGCCTGCCTTAGAGCACATATGAGCATGATAGAATCACATATAGAGTTTTTTTATTGCCTTAGAGCACATATGAGCATGCTATAATCACATATAGAGTTTTTTTATTGCCTTAGAGCACATATGAGCATGCTATAATCACATATAAAGTTTTTTGTCTGCCTTAGAGCACATATGAGCATTCTATAATCACATATTTAGTTTTTTGACTGCCTAAGAACACATATGAGCATGATAGAATCACATATAAAGTTTTTTTGAATGCCTTAGAACACATATGAGCATGCTATAATCACATATTCAGTTTTTTGACTGCCTAAGAACATATATGAGCATGTTATAATCACATATTCAGTTTTTTGACTACCTTAAAACACATATGAGCATGCCAAAATCACATATAGAGTTTTTTTACTGCCTTAGAACATATATCATTTATGATAGAATCACATATAAATTTTTTTGCTTTGCCTGCCTTAAAGCACATATGAGCATGTTATAATCACATATTCAATTTTTTGACTGCCTTAGCACACATACGAGCATGATTGAATCATATATATAGCTTTTTGTCTGCCTTAAAGCACATCTGAGCATGGTAGAATCACATATAGAGTTTTTCTAGCTGCCTTAGAACACATATGAATATGCTATAATCACATATTCAATTTTTTGACTGCCTTAGCACACATATGAGCATGATAGAATCACATATATAACTTTTTGTCTGCCTTAGAGCACATATGAGCATGATAGAATCACATATAGAGTTTTTTTATTGCCTTAGAACACACATAAGCACATGATAGAATCACATATAGTGTGTAATTTATTTCATTATATTTTGTTTATCAATACTGATTGTTCTTTTCTTATGTAGGCTGCTAGCGATAATCAACGTAGCGGAGCTGAAGGGACAGATAAAGGCAATGAACAAGAAGACGCACAAAATCTTGGCGATGATTAGAGAACTGTGTTGAAGAAGTTCTATTTTTTTATGTTTCCTAATTGTAATTGTTGAATTGTAAATAATTAAACTTGTTAATTTTAAGGTGGAATGATTAATTGTTGTAGATTCCTTTTATATGGAATTTTTTAGTGTAGTTTGTTTTTTATTTATATGAAATATAAATTGTACAGGAAATATAAATTGTATCGTTCTCGGTATTTAATTTTCAAATAAATTTTTTTTATTTTTTTTCGTTTTTGTGATGGAAACATCCGTCGGTATGTATATAAATCTAGCGACGTCTTAGCGACGGACGTAAATCCGTCGCCAAGCCGAGGTCGCCGTTTAGTACCGGCGGATTGGCGACGAAATAAAGCGCTCGTTAGTCTGTCGCAATTAGCAATGGATTTATTCTGTCGCCAGTTAGCGTCGAAAAAATCGCGACGTAAGCATACCGTTGCCTCGTCGTCGCTACGCTTGTTAGCGACGGAATAGCGAAAGAATGTGGTCGTCGCTAATCTACTGCTTTGTTGTTGTGAAAAACAAAATACACCATCGAACCCTCGCAGCAGAGGGGTGGTGTGGGCCCATAACCCAATGTTGAGTCGTTGGTCTGACAAAATGCATTGCCTCCCCTGAAAGGTGGTGGCCTTGCGTAAAGACAGAAAACACATAGCACCACTCTGTTAAACAGAAAAAAAATATAGGGGAGGACTGCGTACCTAAGGCAGCCATTGACGGGCTGTTGCGCTTGCCGAAAAACGGAGGTCGGCTGGAGCAGAGGAAGGTGATGGCAATTGAGGACGGCGGGGGTTCTCTTTGCTCAGCCAGGTTGCAACCACCACAAGCGCAGGCTTCCGAAACGCAACTGGTGAGTCAACCTTTTCCCCTCACCCGTATGAAAAAACACCGAATGAAGGTAAAACTGTAATGTTTTATTTCCTTCTGTTTTTTCACTCTGTATTTTCCGTATTGGGGTTGCTGATGAAACCCCTTTTATAGGCACAAAATGGGAACAGTTGCCATGATTTTGTGCAGGTTTAACGGAAGGAGCATCTTTCGTGGGGGAGCATTACCCACATCGTGGGTAACCACCACCAACGTAGTGGATTATCCCAACAGAACCGAGACAACCCACTGCATCAATTTAATGTGTCTAAATCAAAACAAAGATTGTATCAAGAGCATTAATGCATGTCTCAAATCACAGTACTTTTTCTGTTTCAAAACTATCCTTTAATGTGAGGCCTTTCTTGTGTTTGTTTGTTTTTTAACTATCTTTAATTCTGATAGCAGGTGAAAGTTTGTGAATCTTTACATGTGAGTTTATCATCTTTGAAGATTCCTTCACATTTGCCACAATTACAAAGCAAATTCAGGCTCTTATATGTCAATTATTTTGTGGGGATTTTCTTCACTTGTGCTTGTAATGGAATGGTGCTAAGAAAAATTGCAATAGATATGTGGGTGGTTCATACCTGTTCGCTTAAAGGAAACGAGTGGAAGGAGAAGAAAGACATGTCAAAAGCAATGCCAACTCTCTGGTATTTTTCCACCACTCTTGCAGTAGCCCAACATTAACCCATCCCCCCACTCATGCTTCCAGACAGTACATCACCTGCAGGAAAAAATGCCATCAATCTTTATTGAAGCAAAGTAAACGGATTAGTTTAAGGTTCGGTAGAAACTCTTGGTAGAGGGGATTTAACACAAGGCTTGTAAATGGGAAGAGTGAAGCTGAATCCAGAGGAGAGTGATCAGAAAGCATACAACTCGAGTGGTAGTATCTGAGATATACCTGTCAGAGGATGAGAGGGGGTAGATCTACCCAATATGGAACGAAACACGGATGGCCCCCACCAACTGCTTATCTCTATATATCCCTCGTATTCCATTCATGACCTAACTACTATCCTGGTTTTGGGGATGGAATCACTTGCTGGATCGAACCCACAAAAGGATAGGTTTGCTCGGCCAGGCCTCGGGTGGTGAATTGAATGAACACTCAACTGCATCATCACGGCAGCGATGGATCGATGTCCAACCTGTCGTTCTCTTCCTTCTCAATAAAGGCGGGGATGGACTCACAAATACTCCTTAGATCGGTTCCCCAAGTCTTTGAGCTGTTAAAGCATTCTTAGTTGATCTGCATACCTTGTTCTCCAGCTATAGGTTTAATTAAGATGGTTCCAACCCAGCTCGCAATACTGTATTTCATGTTTGGGCTTTCGCTTGTTTGGTAGTTTCCGCTTGGCTTCGCTTTGGCTTGCCTAACTTTCTTTCTTTCATTCCTTTTTTACGCAAGCGTGCGGTTTGCAAGCAGATCAAATCACGTCTGTTGTATTTGTAGTGTATATACCCAATCAATGGTCACCACACTTCTCACTTGGGAAATATGCTTCTCACGTGAAAAAACTATTAGAGTGGGGCCCACACGTAACAATGCAGGTTATATGTCCCCCCCCCCCCCCGAACAGGGCAGTTAGCTACATCTCATGCTCGGGGGTCCCAAAGAGCACCACGTATGTAAGCATGTGTGTCTCGTATCCCCATGTTTGTCAGCATTAATTAGCGTTGGAGTTTGATGTGATTGCAAAGACTTAAGTACCCTCTCCTCCATTGGTGCCAAAAAAAATGACGATTCTTGAAAAGGCGTGGTTGTAAAGACTTAAGTGCCCCGAAGATGATTATTTAAGACCCAGTCTCTGCACTGCAGGATTATCTGAGAAAGAAATCTCCCCTGGAGGAAGCCATGAACATCAACCCTCTCACACTCTCTCTCCCTTCTATTTCTGCTTCTATGCACATCCAACAGAAGATCTTACATTGCTCCATCAAGCACCGACTGACCTGCACATTGACTGTTGTGGAGCCTGATTCAGAGTTTTTACCCTTACAGGAGGAGGGTTTGGGGGTTCATCTCAGCGTGGGTAGCATCATTCAACTAAATGAGTTGTAGATCCTGATTCAGAGTTTTTACCCTTATATGAGAGGGGTCTGGGGGCTCTCCCAACGTGGGTAGCATCATTCAACGTGAAGAGTTGTGGAGTCTGATTCAAAGTTTTTACCCTTACAGAAAAGGGGGGTCTGAGGGCTCCTCCCAGCGTGGGTAGCATCATTCAACTTGATGAGTTGTTGAGTCTGATTCACAGTTTTTACCCTTATAGGATAAGGGTTTGGGGGCTCCTCCCAATGTGGATAGCATCATTCAACTTGATTTGTTGTGGAACCTGATTCAGAGTTTTTGCCCTTACAGGAGAAGGGTTTGGAAGCTCCTCCTGATGGTCATCCGACGAAACAAACCTGAGCCATCAAAAATGTTTGTTTGAACTTTTCATCGTCATCTTCTTCTTATTCCTTCTCCGTAAAACACTGTAAAACCCTCTCTCTCTAGAGAAGAAATTAAGGGAGGCAAAGAGTTCCCCCTGGAGAAGGCCATAAACATCAACCATCTCACTCTCTCTCCCTTCTCTCTCTACTTCTGTGCACATCCAACAAACGATCCAACATTTCTCCATCAAACACCGACTGACCTGCACACTAACTGTAGCATCGTTCAACTTGATGAGTTGTGAAGCCTGATTTAGAGTTTTTGCCCTTATAGGAGGGGGGTTTGGGGGCTCCTCCTAGCGTGGGTAGCATCATTTAACTTGAAGAGTTGTGGAGTCTGATTCAAAGTTTTTACCCATTCATATTTTAAGGCATTAGATCTCATGTTTGAACATCCACGCATGTGCAGTCTGCTTTCATCATGTTCAGTTGCTTTCTAGATTATACTTTGAATTCTGGTGCATTTTATATCTATCGATTTGTATGTAACCAGAGCTCATTTTAATCTGAATTTTTTAATGAAACTTTATTCATATGTCTTCATGCTCTCCACCAAAAATCAGATCATTCTGAGTTTGTTTGACCCACTTTAAAAATCAAGATTCAAAACCTGTTATTTTGCACCGTCAGGATTTTAGCAGAATCAGGACCAACTTGCGGGAGTGATTTCTCCCTAACCAGAGATGATCTTTTCAATCCGTAAAAAGGGTTGTTTTCTAAATTGAATCTAGTTTGTTCATACCAAATTTCAGAGATTTCTATGAAGTTTTCATACCAGTTTTTGGTCTAAAACCATAACCCTATCACCCTATGTCATTTTAATGGCTCAGATTTTGATCCATTTTGTTTGAATTTTATTTCCCTAATGGGAGATCATTTTTCAATTATGTAAAACGGGTTCTCTTCGTTTATGTGTCTAGTTCATCCCTGTAAATTTTCAGAATTTTTCATGATCAATTACTATTTTATTTTGATTAAATATCAGATCATTGTATCCAGATTTTATAAATGTTCTGATTTTGGCCCCCATATCATGACTGTTGTAGCACTTCTTCAACAAATCGTTATTTGAGTGACAATATTATTCAGAAAATTGTTGTTATGATTTTTTTGGGTCTCTAATGAGTCTTTATTATGATTTATAGTATTTTTGGGTCTCCAACGAGCCTCACAATGATTTATTTGTTGTTCGGTCTTTTAACTATGATTTATAGTGCTTTGGGGTCTCCAACGAGCTCCAAAGCAATTTGTAGTGTTTTTCGGTCTTTTAACTATGATTTATAGTGTTTTCGGGTCTCTAACGAGACCCACAGCGATTTATAGTGTTGCTGGACCTCGCTATAGCGATTTGTAGTGTTTCTCGCTAAACACTACAGCGATTTGTGATACAAATCGCTATCTGAATGAGGACCAACTTGTCAGGGCTATATCTCCCTAACTAGAGATTGGATTTCAAATCCGTAAAAAGTGGTGTCTTTGTTATGAAGTCTAGTTTATTCCTATAAATTTTCAGCGATTTATATGGTCATTTGATACCCTATTTAGATCTAAAACCAGACCCCTATCAGTCTGCCTTATTTGAGTGACATAGGTTTTTATTTCATTTTGTAAGAGTCATATCTCCTCAACGGAAGATCATTTTCCAAATCCATAAAAAGGGTTTTTTCCTCTATGTGTCTAGTTTATATCTGGAAAGTTTCATAACTTTTTATGCTCATTTGATATTTCAAACCTGTTAAAAATCGAGAAGAGTTATAATTAACTTTCATCCACTCACTTAAAACAGAATAATAACATGTCTCGGTTTTTAAGACATATGCATAAAGTTGCAGTAAAAAATTCAGATTAAAATGAGCTCTGGTTACATACAAATCGATAGATCTAAAATGCACCAGAATTCAAAGTATAATCTAGAAAGCAACTGAACATGATGAAAGCAAACTGCACATGCGTGGATGTTCAAACATGAGATCTAATGCCTTAAAATATGAATGGGTAAAAACTTTGAATCAGACTCCACAACTCTTCAAGTTGAATGATGCTACCCACGCTGGGAGGAGCCCCCAAACCCCCCTTCTGTAAGGGCAAAAACTCTAAATCAAGCTCCACAACTCATCAAGTTGAACGATGCTACAGTTAGTGTGCAGGTCAGTTGGTGTTTGATGGAGAAATGTTGGATCGTTTGTTGGATGTGCATAGAAGTAGAGAGAGAAGGGAGAGAGAGTGAGATGAGGTTTTACCCCTCCCTTGTAAGGGTAAAAACTCTGAATCAGGATCTACAACTCATTTAGTTGAATGATGATACCCACGTTGGGAGGAGCCCCCAAACCCTTCTCCTGTAAGGGTAAAAACTCTGAATCAGACTCCACAAGAGTCAATGTGCGGGTCAGTCGGTGCTTGATGGAGCAATGTAGGATCTTCTGCTGGATGTGCACAGAAGCAGAAAGAGAAGGGAGTCAGAGGGTTGATGTTCATGGCCTCCTCCAAGAGAGATTTCTTTTTCGGATAATCCTGCAGTGCAAAGACTGGGTCTTAAATAATCATCTTTGGGGCACTTAAGTCTTTTCAAGAATCCTCCATTGATTTCTTCTCTAGAGAGGGAGAGAGTTTTACAGTGTTTTACGGAGAAAGAAGAAGAAGTCTTTGAAGAGTCAACATCATCTTCGACTTTCTGGATGGAGGACATGTTTGTCCTTTTTTGAACTGTTTGTTTTTTCTTTTTTGAATGAAAGGCATTTTTGTCATTTTCTCAAACCATCACTTTATGAGAAGAATAGCAAGAAAGGGTACTTAAGTCTTTACAACAACACCAGAGTCCGATGCAAAGTTATGTCAACATACACGGGAATACGAGCCCCATGTGCTTGTATGCGTGGTGCTCATTCAAAGCCCCGAACACAGACGTGGGATTCAGTGAATCATCGAGGGGGGAACATACACCACCCTCTCCACACGTAATCGAGCAAGTAAGATCTGTGATGATGGGGATTGAATGTATATATAAACTGAAGATCGGTTATATACAGTAATGGGTCCGTGCTAAACTAAATGGGGGTTTTCAGCTTCTCCGCTGCTTTTTATGTGGTTCCGGCCTTATAAATGTATTGGGCATAGTCGATTTACTAAGAATCCACACCTGGATCATGTGTTTTTGATAAATAAAAAAAAAATTGTTTGGAGCCTCAAAAATTTTGAACGGTTGATTTTTCCAACTTTATAAAAACCTACCCATGTGTTGGAATCAAACTCTTAAAGAGCTGATCCTTGTAAAATCAAGTACATAGATCACATCTGTACGGTCAGAATTTAAAAATAAAATGAAAACAGCCTGAAAAACCTAATTAGCATGTTGTTCAGCACCAACTGGGTTTGGCACTGACCCATTACTCCGGTTATATATATTATATGCATGACTTGATCCGCTTTAGAGATGTAAACCATTGGGTTTCAGGTTGGATGTGGTCAATACCAGACTAATCAGATGTTGCCTAAACAGATTCAGATTAGGGGTGTCAATATATGGGTCGGGTTTGGTTCGGACCCAGGTGGAACTAGACCTTGCCCTGATTTTCAGGTATGGTATTGGGTCTGGACCCAGCATAAGAAAAACCATACACAGACCCGATAAGAACTACATGAACCAGACTCGGGCCATACCCGATAAAACCATATTTTTTTATCATTTTTACATTGAAAAATTGTGGGTCTTAATAGGAACTCGGGTTGGGTCCGGATCTTAATCACAAACTATACCCGTGTCCATGTATTAATCGAACCTTCGGGTCTGGACTTGGGTCTTCTTATTTATCACCATACCCAGACCCTATAGGGTTTTGTTAGGGTCCTGTTCAGGTAAACCTGACCCGTTGACACCCATATGCATAAAATGCTACAATCAAAATGAATAAAATTAGACGTTTTTAACGAATGTTCTAAAAATACTCCTTATGTTTTTTCTAAATCGTCCCTCATTCATGGGCAAAAAGTCATTTCGGAGTGCCCAAAAGGTTTTTAGTTTTTACAATGAAAAAATGAAAAAATTTGTTTTTTAATGTGTTTTCCAAATTAATCCTTGCTTTACTAAGTAGCCCTTATGTCATGGGCAAAAGCGTCATTTTCTTTAGTTAAACGACAAATTTTATTTTTAACTTGTTTTCCAAAATAGTCCTTTCTTTATCAGATTTTTTCCTAAATAGTCCCTCTGTTGTGGCCAAAAACCTCATTTTTCCTGTACGTAAACAGTTTCTGCCACCTGTTCATGGATGGATTTGGCATGGCTACACAAAGGGCGGGGACTATTTAAAGATTACCTATAAGGTAGAGACTAATGTGGAATTATCAAATAAGGTACGAACAATTTTTGAAAAAAACCCATTGGAGAAAGAGAGAAAAAACGACGGGGGCTGTTTTCCCACCAAAAATTGCAAAAAGATTGGTGACAATTGTTAAAACACATTGGACATCTTAGGAGTTAGTTAATAATTTTTTAGTTCTTGGAATCCTGTTCAAGATTTAATTTTTACAAGCAGATTCAACACAAACCAAGAACACCCATGTACTTTATACATGTCAGACCCAGGTAATTCATGAGTAAGAATGCCCAGTTCAAACCAACGGGGCTCCAGTTCACGTCACCTTGTGTTGGGACGTTGCAAGTTCAAATCCCAATGGTTATCTCTGTATAACAACCGGTAGGCTGCAGCTTGCCTTTCAAAAAAAAACATGCCCAGTTCAACAGTCAGTTTGTGTGATGGGACATGAATGAAAATGAAGAAAAACCCAAGTCATCAAAGCCTGGTGGTTGATATGATGTTGAACGGCAACTTTGCAGCAGCAACATGTCATGTTTCTTCCTTTAACGTCTATGAAATGCTTGTTACGATACTCCTTTATCTCATGAATGTTAATACTCAACAGCAAAAAAAAAAAAAAACTGATTGGTTAATTTTTTTTAATCATGGTTGTAGCTCTAAGCTGATCAGCTTTTCATTTACCAACAGCTTTGTTTGGCATCATAATAATTACGAAAAATGACCTTATTATACCATAAATATGACCTGTTTTTTCAAATGCATTAATTTTTTTTAATTTCATCGTTTGCTCAAAATGGTAAAGATGAAACTTTTTAAGACCTTTTTGTCCTTCACACAAGTGAACCTCAGGAAGTTGGTGCGATATATTGTTCTGCCCATCTGTTAAGACAAAACCTCACTTAAAATTCATATTTACACATATTTTTTACGAATTTAAATAAGCATGCGAAAAATTATGTTATTTATGTGATATTTTTTGTTAATCATAAAATCTTAAATATCTGAGCAAAATCGCATATTTCGTACCAAAGTCGCAAGAAACCATGCAAACATTCATTCTTTTTTCTTTAACTGTCACTTAATTGTATATTCGTATATGTTTTTTTGCGGTCTTCACAAAGTAGGCAAAAACAAGTTTTGTGAGCCTCGTTATGATCGTAACTTTGCAAATATCTCAATAAAATCAGATATATATTTTATACAAAAGTTATTGAAGACTGTATGAACCTCCCTCACTTAAATGTATATTTGCACATTATTTTTTGTAGTCTTCAAGAAGGGCTAAAATACGTGAGCCTTCTTTAATTGTAACTTCGCAAATGATGGAGTAAAATCACATATTTTATAAGAATATAACATATTTAATTGTGTAGAAAGTCACAAAAATTTTACTAACTACCATAATAAAACTGCATATCTAAATGTGTGATGTTTTTTATGTTTGCACTCTTCGGGGGCATAAAAAGCGATTGTATGCAATACATGGTTAGTTTGTATATTCTAGGGTTTCTTTGTAGTCCCCAATTTTCTTTATCTTTCATAAAAATATTTGGTAACTTTTTCGATAATTATTTTTGACCACTTTTTTCGACGATTCATCGATGATACTTCATCTTGAGTTTTTCATATTCATCTACAACAAGTTTTTCGGTAAGCACATCCTTAACAACAAGTTTTTTCGATAATCACAATATATTTTATGAGTTTTTCAATAAGCACATTCTTAACGATGATATTTTTTGATAAACAACATATTTTTGACAAGTTTTTCGGTAACTTTGTTCCTCAATTTTATAAAATATCGAGATTACTAAGCCTAAATATTTTAACATATTTCTATATTATTGCATCATCTCACTTGTACCTCTCTTTATCCTTGATACAAAAAATATGCCTACAATCAATATATTGAAAAATATAAGAATCTATTTTTGATGATTTGATAATGGCTATGAATACTTTCATCTTTTAATGTCTAGAGGTATTGCAAATTTTCTTTTTCTTATATGATACAATTAAAAATTATTTGATGTTTTTTAAGAATATTTTTAGTTACCCAATGGCCGAACAACGAAAGCCAAATGACCAAAGGTTAGCAGACGATGGATGCCCAATGGCTAGTGGATGAAAAAATAGGGTTTATCATTCAAATAGAGATAAAACCCCAAAAAATGGAGATTTTAGGCTCGTCAGGGCTCAAAATCTCCCCATAATGCAATTCCAGCTACGAAAATTTTAAAAAAAAATATGGTGTCACACTGTGATCGTAAAAAACTATTGATAAAAATATTTGAATGTTTGGAAAAAATAAGGCTTACATGGATTCGTAAAATCTTTTTTAAAATTATGGAGACGTCGTTTGTAAGCTCTAACTATCCTTTGCCCGAATGAAAGGTAAAGTCAAAAGAGGTTTTCTACCTCTGTAGCTTGAATCATACTACCACATATTCGAGCATGCAAACAAATACAAAATGTGTATAAACACCCTATCAAAAGATTATATGAAATTAAAATAAACATATTAGGGATCTAGAAAATAATTTTTTTGGACTCAAGGGTCCATTTCACTTTTAGGCTTCTTTTTAGTTTGTTAGCATATTCGTGTAAGTATGAGTTTTCTTTAATGGCGTCAGGACAGAGTGCCAGCCGGGTTAGAGTAGGCTTGTTATGTAGGGCCAACACTTTGGTATCTTATTTTCATATGCCTAGGTCCTAGGGGTCAGTCCCTATTTATAGGACTCAGAACAGGATATAGATCACTGAATTTGGATCTAGTCCAGATGGATTTGAGTCTATCCTAAGTGAGGATAAGACTCATTCAAGAGAGTCTTCTCAAATGAAGACTCATCCAATAGAAGTCCTCCTGCCCTAAAAAACGTGCAGGATGGTTGAAAAAATATAAGGATAAGTCAAATGGTTATCCACACGTTCGACGTGACGGACGGTGAAGCATTTGTGTCATCCTATAGCAGATGGTGTTCCCTTTATATCATCCCACAGCAGACGATGGTCCGTTCTACCGTCTTGTAGTAGATGACAGACCATTCTGCCGCTCCATACTGAACAAAAGTTTGATGAACCATCCCCTAGATGGACGGCAAAATCTCATTTGTCATCCAAGTTTGAAAAGTGCCTGATTTTTGCTAGATACCTACAAACAATTGTTTCGAATGATGTTAGTAATTAGACATCATAAAAAAATTGGTATCTACAACGGAGAGCATATATTTATTGGAAGGCTCTTAAGAGGTCACATTCTTCTTTAATTTTCATGTGTTTCAATGTGGAGTCGGTTAAGCCATGAAGAGGGACTGATCGAAGAGGGTTTGGTTATCACATTATCTATAGTGCTCATTAATTAAAATTGTGAAGGCAAACCAAGGCAAATATAAGTATTTTTTATAATATTTCATATTTATTTATTAGTAATGAAATATAGGACTAACCATGAATGAAACTTTGTTATATATGTAAAATAATGTACTTACGAAAACGTGGAGGAGGAGGTGAATCAGTATATGGTTGTGCAAGCAAAGGCCATTGTGAGGATGGACATTTGGTTGAACAACATGAATGAACTTGAATGTTAAATGGCCAATCGAGTGGTCTGGTAATTTGGCTATGTTTAGCAACCAATCGGTCGCCCTAGTGCAGTTAGCAAAATCGTCTAGTTGACAATAAAGGATATGACAAAGAATTACCCTCATCATATTCTTCTCTGAACTTGAAGACTAACACAATGATGGTGAAGACATTGGCTATGGTACTTGCTATGTAACTATTTAATCCCAGTATTTTGCAGACCATTTCTCTAGAAAGAGGGTCATTGAGGAGGAGGAACATGAGTCGATGAGTCAAGTGGAGCAGATGTAGAGTTGGCTCTTGCACAAAATGAAATCCACATGTTGAAGGATATGCTTATTGTAAAGGAGTCCATTATACGGAATCAAGATGAGTTTATCAATAACTATGCTAGGGTCATCGATGAGTTATGAGCATGCCTGAGATATCTACAAAAGTTATCAGTGTTTTGTAATTGTAAATCATTATAATTAAGTAAACAATACTTTGTAAATGTCTTTAAATGCAATTGTAATTGAATTTTTATTTCACAATTTAACTTTGAATACCTATAACAGTTTAAATGTATGTTGAGAATGAATGTATATAGTTTTGAATATTACAAGTGAATTGTATATAGTTTTAAAATATTTTATAAATGTCTACTAAATTATAATATGAAATGTCTAGTGAATTGTAAATGCCTTTTGAATAATAATAGGAAATATCTTCTGAATTGTAAATGTTTATTGAATTATAACAGAAAATGTTTGTTAAATTATAAAATGCCTTCTGAATTATATATAACAGAAATGATGGATTTGCAATTTTAAGAAATTTTGAAAATAATTATTGTGATTTTTAGGAAACTTTGCAAATAATTGTTGTGATTTTAGGGAACTTCACAAATAATTGTTGTGATTTTACTAAGGTATTTATGAAGTTATGATCATAAAAAGGTTGACAAAACTTGTTTTTGCGCTTTGTGAGTACCACACAAAATAAAGTATAAATATACATTTAAGTGAAGATTATATAAGAGAGGTTTGCACGGTATCAATTGTCTTTGGTATAAAATATGTGATTTTACTAAGGTATTTATAAAATAACGATCATAAGGAGGTTTGCAAAACTTGTTTTTGCACTTCGTGAGGACCACAAAAAAAATGCGTAAATATACATTTAAGTGAGGCTTACAGAAAGGAGGTTCGCCCAGTGTCTAGCAATTTTGATATAAAATATGTAACAATCTTAAGGAGATTCACAAAACTTAGTTTTGTGTGCTTCATGATTACTGCAAAAAAACAAGTATGAACATACATTTAAGTGATGATTAAAGAAAGAAAAGGAAAGGTTTGCATGGTTTTTCATGACTTTATTATAAAATATGTGATTTTGCTAAAAATATTTACAATTTTATGATTAATAAAAAAGACCGCTTAAATAACATAATTTTTTGCGTGTTTCTTAAGGACCCACAAAAAAATGAGTAAATATAAAATTTAAGTAAGGTTTTGCTTTAGTTGACGAGCGGAACGATATATCACATGAACTTAGTGAGGTTCACTTGTGCTAGGGATAAAAAGATCCTAAAAGCTTTTCTATTTGCGGTTTTGGACCGACGGATTTTAAAAAATTTGAGGGCATTTGGAGAAACCCATCATATTTATCATCGTTCATTTTTTGTAATAATTAAGCCTTGCCCTATAATTTTCTTGATCTTGCGGCTCACTCTAAGTGGTTAGATCTTCGAGAAATTGTGGAGAACTCATTTCTGCCAAGCATGTTACCTTTTTGGCTTTGTGAAGTTTATTCTCTTAATAATTTCAAGCACAGAACTTAATGTGTTAAAGAAGGTATTAATTACCAAGTACGAACAATTAATGCTGATGTCAAAACCTGGTCTGGAGCTTGACCATCGGTTGTGGGTCATCCATATAGCTTAAGTTTCTATCATCATCATCATCACCGAGTCTTATTATAACTAAGTTCCTATCGTTGTCATCGTCCTTATCCCAGCTGCATGGCATTTTCCCACCGTGATAATTTGGCGTATGTAAACAGACAGGCCCTTAAGGTTATGTTTGACAAGTGAAAAAAAGAATAGAAAAAATTTATTTCAAATGGGAAAAGACAGATGCTCCAAAACAAGACAATTTTTCATAATTTTGTATAATTTCACCAGCTGCATATATGAAAAACTTCTCCGCTTAAGGTGGTGAAATTTTTCATAGCCATACATTTGAGGGTTTTAATATGATTTCAAATTTTACAACACAAAGTTTACTTTGAATCAATGCCCAAGACAAAGTGAAGTGGAAGCATATTTGGTTTCAACAGCAATTCCAGTGTTGATGGGAACTGGCATGGCTGACATCACACATACATACTCTTAAACATTTTCCTTGAATTATTAGAAAATTAAGCCAAAGAAAAATGCAAGTGTCGATATAAACCGAATTTATCTGACAAAGTGGATCCTTATAAATCTGAAATAAGATCCAATTAAATGTACATACAACAAAGGCTTCAATAAATCAATATCAAAAACTGCAACTCTGGAAGGATATCCCCGCCTACTCGGTCTAACACTACCAACTGAGGTCTTAGAACTCTAGGAAGAAGAGATGCTGGAGTTTCATTTTCAGTGCTATTATACGATCTGAAGCTATCCCATGACGGTCTACAAAATTTATATAGGGTCAAAATGGAGCTGAACTGGTTCTGCGGAGCTGGTATTTTGGCTCTGGTGGTGGCGCAGCATAGAGAATATTCTGCAGCTCCTGTTGCAAAAGACGCAAAAAAGGATCAGTTTTTTTACAGCCTCAAAAGGTCAATCATCCACAAACATAAATTTGGGGCATCTTACTTTGAGCAAGGGAATATATAGATTCCTGTTTGCTCATTCATAGTTTAGCACTAAAGGGTACCGTGGTTTTCTCCAAGCGATTCACCAAGTAGCAATTTTCTAGCTGGGTATCTATGTAATACTTGGTTCCAACATTTTCTAAATGTCCAAACAAATTACTCTCAAAAGACATCAAATATCAAAAGACTAGAGATGTTTGGTATGAGAAAATTAAACATGGAATAAAGGGAACATGAAATTTTTGTTTGCAAAGGTCAGTCCCAAGCTAAGCATGTGCATGTTTCAAACATCTCTGCCCTGCTATAGAGCAATCAATACATCTCAAATGATGAAGCACCATATGTAAGCAACCATAAAGTTAGTAGGTTCAAGATTCAGCAATAGAGATGTTACTTAGTCATAACATCTCTATTGCTGAATGTAAGATTGATAGTGTTGTGTCTTGTGTGAATGACTTGCAGTTATATAAATAAATAAATTATATATGTGTCATTTATTGTTACCCATATGTAGCAACCCACTTGCAACCATCATTTGTTGATCACAATTTAAGGTTTAATCTGAATTTGATTAAATATAGACCGATAGATTAAATCTGAGGGTATGACTTGGATGACACCGTAGATGCTTCAAATAGTTGATAACGCATTCACTCTCACTATATATATACATATATGTCAACAAAATTTTGTAGACTCACTTTGAGTTCATCCATTCCTTGCCCCAGTTGACACCAGTAGCTTACAGAAGTTAAGTTAAAGTTTTGATATACTCAGTAGTTCATGTTTGCTAATCAAGCAGGCAAGCAACCCTACTGCATAAATAAATGAGTATGCATGAACAAAATCAAGGAATGGAACACTGTAACATGCAATAGCTAGTAAGATAATCATCAAAAGAGGAAGCTCATGGTAATCAGGCATATAGCCAGGTGAACCTACAAGAAACCATAATGATCTAGTCAAGAGGGCAGATGCCAAGTAAGACGTGAGAAGCATCGTGGAAAGTAAAAGCAGGAAGAGATAAAAGAACCAGGAAGAGTTCATTGGGATGCAAATTAGACAGTTTTTTCGATAAAAAAATAAATAACTCAATACTAGCAAAATACATAAATATACTATCACTAGCCAAGTTTAATAACACTGGGTTCTCAAACTACAGGAAACAAAAAAATTTACTAATATAAAATATTAAATATATTTTCACTTTTACAAAACCATATAAGTAATTTTGTTACATTTCTATTAAAATACAGAAATAGACAATTGTAGACAGAAGCCATAAATATAAGAAGAGACAACTTGCATAAAATCTGAATCACTGTTAGCATATTAGCAAGCAGAACTTGCTAGACTTTAGCATAGAATCTATGAATGGATGTGAAAATGAAATTCATGTGTATCCTATCCACAATGAAAACACAATGTGCATACGTCAACAGGTGTTTCCCAAACTGGTCCTGTATAGTAAAGCATCAAGGGGCCAAAGTTTAGAACAGCCCCAAAAAGAGCGACATTCAGAGAGGGAAAAGGAGAGAGAGAGAGAGAGAGAGAGAGAGAGAGAGAGTATGTCACACTGACACTTCACTTAGCCTCCATATATCAACATAAGAAATGCTACCACACTTCATGGATACTGTCACAGTCAACACTTCATTTGAGACTTCACCTACAATTTTTTACATGATAGCAAGTCCTTACTGCCATTACTTCTTTTGTTCCTTTTATAATTTGTCACTGATGACAATGTACAAACTATTTGATATCTTAATGATAATGAGTTATTTGGTAACTTCTTTGGACTCTGTATGTATCTTCCTCTTCTCTACCCTTCATAGAGTTACCCTGCCCATGCCATGCGTCCATGTTCATCTCCCTGTCCACTTAATACAAGCCACAAATAGATAACATCCAAAGAAGCATGAAACCCTTACGCAGATGCTCCATGTTCTCCTAACTCAGGCAATTTTAGCTTCCCTCTCTCTAAATTATCAAAACCAGACGCTTCATGAGATGTTCCTATATATTCTTCAGCTAGCATAAGAAAACAAAAAGAAAATTGGAAACTGACAAAAAATTAAGAAACTTATCATGCTTGTCTGAGTATGATGTACCAAAACCTTCTAGCTGACAATCTCTCAAGGGACTCAGCGAACAAGTGCCTTGCATGGAAAGCAACTTTATATCTCGTTTTAATATACAACTAGCTAAGCAACTTTGCAGCTTTTACACTTTCCAAAAATTTTAAGCTTAGAATGTAACAACAAAGGTACAGATGCTTGTTTCTATGGGTGTTTATGTCCAAACATGCAAGCCCATGCAAATTTGAGTTCGAGATAGGACTTAGTAAACATCACATGGTATCATATAGAGTAGGTGCCAATTCCACTAAACAGTTATTTGTCAAGTGAATCTAGAGATGCCCAGAAAAATGGATGACCGAGTAACATTAGAATCTAATAAAGGTATCATACTAGTGTGTCAAAAAATGCTTCATTAATAGCTCAGAAAGGTAAAATATTTACAAAATCATAAACTAATCTTCTGTTTCAATTATCACAATGGTTGTAAAACTTGAATCTCCAAAGGAAAAGCAGAGGGCAGTTGACGAAAGAAGCATGTTCCATAGAAAACAAAGACAAGAACATCTAAACAATGACTAGAATAAACAACTTGATACATTCAACCGTCAACTGCTATTAGATTCCTGAAGTGCATGGAAGTTAAACCAGTCTTCCTGTACAGATTAGAAATGTATGATAGACACGTATTTGCATGAGATGGACAGTAACTCTTTATTGAAACTGCTAAAGTTAATTTACATTTACCAAATGACCATACGGAGTTATTGACATGCAAATAGAATTGCAACCTCGAACTACAAAGGGGGAAACAACCATAGTTCAGAACAATTAGCGATTTTACTTTAATGGTATTGAAAACACGAGGAATAGTATCGAGTCTTCACAGTCTCAATCTTTGCATATGAACATGATATTTGCTGGAAATGGTAATGCACATGAAGCATGAGGAAAAGACTGCCTACCTTCTGCTTCCTGAGTCTCTCATTCTCCGCTTCTAGACATGAAACTTTATTTTCCAACTCGTTGGTGTAGGCCTGTCAGTTCAAAAAGAAATATCGATCGCATTCATAAAACAGTACCATAAAAATCATGGAGAAAGAAACAAAAGAGGAGAAATAAAATGCAACCTTACCTGCCTCCTGGCGCGAGACCGTGCTGCAGACTCCCTGTTCTTAATCATCCTCTTCTGTCTCCTTTCAACTGTTTTCTCAATCACTTCATCAGCAACCCTCTTCCGTCCTGGTGTTTGTGTGCCCAAAAATGTCCCTAAGACTGGAGAATATATCATCATTTGATTATTTTCATTAAGCACTGCATCCACACCTGGGCCACCAGTAATGCCTAGTGCTGCAGGAACCGAATGGTTAGGCACATAAGCACTAACCAGACCTTGCTCTTGTGACTGAACCTGCTGTTGGTTACATGAAGACGATATCTGATAATCCAGCCATTGGTCCTGTTGCTGAAAATTTTGCTGATTAACTGTTGGATCAATACCCATTATAGAAGCTGCATTCCCACCACTGCGGTTAACCTCCAAATTCTCCACACCATCTCGACCACAGTCATTCCTACTGGTGCCCTCAGCAACAACACCAGCCTTCACCAAGAAGTCCTCCAGTGTCATCTCTCCCAGAGGAAGTTGCTGATCATGTGCCTTCTGTTCGTTATTTTTCTTCCTCTGACCCTGCTGGATATCTCTCCACACCTCATCAACCGTCCTCCTGCTCAATGCTCGTGAGAGAGTAAGGCTACCTTGACGGGGTAATCCGGGCATCCGCGAATCCAAGCTCGAGAACTGCGGACTGGGACTCTCCATACTCAAAGTTGTCGATTGGTTCTCCTCAGCCAACAAGACGCTCTTAAGGAGCTCATCCATGTTCATGCTGCTCAAGGGTTTTCCTATATCTCCCAACTGGTTCTGGATCTCATCTAGTGTAAGATTATACAAAGAACCCTGCCTAACCAAAGACTGAACATTTGGTGGTTGTCCCCCTCCCTTGTATGAAGCCATTGTCTGAACCCCCATTCAATAGATCCTACCCTCACCCAAATCCTTCAGACTAGCATCCTCAATCAAAGTCACCAAGAACCTTGAAATGGGTCGTTCGTTCTTATAGTATGCAATGTCCCCACAAAAAGAAGAAGGCACTGCCTTTCTCATCCAAACTCTCCAATCTATCTTCTCAAATCTCCAAACTCATCAAAAAAAGAGAATACTGAGATGGTTTAGTCCCCTGATGTTTTTTTATCTCCATAAATGGAAAAGAAAGGGATATTCTTGCCTCCCACTAAAACCCCAGAATGTCTCCTCCCCAAGCTTAACAAACAAAACCCACAAGAAAAAGAGGGGGAACAAAACAAGTAGCTAAAATGGGAACTTGTTAGATTTCATATATTTCTGTCAAGGAAACAAGTTTAATATCGGTCATCCCCATAAGCGAGAAACTCGCACCAAATCCCAAACACTCAACAAAAGACCGCACTAAACAAAAGGAATGATCCGTGCCACAGTGAATACATAGATGCACTAAAGTTTTAAAACTCAACAGCAAATTTTCTCAACCAAAAGCTTCAAAACAAAAAAGAAAGAAATCCAAAATTCAACCATAGAATCTCAAAACTCACAAAAAAAATCTCAGAAAAGACAAAAAAAAAACTCCCATTTGCTGTACACCCAAAAAAAATTGCTCTTGATGGTCATACATTATTTACCAATTTAAGAGAGAGAGAAATTACTGATTGGGAGACGGTCCAGTAAAGACCAGCCTAGTTCGTAGTTTTATCACAAACCGCCATTTTGGCTTTCAATCCAAAAAAGAAAAAATGGAATAAGAAGAAGAAAATGCCAGAAAGATCCTCTCTCACTCTAAGACCCCACCCAAGTATAGAAGGGAGGGACATCCGTACCTTCCCCGTTTTGCCGGCGGTGGCAAAGGTCTCGTGCCCCATTGCCTTTCGGAGTAGGACCATCCCTCGATCGAAAACAGTTACGGTCATATTGACGTTATTTCACATATCTTGCGGTTGCCAACTGAGATGTGCAATATAACCAATGATGAGGCCGTTCTTTTATGCAGCGGCTTTGCATGCTAAGCATGATCTACTATTGCTGACCATCCATCTCAACATTTCTTCACATGGACAACGCATCTCATTGTTGCATTTGATTCACTCATGGGTAGGTTTTTATAAGGTTTAAAAATGTGATGATCCAAAAACTTTATAGATTTTTCAGACTCCAAATGCCGTTTTTCATCGAGAAGGCATGATCCAGGCATTGATTCTTAGTAAATGGATGGTGCAGAATACATTTATGGGCCGGAGAGAATTGCAAAAAAAAAGCACCAGCAAACCCTAAAAACTAGTTTAGTGTGTTTCATTTAGCATGCTTTAGTCGATATAAGATGTGGTTGTTTTGATCAAATCTGACGTCGTGGATGTATAAAGCAGGGTCAAAATAATAGAAATCAATTCTTGGATCATAGTTTTTAGACATAAAAACATATTTTTTTGAGGTTGGTATATTGTAGGCTGTTGATTTTTTAACCCTCGTAAAATCTGATATATACATCAGAAAAACATGATTTAGTTTCTGCTAAACTTGTTACGTGGATCACATCTGGAACGTCACATGTGAAAAAAAAACAAACAAATTTTATTAAATTTTTTCACCAAGGGTTTCTTACCCAGTAGGGTAGCAAACATTTTCTATATATATGTTTGTGTGTGTAATGTCTAGCTTTCAGATTGTCTAAAACCCAAAAACATGTGTGCATATATTTTTCATTTAATTTAAACTCATATATGTGATCTCTATGCTTTATTTAGTACAAAACATGTATCATTTTAAATGTTTTTTTGTTTAAAAATCAATAGTTCATATTACACCAAAAACTCAATTAACTAAAAAACATAAATTTTGTTAAATTGATTCAATCCAAAACATGGATTTTATGAATAAACAAGGATAAACACATATACAGATTTGGATTAATCCAAGAATACATACAAGTATGTTTCATGGAGTCTAAGATGGTCTGGGAGATAAATGGTATGTAAGCTCTCTCTCTCTCTCTCTCTCTCTCTCTCTCTCTCTCTCTCTCTCTCTCTCAGAGAGAGAGAGAGAACATGGTTGAACACGCCTCGCATGTTCGATTTGCACACAACAATGACTCTTTTGACACTTTTAGTATGTGCCATTGATCGCCCACTTGATCAATGATGCACACTAGTTCAATGTAATGCCAGATGCTTTAAGCATTCGACATTACTCTTTTACTATATATATATATAATCACTAGAATATGAAAACTAATGTGTGAATCGTGATTTCGTAGATTTTTTCTTTTCTCTTGAATTTAACCGAATGGATGTGATCTAACGAGAATTTTTTCAAGCCTTTAAAAACAATAGCTCATAATCTTCATAAATATTCAAGCATACGAAAATCACATTTTTCATCCAAAATACATGAGTCAATGGTTGATTCCTAGCAAATTCACCATGCCCAACACATTCACATGGTTAGATTTGCAAAAAAGGTATTAGAAATGCCTATATTTCCAGTTCTCATATTCTAGTGACTCATATATATATAGAGAAAGAGAGAGTAATGGGTAGGTGTCTAATGTTTTTTTGTGCCTACCGCATACCTACTGAGCTTTGGAAAGATTGTTTCTTTTTTTTCTAAAATCTGACAGTAACATGCTTAATTTTATGGGAATCCACTTTTGGATTGTCTGATTTTGATACCAAGTTAGGTTTTTATAAGATTCAAAAATTAATGGTCTATCATTTAAAAAAAATATTTAATGCTTAAAAAATCATCTTTTTCCAGAAAAAACATGATCCAAGTGTGATTTCCTAGCAAATCGATCATGCATAACACATCTACAGATTTTTGAACATGAAAACTCTTATCCACTGGTGGTAGGAACGCAGTAGGCACACAAAGTGTCAGGCACCTACCCATTACTCTATATATATTTGGTGCTGTTACAAAGGCAAATAATTATTGCATATAAATCACCTTTTTTATATTTTTAAAAAAATATGTATATATATAAGATATATAAGGTTTGTTATATGTGATCTCTTTCTCCCCATTTATTATGCATGGCACGATGGATGTTAAGTTACTTTTGAATAAACATGTGTGATCATGAGCAGGTGGGGTCTACTATTCTTTATAGTCCGTTGGGTCCACCATTGAAGCCCACAAAGGTGTTACGGGGCAGGTATATCCAAGTCAGACAGGTTGGACGGGGTGGGTTTTGTGGATGATTCTTTGTGAACTATATACCAATATGAATTTTTTGTAGGTCCTAACCAATTTGATATCTTAATTATCTTAGACGGTTTTAAAGCACATGATTGCAGGTATAATGCTTAACTCTAACTTGTATATGTATTCTCTATAGCTTGATCAGTATTACATTATGTATTTTTGAGATGTGCTTTTAGAATGATTAAAAAAATGGAAAAATGAATGGTTCGTATTGCACAAACTTTCTAATAAAAAAAAATTTATTAGACTTTGATCTTATTACTGTTGGCCTCCTGCCTTTTTTTTAAACCCCTTAATCTTTCAGTACAATAATATGCAAGAAGAACGTGTTACCTCCTCTACGTGGGAAGCAGATCAGGTCATGCTGAACATGAGCGTTTTTTCTCATGCTGACATCGTGGTGCGGGTAGGTTATATGTTTCCCTTGGAACATGCATGGTCCCCACTGAGCGCCGTGTGGTGCTCAATGGGGTGTACGGGGGAGCCGTACACCGCCGTACATCCTGCAGGTTGATGTATGGCGATGTACGGCTCCCCCATACACCTCACTGAGTGTCACGCGGCGCTCAGTGGAGACCCTGGAACAAGCACTGCAGCTACAGTGCATGTTCCGGGGGTGCACACGCAACACCCTCTTCATCATGGCCATTAGACTTGCATTTTAAAAAGCTCAAAAGTCAACAAAACCACGTGGCATTCATCCAAAATGCAAACAGACGGCCACGATGTCGGCATTCATCCAAATTAGTTCCTGCTGATGTTAGGAGGGAATTCCGACGATGCTGATTTTCAATATTTTAAGCCTTGTTTTGCAAATGTGTTGAGCATGATCCATTTACTAGGATTGACTCTCGAGCCTATGTTTTTTTATAATAAAAAAATATGATTTTATGAGCATCAAAATTTATAGAAATTGTGAGCTATTGATCTTTTGAAGCTTTATGAGAAACTGTTCACATTCATAACTGAATGAACTAAAAGCTGGTTTTTTGCTAAACAAACCATGTAGATCACATCTATCAGGTCAGATTTTCAAAAAAGAAAAAGAAAAACTTAAAAAATAGAAATATAAAATTAAGATGATTTGCGCCTTTCTAGCATTACGAGGAACCAATCACCATATATATATATATATATATATATATATATGTGTAACCAACTACAAAATTCATATGTAAGAGTTGCTATCTAGATCCTGGAGGTTCATGAACTTGGTCACGTTTAGCGTCCTAGACAAACTCGCCCATGATAAATGACCCATGAGGCCACGGCCGAACTGAAGAGCTTGTTAACGACGTCAATAAATATGACCGTTTTTACATACCTCATCTCATCGATAAGTTTTTAATATTATATAACAATGTTCACCTACCCTCTTATCGTGAGATCAAAAAAGGATATCCCTAGCATCATTTATGGGGGGGGGGGGGATTCCCGCAAGATAATCAATTTATTTATATTGTCATTAAAAACAAATAATCTATTGGCTACCCATTGACTCTTTAACAGTAGGTCGTTGTATCTCCTCTTCCAAGTCGAATTTTATATTATTGTGGCATATAATATATGAGATTAACCAATGTCAAGATTTTACCCTAGTGCTGGATTGGTGCTTTAATTTCTAAAACTAATAATTCCATGTCAAGTGTGTGGCTCAACCGTGTTATCAGAGTAGGGGCTGGGAAACAAGATGAGCAGCTTGCCGTTCAGTTCTGTGTGCTGAGCTACGAGCCTGCTGGTTTAGGTAAATGAGCCGAGCACAAACATGGCAAGCCCAGCTTGTATAGGCTTGTTTTACGCAATATATATTTATATATTTTACATTTTATACATATATTATGTACATATATATGTTTTATACATATTATACATATATTTTATATATTATCAAGCTTTAAAAAAAAATTAAAGAACAGTTTTTAAGAAAATGAGAGCTCATGATTGACTCTAAAAGCTCGAGTTGTAACGAGCCTCAGCAAGGGTGCACTCTTAATGAGTCAAGCCCGAACAGCGCAAGCTCAGCTCGTTTGCCAGCCCTAAGTGTGTGTGAAAATCCATGCACGAAAAAGTAGGGTGAAAAGCAAGTATTTAGAAAGTGCTTTAATGTTTGGAAGCATAAAGTGTTTTGAAATCATAAAGGGAGGTGAGTAAGTAACGATGAAAACAAATAAAAGGTAAATAAAAAAAAGGATAGAACGTATGGTTCAACTTAAATGAGACTTTTAAGATTTTTTTTTATTTTATAACAAAAACGTAAGCTTAAAAATATAATTTTATAAAATGAAAATTGTTTTCCTAACATCAAAGAAGCTTGATTTCAAATCGAAAAAAGTAAGTGCACGCCCCAATTATCAAATCAAATCTGTAAAAGAAAATGCAAAACTTTTACACTTTTGAAGCAAGCTTCTGGGTAAAAATTCTATAATATGTGTAGGCAATATATAGTTCCATAAGGGTATGTTTGATGGCTTGTATAGGGTTGGACAAAATGAACAAAAAGAACAGAACAGAACATTGGTTTTGATCGTTCTGTAACGACTGTTCCAAGTCCAATGTTTGTTTGGACCCTACTCAAATGCTATGTTCCAAATGTTCATTGTTTGATAACGATGTGCAGACAACTTGGACAATCATGGATAATGGGTCGAATTACTTCATTTTGAATCATATGACCCAATCCGTCTACCATTTTACATGTTTTAACAAGTTTATTATGGTTTTTTGCTCGAATATGGATCCAATCGCGAAATTATATCTAAAATCATGAACTTTTGCCCTGAATATGGATTTGAAATTGAATTTTTGCCCCAAATATGGATCTCAAATGAGTTTTTTGCCTCGAATATGGATCCTATTACGAAATTATATCTAAAATCATAAATTTTTGCCTTGAATATAAGTTTGAAATTGAATTTTTGCCCCAAATATGAATCTCGAATGAGTTTTTTGTCCCAAATATAGATTTTTGCTTTGCTTTTCAGAGTTTTTTGTCCCGAATAAGTTTTAGATATGATGATGACCAGGAATTGCTTTCAAAGTTTAAAACAAAAGCTTATCAAAGAAAGTTGAAGAAGACATAGTTTGCTTTGCTTTTCAGTATTTCAACAAACAAATAAGTATTATTCATAACATGGCCTTTATTCATTTGTAAAAATTCAACTAGATACAAAAGAGTATAAAAGATATACCACCAACTTTTAAAAAAAAGAAGTTACAAGGGATGCTTCTTCACATTTCAAAAGTTTTGCATATAAGCCATATGCATTTCTTATAAGACTAAGCCGTTGGGCTATGATGATGGTTGAGCAGCCCAACATGAGGATATCTAGAGCTTCTTGAATTTCCCTTTCTGCCTTAAAATAAAGACCTCCAGTAACTTCATCTGGTAGCAGGATGCATGGGTTTGAAAGAACTGATCTAGCAACAAAGAGCTTTATCTTATGTTCCTCGGTCAAAGCCAACCCAGCCCTACCCACCTGAGGTAAAAAGTCATTAACATATTTGCAAATAGCATAACATAAATCAATAAATAATTGATTATGATCCCCTTATCTGAGTATCCTTTGGAAAGTGAGCTGATAAAAGTATGTGCATGTGCTACCTTTGTTGCTTCTTCTATCTGATCAATGGTAACATCAGACCTTCAATGAGCAATATTGTCCTTAATGCTCAAACTCAAAAGGCCAGGCTCTGCAAAAGTAGATGAAAGCAAGATAGTATCATGACATCCATGCCCACCACCAATAAATACATCATATATAAGCTTAGCAGGATCCCATTTATAAAATTCATTGACTGTTAGGAAAAAAGTGCACCAGCATACCAAATATTCAAATTTTAACAAAGCATAAGCTAAAATAACAAGAATGTATTCTTAAAAAAATTATTCATATTTTATAATGAAGAAACTTCATGTGTTTTTACTTGGTAGCTAGTGGTAAATACATGGAAATAGGACCACTAATGGTGATACTATTAGGATCAAGTTTATGTTGTTGCTTGGTTTGTGTTTGTCTTAATGATGATACTATTAGCTAGGATCAAGTTTATATATGTTGTTGCTTGGTTTGTGTTTGTCTGATGTGTTTGCACTGCCAAGTGAGAGGATACAGAAAATTTGTGAAGAGTTATCAAGGAGAGAGGATTAATAAAGGAAGTAAAAAGTAGTTGGATTACTGTCTAGAGATAAACTTGGTTGCTGGTTGTAGTGGTTATTGAAATGTGTCATTCAATAGAAAGAGTAGGGTTGTTATATGTATGCTTTCTTGTGAAATATATCCAGAGTAATGTCTTGTGAAATCTACATTAGTAAGTAATCCACAAGCAATCATGTTTTTCAATGAGTCTAGATACAACAAACCAAACACTTAATTTATGATGGATAGGTTATTGATTCTTGTGGATCTGACTTCTGTTTTATAAGAACAGGTCAATTCTTTGGGTATGGGTAGAAATACTTTGGCTTCTCCTTCCAAAAAGTAATCTTACACTGATAAGTTCTCATCTGGTGTATTTTGAAACTGGTTATCAACATTTGTTGTATAATCATTCATTTCGTCATCCTTAGTTTCTGACACTCTCCAACTTTGTTCATCCTCTGGATGAGGTCCATTTGTCATAATCTGAATCACCTGAAGTGCATAGTCGGATAGATCGGATTCAGTATATGAGCTCAAGGAAAAATTCTTGAATTAGTTTGAACACATGTAGAGATGCAACTTCAACCTCACTTATTGATGGGCGTTGGGATGTTGATTCTCTTACATAGATGGATGATGCAAGAAGTAATCTATGTGTCTAATAAGCCTCATTTACTGTGCCTGATTTATTTATAAAAGAGCATATTCCGTGTGTGAATAATGGCACTGCAATAGTAGAATTGTACTGGAGGAATATGCTCACTAATTTGTCAAAGGATGAGTATCTGGTGAGTTGTAAGGCCTTAAATGCAAATCAATAATAGCCATTGGTAATGTTACTCTTGTGATTACTACATTGCTATATTAGGTACATGGCTTTCTATTCACTGATGCTGAATTGATGAAATCTAGACATCATACAATAGCTTCTCCATCCATAAGATGACCATCACAATTGATGGAATCTTGGTGATTTTTCTCAAATACCTTTCATCATTAGCAGCTCATTTCTTTTAGTTGCAACAGAAAGTAATTTGGTGATTCTTCATGTCTTTTTACTAGATGAGCATAGTGGAATGGGAAGGTGGCTGCTAGATGAGCATAAGCTAAATTACCGACTGGGGGCTTAACAATCAAGAAGTTTCTTAATGCCTAGAGAATCAGTGACAGGTGTTAGGACAAGTAGAGCTCCTTTGGAATCAACTCCGTCCAAACCATGTGGATCAATCTGCTTTGCATTTGGCCACTGGTATACAATAGGATGCAATAAATTTGCAGCTTGTAAACATTTAATGTTGGACGCAGTATTACCAGATGATTCTTGGGCAGCATGGCAGGTGCTACTAGTTAAAGAATCAATCGGATCCTAAATCTTTTAAACACATATACCTTTGATATTTTACACTTGATTCTCTGTCTTCATTTGAATCATGTAGCTTCGAATCTAAAAATTGGTCTCCATTATGCTTATCACTTTCCATCATCATATCCACTGACATACTTGTACAAGCAAAAGAATAAGCATTTTCCAGCATTCTGGAATCACCCAAGAAAGTGGGTAACACAAGTGATGTGACATATTTCCTCAATGTTGAGCAAGAGAAGAGAAAGATCCTTTAGAAGGCAAACCTGATATCCGACACCGAGCTTGAATATATATTGGATGACGACACCCCTGAAGCCGACATCCACTCTTTTACATTGCCACAAACAAATTTTCACCTCAATTTGCTCCGACCATTTTCTCTGGCTGGAAGGTGAGTCTCAAGCCCAATGCCAAATGATGATGCAAACGAAGGCACAACACCTCCTGTAAGAGCCCTATGAAAAATCTCAAAATCTAGGTTGTATGAGTCAACTCTCAAAATCTAGGTTGAGAGAGGGAGAGAGCATCGAGGTGAGAGGAGAGAGTGAGAGAGATGGGGTGAGAGAGAGGAGATAGCATCGAGGTGAGAGGAGAGTGAGAGAGTCAGTGACCAGAAGGTGGAGGCGATGGTCGATCACTCTACCTCTCTCAGCAGAGACCCATCGGCCAGCACAACTGACGACTGAAGGAGACCGTTGCTGCAGCGAGAGGATCGGCAATTAGATCAATGTCGGAATCCTGCAAAATTTTGAAGAGGATCGAAATTAGGGAAACGAAGAAGAGGAAGATGATGGGCCGAGCCATTTTCCGCAGAGACGCATCGATGGGTGTGGCGCACCCGTCGATGCATTTTATCTTTTGTCTCCTCCGTTCCTGTTCATTTTGTAACAGAGGGGAGGTGGATCAAAAATTACATATTATAAAAGACGTGGTGAACGTGCGAACAATCGTCCGTAGCGTCCAACATTTGTTAAAAATTGTTGTTCTCAGCATGATTTTTGTCTGAATCACACTGAAAACGACGCATCAAACATACCCTAGAGGAACGTCAGCAGTCTAGCTTTTTCTCTATGTAATACTTAGGGCATGTTTGAAAGTTTGCGAAACGCTTTTTCGCCTGAGAAAGTATACCATTTTTTATTAAGTGATCTGAAAGTTATGCAAAACTTTATAAACATGTGAATCAGTTTCTCAAAGCAAAATGACCAAAAAAGATATTATTCACATGTGAGAGAATATACATGTGAAAGTTTTCGAAAAATGACCGTACTGTATGGCAAAAATTAAGCATTTTAAAAAATGCCCCACAAATTACCAAAATCGTCAAATGAACAATTTTGTAAGTTTTCACTTTTTTTTAAACGCTTTTACCCCTCGCAACTGCGAATTTTTTATTTTTGCGAGTCACGATGCTAAAAGTGGATGGACCCACAAAACTCATCAACAAAATTGCATCAGAGGTTGCGATATCTCAAAAAAAGATTCTGAACTTTTAAAACACCTACGAAAATCTTGACAAGTATTGCAAGGCACATTGCGAAAATCCTTTTAAGTGTTGCAAAAGTCCATACCTTGCAAAATTCCAAACGATTTTTGTAGTGTATTGCAAAAAAAAAAAAAATTTCACAAAATTCTATTCTATATAAATGATGCTTCATTTTTCAACCCCTTATTTGCATCTATTTTTGCAATCCTATGGTTCTTTTGGTTCCTAATGAGTGATCCTCAATCCTTTCGGCAATCTTTCGACAACATTTAAGCTTTGTGAAAATCTTTCATCGCCAGCGGTTCACCGGTGATGGTAAACCCCAAAAGCATATGCAACACTTTATCGATGGTGAGATTTTTGGTAAAAGCATGGGTGACACTTTATTGATAGTGAGTTTTTTTATAGAAGCATGGGTGGCACTTCATCAAAAATGATTTTTTCTGGTAAAAGCATCAACGGTGAGAAAATTGATAACACTTCATTGACAGTGAGCTTTTTCAACATCAGCGGTGAAAAGATCAACGACACTTCATCGACAATGAGCTTTTTTTGTAAGAAACCAAAAGTCCGTGAGTTGTTCATGAGTGTTGTATTCTCATCATAGAGAACGCAAAGGATGATGATGTAGAAGGCAAGCACTTTAACAAACTGTGATAGTCAAAAAGATATGTTGGACGATGATGATGTAAAGTTGATGCATTTCGCAGTCAGCGTTCATATGATCACACGGTATGGATGAGATAAGAAAAATCATAAGAACACAGAATATATAATCAATGATAGTATATTATGTTTTCTCTCTATTAAAGATATAGTGCAATTTGGTATTCTTGAGGCCAAAGAGATAAAGATACCTCTACATATACTATGTTTTCTCCTCATCAAATAAGCAGTGAGAAATATTATTCTTGTGAAATAATAGAATAAATACAATGTATGAGCAACTTCATTTTGTAAAAAAAATGAATGAATGCAAAATATATGAGTAACTTCATTTTCTGAAAGAATGGAATTAATACAAGCGACTTTATTTTGTAAAAGAATTGGATGAATACAAAATGTATGAGCAACTTCATTATATGAAAGAATGAAATATGTGAATGAATTCATTTTGTAAAAGAATAGAATGAATGCAATGTATGAGCGACTTCATTTTGTGAAAGAATGAAATAAATCAAATGTATGAGCAACTTCATTTTGTGAAAGAATGAAATAAATGCAATATATAAGCGACTTCATTTTGTGAAAGATTGTAATGAATGCAAAATGTATAAGCGATTTTATTTTGTGAAAGAATGTAATTAATGCAATGTATGAGTGACTTCATTTTGTAAAATAATGAAATGAATGCAAAATGTATGAGCGACTTCATTTTGTGAATGAAAGGTAAATAAAAAAAGGATAGAACTTGTGGTTCAACTTAAATGCAACTTTTAAGATTTTTTTTTAATTTTATAACAAAAATGTAAGCTTAAAAATATGGTTTTATAAAATGGAAATTGGTTTTCTAACATCAAAGAAGCTTGATTTCAAATCAAAAAAGGTACGTGCATGCTTCAATTATCAAATCTGCAAAAGAAAATGCTAGACTTCTACACTTTTGAAGGAAGCTTCTTGGTAAAAATGCTACAATATGTATTGGCAATATATAGTCCCATAGAGGAACGTCAACAATTTGGTTTTTTCTCTATGTAGTACTGAGGGCATGTTTGAAAGCCTGTGAAACACTTTTCGCCTGAGAAAGTATATCATTTTTCATTAAGTGATCAGAAAGTTCTTCAAAACTTTATAAACATGTGATTCAGTTTCTCAAAGCAAAATGACCAAAAAAGATATTATTTTCATATGTGAGAGAATATACATGTGATTCAGTTTCTCAAAGCAAAATGACCAAAAAAGATGTTATTTTCACATGTGAGAGAATATACATGTGAAAGTTTTTGAAAAATGACCATACTGTATGACAAAAACTAGGCATTTTAAAAAATACCCCACAATTTACCAAATTCATCAAATGGACAATTTTGCAGGTTCTCACTTTTTTTTAACGCTTTTATCACTTGCAACTGCGAATTTTTTATTTTTGCGGGTCACGACGCTGAAAGTGGATGGACCCATAAAACTTATCAACAAAATTACATCTGAGGTTGAGATATTTCAAAAAAAGAATGTGAAATTTTAAAACACTTGCGAAAATCGTGACAAGTATCGCAAGGCACGTTGCGAAAATCTTTTTAAGTGTTGTGAAAGTTCGTACCTTGCGAAATTCCAAATGATTTTTACAATGTATTGTGAAATTTTTCTTCTTTTTTTGTGAAATTTTGTTCTATATAAATAATGCTTCATTTTGTAACCCTTTACTTTGCATCAGGATACCCTATTTTTGCAATCCTATAGTTCTTTTGGTCCCTAACGAGTGATCCTCAATCATTTCGGTGATCTTCTGACAACATTCAAGCTTTGTGAAAATCGATGACACTTCATTGACAGTGAGTTTTTTCTATAAAAACATCAGCGGTGAAAAGATCAACGACACTTCATCGACGATGAGTTTTTTTTTGTAAAAGCATCAACGGTGAGATCTTATGGTATGCATGGGGTAAGAAACCAAAAGTCCGCGAGTTGTTCGTGAGTGTTGTATTCTCATCGTAGAGAATGCGAAGGATGATGATGTAGTAGGAAAACGCTTTAACAAACTGTGATAGTCGAAAAGATGTGTTGGACGATGATGATGTAAAGTCGATGCATTTCATAGTCAGTGTTCATTTGATCACATGGTATGGATGAGATAGAAAAAGTATAATATAGAATCAACAATAGTATATTATGTTTTCTCTCTATCAAAGATACGGTGCAATTTGATATTCTTAAGGTCGAAGAGATGAAGGTACCTCTATATATACTATGTTTTCTCCTCATCAAAGAAGTAGGGAGAAATATTATTCTTGTGAAAGAATAGAATGAATGCAATGTATGAGCAATTTTATTTTGTGAAAGAATTGAATTAATACAATATACGAGAGACTTCATTTTATAAAAGAATAGGGTGAATGCAAAATGTATGAGCAACTTTATTTTATAAAAGAATAAAATGTATGAGTAACTTCATTTTGTAAAAGAATAAAATGAATGCAATGTATGAGTGACTTCATTTTATGAAAGAATAAAATGAATGAAATGTGTGAGCGACTTCATTTTGTGAAAGAATGGAATAAATGCAATATATGAGCGACTTCATTTTGTGAAAGAATCGAATGAATGCAAAATATATGGGCAATTTTATTTTGTGAAAGAGTAGAATGAATGCAATGTATGAGCAACTTTATTTTTTTAAATAATTGAATAAATGCAAAATGTATGAGCGACTTCATTTTGTGAAAGAATTGAATAAGCAAAATGTATGAGCGACTTCATTTTATGAAAGAATGGAATGATAAAATGTATGAGCGATTTCATTTTATGAAAAAATAGGTTGCAGATTTTCTATACAAATCCATACATATATATGTGAATTTCTTATTTATGTGGTAATTTTTTTAAAAAATTTATTGTTATATGACAGATCCACCTGTTTAACAATTTAACAATACATACAAAAAGAATTAAATTTTACAACTGAAATTCATATACAAACATAACAGAACTACAAATTTTGTCAAGTTTATATGCAAAATTACAATAAAGATTTTAAATACAACTATAAAATGAACTTTGCATCCAAATGACATCTAAGTTTTTATTTATTTTTTCAAAATTACATCCACATAGGGCATTCAGATGCAAATAAGGGGTTGAAAACCACAAGAACTCTAAGGTTACGAAAATAAGGCATGTAGATGCAGATAAGGGGTTGAGAAACGAAACATCATTTATATACAACAAAATTTTGCAAAAAAAAGATCATAATACTCCTGCAATACTCATTTGGAATTTTGCAAGGTACGGACTTCTGCAAGTTTTTTGTAATTTTGCAATACCTCATGTGATACTCTTTTGAAAATTTACAAGGTACGGACTTTCGCAACACTTAAATGATTTTTGCGTCTTGTAATACTCGTGACGATTTTTGCAAGTATTTTGGATCCATCCACTTTTAGTGTTGTGACCCGTGATAATAAAAAATTCGCAGTTGCGAGGGGTAAGAGTGTTCAAAAAAAAGTGAAAACCTACTAAATTGTCCATTTGAAGAATTTGATAAATTCTGAAGCATTTTTTAAAACGGGTCATTTTTGTTGTATAGTGCAATCATTTTCTGAAAAGTTTTTGGTCCTGAGGGAGAAAAAAACACTTTTTCAAGGGCAGTGATCTACTTTCCCACTTGCAAACGTGCCCTTAAAATTCATGCTATTCCAACTTTAGTTTTAAAGAGTAGACCGCACTTTCTTCCTTAATTTCTCAACAGGACATGTGAGTGCTCTCCAGGCTATATGGAATAAACCTGTTGGCCAGTTTCTTACTAGAATTGGCAAGAAATGAATTTGCTGACGGTACATTCCATGCCATTTCCATCCATGTTATCATAGGCACAAGAAATCCATGCTTCTACAATCATGTCTTGGGTATCAAGTCCCAACCATCTTTATCCATTACTTTATGAAGGGGGTTTCAAAACAAGCCATAAAGAGTTCAGAGTCTTTTATGACCATGTCCTAGTTGTTAATCTCCCTTGTCCACTGTTTTTGGGGATAAAAGGAGATTCCCACTAAATTGCAGTAATATATATGTTCTTAAATTACTGTGGGTCAGAAATGATCAATGGCCATCGTTGGCCATTATTTTAGATAAGCTAATTTTATACTTTGTTCTAGACAAAGAGGTTAATCAGCAGAATACCCCACCCAATTTGTAGTTGCTTTGGTGTACAAAACCTAAAATGCTAACTCTCAAAACACACACACACACACACAAACAAAAAAAACACTCTTACATAGATAGAAACAGTTGTTTTGTTCAGTTTAACATGAAGCAGAGAACATCGACTGCTAGTGTTGTTCCAAATGGATCACAGTTTCATTTGTTTTCCTAGATATATTGGCTTCTACTTTCACATCTCTACTTGCAAAAATTGCAAGCATGCATGCACTGGCATTCATCCTTGGTTAAGAAGTTCGAGTGTGTGTTTGTGTGTGCACAGGTGCCAGAGGAGAGCAGATCAGGTGATTTGCCAAACCACTTTGAGAAAGTGATTTGACATCTTAACCGTTAGTTTAGGTGATCAATGGTCACCATTATGACCACCAATAATGCCGTCATCATTACCTTTTGGTGGGTCCCACAACTTGCACAAGGGCCATTAAATTGAAGCAATGGACGGTCAGGATGTCAGATCACTTTCTTAAAGTGATTTGACAGATCATCTGATCATGTGCGATGGAGCCAAGGAAGTCTATGTGCCATTCAGATGCACATGAAGGGAAGCACTTTTAGGGTTTAGACTTTATGACCGTACCAGTACAATAAAAGATGGCAGAAAAAATTGAAAAGAGCTCAGATAGTGCAAATCCATCATACACTACAAAGGTCTTGATTTTCCCAGCTAAATCATCTGTTGCTGCAAGCATATAACTTTTCGAAGGTCTAAGGAGGCAATGTGACTGCTACTTTGGGCACCTTAAAAGCAACACTAGCACATGTTCACTTGAATATCAAGGAAAGGTCTAAGAGGAGGTTAAGATCTAGGAAAGCCTTGTAGTGGGCCAAGATGGACAAAGAATCTTCCCCCAATAACATGTCAGTCAAGGGGGTTGCACCACATGGCATAGCTGGAAGCATCCGGTCCTAACTCCAAAGAAATGAAGCAGGCACATGTTTTGGTCTCCTACTCAAGTTTGGAAAATAGCATATAGGGCAAGGGGGAGACCATGGCAGTGAAAAACAAGGAAAGTGATTATGAGTACCTCCATGGTCATCATATTTTGAATAGCTAAGCTTAGTTGTATATGGTCTGAAGAAGAATGAAACACACTTCCCCGGTGCAACATTGGAGCTTTCTACTTTTACCTTCTTCTAATGAAGTTTCGTGGGATTTCAATCAAGTTAAGGGAGAGAACAAAGGATGAAACTTGTGCTTTGTTAGGAATGTATGATTATAAAATTGAATAAAATATTTTTTTTGTATTTTAGTTTTAAAGCGCTCTCACTTTTCATAAGCAACCTTCAGATCGACTGTTCTATTCTCTGTATGGGTGAGAGATTGTGCTCTATACGATATTCGTATTTAAAAGGTAAATGTGAGATCCTTTATTACTCACATTTTCTGAGATAGCATAATTGGGTCATTATCGTTCCACTTTGATAAAAACGATAATACTTATAGTTGTTTTGTCTCCTCAATTCACGAGAAATTGACTTCAATTGGTGAAACTACCATATCATGTAACCAAATGCAATTCAGCACTGTACCTTTAGGTATGACCATGCTTTATGGGCTGATATACACATCTACCATTGCATTTTGTATGAATTTGAAACACAATAACTTACCTTTTAGTAGAATTATTGTTTCATAAAACTATACATAATCATAATACTGAATCTTAATACGGTACTTTTCTAACAAAAATATATAATGCAAAAGAAAATTAATGATGCAAACATGGGTTACTGTTAAAAACAATCTCTTGGTGTAAATGATGGAGCATCAAATGTTTTGTGTTGCATTCTCCAAATGATGACATGCAGGGACACTAAGCCTAAAAGATGTGAGGAGATAACAACTTTCCTACTTGGTTTAGTGGCCTTTTTTTGGTGGAAATTGGGAGTGTAATCAAATGTTTTGTCAAGAATTTGCACCATAGAAAAGTTGATGATACGTGGGAAAACCATAGTTACCAAGAAGTGAAATGGACACGTGAAGTGGCTAGTGTAAAGCTAGAATCAAGATTCATTTTGGAAGCAATTGTGAAAGCATGTGAGAATACAAAAAAGAAAACAACGGAAGGGGGAAACGAGTGGGAAGTGAAGGAAAGCAAGTAGGCATGGCAGTGGACCGGGAGAAAAGGGGGACCTGCCCCGCCTCTCCCCGTTTGAACCGGGGATGAAGGGCATGAAACAGGAATGAAAGCTAAAATCCATTCCCGTGAGGGGATGGACTTACCTTTCCCCGTCACGATCCCCGCCTCGCCCCATCCCCAATCCTTCTAAGGGATGACAATAGACCGAGGGAAACTGGGCCCTACCCCGCCTCACCCCCGTTTGGATCGGGGATGGAGGACATGAAGCAGGAATGGAGGCAGGGGTGGAGGTTAAAATTCATCCCAATGCGGGGATGGTGGTTCAGATTTTGAGACAGGGCGGGGGTGGAGACCTTGTCTCTCGCCCCCACCCCGGTCTATTGCCATCCCTAAAATCAAGAGAGAAGCAAAAAACAAGGAAGAAGCAAGGGGGAAACACAAGGAAGCGAGAGGAAAGCGAATTTCCTGCACACTTCCTCACCCCTAAGGGGTGCTTCGGGTAACTATGGGGGAAACTGAACCCAAACCTTGTGATTCATTGTTCTCACTTCTTTGATTAGCTTTACAAAAGGCTCCCTTTTTTTGGGAAAGGCTTCTTTCATTAGTTTTACCTATAGCCACCTGTACCGTTAAAGGTAATTTCTCAACGAGGCTATTTCTCGAAGAGATTTTCAAAAGTTGATAAATCTCAAGAAAATCTCGAGAGTTTTAAAAAAAATGAAAAAATATAAATAATAGCAAAAAAACCTAAGAAAATAATAAGTTTTGTATTATTTTTCTTTCAAAAATATAAAGAAATGTGTTTTAAAGGTTTTAAGATATAAAAGAAGCAAAAAAATAGAAAATGCAAATTTAAAATTTTAAAAAAATGTCAAACATATCACGATATTTTTTATTTGCCAATATTTTGAAAATATCAGGATATATTCCGGATAGTATAGGCAACCTTGAAATTGCTGATAATATCGTGATATATTCAAAATATCAGCCATATCGGTGACAGTGGTTTTACTCTTAGCTATTCAGTAAGATTGTCTCCAATAAGATAATAACAAATAAAAAAGAACAATTACGAGTCCATCTAACCCGCTGTCCTTTTTGTTCGTGATAACTGAACCTTTGAATAAGATAAAATAAATAGTCGATTCATTTGTTTGTTTCTTATTTCTCATGAGCCTGATAGTTATTTTTCAATCACTAGATAAGACCTGTACTCTGATTAGAAACCATGGGACTTTATATTGTTCGGAGCATTAAACAAATATAGGGTGCCTTACTGAAGGGCATAATGATCCAGGAGAGCATCATCGTCGCGAATGAAATTCTAAATTAGCCTCCAATAGCTCAAGCATCTATCTAAAGCTTATGATAGGATCAGTTGGAAGTTTTTAGCCCTGGTGAGCTCTTTTGGGGTAAGAGAGTCCTACGTCAAGGAGACCCAGTGTGCTAAATCTCAGATTGGTTGCGGTAGCTCAGGGAAATGAGATCCAGGCCCCCTAAAATTGCTCAATTTCAGGAGGCTATCCCCTGACTCCTGTATGCAGACGATGCAATCTTGTTGGTCAGAGCGGATTCGAGATCCATCGGTAACATTAAAGGGGTGTTGTTAGAGTTTGAGCATGAGACGGGCGTGCGTATCAATCCTAAGAAGTTCTCTCTCTTCCCTACCAATGTGATGTAAGATAGAGGCACTCTTCTCTGCTCCATCCTAGTCTCAGCAGGAGACTCAAGTCGTGCCACTGCAAGGAAATTGTAATTAAGGTGTGAAATAGCCTGGCCATCTGGAAGGCTAATCTCATCGGTTTTTGGTTTTCAGGGTACCAAAAACTGTGTTAGACAAAGCTTGAGAAAATCTTGCAGATCCTTTTTTGTGGGGAGGCGGTAATAATAGGAGAACCCCAACCAGTAGTAAGTTGGGGGGGGGGGGGGGGGGGGCACTCTACCACCCGATTGAGGAGGGAGGAGTAGACGTGGGAAGTCTCAGGCCAACTTGGCGCATCATGGGTGGCACTGGCACCTTCAAAAGTACAGGGTGATGGACTTTGGAGAAGTCTCAGGCCAAAACTCGCTATGGACGGCAAAGGTCAAGTCAATGGATTCTTGGTTTTGGAAAGGGTTTGTTTGGGCTTGGAAGGAGGTTCAACACCTAGTCACATGGGAACTAGGAGATGGCAACTGCTGCAGGTTATGGGTGGTCAACCACTTTCCCTTCAGCTAGATGGGCACATCCAGAGACATCGTCACCTCGAAGTTGCCCAATGACTTTCCCTTTATACGTATTGCAATGAGGAGTTGAGAACAATTACCGTCGGTCATGATCCTGATAAGCTTCACTGGAAGGGATCTCATGTCTAGGAGCAAGATCTAAGACCATGGAGAGACTGGAGAATACTAATCTGGAAAAGTGGGCGCTTCCCCAAGGCAGTCTGGGTCATCAACTTGGCCACCCAAAGCAAGCTGCTCACTTTGGATAGAATACAACGGTTTGGGGTGGGCCTTGCCAATCGTTGATCGCAATGTGGGGTTGATGAAAAATCCAATGGCCTACCTCTAGCAATATCTGGATGTTTGTATGCGAGCAGTTTGGAATTGGACGTTCCCCGTGTAAAGAGGTGTCGAAGGAGATATTATGAACAAGTCTTTGAATCTTACCTCTAACACAGTCTGCTGAAAGATCTGGCGTATTCGGAATCATGTGATTCACGATATGGCCACCCATTCCATCAACAGAAGGATGAAGCGAGAGGTTTGGGCAGCTTTTTCCAAGGGATCCCTTAAATACAAATGGGATACTAAGGAGATGCATAAGATATGGTATAGAGCAGGTCATTAGCCCCTTGAGGGATCTCAATCAATGGATATTCAAATTGCCTCAAGTCGACTGGGGCTGAAAACGAGACTAGATTTGCTCAAGAGATGCATAAGGGAATTTCATGATCGCTGGAACAACCCTATGGACTACGGATTTAATTGCTCCGGAAGTCCAATTGCTGCAACCATACTGTAGGCAACATTGTGGCCAGGAGATGGATAAGAGCTATCGTCTCAGGCAGACGACCCCTCAATAGCTACCATCAGAATATCCGTAAATTTGTCAAGAGACCAGTGGTTCTTAAGGAGTACCATCTTACCAAGTCTGTCAAATTCTCAGTTTAAAGTTAATAGAAAAAAAATGTGCAACCATGGGTTTTGAAATAGTGAAATAGAATTATAGCCCAATGCCACTCTTAAAAGTTAAGGGTTAACCAAAATGCAACCGAGCGAATTTAGTATTTCAGACACCTGACATTCTTTGAAATTGCCGGCTTCGCCCATACCAGACTACCATCACACAGCTTTCCTTTTTCTTCTTACAGATGATATTCCCTTTTAGTTCAATTCAGAGTTAGCCGAGTTTGACGAGCAAATCTAAAGTAAAATAGTTTTAACAGCAGCAGCAGCAGCTGTCATTGAATCCACGTTGGCGATGCGCTTAGATGCAGTTAATGCGCACATCTTGAATCTGAGAAAGACTCGTACCAAATGTTCAAGTGGCAAACAAACAGTTAAAACCAATGACAATACCTCTTACAAATTTTACAATCCGAGGAGCAGATTGGCCAAGCCAACCGAGCAGACCATCTGCCAAAATTCAGACTAAACATCTAAATTCTGACATGTTTAATCTCTGTTTGGGAGGTGGGGATTAAACAATGCAAACTACACCATACTTTCATTGATGTTAAAAGGCCAGATTTGAGAGATGGGAAAGGTGATAGCGATAAAAAGTGGAACAGCCAGTTTCAGATTGAACCTTGTTCGAGAGTGGAAACGGACCTTATTCAACTACATTCATGAAAGGATGTAATGGATAGCTTCAATCTCATCACACATTTTCCTCCCCATTCCAACAACCCCCCATCATTAAGAAACAAGTACAAAGTCAAATCCAGGCCTGATGAATAACGGGTTGAACTGTAGCCAGCTTATGTTTCAAGCTGACCAACGAGCCATACTCAACAGAATGACTAGGGCTAATTTTCATCACTATTCATGTTCGAGAGTTTCACAAACCTTCACATAGAGCAACCACGACAAAGAGGTGGCAGCTTTACCTGGCCCATTATTTAACGGGTCAAGTTGTTTCAGGGATGCACGACTCAAAGACCCATCAGTGCCAACACTGATGATCTGCAACAGCTTTTATCTAACCCTTCTATTTGAAGTACGTTTTCCTTTTCAGAGTCCGACCACACGTACAAAACCCAAAGGGAGAGTTTGTCTGCGGCATACAAGGCTTTGCGACAACACTTGCCACAGAAGCTTCATCCGCGAAAACAAAATGGGACCCTCTCAAACGGGACCTTTCAGCGGAAAGGAGCAGTGTTGTGAGAGGCGTACGCCTCAGAGGCGAGGCGCACGCTCAAGGTACTGAGGCGTTGCTGTGATGCTAAAATTGCCCCTCATCAACCTCCGGAATCCCCTCCATCCCCAAGTCTCCCTCCTCCGCCCGATTCGTCGGCTGTGCTAACCCCAAGTGCCGGTGGATCCACCGCCACATGCCAGCCAACTGCTCCTCCGCCACTCCCTGTCCACCGTACATCCTCCTGTCCAGCTCCGGCATCACGGGCAGCTGCCTCCTCCTCTCCAATACGCTGTCGCTGCCGGGGAAGCCCCCAGTGGCGAACTTCACCGTTGGCTGCTCAGTCTTCTCCGACCACCGGACGACTGGCATAGCTGGTTTCATACGCGCCCCCCCCCCCCCCCTCGCTTCCGTACCAGCTGGGCACGTGGTCCTTCTCCTACTGCCTCCCCTCCCACCGCTTCGCTTCCGTACCAGTTGTGAGAGGCGTACGCCTCAGAGGCTTCGCCTCATCGCATTTAACAACCTTGGAAAGGAGGGCCTTTCCTTGAAAAAAGAAGTTCCTTTGTTTGTGGCCACAGAAACGCATAGGCCCCGTGCACGACTTTCTTTGACACACAAACGTGCCAGAAAAGACACAATCAACCAGCCACCCTAACAAGCATCAATCACATATTCGAAACATAACAATGGACGTGTTCAACACCTCCCATTCACACTTTTCTTGCTCACAATGTAACGGAAAACCTTTAGCAGCACAAGTAATATATCACAATCGTAGTATGACATCAAGCAAAATAGGTTTGAAAATTTAATAAACCAAAGAAGGGAGCGAGGCTCATCACAGAATAAAACAAGAGGGATAGGGGACAGTTGGGATCGAATAATTTTTCAGCAAAATCTAACGGTTTGAACACCTAAAGCAATTTTAGACACTAAACATTTTATAAGATGCAGAACACATCTAGGAGACAACAAATCATCATGAACTTTGATACTAAAGCACCAGAAAAATCAGTTTTGTGTTGAATCATCCAACTGAAGAGAGGAACAACAAAAATGTAAAATTTTGCATCAGTTTATCAGCAAAAATCAGTGGTAATGTCTATTTTATAATATTGAGCAAGTTGTTGGTTCTGAAATATTTAAAACATCCCATTCATGTACCCAAACGCTACTGGACAGACAAAACAGTGTAATCAGCAACAAACAAAAAACAGGAAAAATCGACAAAAAAATACTTTGATTTCTTAAATGTCACTTCAGCAAACTGGCATGCTTAAGTCCACAAAATGAACAAAGCAACTGTGGTTCACAAACAAAGCATTCTATCAGACATGTCAAAGCAGAATGAAGCCACCGAAACAAGGGTATAATTAGTCGAAGATCACAAGAGACATGTCTTGACAACAGCAAGCAAATCATCCAAACCAAATTATGTTACTTCAGCACAAAACACTAGATTTTGCTCACTTATGAAATCAGAATTCTGTCAATTACAATTAGATTGAGGCCAAGACAGGTCAAAGTATCTCAAATGACCTCCCTTTTGGTTAGACAATATTTGTAAAACAAAATATCTCCACTTCAAGGGCCCTCCCAGATGAGACGACACATTGTAGGTGAAGCATGCTATTAGTCCACAAATGTTGAGCTGACGGGCCACTTGCTTTTGGCCCGCCTGCCTCGCCTTGGGCCTTACCTGATTGATTCAACTAGGGTACATCACTGTGCCTAGCTAGAAAAGACCCATGACGAGTTAAAAAGTGAACCGAAAATACAAAGGAAGTCCATACCCAATGGTCTAAATCCCAATGCAAGTAGAAAGAGTAGGCAAGGAAGCAAGTTGGTTTACAAGATGATTCATTATCAACCTTAAATAAAGAAGCTGCAGGAACTACCAAGGTGGCTGATATTTCACAGAGACAATCTTTCAACCTAAAGCCAATGGCTGAATTTCTACCAAAATAAGTATAAAAAAGGTTGAGAAAAATCTTGTTCCCAGATAGATAAATAATTTCATTGTTGGAATAACCAAGAGAGCAGCACCGGAACTAGCATACAGATGGATATTCTTCACCCTAGCCCATAACGATTCCCAAGTTTTAAGAATTTTGCAGATTAAACCAGCAATAAAAAATATCCAAAGAGGAGATATTTACATAACTCCAAAAAAAATCCTCAGACCGTATAACCTAGAAACATTTTCCATCTCATCTCCTTTTCCGTGTTTATCCTTAACAAAGCAAATATCCGGACAACAGATGACATTTCTAGAAAGGGCATGATAAGACTCCGTGTATCCCCAGGACATTAGAATTAATGACTATTAATCTCCTCCAAAACATGTATGCGACCATAATCAAAAGGCATGAGTCATTTCACTGAAAGGCCATTAAAAAAAGCTATAGGACAAAAAGAAGCATTCACCCAATTCAATTCAACTCAACCAATTACTACAAATAAAACCATTGAATCTTCTTGGAAGCAACTTTTCGGAATTATTCCAAATACCAAAATTCATTGTACCGAAGAAAAACATCTAATATAAAATTGAAGAAATTCACAACCCCCAGATTCTGCGAACCAAAACATCATTAAAGAACTATTTGACAAAACCATCTAGACCTCCAATCCTTCTCACAGGCCTTTAATCCAAACATCTTAGATGAAATATTTGAAACATCTTTTATGAAGATCCATACAAAATCAGAGTTCATCAAAAAGCTCCAAACCAGCAATTTGAAACTTTTTGACAAACCAGCATCTATCTTAATCTCCAAAGCCCACCTCACCACTTTTTAAACCCAAACATATTTGACAAAACATTCCAACTACCCAAATCTGTAATATTCAGTGAAATACACACCAAAGCACAACCCTAGAGAACCACAAACAGATAAACGAATTTTTTAATGTTCTCAATAATTCTAGATTGTTCGGCAGAAAAAATCGATTGCAAGCACTTAACTGCACTGTCTTGTACCTTGTTCAACATCTTCGAATACACTAGCTTACCTCTATTTTTCCGTTGTAGCAAACTAAACCTTCCAAGTGAAAATCCAGATCAAGAGCTTTATATTTAGATCTAAAATACCAAACGGATGAGTGATGTACGCTAAGCAATTTTCAGCTACTTCCTGCAACTTCAAAACAGTAGTTTCTGTTCTTAACAATAGAAAGAGACCAAATCGTAGAAGTTTTCACAGGTTAGTGACATACAAAATCATGGAGGATGCTCCAAAAATAATGTGATATTAAAAAATGAAAGGCCGGTATATTGGCTGCACTGTAAATACTAAATGTTTATTCAAAACAATGCTAATGTGGAATTCATCTCTGATCCATAAAGTTGATTTTGAAAGCTGCTATGAATCTTTAAATCTTAAAAGCTTCCAATTCTCGCACAAAATTATGAATCAAGAAACTTCTAAACTAAAAGTAGCTGGGCAGTGCATAAGTACCTGTCCTTTCAATTAACATGAACAAAAAAGGCAACTCGAAGTTCATAGTATACCTTTCTCCATCCAAATGATAAAACTTCCTTAATTGAGCAGTTGGTGCAGCTAATTGTACAGCAGGCAAGTTCAAATAAAGTCCCTGATTCCTCACATGTCCTTGCTACCACAATCATGTGCAGATACCATTATAGGTTGGTTTTAGTATATAGTTCCCCAATAAATAAAAGAGCCTTCTTCTAACAATCCTTTCTAAATAATCTCCACAATGAATAAACATGGAAACTATCATGTGAAACACAGTGTGTTTAAAATCGCACTAAAACAGTACCCTTGAAGGACACAAGTGTTTTAAAAACAGAAGGTTTAGCTTCAACTTTGAATTCATAAACTCAGTGATCCAATGGGAAAATATAAAGAAGATTGGCAAAGATGAAAAAAAAAACAAAACAAATGTTCATATGATTTAACGCTTTTTCAAACATCAACTATTCAGTAGGTGCAGCCAGAAGTTTCGGCTTGATATTAGAGGTTGGAAGTTTGTAACAAGTGCCAAAAACAAATAAATTTGACCCAATACATCCTGAGAGGCCCATCCATTTGGAATAAGAAATTCAAAGATCATAATCATTTCACATCTTTATCTTTGCTCCTCCAACAAAGGTGATACACTGCAAGCTATATAACTTCATGTAGTTAAAATCAATTATCAGCCTATGTATCATCCATTAAAGCAAAATTATTTTTTGCAAACATAAACCTTGAATGAAATGCAGAAACCTGTAGAATCAAGTAAGAATGTCGGCGCACGCTACTTGTAAATCTGCTAGAGAATTCCTTTTATATTTTTAACGGACATCAGCAACACTCCTGGCAACTCCAAAGATTTGATCATTAAAATCAATCTGCAAACCAACCTACCAAAGAAATAGGATCCTACCATATGCAAAAGTTTGGCCCATCAGAAAAATTGGAAGTGATCAAACAGACTTACCCAATGTCCTAAAGATTTATATCGAATTGTTTGATTAGTGTGGTTACATAAAGTATTGGAGGTTTTTAGAAAATTGACACTGCTAAAGGAGCAGAATACTTATAAAGGCCCAGAAGAAACAACCTGCAAGATAAACAAAATTTCCAAGATATTTCAACAATGGCCACTCAATTAACCAATAGAAACATTAATGAAGGCTTCAAGAGATAAAACTAGGGAATTAACACACTTTACAAAAAGTTCAGCTTAAATAAATAAATACACAAACGCATGCATGTGTTTGTGGGATTGACAAGGGAGGGTGGGGTGGGCCAGGTGAAAGCTCAAGAATACATCCAACGATGTCACAAACTAATCGGTTAATCAGTCACCAGAAAATATACACCATGCAAGCAAAACCCAGATACAAATAATGAATAGATTAACATTAAAGCAATGAAAACTGAAAAGCAGTTTCAACAATTCATAGCGGAAGGAAACATTGCAAAATGCACATTAACTCAGATAGCATCAACTAGCAACTGAAAGCAATTTTTAAAATAACAGAGCACTGCAAGTATTAAATCTCAAGACTCTGGACAAACAACCACTTAATACAGCATTTAGAAAACTTCACGTCTAAGTTCAAATGCAAGTACTGAATCCCAAGATTCAGAAACACAAAATAAATTAACATATTGTTCAACGAACTCCATAAAGTTCAAATACCATAATACTTTCATCAGTTGCTTAACAACATGCCTAAATTCAAAGCTCTTGTTACACCGGTTGCACTTCATCAGAAGTAATAAAAGCAGATTTTCATGAAGAGGGCACAAGATCAGAAACTTGAGGAGAGTCATCTGTCCAAAATTTTAGGGACCGGTGCACCCATGAAAGATCTGCACAATCAGTAGAAAATATAAAGCAGTAATTTCATAAAAATTGTTCCTTTGTTTTGTAAATGAAATAAGAAACTTTACATGGTGGCGCCAAAAAACAAGAAATAAAAGTTATGATTTAGAGACGAGAGATCATAATATAACAAATTTCAAAATTCAAAAGATCGGTACTTTAACAATAGCAAAGGCACGCAATAAAGCATTTTGCAATCCAAGAAGCTGACACAATGTATAAAATTTGCACAAATCTATGGATTTCGTAAATATACAAACACTTGCAAAATTAAGATGAGATAAAGCACCTAAATCCTTGAAAATATGTGCAAGTCACTTAACTTTTTGACAGCAAACTAGCATAATATCTAAAAACTTATAAACAATAAAAACGAAAATAACAACACAGAATATTTTAAGAGAAAACAAAATTGAATGAAAAAAGCATGAAGATGGGAGGTTCTGTCCAAAGTCAAAAATGTAGCTTCATGGTAAGCCCAATTCCTTTTATTAATATTTGTGCAAAACCAAGGAAATGCAGCATATGATCTTTTTTAACAAAATACCAGAAAGGATTTTGTTTCAGTTTGAACAGTTTCAACACATTAGGGGTAAGTTTGGTTGTGTTTTTGAAAAGTGAAAATACTGTTAAAAAGAGATTTTCTTTCAAAATCTCATGAGATTTCAAATCTCATGAGACCACATGACAAAGTGAATCTCACACAAACGAGATTCACTTTCCAAATCTCACTTTTAGGTTATGTGCCAACTCACTTTTAATGAGGCTTGTTTTTTGGGTTATGTGCCAAAAAAAGGTTTATATTTGGTTGTTTTGGGGGTACTATTCAAGTGAATCTCATGTGATCAAACCAAACATACCCTAGATGTATAAGCACATAACTGTTAAGAATTCCCTGTGCACCAAACATTTTTTTAGAAGGAGAAGCAGTACCTTATGCTAATCTTAAAAGTATGTTAGTTTTTGGCATATTTTATTTTTGTTATGTTCTTGCCCTGATTGTTAACTCCGCCTGTGTAGTTATACACTGCCGGTCCCAAGCCCGGATAAAGGAGGAGGGTTGCGGTAGGCCTGTGACAGCCAGCATAAAAACTGTCATATCCTATGAAAATGAACCAATATGAGAATTTCGTTGGGGCGTTCCCTACTGAGCGACGCGCTGTACTCTCTAGGCCCGGAGGCAGTGATAAATGTGCAAGGGTTGCTAGGTCGTCGCCCAGAAGCGACGCGTCACACCGGCGCCCGGGTGTGGTGTCAAATAGGCAAGGGTTCCCTCACTTTGTTGGACGGGTGGGGGTAAAGAAGTTAGTCCAAGACCATAAAATTAGGTTAGCCACTTGGAATATAGGGTCTTTAACTGGTAAGTTGGTAGAGTTAGTAGATGTTATGTGTAGGAGAAATATTGATATTTTATGTCTTCAAGAGACCAAATGGGTAGGTGAGAAAGCTAAAGTGATAGAACCTTGGGGATATAAGATTTGGTATACAGGAATAAATAGGAATAGGAATGGAGTAGGGATTGTTATGAGTCGTCAGTTTATAGATAATGTAGTTGAGGTCCGTAGGAAGGGTGATAGAATTTTACTTATTAAATTAGTATTAGGTACGGATATTATTAATATTATTAGTGTTTATGCACCTCAAGTAGGTTTAGATGATTCCATTAAGCATCAATTTTGGGAAGATTTAGATGGAGTAGTACAAGGGATATCTTATGGAGAAAAGTTTTTCATCGGCGGTGACCTTAATGGACATGTAGGCATTAGTAGGGATGGATTTGAGAGTATCCATGGAGGCTATGGTATAGGACAAAGAAACGAAAGTGGAGAAAGGATTTTAGATTTTGGCTTGTCCTATGACATGATCTTAGCAAACACTTGGTTTAGGAAGAGGGAGTCTCACCTAGTAACATTTAAAAGTGGGGTTAATACGAGTCAGATAGATTTTTTCCTACACAGAAAGAGAGATAGGGGTTGTTGCATCGATTGTAAGGTTATACCGGGAGAAAGTGTAGCTACACGACAGTCTTAATTTTAGATCTTAGAATAAGAAAATGTCGCAAAAGGGATAGACATAAGATAGATCCTACAATTAAGTGGTGGGCACTGAAAGGAGCTAAACAAGGAATGTTTATAGAGCAGGTAGTTAAGGAAGTTGATTGGTGTCTCGAGGAGGATTCAGAATCAATGTGGAATAAGATAGCGGGTGGCATGAGAAAGGTGGCTAAGGAGGTATTGGGTGAGTCTAAAGGCGGTGCACCGCTAGGTAAGGATACATCATGGTGGAACGAGGATGTCAAATTAGCTATTAAGATTAAAAGAGTGTTATAGAAATCTAAGTAAGAGTCGTGATAATGAGAATTTAGAGAAGTATATGACAGCAAAGAAGGAAGATTTAGATGGAGTAGTACAAGAGACATCTTATGGAGAAAAGCTTTTCATCGGCGGTGACCTTAATGGACATGTAGGCATTAGTAGGGATGGATTTAAGAATATCCATGGAGGCTATGGTATAGGAGAAAGAAATGAAAGTGGAGAAAGGATTTTAGATTTTTGTTTGTCCTATGATATGATCTTAGCAAACACTTGGTTTAGGAAGAGGGAGTCTCACCTAGTAACATTTAAAAGTGGGGTTAATACGAGTCAGATAGATTTTTTCCTACTTAGAAAGAGAGATAGGGGTTGTTGCATCGATTGTAAGGTTATACCAGGAGAAAGTGTAGCTACACAACATAGAGTCTTAATTTTAGATCTTAGAATTAGACAATGCCGCAAAAGGGATAGACATAGGATAGATCCTAGAATTAAGTGGTGGGCACTGAAAGGAGCTAAACAAGGAATGTTTGTAGAGCAGGTAGTTAAGGAAGTTGATTGGTGTCTCGAGGAGGATTCAGAATCAATGTGGAATAAGATAGCGGGTGGTATGAGAAAAGTAGCTAAGGAGGTATTGGGTGAGTCTAAAGGCGGTGCACCACTAGGTAAGGATACATCATGGTGGAACGAGGATGTCAAATTAGCTATTAAGGTTAAAAGGGAGTGTTATAGAAATCTAAGTAAGAGTCGTGATAATGAGAATTTGGAGAAGTATATGATAGCAAAGAAGGAAGCTAAAAAAGTTGTTCGAAACGCGAGGGCTAAGGTATATAAGGAGGTTTATGACAAGTTGGATACCAAAGAAGGCGAGAAGGATATTTATAGGCTTGCAAAGATGAGAGATAGGAAATCGAAGAATTTGGGTATGGTTAGATGTATCAAAGATGAAACGCAAAGGGTTTTAGTCAAAGATGAGGAGATTAAGGAGAGATGGAAAGATTATTTTGATAAGCTATTTAATGATAGTCATGCTCAAGATCTTGGAGACTTCTCCATTCCTTTTCATGAGATAAATCGTGACTTCATGCGCAAGATTCAAAAGAAAGAAATTGCAGAGGCTTTGAAGAAAATGAAATCAAGAAGGGCAGTTGGCCCAGATGGTATACCTATCGAAGCTTGGAAATGCTTGGGAGAGAAAGGTTTAGAATGGTTGACAAATCTTTTTAACTTGATTTGGCGAACAAATAAGATGCCTAATGAGTGGAGGAAGAGTACTTTGGTGCCTTTATATAAGAATAAGGGTTATATACAAGATTGCACAAACTATCGTGGTATAAAACTCATGAGTCATACTATGAAACTTTGGGAGAGGGTGATTGAGTCTAGGTTGAGGAAGGTTGTCATGATATCGGAGAATCAATTTGGTTTTATGCCTGGAAGATCAACTATGGAAGCTATACATCTTCTTAGACAACTTATTGAAAGATATAGAGAGAGGAACAAAGATTTGCATATGGTTTTTATTGATTTAGAGAAGGCATACGATAGAGTACCTAGGGACGTTCTCTGGTGGACAATGATGAAGAAAGGTGTTTCTCTCAAGTACATTAGTATAATTAAAGATATGTATGAAGGAGTAGTAACCAATGTCCGCACTTGTGGAGGGGTGACAACCAATTTTCCGATAACGGTTGGGTTACATCAAGGATCTGCTTTAAGCCCTTTCCTATTTGCGATAGTGATGGATGAGCTTACGAGATCAATTCAAGAAAATGTACCGTGGTGTATGTTGTTTGCTGATGATATTGTTTTGATTGATGAGTCTAGAGCTGGGGTTAATGCTAAGTTAGAATTATGGAGACAGACATTGGAAGCTAGAGGTTTTAAGTTGAGTAAGAGTAAGACTGAATATATGGAATGTCGGTTTAGTAAGCAACGAAGTAGTGATGGGAGTGTAGTGAAGCTTGGTGAGCAAGATATACCGGTGAATGATTATTTCAAATATTTGGGATCCATCATTCAAAAGTATGGAGAAATTGATGGAGATGTAAATCATAGGATAAAGGTTGGGTGGATGAAATGGAAAAGTGCTACTGGAGTGCTGTGCGATCGTAGAATGCCATTGCGGTTGAAGGGAAAGTTTTATAGGACGACTATTAGACCCGCTTTACTATATGGTACGGAATGTTGGGCTGCCAAGAGACATCATATTCAAAAAATGAGTGTAGCTGAGATGCGGATGCTTAGATGGATGTGTGGAAATACAATAAAAGATAAGATTCGGAACGAAGAGATACGTAAGAAGGTAGGTGTTGCACCCATTGAGAATAAGATGCGAGAGAATCGTTTACGATGGTTTGGACATATTCGGCGAAGGCCTAATGATGCTCCAGTTAGAAGGTTGGAGAAATGGGAAAATATATTAGTTAAAAGAGGTAGGGGTAGGCCTAGGAAGACTTGGATGGAGATGATAGGAAAGGATATGAATGCTTTGAACCTCACTGAGGACATGGCGTTGGATAGAAATGATTGGAGGAAAAGGATTCATGTGGAAGACCCAAAATGAATTTCTTTTTTGGTTCATATCGCTGACCCCAATTGTTTTGGGATGAAGGCGTAGTTGTTGTTGTTGTTGTTGTTTGCCCTGATTGTTAATCCGCCACTAATGGACTCACCATAGGCTCACCTAAAAAGAATCCCCAAAGTATAGTTCCCCTTAATCCAGTAAAGTGAACAAACCGATGCTATGAAAAGTATGCCAGTGCAAAAGTCAATAAATAGCACTTTTATCTTTCTATAAGTGAAAGTTTGTTGATGGCAATTTCAACAAAGCTTCCTTGTAAGGATTGACTTGACCTTGAAGAACAAAAACTTAGCATGTAAATTTTTCACCAAGACAGATGAGAGTAGAACAGGATGCATCCCCACCATGCCAAGGGGACTAGAAGGTGATTAACCAACAGACCTTGAAAGAAAATCCACCTAATTCAAATTGACAAAACCATGAAGATCCAGATAAACTTTTCTACACGTTACATAAAGTTCTAATAGCTTAGGCTACTAGACATGTATACAATCAAAATCATAACATTATTTTGCTTTTTCTTCTTAAATTTCTAATAGATTAGACTACTAGACATGTATACAATCAAAATAGTGTCTTTATTTCAGTTTTTCTTTTCAATGATAATGGAGAGAATAAAAAATTGCCCTTTGTGCATCTGAATTTTGACAAGGACATTGACAACATCACTTTAAAACGTTCAACAGGACATGCACAAAATAAAGACTCATCATTCAATCAGATGATGTCTGCGCATGGTTACTTAATGCCTATCTTTACATATCATTCTATAAATTGAGAAAGGATCATAAAGCATTTCATAACAATCTTGAAACACACAATATTCTGGACATAAACCACAGTAACTCACTACATGGTATAAGTCTAAAATGTGAAAATTTAATTACAAACAAATGAAAGTTTACAATGACATGAGTCTCAGAAATTCTATTAACATATGCTACATAAACAACACTTGTATCCTCTAACCAAATTTATATATTCAGCATATTGACACCAGCATCCTTAAAATAAGTTGATACAGCCATCGCATTGACAAATAACAAGAGCATATGCCATGTCATGCAAAGTTGTGCGTACTATCAAAAGTTAAAAACAATGAGCAAATACAAGAAAAACCCAATCCAAACACAGCCAAGAAAGCATGAATGTCTCCATAAAGCACCATAATCGTCATGCTTGTAAAAATAGATTAAAAAAACTCATTAAAACTAGAGGATGAAAATAGTGTGGAGATCACAATACCTAATTCCTCTCATCTAGCTGCAAGTTACAGCAATGCTCTAAAAAATAACAACCATGCCCGTGATCAGTTCACTATTAAACTTAACACGCACAGTTAGTCCAATTCAGAACACACCAAAATCAAACTAACGAGTGTGAAACCGTGCAATTTTAAGGATGCTGAAATATTCTGTGCACTATTAAACGCTAATTCATATAAAATTTTCCCCAGAAACAGGATGTTGGTTAAAGAACACTTTCATAAAATATACCACATGGGTGTGAAACCGTGCGCTCATGCCAGCACATGAACAATTAGAGCATGCTAGCAGATGCTAGGCAAGAACACAGGCGCGTGTGAGTGGAAGAGGACCCTCTTCCATGTCCTAACCCAAAGCCAGGAAATAACATGGAACTTGGTGCGAATTATAAATATTTTCCAAGTTAGAGGAATGGCATACCTAATGCCCCATGTAAGGCGGCACACCACCCATAGGGCCTCCACCAGGCTGTGATCTTCCGCCAGATTGTTGCGCAACATTCTGATATGGGAGTGCCCCCTGGTTTCCATACATGTTGGCATTAATACCAGGCTGGCTACCGAATCCTCCTGCACCTGCACCATGTGAAGCATTGCCGAACAAGGGAGTGGCGACGGTCTGGCTAACAGCTGAAGCGAAGGCAGGGTTGAGTGAGGCAAGCACATTCGTCAAACCAAGTCCAGCACCCTGGGTTGCCAAAAGCGCCGTCAAAGCCTGACCAAGCGATGGGTTGATTGGTGCCTGAGCCGCCGCAGCTGCAGCTGCCTGATTAAACCCTAGGCCACCGACCAACAAATGGCTCCCTCCGGCACCACCACCTGCCGCATTCCCCATCCCGTGAACAAACCCTCCACCCACGCTCTCATTCCTATGGAAGCCATGATGGTTTGCACCTGGGTGGTGGTATTGCGGCTTCCCCGGCTTCGGCCCATCAACGGCCCTCTGGCAATGCAATAAATGCCCCTCAAAGTTCTTGTGCGGATCATCCAGCACCTTTTTAGCACTCTCAGCCGTCTTGTAGACGAAAAGTGTGAACCCCTTCGGCTTTCCGGTCTGCTTGTCAAGGCCAAGCGGGCCCTCCTCGATCTCTCCGAACTTGCTGAAGAACTGGAGCAGCTTCTGGGGATCGATGTCCGCCGAGACGTTGCTCACGTAGATCTTCCTCTGTGTGTACTCCGAGACAGGAGGAGTCGCAGGAACCGGCCCTGCTGAGGCAAGCTGGCAGGCGGTCATGCGGTTCCCGATCTTCTTCTGCGGCTGTTTGAGTGCCTTCCTGGCGCCCCTCCGGTGCTTGAAGAGGATGAACCCATAGCCCTTAGACTTTCCAGAGGCCTTGTCGGTGACGGCGTTGCAGTCCTCGATCTCCCCGTACTTCTTGAAGAATTTTGTCAGGGCTTCCGCAGTGGTGTCCCAGCCGAGTCCGTGGACGAATATCTTGCGGTGAGCGGGATCGACGTCGGCAACCTTATTGACGCGCTCGAGCACGTCTGTGTGCTTTAGGGCCGCCTCGCTGAGGAGCTCCATAAGCTGATCCTTGCCGAAGGGCTCGAGGAGCTTCCGGATGTCATCGGCATCATCCCCCTCTTCGTCAGAGCCATCCTCGCTGCCTTCGCCCTCCTTGGCCCCGGCACCGTCCTCGGCCTCAGCCTCAGCCTCAGCCTCAGCCTCAGCCTCAGCTTCGGCGGCAATGACTGGATCGGCGTTCGCTGCGTCTTCGCTGGGAGGTTCTTCCATGGAGACGGTCGCCTGCTCTTCGACCTGTGGCTCGACCTTCGCCTCCACCTTTCGCTTCTTAGCCATGGCGGAAGAGAGACGAGACAGAGAACGATCGAAGGAAGGAGAGAGAGAGAGAGAGGAAATTGGGGAGAAAGAGCAGACGGGAGCACCTTATATAGATTTTAGGGGTTAGGGTTTCAGTCGGACCTTTCTAAGTGCATCGACCGATGGGAGTCATGGGACTCGGAGTAGCGTTGTAAAAGGGTCGGACATAGGGATGGGAATGGACCGGAGGAAAGCCGAGCCCCGCCCCGCCCCGTTTGGACCGGGGATGAAGGGCATGAAACGGGGATGAAGGTTAAAATCCATCTCGGTGCGGGGATGGACTGACGCTTTTCCCAGTCCCGATCCTTATGTTTGCCCCTGCCCCGCTCCATCCCCAATCCTTCTTAGGGATGACAATAGACCGAGGGGCAACAGGACCCTGTCCCGCCTCGCCCTTGTTTGAACCAGGGATGGGGGACATGAAACAGGAATGAAAACAGGGGTGGAGGTTAAAATCCATCCCCGTGCGGGATGGAGGTTCGAATTTTGAGATGGGGTGGGGGTGGAGACCTTGTCTCCCGCCCCCACCCGGTCCATTGCCATCCCTAGTCGGATATGGCTCGCTTTCGGGTTGAATTTTGCTAGTAACATTTCTAATCAGGTCTAAAAACCAAACCCAAACCAAAGTAAATTTAATTTGGGTCTGGGTTCAGGTTCGGGTATGGCTAAAACTGAAGTCTCATAAGAGTTAGCAGGTTCGGGTGCAAATATGTCAGGTCCAAATAATTTGGGTCTTAAGTAAACCTGTTCTTAAATTGGGTTTAATAAATGGATCCAAACCCAATCCAGTTTAATTTAGGTAGAGGTCCGAGTATAGTTGAAAATTGTGAATTGTGACACCATATGGATTAACAGGTTTAGGTAAAAAACGAAAGACTCCAAATGGCACACATCTAAATTTGATTCATGTTCCAGTTGGGTCTAGATAATATTAAAAATTATTATCAAAGAAACCTATTGGATTAATGATAATTATATTTTTATTAATAATAATTATGTTTAAGATTTCTATAATTAGTATACATTAAGTTCGGGTTAAGAATAATTCAAGTGTCAAGCCCACCAACATGGGCTTGGATTAAACTTGGTTTGGGTTCAAATTGTATAAAACCAATTAGGTTAAGTACGAAATGGTTTTCAGTACATACCTTGTCGGGGTTCAAGTCAATTAATGTATAAATCACATACAACCACTAAGGTCGGGTATAAAATCTGGGCCTAATTAGTTTTTGGTTTATATTTTTCATACCTAGAACCCACCTATTTCTTAGGTCAAGTTTGGAAGCCAGAAAAACTTTTTCAGGAAAAAGAAAGAAAGTTTTGCTGATGATATGTTTTGATACGATAAGTTTTTCAAAAGAAATCTTTTCTGAAAAAACGAGCTGAAAAAATAAGAGAAAAATTTTTGCTTGATTGTGTTGGAAAAACTCTCTCCAACAAATGATCAGCACTAATATGATGTGTTACTCTAGAATCTCTTTCTATGAATATAGAATTATGATAAAGGCTACACTGAAAAATAGCTAGAACTATAACAAGAAATTGCAACAAACTGAATGGTGTTTTACAAAAACTGCACATGAAGAAATGATCAAAGAAAAAAGAAAAACCAGATCTGACGAGCATGGGCATGATTACCATGAGGAGATGAGGGAAGCATCCAGTCACTACAAGAAAAATGTTAATTGTGGTTTCACCCCACATACTCTTCTGCATTTTTTTCTCTTTTCCTTTTTCGTGCCAATTTCGTTCGATCGTCATCAATCTGAGATCTGTTCTAGCATCGCATTTCGACCACCGAACGGGCATTTTTGTGTCACTGGAAATCCTGATTTTCCGTTTAAACTTAGCTCCTAGGTGGTGGTAGTTGTCGTTTAGAATAATTTTGCATATTCTGGATTTTCGTTAACTGATATGATGAAACCGTATGCATGACTAATAGCAACGGTGTTTGGGGAGTTTTGGAGGTTGGAGCCATTGCCATTGCAGAAGAAGGCATTGTGGCGCCGCGAGATGGATTGGTTACTGTGTGTTAGCGACTCCATTGTCATGCTTATCCCTGCGTTGCAGAAGTTTCCTGGTGGCAAGACTTTAGAGGTTTTTACGCATTCATGGTTTTGTGTTTTGTTCTTGATCTCGTCCAAATAAGCAGCATTGTTTCATTGAGGATTTCATTTTGTGTGTGGTGAATTGAGGTGATGATAACCCGCCCTCGATTGGATTTGTATATTAACCTTCCTCCACTTAGGAAGCTTGATGCGATGTTACTCATAAGATCCTAGAGTGATGCCCTGCGTAAGGTTATAGTGATTAATTCCTGCTTGAATTCAATATATGTAGAATTGGAAGTGACTGGATATCACAATTGATCACTACAAGAAACATGTGGATTAGCGACGACCTAAATCCGTCGCTAAACTGTTTAGCGATGGATTTAGGTCATCGCGAATTTTTGCTCGCTAATTGACGAAAAACTTATCTGTCGTTAATTTCGTCGCAAATTTGTGACAGATTAGCGACGGACATTATCTGTTGCTAAATTTTTAAAAAAAATAAAAAAAATTTGATCCCTGTCGGGTGGTATTCTGGCAGCAATAAGTCGGACTTATACCGCACCCGACAGGCATTGCACAGACATGTATCGTCCTCCGTGAACCGGTGCTCTCCGGCATCGCCGTCCTCCGTGAACCGGCGTCGCCGTCCTCCAGCAATCGCTCAGCCTCGTCGCCATCCACCGTGAAACGGCGTCCTCCGAAGTCGTCGTCGTCCTCCGTCGTTGCCGTCGCCGTCCTCCGGCGTCGTCGTTGTCCTCTGGCGTCGCCGTCCTCCGTGAAACTGCGTCCTCCGAAGTCGTCGCCGCCCTCCATCGTCGCTGTCGTCTGTCATCGTCGTCATCCTCCGGCGTCGCCGTCCTCCATGAAATTGCGTCCTCTGAAGTCGTCGCCGTCCTCCGTGAAACTGCCTCATCGCCGTCATGCTCTCCAACGCGCTCTTCGACGGGGAGAGAGCGGTTTAAATCGTGCGCGGTCGATTTAAATTTCGAACGGGGAGAGAGTGAAAATTTCGCGCTCGGTTTAAATCGAAAATTAGTGAGGGATTTAGCGAGGGAATTTTTTCGTCGCTAATTAGCGACGGATTAGCGACGAAAAAATTCCCTTGCTAAATCCCTCGCTAAAATGGTTTTCTTGTATTGAGAATTAGCGACGAAAAATTGTTGTCGTTAATCTATCGCTAATTAGCGACGGATTAGTGATGAAACAACTTTCGTCGCTAATTAGCGACAGATTCATGAAGAAAGTTTTCTCTAGCTAATTTGTCGCTAATTTGCGACAGAAAAAATCCGTCGCAAATTTTCGTCGCTAATTAACAATTTTCTTGTAGTGGATGGTTTGTAGAGAATACTCGATAGTTTCCGAGAAACAGAGTTTTGGTACGTTGATCGCGGGATATTGGTTGATGATGGTGGTGATCCTTGTTGTTCCAAAAGGAGGTCTTACCAACGGCAAGAGGGAAAATGGTGCCTTCCATGTCCGCAAGTCTCGCTCAGTGGGTTGTCTGCTGATTCAAGAAAGAAGTTGCAACACTCAAAAAATTGCTTGATTCAAATTCTAAAGGCTTTTTTGGCTATAAATAGCCGCGTACTAGCATAAATGGAGATACCTGATGTCTACTTTGAGAGCTTGCCAAAGGTAAGTCTTAGCTCTTTTCAGTTGGTTGTGCCAAATGCTTCGCTTGCTTGTGCCCTCAAATAATTTTTATTTACTTGTATATAAAATAAGTGTTTCTTTGTGGCAAATTGTGTGTAGGATTCACTGGGCTAATCCTGAGATGGTATTTTCTTGTTGTGATGGCTTTGTTCTTGCTCGATGTAATTCTGTACTTCAAAACAAGACTTTGTGCATCTATATTTTGTGTATCCTTTTGCCTATTTTGTTTGGATCGTTTTGCATAAATAGGCAGTGCTACTATACTCACACTAAAAGTGAGTATGCCCCTCACTCCTCTGTTGCTAAGAGATTTGAAGATGCTTAAGTCTGGAGTTTCCTTGCTTTCGCCTTTAAACAATTCTAAACCTTTTGGCTGGTCATATGAGAAGTTGATTAGATGACATATAATGTGTCCATTGACAACTTATGTTCTAGAGGTCTTGATTTGTTAGTTCAAGAGAGGACGCTAGTGTTTTTTGAAATGTTTCAGGTTTGCTTTTGGAACTGGACTTTTTTTATTTTCAAATGATAGACACAATTTGAGATGGTGTTTTGTTCTGAGCCCTTGTTTTGTCAAACAGATGGTTGATGAGATGCATCTTTTAATATGTTTTCCTGTTCTGGTGACAATTGGTGGCATTTTGCAGGTTCCATTGAAAACATTAATAGTTATTCATAGGATGCTAAGAGATGGCGACCCTACTTTCAGGGAAGAATTGCCAAATTTTTCACAAAAGGCACACATTCTCCAAATGTCCAATTTCAAGGATGATTCAAGTCCTATTGGTTAGTGAAGTAATATTTATATCCACTACTCACATGTATAGGAATACATAATTGGCATAAATTTGTGGTTTTGCACTTTCATTTTTTTTTCTTTCCCAACTTTGGATTGTTCTGCATGGGTTCGTACCTATGTTTTATATCTGAAGGAAAGATTAAAATGTTTCAAAATACTGAGGTATGATGTCGAGACAGAGCGTTTAAGGCATGGACAAGGGCAGGAGAAGGTACACCTGTTAAATATTGTAATTCCTCCTGTTTGTTCTCAGATTCATGCCAATTTTGGAATTACATAGGTCCGATGATCACACTCCTTAAGTGGCAGGGGCACAACAGAATAAGAGACATGGATAGTGAGGAATTATTGGAGCAACTCCCTGCCTTGCAACAATTACTTTATCGTCTTGTTGGTTGTTGAGCGGGGTCTGGGGGTTCCCCCCGGTGCGGGTTTCTTGGGCTTATGTTTGAGACCTGGTTTCTTATGGATCATACCCGATTTTTTACTAGCAGCTTAGTTAAAATTGCGTAAAAAAACCCTAATTTTTGATCAAATGAGGACTTTGACCCTCATTTGATTAAAAAATTCAAGGCGTATACGCCTCGGCTTGAGGCGTGCCTCACCTCAAGGCGTATGAGGTGCATGCCTCGGGGCTCTTTTTTAAATTTTTTTTTTAATTTTGTGACGGATTAGCAACGAATAATATATGTCGCTAATATTCAACAATGAATTTTTGATGGTTTGTGACAGATTATATTATATCGCTAATTTTGTCTCGATTTTAGCAACGGAATATAATCCATCACAAACTCAAATCAGTACTTATTTAGCGACGGACTCATGATAGATCATGTTCGGTGTTAATCTGTCGCTAATTAACAACAGAAGTAGCGATAGATAAGTGTTGTCACTAATTAGCGACCAGGATTATGCGACAGACACTATCCATCGCTAATCTATCGTCAATCTGTCGCTAAACTATTTAGCGACGGATAGCGTTTGTCGCTAATCCACATTTTTCTTGTAGTGAGTGTTCAAGACAGAGCACAAAAATGATAGTAGGAACAAACATATCGAACACATCAACCGGTCGAAAAAACAAATCATGATGAAAAACAGAAAACATTATAGAACACCCTTATGATCACCATGTCATGATGACAATAATGCAGTGCATGTAGATACGCCTAAAACAATCTCAATCACCAAGAATAGCTAAAATTACTATTAGAGATCTATCTGTAGCGAATTTATGATGTATTTGAGTGTGTGAGGTGAAGAAGATGAAACATGAATGAAAGGATAACACAACAATTTTACTTGGTTCGGCCTTCAATGGCCTACGTCCACAAGAACACCCAACAACTCTCTCCTCTCTTGTTATTGTATTATTGCCAGAATCGTTATATTTGTAAGGCTTAAATGAACAGGGAAAGACCACGCTAAAAGATAAGGATAATACTGGAGTAACTAGCATTTATAACAACCTTCCAACGATACGATTCTCATTTTGGTAAGAGGATGCGAGATTGTTGGTGAAGATATCTATCTCAACACTCCCCCTCAAGTGGGGCGCATATGTCCATGCAGCCCCACTTGCTCAATATTTGTTGAAACTTATTTTTGGTTAGACCATTGGTTAGAGCACCTACCAAATGGTCCAAACTTTTAGTATAGGGAGTGCAAATATAATCTTTCTTCACTTTTTCTCTCACATAATGGCAGTCAATCTCTATGTGTTTTGTCCTTTCATGAAACATAGAATTAGCAGCGATATGTATGGCAACTTGATTGTCACGATGCATTTTTATGAGCTTGTTTACTTCTATTCTCATTTCTTCCAAGAGAGTTTTGGTTCATATAATCTCTGTCATCGTGGAAGCCATAGCCCTATATTCTGCCTCGACACTGGATCTCAAAACAATGTTTTGTTTCTTACTTTTTCATGTGGTTAGATTTCCTTCAACGAATATATAGTAGCCTGTGGTTGATTTTCTATCTTCACTGTCTGTCCAGTCTGCATCGGAGAATCCTTCTATGTCAAGATTTTCTTCCTTTTTAAAGCATAGACCTTGCCTAGGGGATTTTTTCAGGTATCTTAGGATTCTGTCCATTGCTGTGAGTTGAGATTCTTTGGGAGAGTGCATGAATTGGCTGATGGAGCTAACGACATGAGAGATATATGGTCTTGTCATGGTGACATAAATCAGCTTGCCAACCAATTTTCAAAACCCTTTTATATTGGTGATTTGATCTCCTTCTTCTCGAAGTTTAGAATGAGCCTCAAATGGGGTGTCGATAGGTTTAGCCTCAATTTTATCTGTTTCTTCTAGTAGATCAAGGGTGTATTTTCTTTGATAGATAAAAATGCCCTTCTTGAAATAAGTCACTTTGATTCTTAAGAAGTAACGTAAGGGTCTAAGGTCTTTAATATCGAACACTTTATGAAGGTAGGATTTAGTCCGAGGGGAAGGTGCATAAATACCTCTCGTGGGTAATAAATTTAAGGCATATTTTTCAAACTCTCGTGGGTAAGATATATTTTTTTATTTTGATACAAGAAATTGGTAATCTTGACACTACATACCCGACCTACCTATGTGGCGAAGCAATCTAGATGTGATCCATTTTATTGAAGAACTTGAGCATCAAAATATAATTTGATGAACCTCCATCACTGCCTATGTTTGCAAATTGTGGTTGGTAGTTGAAATCCCCCTTGACTTAATGTCTCCCACCACCATAGTTTCCATACCCTCCTCTTGACTCCATCATTGTATATTCCACAATAGTTGCAACTGCACCATAACCATAGGCTTTGTCAATGTTGTTAACTAAACCATCACGATTCAACCCTTGTTTAAGAATGCATCGCATACACATCTTCCATCAATGAACTTAGAGTAACATCAATGTTCAACAAATTTTGCCACAGACCAGAAAATTAGTGAATTCAACAAATTTTACCAAAAAAGTAATGAATTCAGAAAGTTTTTTGACAAACCAAAAAATTAAAAAAAAATAGACTAATAATAATGTCATTGTAAAAGGAAGATTCCTCACAAAAGAAATAGGGTTTGCTAAAAGCTAAAAACCAATAAAAATTTCATAAAATCAAACTCGGCATCTTAGTAAACCCATAATATTAAAATAAAAGGAGAACATATCAGCTTATGCAACAATACTTTGGGGGAGAAGTTGGTGCCTTTTGAGGTTCTACCAACACGCCTTTTAATAAATTTACTGAGAAAATACCATAATTTCATTTGGTAAACAAATAAAGTTAGATAGAGATAAAAGGCGTTATGTCGTGGACGTAAGTGTTTATTGAACCATGTTATATCGACCTTGTGTGTGTAAATGTATTCGATGTATTAAGTGTGTGTGTCCTCTATTATGATATTAGAGCCATAACGATTGCATCGTCAATGGCAAGCTCACAATCATCCACTAATAATACTCTGCAGCCTGAAATCCCGTCAGAAGCTTCATGTACTCTCAATATGATTTTACCTCAACCGAATTTTCAATCCTGACTCCATCATTTTTTGACCACCAAATTAACGGCCAACAATTATTTGTTATGAAAATCACAATTTATTCTCATCTTACAATCATATGACCTTATTGGTCTTGTTCATGGAATAAAGCCATATCCATTGAAATTAATCCAGATTTCATATTATGGCATCGTGAAGACTAACTTTTACTTGGATTCTCTCATCGTTATTCGAATCGGTCCATATCCATGTTGTGGGACTCTCAACGTCCTATAAGGCTCGGACTTTGTTAAAACTTGCTTATGCTGCCCAGTCCCAGACCTGAATTATGTAGTTAAAAAATCATCTATTTGAATTAAAGAAAGGCTCTCAAAGTGTTGAGAAATATATACAGAATGCAAAAAAAAATTTGCATCAACTGGTCATTGCATCCAAGCCAGTATCTAAAGATGACTTGATGATGTATATTCTTCGTGGTCTGCCTTCTGAATTTAATTCAATTCATACGGCCATTGAAACTCGTACCAAACCTATCATACTTCATGAACTTTTGTTGATCCATGAAGCGCAACTAAGTGAAAATGAGCTAATTCTTGATTTGACCATACATACGGCTAATCTTATTACCCGCCAAAATCAAAACCAAATTGGCATGGTGACTATAGTGGCAAGAAAGGCGGTTATAGAAGAAGAAATAGAGGATATTCTTCAAACTATAATAAACATCGAAGTGAACAAATTATGGAGGTTATGAGAATCAATCAAACAAAGTAGTTTTTCAAGTGTGTGATAAATCAGATCACACGGTGAGGAAGTGTTTTCAATATGCCTTACTTTATCAATCAAGCTCTTTGCAAGCTTATCATGATACCCCTATGATGTACGGTGATGATTCATGGTACCCCGACTATGGCGCAACTCACCATGTCACCAATGATCTAAGCAACATGTCTTTTTATTCTAAATATCAGAGCAATGACACCTTGAAAGTCAGCAATGGCTTAGGTTTCCAAATTCATAATGTTGGTATGATTTATTTTCCTAAAACTCATTTTTTTCTCAAAGATATGTTGCATGTTCCTCATATCACAAAAAAATTGATGTTAGTCAATAAATTGATCAGAGATAATAACTTATTTGTTGAGTTTCGTCCCGATTGTTGTTATATCAAGGACAAAAGTTCGGGAAGACTTCTAGCCAATGAAAAGAGTGATGGAGGCCGTTATCATATTTTTCTTCAAGCAAGACGACATAAAGAAGCAATGGTGGGTGAACACACTATGATTGATCATTGGCACCAACACCTTGGTTATCCTTCATCTAAAATAATTTAGCATGTGCTTTGTCATTTTCATTTAGCTTTTCAAAAATAGTTTGAAAATAAAGTATGTGAGGTATGTCAAATTGGCAAGAGTCATAACTTATTATTTCCCAGCATGTTGTGTTTGATGAAACCTGCTTTCCTTTCTTCCAAACTCATTGATTCTCTCACTCCCTGCCTTCGGCCTCTCAATCCTCTTCTCTTGTTCCCATTGCATACCCCATCTTTCTACCTCATACCCGGCTGCCCCTATGTCTCCGTCGTCTTTTCCTACCTCTTCCCCACCACCCTCCCTTCCCATCCCCGTTCCTGTGGACCCACCCCAACCTTTATCTCCCTTTTCTTCTGCCGATCATGCTTTGTTAGTTAAACCTATTGGATTGATGTCTTCTCCTTCTTCAGAACTGGTTCGCACCTATCACATGATCACTCGAACCATGGATGACACTCGTAAACCCAAACTTTACCTCTCCACTAAATATCCTCTTTTCATCGCCCTTTTCTCTGAACTGACCCAAGACTCATAGCCTACCTCCTTTACCATGGTCAAACAATATTTTTGATGGCAACAAGCCATGTACTCATAGTTTAACGCCCAAATCAAGAATGGCACTTGGGTTCATGTTTTGCCTGCTCACCATCATGTCATTGGGTGCAAATAGATTTATAAGGTTAAAAGATGATTTGATGGTTGCCTCGAGCGATATAAAACTTGTCTCATCACCAAGGGATTCAGTCAACAAGAAGGTGTAGACTACTTTAAAACATTCAATCTAATTGTCAAACCCAATATTAATCGCATCATTCTTGCTCTCGCCACTAGACACAACTGGTCGATCTGGCAACTAGATATTCAAAATGCCTTTCTACATGGTGTTCTAAATAAATAGGTCTATATGCCTTAACCTCCTAGCTTTCAAGATCCTTGATTTTCTCATTATGTGTACAAGATTCAATGTGTTGTATATGGTCTCAAACAAGTGCCTCGGGCATGGTTTCACCAGCTTAGCACCTTTCTCTTGGGCATTGGTTTCGTTGGTTCCTAGATGGACATCTCCCTGTTAATTTGTTAGAGCTCTTTTGTTCTTATTTTTGTGTTAATTTATATTGATGCTATCATCAGGATTGAGAACTTTCATTCTCAAATTTGCTCTCTTATCTATGATATGGATCATGAATTTGCCCTCAAGGATTTAGAAACGCTCCATTTCTTCTTCAGAGTTGAATTCTCTTTCTTCCCACCGGGTTGCTTCTATGTCGGCGCAAATATATCTTGGAGCTTCGCAATCAGACTAATATGCTTGGCGCTAAACCCGTTACTTCCCCTATGGCTATCAATCTTTCCTTGTCAGCTTTCAATGATTCCGCTTTTGAAGACCCCCTCATTATATTGCAGTATTGTCGGTACATTATAATATATCACTTTGACTCGGTCAGATGTCTCATTTGCAGTGAATAAAGTGTGTTAATTCATGCACCAACCCACTATCGATCATTGGCAGACGGTCAAGCGTATTTTACGCTATCTAAAGTCCACGATTTCTTATGACTTGACTATGACTCATTTCACTATTTTTTACTTGTTAGTGTATACCGATGCGGACTGGGTCGGGTGCCCAGATGATTGAAAATCTACAAGTGGTTATGCAGTGTTCATTGGTCCATATTTGGTATCCTAGATCTCCAAGAAGCAAACTACCATGTCTCGATCAAGCATCGAGGCCGAATATCGAGCTCTCCAATTCTGCTGCAGAGGTTACTTGGGTTCGATATCTGCTACATGAACTGGGTCTCTCTGGTCTTCCTCTCATTATCGGGTGTGACAACATTGCCGCCACGTACCTTGCTTCTCACCCAGTTTTTTATTCCCGCTCCAAACACATTAAAATTGATGTTCATTTTGTTTGCAACCAAGTGGCAAAAAATGAATTATAGGTTTGGTATCTTCATACTCATGATCAACTTGCTGATGTGTTCACTAAACCCTTATCTTCTGAGTGATTTTTATTATTGTGGTTCAAATTCAATGTGCAACCGAGCCTATTGTGTTTGCGGGAGACTGTTAGAGATAGGATTCTAAAGGATCGATCACCAAATCTCCTTCCTAAATGAACTCTCAAGATAGTGTCCATATGAAAGAAAAGACATCTAATGAAGATCATTTGATTGAAAAGTCGATAATGATAAGAGACTCTAAATCGTCACCGGCTAAAGATCAGTCGTGCTTACCTAATTTTGAAGATCATGATAGAAAGGAAAGATCGCCAACCAAGATTTTTATTCCTAATTCTAAGGCTATTCCGGATTATTCCAAATGTATTAAACAACTGGACTCTCATTGTAATCTATATAAAGATAAGAAGAAAAGAGTCTCTATATGAGTGTATTCCGTGTATTGAGTGTGTGTGTCTTCTATTAAAAGAGGAGAGTATTAAGGGGTCGGTTTGCATAGGGTAACAGAGAGAGAGAGAGAGAGAGAGAGAGAGCAACCCAAAATGGCATCGCAGAGAGAGACCCGTAAGGGTAGGCACCTTTTCGAGGTCCTAAAAGTTGTTTTTTATTTTGTTATTTCTTTTACATTCAAAACTTAACCATTGACAAAAAAGTAAACGAAAATGTTATATGCTACCTGGCATTCATCCAAAATGCAAAACGGACAGCCACGATGTTCATTGATTATGTTCAGCATGACCTGATAGCCTATGTCACAGGGTGGTAAGACAAATTCAAAAAAATGTAGGTAAGACACGGCTATATATATATATATATATATGAAGGGGAGAGGGTTGTTTATTTCATTTTAAAATGTCCAAAAGGTCTTTTCTTTATTTCCCAATCATTGCTTCTTCGTCTTTTCCTCTCTCGTTCTTCTTTTTCTCCCGCTGGTTATGATGGAGACCTCTCTCTTGTTGCTTCTTCATCTTCTCCACCCCCTCATTCTTTTTCTTATTCACCTAGGTAGGGTGGAGGCAGGGAAAATAGCAAGACAAAAAAGAGAGAGTTGAGGTTCGTGTTGGGTCTCAATTAGACCTGACCCAGGCCCAGCACATATCAAAATTAAAAGTAAAAATAACAAAAAAACATAAACAAATTAATAATTTTAAAACATTATAAAATAGTTTTGTTTTATATTTTATAAAAAAAGAGGAGTAAGATGCTTAAGAGAGAGAGAGAGAGACGAAGTTTCCTCATTTAATGCCTATTAAAGAGGAGAAATAATTTTAAAAAATGGCAGTGACACTTTTTTTATTTGTGAAACATCTATGCAAATGCCCATATAAAATTTTTATTACATCCTCAACTCACATGACAAGAATGTATAAAGCATCCAATTTTTTGCACCTGATACCCTTGCATCTGCTTTTGTAATATTTAACATTATTTACCTCAAGTATTATTCTACGAACGACATAAAATTCTGTTAACAGGAGGCTAACTCTTTTTTTGAGAAATTATTATTTTAGTGAAATCATTATATATAATAGTAATCCAAACATTTGTTGTAACAGTTATGTTTAATAATACTTGGGCTTCGCATGGTTGGTAAGAGCTGTCAGTGCACGTCCCCTTGTGGTGGGACGTTGCAGGTTCACAACCCAGTGAAGTATGTTGAGTAATAACTGCTAGGGGTCTCACAAATCCCAGATTGCCTTAAAAAATAACAGTTAGGTTTAATAAAAGTTTCCTATAAAAAAATTTAAATGAAAGATTCTTCATGATTCATCATAAAAGATGACATTTTCTACTTGAAAGGTTTTTTTTTTCTGAAAGGCAAGTTGGGGTTAAGGCTAACCCCTACAGTTCAAGTATGTTCCAATGCCACAGATTTGGAACTGTGCATTGAATCAGAGACCAGGATTATACTAAAACAAACACCGATTACCAAAACCATAAAAACGGGAATCTAAGATTCATAATATTCACATATCTCAAGGGAAGAGTTTCGTGAGCTACAAATACACATTTCTGACCCTCAGATCTTAGATCCAAAGTTGATATCGGATTGTTAGAACACTACCTTCAGGTTTGCCTGAAACAATTTGACCTAGACTGTAACCAGAACACATTCGACCACACTTGGAACCAACAACACAATCCTCCACGAATTTCATCTTACACAAATGCATTGCAATTCTGAAATTTCAATAAAATCTTCTTTTTCAGGATGAGAATCCACATGCAAAATCCTATTACAGCCTCTCTTTACAATGAACGAATGAACGTGATACAAATGACAAGAGAATAGGAACCAAATAACTACTTTGAATTAAAGAGTTCTCATCGAGATTGAAGAAATCCACAAAACCACACCCCCTTTCAGGCACCCAAAATAATCAACAAGACTTGTTCCTTACATCACGAATTTTTCAGCAATATTAATACAATAGTTAAAATACATTGAAGGCACCTAAACGCTTTATCAGAAGCTTTATTGCAACACCTCAAGGAGCCGAGATAACATAAAAAAAAATTATACTATGGCACACAGATCAATGAGTTTTGACAATGAATCATCCAACTGGGCGGGGAGATGTTGCATCAGTTAATCAGCAAAACTACTAGTAGCAAAGGCTAAATTGAGCAATTGATGATTCTGAAATGTCAAAACTTTCTATTCATGTACCAAACATTTATTCATATACTGAACATTGTTAAGTTATATATATATATATATATATATATATATATATATATATATATATATATATATATATATATATATATATATATATAATAATGTAATAGCTAATACCAATCAGGGGTATTTTTGTCTTTTCATGTATCAGTAATAGGCTGTACCTACTGCCTATTAAGGGCGCATCAACCATTTTATACTTTTCATTTTCTTTATTTTCCTGTTTTGTATTTTAAAGATTTCAAGTTGGGCTTTTTGATAAAAAGCACAGCTATATTTATAGCCATTGGGAACGGCTCTATATATGTGTGCTCCTACTTGCATATAAAGGGGTGTTACCCCATATAAGGTTTAGGCTTTCTCAAGCACCTTCTCACTCAATAATATTCTTTATTTTTTTACTTGTGATTCAGCCCATTAGTGGCTTGTGCACGAGCTTATGTATTGACCTACAAGTTGTCATTGTGTTCTTGTAAGCCCATAAGGCATCTTATATTTTTTCTTTCTTTCATTACAAACACTACTGGACTGCCAAAACATAACAATCAGCATCAAACACGAGACCAGAAAAACTGATGAAAATACTCTAAATTCTTGAATGTCACCTCAGAAATATGGGTTCATTGATTAGTAATCCTCCAATGCTGGTAATGTCGGGAACAACATGGTCGCCCGTATCCGGTTTGCCAGCTGATAAGATCACTGAGATTGACCAGCCAACTGGTTGCTTTGGCTATTCCTTTCTATTGAAAAGGAGTCAGCTAACTGCACGATTCACCTTCTTATAAGCTCTGAGTCACCTTCTAAGCTCCACTAAACGACACGGCATTCTCGTTCTTGTGATGGTTCCCCAGGATCAAATATCCCACCTAGTTGCCACATATTGTTCTATGGAACCGGCCGGGTGAAGAGTTCGGCCCGGTCTTTTGGTGTAGTAGGGGGCAGGGATTGACCTTTCTATCGCATATTTTGTCATACCGACATAGCCCCATGGATTTGTTTTTTATCGGAGCATCAAGCAGCACAACCCGGTTCTACATCCAAAGTGCTCGTCCAAGGAGGGAGTTGGGTAAACATAGTTGAATAGGCAAATATGAAGTGCATAAAAGGAATATGGTTATCATTATAAACAAATAAAACATTCCACCAGACATGCTAAGCAAACTCAGTCCCAATCAAGTATCTACACGCCAAGGCACCACCAAAGAATGAAGCCAGCCAAACAAGAGAACAATTAGTTGAAAGACGCCAACAAACATGCAGCTTGACAACAGCACGGAAATAATCCAAAGCAAGTCATGTTATTTCAGAAAAAGCCTCAACAGATTTTGCTGGATTACCATATGAGAATGATACAATTGTAAAAAAGATTGAGGCCAAGACTGATCAAGCTTTCTATATGACCACATTTATGATTAGAAACCTATTATGAAAGCAAATATCCCTTTCGATTAGAAATCTATTTGTAAAACAAAATATTCCCGCTTTAGAATCTCCCCAGATGGCACAATTTGTGGATGGATGCCATTCGACCACAATCACAAACATCCACGAAACTTTATAAAGATTATTCATTATCAGACTTAAATACAAAGCCACAGGAAGTGCTACCCTCCAAACATTCGTCACTGACATTTCACAATCAATCTGAAATCTGAAATCAATGTTTTAACATGAAAATCACAATCTTGTCATGGTTTGATCTTCCGCTAAAACATGTGAAAATATAGAAGAGGTTAAGAAATATTGCCCCCAGAAGAAGACACCATGCATCTGTTTTTCGGAATAACCAACGAAAGCATCACTCAAACTAGCAAAGAAACGTATATTCCCTACCCTAGTCCATGAAGATCCCCGATTCCTACAAATTTTAAATATTCCTCCATTCTTCACAGATACCCAAAGAGGGAAAAACGATCCAGAAAATTTCTCAAGACCATCTAACCTAGACAATTTTTTCATACTATGGCCTTCTCTCTATGCTTATAGACAACAAACAAAAAAATTCAAAACCACCATCAATACCCTGGGCAAAATATCTCAATCTCAAAGGTCATGATCAAGGTTTTTAAAGGCATGAGGATTTTTGAAAAGTATAAACAAGTCATAAGCATTGAGGCATTTCGAGGAGTAAGCCTCAATGTTTTTTGAGATCTAAAGCTTAAATCATCCAAAAATTAACATATTGAAGAATATTCATTTTTTATAATACAAATAAATAACAATAAATACAAGAAACTGTAAACTTCGTTCTTAAATGTTTTGCAAAATCAAATACTAGTGAAAACTCAATTGCTTAAATTTCATGTATCAATATAATTGTTAAATATTAGTTTACATTCATTGAGGAAATGAAGCTTTTATTTTTGTTTTATATTTTACTTTTTAAGTTTTTAATCGTTAATGATCATGAAGCTTTTATATAGTCTTGATAGAAATGTACTTTGCCACTAAATAATACTTAATATGAAATAAGGCTATATTTTGCTTAATTAGTTTTTTTATTCTAATTAATTTGTAATAATTATGCAGCCAAATTTCTTATGTAATCAATCATTATAAGAATTATATACTCAAATAGTGATTAAACTTAGATTATTTACGTTCTTTATTGACAATTCTTTACGTTTAATTTGATGCATAGGGTCATTTTTTATCAACACAAATTCGTGATCAATCAAGATTTTTTATTTTTTAAATAAATTTATTTCAATTAAAAAGAAAACCTTATAAGTAACTAAATTGTACAAAGACTTTTTGAATAAACAACTCATTATTCAAAAGCTTAAGCCTTTTCATAGAGGCCTAAGTCTCATGTAAAAGCTTAAACCTCTTTAGGTAAGAGGCATAGGCCTCCATATATACCAATGAGGCTTAGGCTTTGAGGCGGATAAACCCATGAGGTGTACATATTTAATGAAGTTATCTATTTCGGAAAAAAAAATGTGTCTATCTAGGCCTCCAAAGCTTCTCACATGCCTTTGAATCCAAATATTTAACGAAGTTATCAACCAAAGCACATTCCAGCTATACCTCAAAACCTTCCAAAAAACTCAAAGCTAACCACCACCTTTAACAAAATATTTCAAATTATGTAATCAACCTTTTGAAAAAACAGAGTCTATCAAATTAGGGATGGCAGTGGACCAGGGCGGATGCAGGGAACAAGGTCTCCATCCCCACCCCCAACTCAAAATAGTGACCTTCATCCTCGTGACGGGAGAGACTTTGGACCTCCACCTCCGCCCTGTCTCAAATTTACCTCCATCCCAGCCCCCACACCCCTAGAAAACCTCTGCTACTTACACGCAGTAGCCATTCTGCAAACCACGTTTAACTCTGCAACTAAGACCTCACACATGAAAAGGAAAAGGGAAAAAAATGCTACAAACACAAACCTTGTTAATAACCTACCATTCTTTCAAATAAACTGGTGATTAAATCAACATATATCAATGAAATGGGGATGAAGTAAAGCTTCTAAATAGGTGATATCATTCATTTTTACACCAACATTGTTCACAAGGAGACCTTCCTACATATATGAAAACGCTAAAAAAACACTTTGCTAACAACTGAAGAACATCTCACATTGTGCCAATATTCATTGATTTCATTCGATGCTCATAGACACAAAGCAGATTCACAGATCGGAGCACATATTTTCTTTAGTACCATGAAAGGAAATGAACTACAGCCTGAAAACCAACAATGATGGGAAAAACCGATTCATCTCTCCAAAAATTAGGGCAAAACTCTAAGACCATCAACAAGAAAAAGGGAAAAACCAAGTTTCTTGCCAAGAAGAAGGCCAAATTACCATTTTAGACTATGTCACATAGGTGCGGGTGCAGGTGCGGTGGTACGGCACTTTAAAAAAACTTGGGTGTGTGTGCATATGGTTTTTATTGATTTGGAGAAGGCATACGATAGAGTACCTAGGGACGTTCTCTGGTAGACAATGATGAAGAAAGGTGTTTCTCTCAAGTACATTAGTAATAATTAAAGATATGTATGAAGGAGTAGTAACCAATGTCCGCACTTGTGGAGGGGTGACAACCAATTTTCCTATAACAGTTGGGTTACATCAAGGATCTGCTTTAAGCCCTTTCCTATTTGCTATAGTGATGGATGAGCTTACGAGATCAATTCAAGAAAATGTGCGGTGGTGTATGTTGTTTGATGATGATATTGTTTTGATTGATGAGTCTAGAGCTGGGGTTAATGCCAAGTTACAATTATGGAGATAGACATTGGAAGCAAGAGGTTTTAAGTTGAGTAAGATTAAGACAGAATATATAGAATGCCGGTTTAGTAAGCAACGAAGTAGTGATGGGAGTGTAGTAAAGCATGGTGAGCAAGAAATACCGGTGGATGATTGTTTCGAATATTTGGGATCTATCATTCAAAAGTATGGAGAAATTGATGGAGATGTAAATCATAGGATAAAGGTTGGGTGGATGAAATGGAAAAGTGCAACTGGAGTGTTGTGCAATCATAGAATGCCATTGCGGTTGAAGGGAAAGTTTTATAGGACGACTATTAGGCCCACTTTGCTATATGGTACGGAATGTTGGGCTGCAAAGAGACATCATATTCAAAAAATGAGTGTAGCTGAGATGCGTATGCTTAGATGGATGTGTGGAAATACAATAAAAGATAAGATTCGGAACGAGGAGATACGTAAAAAGGTAGGCGTTGCACCCATTGAAAATAAGATGAGAGAGAATCATTTACGGTGGTTTGGACATATTCGACGAAGGCCTGATGATGCTCCAATTAGAAGGATGGAGAAATGGGAAAATATATTAGTTAAAAGAGGTCGGGGTAGGCCTAGGAAGACTTGGATGGAGATGATAGGAAAGGATATGAATGCTTTGAACCTCACCGAGGACATGGCATTGGATAGAAATGATTGGAGGAGAAGGATTCATATGGAAGACCCAGAATGATTTTCTTTTTTGGTTCATATCCCTCACTTTGTTGGACGGGTGGGGGTAAAGAAGTTAGTCCAAGACCATAAAATTAGGTTAGCCACTTGGAACATAGGGTCTTTAACTGGTAAGTTGGTAGAGTTAGTAGATGTTATGTGTAGGAGAAAGATTGATATTTTATGTCTTCAAGAGACCAAATGGGTAGGTGAGAAAGCTAAAGTGATAGAACCTTGGGGATATAAGATTTGGTATACAGGAATAAATAGGAATAGGAATGGAGTAGGGATTGTTATGAGTCGTCAGTTTATAGATAATGTAGTTGAAGTCCGTAGGAAGGGTGATAGAATTTTACTTATTAAATTAGTATTAGGTACGGATATTATTAATATTATTAGTGTTTATGCACCTCAAGTAGGTTTAGATGATTCCATTAAGCATCAATTTTGGGAAGATTTAGATGGAGTAGTACAAGAGACATCTTATGGAGAAAAGCTTTTCATCGGCGGTGACCTTAATGGACATGTAGGCATTAGTAGGGATGGATTTGAGAATATCCATGGAGGCTATGGTATAGGAGAAAGAAATGAAAGTGGAGAAAGGATTTTAGATTTTTGTTTGTCCTATGATATGATCTTAGCAAACACTTGGTTTAGGAAGAGGGAGTCTCACCTAGTAACATTTAAAAGTGGGGTTAATACGAGTCAGATAGATTTTTTCCTACTTAGAAAGAGAGATAGGGGTTGTTGCATCGATTGTAAGGTTATACCAGGAGAAAGTGTAGCTACACAACATAGAGTCTTAATTTTAGATCTTAGAATTAGACAATGCCGCAAAAGGGATAGACATAGGATAGATCCTAGAATTAAGTGGTGGGCACTGAAAGGAGCTAAACAAGGAATGTTTGTAGAGCAGGTAGTTAAGGAAGTTGATTGGTGTCTCGAGGAGGATTCAGAATCAATGTGGAATAAGATAGCGGGTGGTATGAGAAAAGTAGCTAAGGAGGTATTGGGTGAGTCTAAAGGCGGTGCACCACTAGGTAAGGATACATCATGGTGGAACGAGGATGTCAAATTAGCTATTAAGGTTAAAAGAGAGTGTTATAGAAATCTAAGTAAGAGTCGTGATAATGAGAATTTGGAGAAGTATATGATAGCAAAGAAGGAAGCTAAAAAAGTTGTTCGAAACGCGAGGGCTAAGGTATATAAGGAGGTTTATGACAAGTTGGATACCAAAGAAGGCGAGAAGGATATTTATAGGCTTGCAAAGATGAGAGATAGGAAATCGAAGGATGTGGGTATGGTTAGATGTATCAAAGATGAAACGCAAAGGGTTTTAGTCAAATATGAGGAGATTAAGGAGAGATGGAAAGATTATTTTGATAAGCTATTTAATGATAGTCATGCTCAAGATCTTGGAGACTTCTCCATTCCTTTTCATGAGATAAATCGTGACTTCATGCGCAAGATTCAAAAGAAAGAAATTGCAGAGGCTTTGAAGAAAATGAAATCAAGAAGGGCAGTTGGCCCAGATGGTATACCTATCGAGGCTTGGAAATGCTTGGGAGAGAAAGGTTTAGAATGGTTGACAAATCTTTTTAACTTGATTTGGCGAACAAATAAGATGCCTAATGAGTGGAGGAAGAGTACTTTGGTGCCTTTATATAAGAATAAGGGTGATATACAAGATTGCACAAACTATCGTGGTATAAAACTCATGAGTCATACTATGAAACTTTGGGAGAGGGTGATTGAGTCTAGGTTGAGGAAGGTTGTCATGATATCGGAGAATCAATTTGGTTTTATGCCTGGAAGATCAACTATGGAAGCTATACATCTTCTTAGACAACTTATTGAAAGATATAGAGAGAGGAACAAAGATTTGCATATGGTTTTTATTGATTTAGAGAAGGCATACGATAGAGTACCTAGGGACGTTCTCTGGTGGACAATGATGAAGAAAGGTGTTTCTCTCAAGTACATTAGTATAATTAAAGATATGTATGAAGGAGTAGTAACCAATGTCCGCACTTGTGGAGGGGTGACAACCAATTTCCCGATAACGGTTGGGTTACATCAAGGATCTGCTTTAAGCCCTTTCCTATTTGCGATAGTGATGGATGAGCTTACGAGATCAATTCAAGAAAATGTACCGTGGTGTATGTTGTTTGCTGATGATATTGTTTTGATTGATGAGTCTAGAGCTGGGGTTAATGCTAAGTTAGAATTATGGAGACAGACATTGGAAGCTAGAGGTTTTAAGTTGAGTAAGAGTAAGACTGAATATATGGAATGTCGGTTTAGTAAGCAACGAAGTAGTGATGGGAGTGTAGTGAAGCTTGGTGAGCAAGATATACCGGTGAATGATTATTTCAAATATTTGGGATCCATCATTCAAAAGTATGGAGAAATTGATGGAGATGTAAATCATAGGATAAAGGTTGGGTGGATGAAATGGAAAAGTGCTACTGGAGTGTTGTGCGATCGTAGAATGCCATTGCGGTTGAAGGGAAAGTTTTATAGGACGACTATTAGACCCGCTTTACTATATGGTACGGAATGTTGGGCTGCCAAGAGACATCATATTCAAAAAATGAGTGTAGCTGAGATGCGGATGCTTAGATGGATGTGTGGAAATACAATAAAAGATAAGATTCGGAACGAAGAGATACGTAAGAAGGTAGGTGTTGCACCCATTGAAAATAAGATGCGAGAGAATCGTTTACGGTGGTTTGGACATATTCGGCGAAGGCCTAATGATGCTCCAGTTAGAAGGTTGGAGAAATGGGAAAATATATTAGTTAAAAGAGGTCGGGGTAGGCCTAGGAAGACTTGGATGGAGATGATAGGAAAGGATATGAATGCTTTGAACCTCACCGAGGACATGGCGTTGGATAGAAATGATTGGAGGAAAAGGATTCATGTGGAAGACCCAAAATGAATTTCTTTTTTGGTTCATATCGCTGACCCCAATTGTTTTGGGATGAAGGCGTAGTTGTTGTTGTTGTTGTTGTTGTTTGTTGTATCGCCGATCCCAATTGTTTTGGGATGAAGGCGTAGTTGTTGTTGTTGTTGTGTGTGTGTGTGTATATATATACATATATATATATATATATATATATATGAACTTGATTAGGGTTAAGTGAATCTACTTTTGGATAGAAATGGATCTTAGTGTAGTGGACTTCACCTAACACAAAGGAAGTTGTGTCCAAGTGTCGCACCTGCCTAGGTGCGGATGCGACGCGGGTGTGGTGCCCTGTTAGAAGAGTCCGTGTGACATAGGTTTTAGAACCACTTGGCTATCGCTACCGCAGTGTTCGTTAGAAGGAGGAGAGGAAGGAGAAGAAGGAGAGGCTGAGCCGCCGAGAAAGTCGAGTTGTCACGCAAAGCGGTAAGAGAAGCCTTGAGAGGAGGCAGAAAGGGTCGACTACGGCGATCAGAAAAAAGAGAAGGAGAACTGAAGAAGCCGAAAGGATCATTTTAGGCTTTAGAGTTAGAAATTTAGTATTAAGAATATATACAAGAGTTGTAAGTCCATCCCTGCCTTCATCCTCACACGTCTTTTTATTTTCACCTCCATCCCCGGTCCATTCCACATTTCAAGTCCTGCATCCCCACCCCAAACATGGTGGGTTCGGACGGATCCCCGCTTCCCCTCGTCCACTACCATCCCTATATCTAAACCTCCAAGCCCTCTCACAATTTTTGGATCCCAAACATAACAGAATGTTTCAACTAACCAAATAAAGAGTATTGAATCAAAACACACACCAAAACCTCAATTTCAGGTACCCACAAATGAACAAATAAACTTTTAAATTTCTCCATAGTTCTAGTTCGTGATTGTTGAGCCACAAAATGCCTAATGAGCACTTAATGTAAAATGTTGTATCGTATTGTAACTACGATATGATATGTTATGATAAGTGTCGTAACTATGGCCTAACTCGATATGATACCACTCTTATTGCTTGTTGTGCGGCTACCATATGTTTATCCAAAGCACCACCCACGTGAAATTATCTTTCAACAGAAAATTGGTATTGAAAGCTCCAACCAACTTTTAAATTTGCAAAGTTTCCAATTTGCTTACAAAATTGCAAACAATTAGGCAAGTTCTCAATGGAAATTGGCTGGGCAATGCATTAATACTTTTCCTTTTCATCATCTTAACAATAAGGGCAACTCAAGTTTGATAGCATACCTTTCTCCGTCCAAATTATCAAAACTGCCTTAATAGAGAAGTTGGTCCAGCTGACCATACAGCAGGCAACTTCCAACAAGTCCCAGCATTTCTTTGCCAACAAAATTATGTTCAGAGACCATCACAGGTCAATTTTTGTGTATAATTCCAAAATGAATGGAAAGAGCCTTTTTCAATCAATTCTTTCTCAGATAACTCTATGATGTGTTTACATGAAAACTACAGTATGGAACAGAGAGTGTTTAAAATCCCCATACAACAGTACCCTCGGACAAGGACATAACTATTTTACAGTCAAAAGGTTTAGCTTCAACTTTGGAATCCATTAAACTTTATTACCCATTTCAAATTTCTAGAAAAAAATGAGAAAAAAAAAGAAAACAAAAGTTTTATCTGATCTTCTATTTTTTGAATATCTATTGAGTCGGCCCAGACCTCTTGTTCAGTGACTATCACGCACTAGGTAAAAGTATTGAAATATTAATCAAAGAAGCTGATATTGGCACCAAAAACACACAAAGAATGACACAATACAGCTTGAGAGGTTCATTCATTCGGAGAAAAAAACACATCATGATCACTTCAGACCTTCATCTTTGCTCCTCTAGCAAGAAACTTACACAACAAGCTGTATAATTTTATGTAGTTAAAATTTGTTATTTAGGCAATGCATCATCCGTCAAAACAAAATAATTTTCTCAAAACTTAAGTATTGAACAAAATGCAGAAACCTTTAAGAATTAAGCATTAATAAGTTAGCCTCAGCCACTTATTTGCATCTGACCAGAACATCCTTTTTTCCCCAATTTGACAAAACAGAGACCAGAAAATTTATAATTTGTTCATTAAAATCAACCTCGAAGGACAAAAGGCGCTTGCATTCCTCAAATATTTCCAGGCATCCAAACTTGCTTTCAAGAAAAAAATTACAGAAGTAGAAGCCCATAAGGGCTCCGACCATCAACACATGAATTGACCAAAGCAAATAGTTCATAATGTATGCAAAAGTTTGACCCATTAGAAAAATTGGAAGCAAAGAAACAAAATTTCTTAAATCTGCTGAATTTTAATTGTTTGATGAGTTGGAGGCTTCTAAAAAGTGACACATTAAAGAAGTGGCTACTTGAAAAGCCTCCAAAGAAACAACCTGTAATAAAAAAAAAGAATTCCCAACTATTTCATCAATGGCTACTAAATTAAACAGTTGATAACATAAACAAAAGCATTAGAATGCAAAACTGGTGAAATCATTAGATACTTGCAACTAGTTCAGCATATGCATGTGTGTGCATGTTTGTGGAAAGGAAGCTCAAGACTAGAACCGAGAGAGCACTAAACTTATCTGCTAATTCATGTCCACCAAAAAAATGCTTATCCACGTAAGCAAGAGCCAGTTCCAAGATCTTATACATGTTAATAGCAAAGCAATGAAAAGCAGTTTTCATGATGCATAGTAAAACGACACATTCCTATACCCAAAAAAACACATTGTCAAATAAGTTAGACAACCACAAGATGGCATTGACTATCAACAGAAAAATAAATTTAAATAGAAAAGTGCTGAAAGTACTGAAACTGAAGATTCTAAAACATAAAACCACTTAATATGGTATTTAGCAAACTTCACATCTAAGTTCAAATACCATAGGTCTTTTATCAAAGACTAAATAACATGCCTAAATTTCAAATCTCTTATTACACCAATAGCACTTCATCAGAAACAATAAAAGAGGCATTTTCATGAAGAGGGCACAAGATGAGAAACTTGAGGAGAATCATCTGTCCAAAATTTTAGGGACCGGGTGCGCCCATGAAATATCTGCACAATGAATAGAAAATATAAAGCAGCAGTTTCAGAAAAGCTGTTTCTTTGTTTTCTAAATGCAACAAAAAAATTTACATGGTGACACAAGAAACTATATGAAATGAAAAGTATTATTTAAAAGCAAGAGATTGTAAACCAGCTGCTTTCAAAGATTGAAATCATCATTAATTTAAACAATAGCAAAGACATGCAACTTAGCATTTTGCAATCAAGAAGCTGACAGAAAGTTCAAATTTCAGCAGTCTAGATTTCAAACGACACAGTATTTTAAAACAGAAAGAAATTGAATCAAAAGAAGTAGATATGCAGGCTCTGCCTGATGGAATATATAACTTGATGGAGATCCCAATTCCTTCTATTTATTTTTGTGCCATGACCAATAAAATATGATATATGATCGTTTTTTACAACAACCCAAAAACCATTATGTTTCAGTTCAGCCAGTTTCATGCACATTAGATGTATAAGCAAAGACAAGCAGCACGTGCCTACAAAAGTTTCAATTCAGATTCGCAATTTGACAAAAGGTCATCTGCATTCCTGTTATGTTGCCTCTATCAATAACAAGTTGTAAAGTTTCCATGAATATAAACTCACATCTAAACCATGCTTTACACAACCTAAGATGCTTCTTTCATTACAATAACATTATTTTGCATTTCAGTGTACTTCTTGCCGCTAGTTTTTTTCATATTTACACGGAGAAACCACCCCCAGGATCAGAGACCTAGCCGTGATGGCTTTGGCTGCCGTACTTATGACCGTTGTCCTGACAGTGTATAACTCTGTGGGGGCTTACCCCTTGCCCCCCAGGGAGTCGCCATGCTTCGGCTTGCGCAAGGGGTGATGCCCATGGGATTTGAACCTAGACCATAGACCAAATGCCTAGCGGCCTAGGTCCCATCCCACTATGCCAAACTCCTTTGGGGCTTACTACAACTAGTTAAATTCTATTTTTTATGCATGTTCACTTAATCATTGGGAAGGCAACAAAGTGTCATTCAAGAGACCACAACAGAGTGGAGAAGCCACGACACGAAGTTCCTTACCGACACTCGACTCAAGGTTGATGTTTTGGTTGGGGTGGTTCTCTAGTAGTTATAGGAGTGGAGAGAGGCCTTCCAGGCCTATTGGTCAGCATTCACCTAGCACGAACTTCACTTCCCAAGAAAAAACCAATACAGTGGCAGTAATGCTTTCCTAAAAAGCAGCATTTCTCATAAGTTGTCTACATCTTAGGGCCGCATTTATTCTCAGCAAAGTACCATGGCCACTCAAAATACAAAACATGTTAGATATATAAGTGTTAACATGAGAAGTCTGGAGCTCCTAAAAATCTGGAGATTTTTCTATTTTTAATATGTTAACATGGAGATTTATTCTCCATATTTTTTATATGGAGAAACATTACTTTAAAATTTTAAATATGTTGATCTTAAACACATAACAGTTTTGGCATGTTTCATTCAAATTACGTTCTTCAAGAGATTTTTCAAATCCTTATTCGTGCTCCTAAAAATCTGGAGCTGATCTTCAACCCCATGGACCCAACGCACTCCACCTAAAGGGGATCCCAATATATACATGCATCTGAACATTGTTGTGTGTAAAATATGATGGTTAAGTGGTTAACATACAATAACTAATACAGACATAGAACTTTCAGTATGAATCAGAAACTAAATTAACACTAAAATAGTTTGTTCATCATTTGTAGACACTCTTCTCATCCCTGCATTATAGTGGCCCTTAAACCCATTAAACTATCCTTGCCAGGAAAACATTACATAATACAGAGGTCTAAATAGTACCATTATAAATTCATAATGTAATTAACATAGGAAAAGGTACACATACATAATAAGAATTTGAGGACTAAAGCAAGACAGCACTTGTCTTTAGTCATTAAGATGCATGTTCAAGTGCATCTGATCTTAAAGATTACAATCACAACAGAGACGGACACAAAGATACAAATATGATTTACTTCACGTTTTAAAAATGAATGTGTTGATAATTTGCATGTAATTGGAAAAACATGCATTAAATAACTTTCATTTACATGGCACACATAATCATTCTTCTAGTTCAATGCTTCATCATAAGGATTGCTTTGTCATTAGCTATGTGGTCAAAATCCCCGACTAGGCACCGACTAGTCGGTCTAGGCATAAGTAAGATGCCTAGGCTTTGCAATTCTTAGGTGGGTACTTAAAAGGTACCAATTTTGCCGACTAGGCACCGACTAAGGCGCCTAGTCAAAGATTAAGCTGCCTCCGCCTAGGCACGAGGGCAGTTTAGTCATTTAATATTCTTATATATATTTTGTTATTTTTTTGTATATATATAATTATATATATATGTGTGTGTGTTTGCGTGATTTGTTCTGTGAAATCATGAAAACATGCATAGTTATTAACTTATTATATATATATATATATATGTGTGTGTGTGTGTGTGTGTGTGTGCTACTTTGCTTTTGGGAGCTTTTCTTTGAAACATTGAAAGCATTAGCAGTTAGTTTTAATTGATTATGTTTTTTATAAATGTGTGTCACTTTGTTTCCGATGAATTTTTCTATAAAATCATGAAAGCATGTTTAGTATTATGAATTATGTAATATGTTATTTATATATGTATGTGTTATTATGCTTCTGTGAAATGTTGAAAGCATATTTAGTTGATTATACTGAATATGTTATGAATAATGGAAAACATACATATATATATATATATATATTTGTGTGTGTACAATTGTATATATGTATATTATGGTTATGCATATTAATATATTTTGTGAAAGCGTGTGTAATTTTGTACTTATTTAATGAAAACATCTTTTTAGTAAAATAATTAAACATATTTTTATGTATATTTTGTGTACTTTTTTTATTTTAATTGGGGTACCAACTACTCCCACCTAGCCCTCGACTAGTCTTTTTAGGGGTCTACCGACTAGGCACCGCCTAGCGCTTTTGATTACATAGGTCATTAGGGACAGAAACATGGGAATGTAGATTGTTCTCTAAGAAGGTTGGCAAAAGTAGAACATGATACATCCCCACCATGCTAAGGAGACTAAATCTGGGTGGCCTCCCAACAGGCCCTGTAAGATGACCCTTCTAATGGACAAAAACCACCAAAGCCCAGATATACTTTTCTATTTCAACTTGCCTAAATTTTTAACACTCAAGATATGTATATAGTTGTGATCATTTTCCCCCCTTTTCAATGATCGTGGGAGAACCTAAATCTGGATATCAGGTCAGAGAATCCGATACTAGTATCCAGCCTTCCATCTGGCATGTCATTGCAAAGGCATGAAGTGCATTTGGACTTTGACTAGGATATTAACATCATCAGCCTCTTGACAGGACTTACAAAGGCCGATCGTTCTATGACATAATCCTGAAACACAAACAAAATTTTAGACATAACCCAGAGTTGATCGGTACATGTTATAGAAAGTCCAAAAGTAGAAAAAAGAGTACAAACAAGTGAACATTTTGAATGATGCAATGAAGGAAAAATACATGACATTCACCAAGTTCGTACAATCATCACATTACAAATAATAATAACATATATCATATTGTACAGCAATATCATGCAAAGTTTTCTTAAAAATAAAAAAGAAAAAGAAAAAGGAAATGCAGCAGCCGCAGAAAGCATGAGCCTCTCCCATACAGCACTATACATGTTACGCCTGTAAAATATTTGATGTTATTCATTAACACTACAGGATGCAAACAGTGAATAGATTACAATACCAAATTCCATTGATCTTGCTGCAAGTTACGGTCATGGTCTAATAAATATCAAACCTGACCTTGATCAAGCTATTTAAATATTACGGAGAATTTATCAGCAGGTCATGTTAGTCGTGTGCTATTTGCTTGAAAAGTACATGTATGCCAGAATGCACCAAAACAAACACATGAAATTTATATGCCAATTCTTGAAATACTCTATGCACAATAAAACGTCGCTTCATAACAAAATTCCCAGGAAATGAATGCTGCTTGCAAAATATTTTCATGAATTACATGTTTAACATGGGATGACTGTGGGTATGCCTACACGCGAGGAGTTAGAGCATGCTAGTGGAAGGCAAGCAAGAACGCGTGCACACGCACGTTCATGTGTGAGAATGGAAGGGAAGATCATCCATGTGCTATGAAAGCCCTGAATTAACAAAGAACTTGATATGCATTATTCGATAAAAAATTCAACTCAGAGCAGTCGCATACCTAGCGTCCTATGTAAGGCGGCACACCACCCATAGAGCCTCCACCAGGCTGCGATCTTCCGCCAGATGGTTGTGCAACATTCTGGTACGGGAGTGTCCCCTGGTTTCCATACATGTTAGCATTAACACCAGGCTGATTACCATATCCTCCCACACCAGCCCCGTGTGAAGCATTGCTCACCAATGGAGTCGGGACTGTCTGGTTAACAGCAGAAGCCAAGTTTGGATTGAGTGCTGGGTACAGCGAAGCAAGCACGTTCGTCAAACCAAGCCCAACACCCTGGGTTGCCAAAAGTGCTGTCAGAGCCTGTCCGAGTGCCGGATTAAGCGGCGCCGGAGCTGCCGCAGCTGCCTGATTAAACCCTAGTCCACCGGCCATCAAATGACTCCCTCCGGCACCACTACCTGCCGCATTCCCCACCCGGTGAATAAACCCTCCGCCCACGTTCCCATTCCTACGGAAGCCGTGATGATGGTTTGCGCCTGGGTGGTGGTAATGCGGCTTCCCGGGCTTCGGTCCATCGATGGCCTTCTGGCAATGCAATATATGCCCCTCGAAGTTCTTGTGCGGATCTTCCAGCGCCTTCTTAGCACTCTCAATCGTCTTGTAGACAAAAAGCGTGAACCCCTTCGGCTTCCCGGTCTGCTTGTCGAGGCCGAGCGGGCCCTCCTCGATCTCTCCGAAGTTGCTGAAGAACTGGAGTAGCCTCTGCGGGTCGATGTCCGCCGAGACGTTGCTCACGTAGATCTTCCTCTGCGTGTACTCGGAGACCGGAGGCGCCGCTGGCACCGGCCCCGCCGAGGCGAGCTGGCAGGAGGTCATGCGGTTACCGATCTTCTTCTGCGGCTGCTTGAGCGCCTTCTGGGCGCCGCTCCGGTGCTTGAAGAGGATGAACCCGTACCCCTTCGACTTGCCGGAGACCTTGTCGGTGACGGCGTTGCAGTCCTCGATCTCGCCGTACTTCTTGAAGAAACTCGTTAGGATTTCAGCAGTGGTGTCCCAGCCGAGTCCGTGGACGAAGATCTTGCGGTGAGCGGGATCAACGTCGGCGATATTGTTGATGCGCTCGCGGACGTCGGGGTGCTCCAGGGCGGCATCGCGGAGGAGGTCCATGAGCTGGTCTTTGCCGAAGGGCTCCAGGAGCTTCCGGGTGTCCTCAGCGTCGTCGTCGTCCTCGTCCTCCTCCTCCTCCTCCTCCTCCTCCTCCTCCTCCTCGTCAGAGCCATCCTCCTTGTCTTCGCCCTCAGCGGCACCGGAAAGTTCGGCGTCTGCGCTGGCGGGCTCCTCCTCGAGTGCGGTCGCGGGCTCTTCGACCTCTGGCTCGGGCTTCGGCTCAACCTTTCGCTTCTTGGCCATGGCGGGGAAAGAGGGAACACGCAGAGAGGACGAACGATCGAGAGATTAGGGTCAGGGTTTCGTTTGAGGGACTTTTCGTCGTGTCGTGGCCTCAAGGGACTCGGTTCAGACCCTTTTCTTTGACGATTTTGCCCATAAAAATTATAACGGATGATGGAAAAACAGTAGCTGCCAAGAGCAGATCAGGTGATCCGGGAAATAACTTTAAGAAAGTGATTTGATATCTTTACCCTCTATTGCGCCATCCCACAAGACCCCACGTCTTTATGTAATTTGTGAATGGTCGTGATGCCGAATCACTTTCTTAGAGTAGTGATTTGACAGATTAGGTGATTCGTTGACATCTTCAATGTGGATAGCGTCATCTCACCAGGATCCCACGGTCTTTATGCAAATTGTGAACGGTGATTCGACATCTCACCGTCCATTGCATCATCCCACCCAGTCCCGCGTTCTTTGTGCGAACAGAAAGTGATTTGGATTTGCTCTACTGCCGACCACTTTTCTTGCTTACATGAGATGAGAGAGTGAACGGCTGTTTTGAAGTTGTGTTAAAAAAAATATTAAAAATACTTTAAAAAAAATGTGTTTGTTTTGTTATTGATTTGTTAAGAAATGACTTTTGGATCATTTTTTTTAATAAATATATAAATTTTTATGTCTTAAATATTTATAAAAATATTAGATCAACATGTTTAAACCTTATGAGCATAGAGTTTATACATTTGAAAAGTGGCAGCTGCCAAATCCATGATTTTTTGTGTAATTACAAAGGAGAAAAGGCCCCACTTCCCATTCCAAATGCATAAACGCCCATCCCAGCGCCGAGATTCCAAACAGAACCACCAAGGTAGTTTCACAAAGATTTTACCTAGGAACCACCAAATGCATAAACCCCTATCCCAGCGCCAAGATTCCAAACAGGCCCTTGCAAAAATCCATATGTGGGCTACTACCTACTAAATTAATGATGCATAGATCGTTTTTAAGAGTGTTGTTTTTCTGACGTTTATTGGCTTATATATATATATATATATTTTTTAAGATGGCTTAAATGTGAAAAAAATGCTTCCATTGACTCAAGTTGGTACGGTGTAAGTTTTGAATAGACAAAAACTGGTTAAGTATAAAATGAGCATGCGTACCATGTGGGTTCATGTTTGAGTTGTTCAGGTACAAACTACAAATAACCGTTTGGGATGAGTGCAGAAACCCTAGATCTGAACTACAAATAAAACTTAGTGCTGATCCGAACGAAATGTATATGATTTTGATGTGAATAGAAATGACAGTTCAACCTAAAAGCTAATCTGGATCAGCATGAAGGAACTAGGCAAATCTAAATCTGATCAAAATGAATACTAAGATTTTCATTCATGATCTAAATCCAAAACAATATTTTCGATTCAGACCAAATACATGATCATACCCGATATATGTGCATGTTTCTCCCGGACATAGGGGTGGGCAAATCGTCGGCCTGCCCGGTAGGCCAAGCCAACCCGGCCCAGTATGGGCCGGGTTTGGATCAGGGTTTTAGGCCTTGTACCATCAGTTCCGGAGCCGAAACCCGACTCACTCATGAAAGAACTAGGCCAGGGTCAACCCATGAGCTAGCGGGCCAACCCGATGGGCCTGAGCCACCCAATCAATTGCTTGAGATGTTTGTTGGTAATTATTATTATTTTACCTAATTTGTTTAATTAACTTTATAAAAATGTAAACATAATTAGTTGAGGCAAGACAAGGTGTCATCATATGGCAGGCTTTGAGGTGTGCCGCTGCACCTGATGCCCTCCATCTTTCACTGACAGTCTGTCAGTTATGGGCCCAAAATTCCAATGGAGTGTTTAATATGAAGATGCACTAACATCCATGTATTTATTTGGAACAAATGAGTTCAGGTCCGGCCAGACCAACCCGCTGAACATGGATCGGGTCATGAGTTGCTTTTTAAACCTGAGCCCATTAAGACCCAAGCCTAAACCCAGGCCATTATTAGATGGGCCGGGTCATGCCCGAAGCCCAAGAGGCTGAGCTCCAAATGGGCCTGAGACGGGTAGGGCCAGCCCGGCATCCTTACTACTTAACAGCAAAACAAGCGAAGCACATCAGACGTTGAGAGGGTTGTGTATGTTCGCCCCCGATGATTCACTGAATCCCACGTCTGTGTTCGGGGCTTTGAATGAGCACCACGTATACAAGCACATGGGGCTCGTATTCCCGTGTATGTTGACATAACTTTGCATCGGACTCCGGTGTTGTTGCAAAGACTTAAGTACCTATTCTTCTCATAAAGTGATGGTTTGAGAAAATGACAAAAATACCCTTCATTCAAAAATGAAAAAACAAACAGTTCAAAAAAAGGACAAACATGTCCTCCATCCAAAAAGTCGAGGATGATGTTGACTCTTCAAAGTCTTCTTCTTTTTCTGTTCAAAAAAAGGACAAACATGTATTCTTCTTCTTTCTCCGTAAAACACTGTAAAACCCTCTCTCTCTAGAGAAAAAATCAAGGGAAACAAAGAGTTCTTCCTGGAGAAGGCCATGAACAACAACCCTCTCACTCTCTCTCTCTTCTCTCTCTACTTCTGTGCACATGCAACAGACGATCCTACATTGCTCCATCGTCATCTTCTTCTTCTTCCTTCTTCGTAAAACACTGTAAAACCCTCTCTCTCTCTAGAGAAGAAATCAAGGGAGGTAAAGGGTTCCTCCTGGAGAAGGCCATGAACACCAGCCCTCTCACTCTCTCTCCCTTCTCTCTCTACTTATGTGCCTGATTTAGAGTTTTTGCCCTTACAAGAGGGGGGTCCGGGGGTTCATCCCAGCGTGGGTAGCATCATTCAACTTGATGAGTTGTGGAACCTGATTTAGAGTTTTTGCCCTTACAGGAGGGGGGTTTGGGGGCTCCTCCCAGCGTGGGTAGCATCATTCAACTTGAAGAGTTGTGGAGTCTGATTCAAAATTTTTACCCATTCATATTTTAAGGCATTAGATCTCATGTTTGAACATCCACGCATGTGAAGTTTGCTTTCATCATGTTCAGTTGCTTTCTAGATTATACTTTGAATTCTTGTGCATTTTAGATCTATCGATTTGTATGTAACCAGAGCTCATTTTAATTTTAAATTTTTACTGCAACTTCATGTATATGTCTTCATGCTCTCCACCAAAAATCAGATCATTCTGAGTTTGTTTGACCCACTTTAAAAATCGAGATTCAAAACCTGTTATTTTGCACCGTCAGGATTTTAGCAGAATCAGGACCAACTTGCGAAAGTGATTTCTCCCTAACCAGAGATGATCTTTCCGATCCGTAAAAAGGGTTGTTTTCTAAATTGAATCTAGTTTGCTCATATCAAATATTAGCGATTTCTATGGTGTTTTCGTACCAGTTTTGGGTCAAAAACCATAACCCTGTCACCCTGTGTCATTTTAACGGCTCAGATTTTGATCCATTTTGTTTGAATTTTATTTTCCTAATGGAAGATCATTTTTCAATTCTGTAAAACGGGTTCTCTTCGTTTATGTGTCTAGTTCATTCCTGTAAATTTTCAAAATTTTCATGGTCAATTACTATTTTATTTTGATTAAATACCAGAACCTTATATCCAGATTTTATAAATGTTCTGATTTTGGCCCCCATATCATGACTGTTGTAGCACTTCTTCAACAAATCGTTATTTGATTGGCAATATTCTTCAGCAAATTATTGTTATGATTATTTTGAGTCCCTAATGAGTCTCTACTATGATTTGTAGTATTCTTAGGTCTTCAACGAGCCTCACAATGATTTATAGTGTTTTCGATCTTTTAACTATGATTTATAGTGTTTTGGGGTCTCCAACGAGCCCCACAATGATTTGTAGTATTTTTCGGGTCTCTAACGAGACCCACAGTGATTTATAGTATTGTTGGACCTCGCTATAGCGATTTGTAGTGTTTCTCGCTAAACACTACAGCGATTTGTGATACAAATCGCTATCCGAATCAGGACCAACTTGTCAGGGTCATATCTTCCTAACTAGAGATCGGATTTCAAATCCGTAAAAAGTGGTGTCTTTGTTATGAAGTCTAGTTTATTCCTGTAAATTTTCAGCGATTTCTATAGTCATTTGATACCCCATTTGGATCTAAAACCAGACCCCTATCAGTCTGCCTTATTTGAGTGACATAGGTTTTTATTTGATTTTGTAAGAGTCATATCTCTCCAACGGAAGATCATTTTCCAAATCCGTAAAAAGGGTTTTCTTTCTCTATGTGTCTAGTTTATATCTGGAAAGTTTTATAACTTTTTATGCTCATTTGATATTTTAAACTTGTTAAAAATCGAGACACATAGAGGAAGTTTCAAACTTTTTAAGTTTTATAACATTTTATAACATGTCTCGGTTTTTAACAGATTCGAAATATCAAATGAGCATAAAAAGTTATAACACTTTCCAGATATAAACTAGACACATAGAGGAAGAAAACCCTTTTTACGGATTTGAAAAATGATCTTCCGTTGGGGAGATATGACTCTTACAAAATGAAATAAAAACCTATGTCACTCAAATAAGGCAGACTAATAGGGGTATGGTTTTAGATTCAAATGAGGTATCAAATGACCATAGAAATCGCTGAAAATTTACAGGTATAAACAAGACTTCATAATGAAGACACCATTTTTTACGGATTTGAAATCCGATCTCTGGTTAGGGAGATATGACCCTGACAAGTTGGTCATGATTCGGATAGCGATTTGTATCACAAATCGCTGTAGTGTTTAGCGAGAAACACTACAAATCGCTATAACTTGGTCCAACAACACTATAAATTGCTGTGGGTCTCGTTAGAGACCCGAAAACACTATAAATCATAGTTAAAAGACCGAAAAACACTACAAATTGTTGTGAGGCTCGTTGGAGACCCCAAAGCACTATAAATCATAGTTAAAAGATCGAACAACACTATAAATCATTGTGAGGCACGTTGGAGACCCAAAAATACTACAAATCATAGTAGAGACTCATTAGAGACTCAAAAAAATCATAACAATAATTTGCTGAAGAATATTGCCAATCAAATAACGATTTGTTGAAGAAGTGCTACAACAGTCATGATATGGGGGCCAAAATCAGAACATTTATAAAATCTGGATATAAGGTTCTGGTATTTAATCAAAATAAAATAGTAATTGACCATGAAAATTTTGAAAATTTACAGGGATGAACTAGACACATAAACGAAGAGAACCCGTTTTACAGAATTGAAAAATGATCTTCCATTAGGAAAATAAAATTCAAACAAAATGGATCAAAATCTGAGCCGTTAAAATGACACAGGGTGACAGGGTTATGGTTTTTGACCCAAAACTGGTACGAAAACACCATAGAAATCGCTAATATTTGATATGAGCAAACTAGATTCAATTTAGAAAACAACCCTTTTTACGGATCGGAAAGATCATCTCTGGTTAGGGAGAAATCACTTTCGCAAGTTGGTCCTGATTCTGCTAAAATCCTGACGGTGCAAAATAACAGGTTTTGAATCTCGATTTTTAAAGTGGGTCAAACAAACTCAGAATGATCTGATTTTTGGTGGAGAGCATGAAGACATGTACATGAAGTTGCAGTAAAAATTTAAAATTAAAATGAGCTCTGGTTACATACAAATCGATAGATCTAAAATGCACAAGAATTCAAAGTATAATCTAGAAAGCAACTGAACATGATGAAAGCAAACTTCACATGCGTGGATGTTCAAACATGAGATCTAATGCCTTAAAATATGAATGGGTAAAAATTTTGAATCAGACTCCACAACTCTTCAAGTTGAATGATGCTACCCACGCTGGGAGGAGCCCCCAAACCCCCCTCCTGTAAGGGCAAAAACTCTAAATCAGGTTCCACAACTCATCAAGTTGAACGATGCTACAGTTAGTGTGCAGGTTAGTCGGTGTTTGATGGAGAAATGTTGGATCGTTTGTTGGATGTGCACAGAAGTAGAGAGAGAAGGGGGAGAGAGTGAGATGAGGTTTTACCCCTCTCTTGTAAGGGTAAAAACTCTGAATCAGGATCTACAACTCATTTAGTTGAATGATGATACCCACGCTGGGAGGAGCCCCCAAACCCTCCTCCTGTAAGGGTAAAAACTCTGAATCAGGCTTAACAAGAGTCAATGTATAGGTCAGTCGGTGCTTGATGGAGCAATGTATGATCTTCTAATGGATGTGCACAGAAGCAGAAATAGAAGGGAGAGAGAGAGTGAGAGGGTTGATGTTCATGGCCTCCTCCAGGGGAGATTTCTTTCTCCGATAATCCTGCAGTGCAGAAACTGGGTCTTAAATAATCATCTTCGGGGCACTTAAGTCTTTACAACCACTCCTTTTCAAGAACCGTCATTTTTTTTTTGCACCAATGGAGGAGAGGGTACTTAAGTCTTTACAATCTTATCAAACTCCAACGCTAATTAATGCTGACAAACATGGGGATACGAGACGCACATGCTTACATACGTGGTGCTCTTTGGGACCCCCGATCATGAGATGTAGCTAACTGCCCTGTTCGGGGGGGAACATATAACCTGCTTTGGACGTTGAGTGCAAGCCCTTGTAGAGTTGCTTACTGACATCATCAGTCTTGCTTTGTTTGTGGGTCAGATCAAGATTGGATATCCAAACTGACAGAAGTTATGTAGGGTGGATATGGTTCAGAAAACATTGTATTTAAGCTGGTCGGATTCCAAACCATTAATGTCCGGTTTAGCCAGGTTCAGATCAGAATCCAATAAATAAATATATTCTAAAACCAGGCTTGACCTGCCCCGTTGAGAAACCTGTATGCTTAACTTTGAATTGAATGATCCCACCATATTCAGCATTGCCAAACAAAATTATTCACATGGATTTTAGAGTCCTCCCCATGACACAGAGAGAATGCATGGGACTGCTTGGATGTGTATTTATTAACTTATTGTTTATAAACGTATATTATAGATAACATATATTTTATATAATTTTGTTTTTATTTATAACTGACTTGGTGTTTAGGTGACAAATTATTCAAACTAGGACGAGGGAAAAAAAGAAGAATAGGTGGTGGGAAACAGTAGTGGTCAGTGGTGAACCAACTAACTAGGGAAAATAGTATAAAAAAAAGGGCCTCATTTGTTTTTCAAAAAACGTTGGTTTCTATTTCTATTATGAAAGTTTGTTTAAAAAATAAAATAATATTGCCAAACATAAATGCCATTTAAAATAAACATAAATGAAAATAAACCGTCTATAAATATATTCAAACAGGAGAACAATGACGACCTTATTCTGTACAAGTTGAGACTAGGGCTGGGAAACAAGCTGAGCCCGGGCTCGCTCGTTAGCTCGTCATGAGCCAAGCCAAGCCAAGCCCGATCTCATTACAACCCGAGCTTTACGAGCTGACCACAAGTTGGCTTATTATATAATGGATTATTTTATAATATTTTTTCAAGCTTGATAATATATAAAGTATATGTATGACACAATATATATCTATGATATATGTATAAACTATAAAGCATATACAATATGCATATTGTGTACATAATAAATATAATATATACATAAAATATAGTATGTAAAACAGGCATATACGAGCCGTGCTTGCCATGTTAGTACTCGGCTCATTTACCTAAATGATCTGGCTTGTAGCTCGGTTCGCTGGGTTTCTCACGAGCCGGGCTGAGCAGAACAGCAAGCTGCTCTTCTCTTTTTCCAGCCCTAGTTGAGACCTCATCAAACAAGACGTGTATGGTCACAATATTCAATATTATTAAGAATTTCTCATATCGAATATATGTGCAACCTATTTTGGGTAAAGCTTCCCACTAACGATAAAAATCTCATTATTGAAAATTTTCAAATGAAAAAAAAATGTAATAAATTAAACTTGCTCCACTTGAAAATTACTGAGAAAATGTTGATACATATTTGAATTAAAAAAATAGATAAAAAATGTTGCAACATTAAAAAAGTGCTAGCATGCTCAAGATTTTTTTTTTTAGTTATTTTAAAATTATAGGGTTTCTTGGGCATGTATTGATGGGATATTTTCACAACAAGATCACTATCTTAGATATATGTTTGCAATATTTTTCAGTATCTCTCATTGTTCAATAACACTATAATGGCTTGTGTTTCATGTATCAACATATTGGTTCGGTGCATCTCTCTTTATTATTCTACTCCTACCTAAGGGAATCAAAGGAAGCAGGAAACCAATGAAAAAATCAAATAATTCTGCATCACCCGCTTCATCTCAACCCACAAGTCAATGGGTCCCAATCGATGTTCTTCTTGAGTCTGGAGCATACCTATCCACCAAAGCATAGCCAAACCACATAGACGAAGGTCCACGCTACAATGCTTGGGTACCTAATGGTAGTTCAGATGTCACTTTATCGATGCACACCATCTAGGAAAGCACATCAGCTCGACTTGTAAAGTCAGGTAGGTTCAACTGATATTTTAAATTTGTGCTCGCTTTAGATCATATTGTGGATGTGTTAGTCCAACCTTTTGAAAAATGGATTTCAGAAAATAGATCTCAAGCCTAGAGGCACGTTCTTAAGATCGCTATCTTTAGAACTTCAATCGCCCCACTCCGGAAAGTCCGAAGAAGCGAAAAGGGGTTTGTTGCGACTGAGTTCCCAGGATACAACTAGGATTGAACCTCAAGATAGTCACTGCTTCGCAAGGACAAATGATCTCTACCACACTTGTACTCAGCAAGCCAAATTGAGAAGAAGGAAGAAGAAGATTGGAGAGTCAGAAAATTATTGTCTTTTCAAAAGATGAAAATAGAAGATATTTATAGACTTTTAGAGAGGCCAAAACGTTTTGCGATAAATGAGATTAATGGCCATAAATCAGATGGTTTGAAAATAGTATGAAAAGGTACCTGAACGGTCACCCACCTTTGACTGTCAATCAAAGGACTTCAAAATCGTCCAACAGTCACAATGCAATATTAACTCGATATACATGCAACTTAAAGCCTTTCAAACAGCCAGATAACTCAAAACTGAAAAGTCAAAACGGACATTTGCACCTCGCACTGCTACGAGCGTGCGAAGTGCAAAGTGCGCCATCAAGACGCCACATTGCCTCAAGCGCCCTTGCACACACACACACACACGTGCGCGCGTGTGTGTGAACGACGAGTCTGTTACTGCACGATGCGCAGCAATGTCCACAAGCCACCCAAAGACTCAAGGCTTACCAATGTAAAGAATAGAGAACAAAGCATGTATTTAAACCACTATTAAAACTGATTTCTCTTAGATATGGGACTAAACCTTTTAAAACACTTTTGGTGGAAAGAAATCACCAATTTTAAAACTTTCCTAACAATCCCCCACTAGTTTTAAAATATATTTGGCTTGCATTGAAACTTATGCATCAGTGAGAGTGTCTGCATGACTTGAACCCCCACTAGTTGAAAGAAAACCTAAATTAACCAAGGTGCTAAGTGGACTTACCTTGAACTTAGCTCCTTATATTGTTAACAGAGTTTTCAATCATACATAGGTTTCCAAAAGTTCGATTGTGTGGATTTCATGTTGGCACATTTAGAGCCTTGTGCTTTCCTGGATTCATGAGTGTTCTAGAGAATTGGCAATTCTCATAAGAAACGGCTCACATTTCTACACTCATATACGTGAGTTTGTCTAGGTATACTGTAACACACACCCTAGCCTTAAGACCTACAAACTCATTAAGAGTTATTAGGTCAACCCTCGTATTAGTTATAGCTCATGAGCACACATCAATAACGGACTTACATAAATATGCTCAATATTTGTCATTCACCAATTCGTTTCTCATTGAACCTATGCATGTGGGATCTTCATCGCTCTAGGTTGGGTATCCTTAGGTGATGACTTAATTGGCTTAATTCTCATTCCCCTTGATGTTTTATTGATGACATCTCTCGAAAGGACTTTCGTAAATGGGTCTGCCAAATTTTGACATGACTTCACATATTTCAATGAAATAATATTGTCATCAATCATTTGTCTTATAAAGTTGTGTCTCAGAGTAATATGTTTAGACTTTCCATTGTATTTCATATTATCTGCTTTACATATAGCTGATTGGCTATCACAAAACATTGAAATAGCAGGTATAGGCTTCTCACCTAGTAAAATATTCACTAACATATTCTCAAGCCATTCAATTTCTCTACAAGCAGATGCCAAAGCAATAAACTCAGATTCTATTGTAGAATGAGTTATACAAGTCTGTTTCTTAGACCCTCATGCAACTGCTCCTCCACCAAGGGTAAAAACTCAACCACTCGAAGACTTGGAACCTTCAAAGTCGGTATTCCAACTTGCATCACTATACCCTTCAATAATAGCAAAAAACTTGGTATAGTGAATTCCATAGTCTAAAGTATGCTTTAGATATCTAAGAATCTTGTTCACTGCATTTCAGTGTTGATGACCCAGATTATTAGTGTATCTACACACTTTACTCATTGTATAGGCAATATCAGGCCTTGTGCAGTTCATTGCATATATAAGGCTACCTACAACACTGACATATTTTAATTGTTGAACACTTGCACCAACATTAGGAGTCAATTTCATATTTGGATCATATGGTATGCATGCCAGTGAACTATTCAAATATCCATACTTTGTAAGAATTTTCTCAATATAATGTGATTGACATAGTGCAATGATATTATTATTTCTTACAATTTTGATTCCTAAAATAACATCTCCCACACCCAAACCTTTCATACAAAACACTAAAGATAAAAATCTTTTTGTTTGATTTATGCATTCACTATTGGAACCCAAAATAAGCATATCATCAACATATAAATAAATAATGATAATTGAGTTACAATCTACTTTACTGTAAACACATTTGTCAGCATCATGAATTTTAAAACCATTATGTACCAGGGAACTATCAAATTTTTCATGTCATTGCTTAGGGGTTTGCTTTAATCTATATAAGGATTTCTCAAGTTTGCAAACATTATGCTCTTGATCTATCATTACAAAACCTTCAGGTTGCTCCATATATATCTCTTCATCTAATTCTCCATTCAAAAAGGTTGTTTTCACGTCCATTTGATGGATTTGAAGCTTATATATGACAGTCATGGCAATCAGAATTCTAATAGTAGATATTCTGGTTACAGGAGCAAAAGTATCCAAATAATTAATACCTTCTTTTTGTTTGAAGCCTTTTGCAACCAAATGAGCTTTAAATTTATCAATTGTACCATCAGCTTTTAATTTCTTTTTGAAAATCCGTTTGTAGCCAATACTTTTGCAACCAATAGGTAAATCCACTAATTTTCAAACATTGTTAGACATAATTGATTTTATTTCATAATTAATAGCTTCTCTCCAAAAGACAACATCTTGAGAAGATATTGCCTCTTGAAAAGACACTGGATCATTCTTAATTAGAAATGTATAAAAGTTAGAACCAAAATTAGTTGGTTTTCTAATGCGTTTACTGTGTCTAACTTTAGTTTATGGTTCATCAGCACAATCATTAGAATATTCAATCATGTCATTAACAGGATGTTCATCTACTGTAATGTGATTGCCATCAAGAAGAGAATCAAATGCATTTTTATGTTCTATGAAAGATGCATCTCTAGATTTTATAATAACATCATTAACAATGTCCAAAAATCTATATGCTTTACTATATTCAGCATACCCAACAAAAGCACATTTAAATGTTTTAGGTCCAACCTTCTTCCTTTTATTTTCTGGAATTTTAACATATGCTAAACAACCCCAAACATGAAAATAATTGAGATTAGGTTTCTTACCAAAACACAATTCATAAGGTGATTTTTCAGTTTTGGAATAAGGAACTCGATTAAGAATATAACAAGGAGAAAGTATAGCCACTCCCCATAAATTGGAATGCAAACCCGTATTAAGAAGCATAGCATTCACCATTTCTATAAGTGTTCTATTTTTTCTTTTTGCTACTCCATTTTGTTCAGGAGTTCTAGGTGTTGGAGTTTGATGGATAATACTATTATCTCCTCAGAATTTATCAAATTCTTCTCCTAAGTATTCACCTCCTCTATCTGTTCTTAAATGTACAATCTTTGTTTTAAACCTATTTTGTACTTCAGCAAGATAAAAAAGAAATTGAAAAATACTTCAGATTTATATTTTAACAAATAAACATAACAGAATTTCGAGTAATCATCTATAAAGGTAATAAAGTACCTATTGCCACCACGACTTAAAACATTATCCATTGTACACACATCAGAATGCACTAATTCAAGCAATTTACAATTCTTTTCTATACTAGGAAACGAGAGTCTAGTTAGCTTAGTTTGAATGCATGTCTCACACTTATGTTTATGTTCTATTCTAACATGACAAGGAAGAAGACCAAAGTTATTCATATTATGAATGCAACGAGAATTTATATGTCTTAATCGTGAATGTTAAAGAAAATAGGAGTCAACCATATAAACAGAAGTAGTAACTTTATTTATGTTCATCTTGAACATACCACCAGTGACAAACCCTTTTCCTACAAAGATTTTTCCTTTGGTCACAGTTACAATCCCAAACTCAATAACAATCTTAAAACCATTTCGTGACAAGAGATCTGAAGAGATTATTTTTTTTTTGAACTTCTAGAGCATAGTGGACATTCTCAAGTGTTAGGACTTGCCCGGAGGTGAACTTAATTTCCACACTCTCTTTTCCCAACACTTTAGTTGAGGAAGAGTTTCTCATAAAGAGATTGCATCCATCCCCCACTACTTCATACGACTTGAACAAGTTCCTGTCGTTTGCCACATGAATAGTGCTTCTAGTATCCAGGTACCAGTCCTTATTTGCAGCCACCATAAAGGTTTTAGATATTACAGCAACAAGCCTCTCTTTTGACTCATTTGGCTTAGGACCATTCCTCTTTCGTTCTCTGCATTCTCTAGCAAAATGGCCAAACTTGCTACAAACATGACAACTAATTTTCTTTTTATCAGTTGGCTTTTTCCCTTTCACGAAATTCTTTTTGATTTTTCAGGTTTTCATGATTTTTCCACCCTTGTTACTAACAAAATTCACTTTAGGATAACTTTCTTTAGAACTCAAATTCTTTTTGTCACGAAGACGAGTCTCCTCCTCAATTCGAATGTCCTTAAGAAGACCATCTAAAGTGATTTTCTCATTTTTATGTTTTAGGTGATTCCTATATTCTTTTCAGGAATCCGGTAGTTTCCCAATGATGACAACAACTTGGAAGTCATCATCAAGATACATACCTTCTCCTTTGATCTTATAGGCCAGAATTTGCATCTCATGAATTTGAGCAAGTATAGGCTTATAATCAACAATTAAAAAATTAACATACTAATCTACGATAAACCTTTTGTTACCAGCATCTTCTGTATTGTACTTGATATCGAGAGCATTCCACAACTCTTCAGCCGACTCCAGTGGTGAATACGGTCAAAGAGAGAATCGGCTAGAGTGTTCAGAATATGCCCTTTGCATCGGTAGTTGTCAGTATGCCACTTCTCTCACTCTTTCTTTTGTTCTTCTGTCTCAACTTCTCTAGCAACGATAGTGTGACAAGGCTTTTTGAGAATATAGTCGATATGCAGCTCGAACAACAAGAAAGAGACCTTTGATTGCCAACGCTTGAAGTTTGACCCATCAAATCGATCAAGTTTTTCAAGGTCACGGATAAGCAGATTGATGGAGTTGGATGTCGAACCAGAGGCCATATTGAAATTCTAAAATTGTTAGTCCAACCTTTTGAAAAATGGTTTTCAGAAAAGAGATCTCAAGCCTAGAGGCACGTTCTTAAGATCGCTATCTTTAGAACTTCAATTGACCCACTCTGGGAAGTCCGAAGAAGCGAAAAGGGGTTTGTTGCGACTGAGTTCCCAGGATACAACTAGGCTTGAACCTCAAGAGAGTCACTACTTCGCAAGGACAGATGATTTCTACCACACTTGTACTTAGCAAGCCAAATCGAGAAGAAGGAAGAAGAAGATTGGAGAGTCAAAAAATTCTTGTCTTTTCAAAAGATGAAAATAGAAGATATTTATAGAATTTTAGAGAGGCCAAGATGTTTTGCGATAAATGAGATTAATGGCCATAAATCAGACGGTTTGAAAATAGGACGAAAAGGTACCTGAACGGTCACCCACCTTTGACTGTCAATCAAAGGCCTTCAAAATCGTTCAACAGTCACAATGCAACATTAACTCAATATACATGCAACTTAAAGCCTTTCAAACAGCCAGATAACTCAAAACCGAAAAGTCCAAATGGACATTTGCAAATTGTGCCATCAAAATGCCACATTGCGCCTCAAACGCCCTTGTGCACACACATGCGCGCGAACAGTGCGTCCGTTGCTGCACGATGCACAACAACGTCTGCAAGCCACCCAAAGACTCAAGGCTTACCAAAGTAAAGAATAGAAAACAAAGCCTGTATTTAAACCACTAGAAAAACTGATTTCTCTTAAATATGGGACTAAACCTTTTAAAGCACTTTTGGTGGAAAGAAATCACCAATTTTAAAACTTTCCTAACAAGATGTTCCAAATGTGCATGATTTTTTTGAAGAGGACTATGAGCAACTAGTTGCATGAATTGGATTTCACCAAGAACTAGATGTGAATCCAAACACACATGTGGACCCTGTGTTTGAGGGTGTACATAATAAGGGTTTTGGTTCTCTATGGTGGGCCTAGATGGATACATAGGTCGTACCAGCTTGGTTTGAGGTTGGGTTTGGAGCGGGTTAGGTTTGGTTTGGTGTTGGTTAAGATTTGCGTCTTTGGTTTGGTTTAGATTTATGAGGTTTGGGCTTAGGAACTTGGTTTGGATCTGGTTGAGTCTTGACTGGATTGGGACTTGCATGCATCGTTGGACAAATATTTGATTGGGTTGGGTTATGGATTGGGTTTGGGTATAAAAGGTTTGGTTTAAACCTTATCCATTTCTCAAAAGATATTGGGTATGGCCTTGGCCTGATCCTGAAATAAGTGATCACTGAGGGGAGAATTAAGCTGAGGACATGGTCATGTTTCAGTGGGAGCATAATTTAACATCACAATATCTTAAGGAAATGTACTGAAAAAAACTGCTCCTGAATTATGGGTCTAAGATGCAGGAGAGTGATTGTCATCCCAAAGGGAGGGTCATTACGCTGAGAATGACATCATATATGATCCACAAGAAATAGTGTTACTCAATAAATTCAATAAGAGAAGATTATCCTCACAAACTCTTCTACCATAACTAAAATGTAAAAGGTGGTCCTTCACATTATATCTATCTGTTAAAGCATTTGTTGTCACTTGATTTTGGTTTTCACGTAGGACAATTGAGATTAAAGAATGCAGTTTACTGGAAAATCATGCATCATTCAGTCTCTTAACGTTTAATAGGACAGCAGAACTGGATTTTGTATGTAGGATTTTTTCCTCAGCAATCTGAACCACACTCCTCTGTAATCCAATTGAGTGTTTCTGCACTTTTCTCTCTGTTGATTTTATTTAGTATAGTTGTCTTCACCAAGGAGAAAAGAGAAAATGAAAAGAAGAAATTATTCATTAGAAAATTAAAAGTGGAACAGGTTCTAATCCATAGGTTTACTAGGCTTTCTGCAATTATATTGCTATTGAGCAAGTCTTGACTTAGCAATTGTTTATTTGCTAAGCTGAGTAACTTCTGCATGATCACGAATCTTAGAGGCTTGTTCCATGATTAGCAAACAGTAAATCATGACTTAAAAGATATGTAAAGACAGAACTGTAACAATTTTGGAGTACTTGCCAAGGATGGAAACCTTGTTATAAGGAGTGAGCAATTATTATTGAATACACAACTACCACAAGATTAACTAATATGGGTTTTGTCTACCATTTGTAAACATGTCACAAAGAACCTGGTTTCCCTTTGATTTGAATTGCAGGTCTATTCAACAAAAGAATGTCTCTAAAAAGGCACAGATGGTAGAAAAAAAACGGCATTCATTTAAGGATGCATTTTTTCTTGAAATTCACCTTTGACCAATCACGAATTGCCAATTATATATCCATTTGAGAAGAAACACTAAGGATCTGAATCCTACTAAAAGAAATTAGAAAATCTTGATTTGCATTTTGGAAATGCAATATTGAAGAAGAGAAGCAGTAAGCTTTATACAGAAAGGCCAATCCATTATCATGATATAAAGGATGACAATTCATCAATAGGGGTGATCGGCCTGGGTGCCCGACGGGCTGTCGGGTACCCAACTTCTAACGGGTCGGGCTTAGGCTGCAAAAGCAGCCCAGGCCCGAATGAAAGAGTGAGACTAGCCCGGTTAAATAATCGGGCCCCATTCAGGCTGGGCCAGGCCCATGTGTAAAATACATGGGGCCCAACAGGTCCGACCTGAGTCCAACGACCAGAGCCCGGCCCGAGCCCGAGCCCGATTATAATCAGGTCAGACCAGGCTCTGACCAAAATGTGGATCGGGCATGACAGGTTCTTATTGGGCCAGGCCAGGCTGGCCCGATGGTCACCCCTCTTCATCAACGAACACACATATTGTAGAAATTCACTAAAAATGCTCCAGTGCTATAATAAAGCCATACTTGATATTTAAGCACGAGCATGTATGCGAAAAGATTTAGTAGAAGTATATTCACTTGCTCTTCTCTTGCAACAAAATTTGGTCTCCGACCCTTGATTTATAACCTTTTGTAACACCCTTACAAAATAAAATATGCACATCAACCCCACTATACAGCTGCCAACTTTAAAAGGACAAAATATCATTTTGGGAAAAAGATGTCATCACCTCCATCATTCTCAAGAGATCCATCAACATGTATTCAAGGATCTTTTCAAGAGGCTGATCTAGAGGAGTAAACTGGCGATCATAACCCCAGCAGTCCTACTTTATCTTTTATTTTTTCTGGGATTTCTGGTGAAAACCTGACGAGAAAAGCTTGTTGTCTTGCTTGAGAGCATCTCCCTTTTTGCCTCCATTACTGCTTCTATCAGACCTAGAACTTTCCGTGTTATTGCTCTTGCCAGTGATATTCTGGGAGGTGACAAATGTCTTTTCTTTGATGAGAGTCATTCTAAGGTTGTCTTCTGCTTGCTCATACACCATCTTAATAATCATTTTCTTGAATATCTGATATGCAACAAGATCAATGTCATCTTCGTCATTCTGACTCTGTCCTCTAACAGCTCTTGGAGAATTCATCTCCTCTTGCTTGATGCTAGAAATCACTGATACACCGACACAGTGGTGCCTTCTTATCTGATCTAGACCACTTGGGAACACCGATGCTCTCTGTAGAAAGAGATGGATGATTAGAATTTGATGATGATGATGATTCATGATAGAAATGAATAGAGAAAAAAGATTTGGTGAGAATTTGGTAGACAAATTGGAAAATATCTCATCACGGTCGTCAAATCTGTTATCATTGCAAAATTTTACTTTTGCAAGTCAAACAAATCTTTGAAAAAGATTTTGAAAATAACTCTCATCCATTTTTAAAATGCGAAAAAATTCCGTAGAATGAGACTCGTCTGTCGGTACGAGGTTCAACCGTTCCTGGCACTTTTATCAGGGGTAATTGAACCAATGATCAAAAGTGTGCTTAGTTTTGCTCAACTTGTCTAAATCGTGTTCTATTTTCTAAATGCACAAATCATGCATGTGCTATAAATTTTCAGAAAATGTAGATTTGAAAACATGATGTTTGCTTTGAATATTTGAAATACTTGAAAATTCTTGGAAAAATATGACTCTTTGAAAATCATGGTGAGAGAATATTTCTGAGGAAAATGAAAATTGATTTTTGAAGAATCTAGAGGTTTTGTGAAAATCAATTTCTAAGGAATTTCACATAACTTTGGAAAAACTTAATTTCTCTGAATTCAAACTTTAAAATTGAAGATATAACTTGGAAAACCGAATTTTGAACTTTGAAAAATACTTGAAATACCATTTGAAAGCTCAGAGTTTTAAGAAAATCAATTTTCGAGTAAGACTTAGAAAATTTTAAGAAAAATGATTTCTTTGAATTAAAATTGGAATTTGCAAATTGAATAAAATGAATGAATATGAATTTGAAAGATATTGTTTTGAATAATTGAGAAAATTCTTTTGAGTTTTGAAAAATGAGTGCATTTTGAAGTTAGCCTAAGAGTGTAGGCTGAATGTGGCTAATATGAAGATCACAAATCTGAGTCTCATTCGTATTTTGACTATGGTCATAAATACGAATTTCACCGAGTTTGTCAACTCCCTAAGAGCTAGTGCACATGTCATTCGTGTAGACCATGGTGGATTTGTAGAAATATGCACATGAATGACAAGCATAACAATTATATATCAAAGTTCAAACTATATGCAATGCAAATCCTAATCTAAGTAGAAATTGAAATTCTTATTCCAAATATTACATTTGATTTACATCACTAATTGAATTTAAATAAAGGAAAGTAAAGAAAAGTAAAGTCTTCAATGTCCCTGCAAAACTAGAAAACTTGTTAGTGAAAATATGTTGGTTTTTCTAGATTTATCCAGTAATATCTGAAAATTACTAGATTTTGCTAGATATAAAGATACATCTATACCTAGACTTGAGTCAATACAATTTAAAAGAAATCGCAGGTCTATGCGTGTGAAGGATACATGACCAAACCTCTACAAAGCTTATGACAAAATATAGGCGACATTACAATAAATATGCTTATGAGATTCGCCAAACACTCACAAGAATCATATATATGCTCACAAATATGACAAATGCACATTAACAAGGAATAACATACTCATGCTTAACTTCGATATATTAAGTCATAATGTCTATGCATAGGCCTAGTGCCACATGATAACACTTATGTGGTAATGTGCTAAAATTGCCTATGAAATGAAAATGTTAGGCAAAAAAGAAAATGCATATGACATGTACATGCATAAGTAGTACATGTTGCATAAAAGTCAGTGATTACGATGTTCATATTTTTATATAAAGTGACTCCAATTGGCTATGGTGCCTTCATAAAATGATATGCATAGTACTTAAAAGTAGTACATCTATTTACATTAAACTATTATGTGATGACTTGATGTATTGATGCATGATTAACATCACTTGACTTATGTATGGTATGAACTATCTGCTGAAGGCATTAGTGCTCTAATGAGAGCTTGGGTGGGTTGCGACCCCACGATGTGAGAGGAAGTCTCGCTACATGTATTAACAACCATACATTAAAATCATGGTTATTCACCTTCATTGGCAAGGTGCTTGTTTGAGAAAATGTGATTTGGGTTGGGTAAGACCTTGTCATGATATACTGCCTTGCGAGGAGTATAGGGTTATTCAGCCCTATCACCTCGTAAGATGCGAGAGTATGACTACTAAATTATACATAATGAAGATGGAGCTGCCCACGTCACTCATTTACACATTGATTCACCTAAGAGAGGGTGAATGGTACAACCCCGAGTGACAAATATCACATGTAGGTTTTAGCTACATGTTATATCGACTTAAAAAAAGGTGTGAAGCTTCCTTAGACCTCTGTCACTCAGAGTTAGGGAGGTCCAAGTCACCGAACAATATGACATGCCTTAGTTGCTGCAGCGATAGGGATTGCAATCTCAATATACTCATGCACCAATAATCTCTCGGTCCTTTGAAGGTCGTGGCTTGGGTTGGGATCTGACCAGTAGGTACTATAATAAATATATAATTTGCATAATGAACACTGTAGTATATTCTAACTGACACGATGACAAATACCTCTGCATACCCAGAGGAGTAAGAGTATCGAAACATAATACTAACCCTGCTAACTTACTAACATAGTTAGTTGTGATTTGTTGAGATTATGATCATGTTATTCTTACTGTTATTTCGTTATTATGATCAGCTATTCATATTGTTATTGAGATTATGAACATGTCATTACTTATCTGATAATGCTAATTATGTTGATATTGCATAACTGAAATTATGATAGATTTTTTTTATTACTTATCGTAATGCATGATGCTTAAATTTGTTTACTGACTCGCAAGAGTTTTGACCCCTTTTCATAGGGTACAAGTGATTAACAATTATGCGGTGCAAGAGCTCAGTATGTGACGAGGTCGTGATCTAACCTTCCCTCACTACGTTGTTGATCTTAGAACCAATTGTCAAGTGTCTCATTATAAATGAGATATTTATTTAAATATTTGAGGATGCATAACATTTAAAACTATATGAGGCGCATTGAATGGTATTTACCTTTTTATTATGTGGTGGATCTCTATTTCAAATACGAAACTCATTTGTGTAACCTGCAAAAATTGTTTGACTTTTCAAACTCAAACTATTTTTGCTATGCTATTTAAAAAAAATAGGGTTAAAATTCTATATTTTGAAGTTGAAAATTTCAGGACGTTACACCTGGTCCAACCACCTACCCATACACACCACATGGTCACTCATTCTAAAACTAGATCCCTAAAACCCAAAACCTACATGCAACCCGATATCCTATTCCCCTAGCTTTCCTCACCGATCTTTACCAAGAATGTGAACTGACCTGCATCTCTTAAGCTCACAATGACCCTCACTGGTGCCAAGCTATGACTGATGAGTTCAATGCCCTCTTAAAAAATGACACCTATAGTCTAGTTTCTCTTAGTCCCATCACTAATGTTGTCTAGTGCAAATGAATTTTTAAAATCAAGCATCATGTTGATGGCACTCTTGAGCGGTATAAAACCTACCTTGTTGAGAAAGATTATAATAAGGAAGAAGGGATTAACTATTTTGAGATGTTCAACCCAATTGTAAAACCCTTCACTTCCCGTTCAATTCTCACTATTATTGTTTCTATAGGTTGGTCTATTTGTCAACTTGATATCCATACGATTTTTTTCATAGGTTTCTGATCAAAGAGGTATACATGACCCAACCACATGGTTTGTTAACTCTCGCTTTCTCAACATGTGTGTAAATTACATAAGGCTCTCCATGGCCTCAAACAAGTCCCAAGAGCATGGTATTATAGATTAATTAGCTCCTTTATTCTCAGCATTGGTTTTGTAGGTTCTCAAGTGAATACTTTCTTATTTATCTTGCACACAGACCATCTTGTCATTTATGTCCTCATTTATGTTGATGATATCATTATCGTTGGGATCTCTTCCAAATTATTTGGCTTGTATTATTTATCGCAGTTGGGTGCTAAATTTGCTATCGAAGGATCTCAATGACATATATATTTTTTTTAGGTATTGAATGTGTTGGTATCCCTAATAATTTTCGATCTCAGCAGAAGACATGCTAGAGCTCTTAAACCATACTCAGATGACGGGGGCTAAAACGATCACCAGCCCTATGGCTACAACTATAAAATTATCAGCTGGAGATCTCCTTGTAATTCCAACCCCGTATGGACAAGTTATCAAAGCCTTGCAATATCTCACCATGACTAGACTGGATTTAGCCTTTGTGATCAATAAAGTTGGCCGGTACATGCATCAACCCACTAGTATTCATTATACAACTATCAAGAGGATCTTTCATTATGTCAAGAATACATTATACTTTGGCCTTCTTCCTAAGTGCCAAGACTTTCATATTTTTGCTTTCTTGAATACAGACTGGGCTGGTAATGTTAATGGCTGCAAGTCCATTGGAGGATTCACTGGACATTCTCTCATTTCTTGGTATGCTCGCAAACAAGCCACCATGGCACGTTTCAGTACTTAAGCAAAATATCTGTCCCTGTCCAACGTTGCTGTTGTTGAGGTTCCTTGACTCACGTTTTTGTTGAAAGATATGCACATTCCCATCTCCCAACCTCCCACACTGTGATGTGATAATATTGGTGCGTCATACCTCTCTACCAATCCTGTGTTTCACAATCACACTAAACACATTGATATTGTCGTTCATTTCATTTGTGATAATGTGTCCAAGAAACATTTTCAGGTGCAATACATCTACATTAGCACTAGCTTCACCTTACTTCGGGATAAGCTCAACACCTTCCTTAGGCCATTGAGCTTGAGGGAGGGTTGTTAAGGAGATAATGGATCCAGATCAGATATATTACAATGGAGTGGCTGATCAAGATGTCAAGACTTCTACTACAATGGGGACACCAACAACCTAATGAGAATGAGATAAATAAACACTACGTGGATGGGAAAGACTCATAATGAGATAAGGAAATGAGAAAAATCACTTAGAAGGGGAAAACATTACTTGGGTTAGGACTCCCAATTCTAAAGAGGTGTATTCAAAGTTGTTTGCATCTTGTGATTAAGGAGACCAACTAAAACATGTAACTCTCTTTATGACTTTATATAAAAGAACTCATCGTCTCTGAAAAAACTTAGAGAGAGAAAACTATTTTCTGTCGTGGAAGTAGACGTACTCTAGGTCAAACCACGTTAAGCCTGAGTCTCCTCGTGACGCTAGCTTTATTACTACAACACCAGTTAGACAATCCGAGTCAACCTTTGTCACTTGATTATATATGGATCCAAAGTTCCGTTGATGGATAAAACTTGACGAACTCTTTGTGTACTTGATGACGAATTTAAAATTGTCCAAACGTTTTGTACATCATGTGATGAGAAAAAATGTGTTACACTAAGATGTAGAATTCTACATGTAATAGGACAAAAGGTGTCCAGAGTTGGTTTGTGCTTGTGAAGGTCTTTAGGTTTTTTAAATAATTTTGATCAGGGTTTGTATGTAATCAGAGGCTTGCCTGTAGTTTTTGTCTCTTGATTGAATTAAGTGGTGGCCAGCCTTTGATCTCTCTCTCTCTCTCTCCTTTCTTAGATTTGATTACCCATTTCTCTTTACCTAAGAATGTAATGATTATTTATAAAAAATAGTTAAAATCATAGTTAAGATTTCAAATTACCAAATCAATGTTGGCAATTGGCATTTTTATTTGATGCTAAGCTTTAATTTGTGTGTTAACGCCATGTTTGTTACTTTGTGTGTGTGTGTTTCTGACTTTCCCATATTCAATTAAAATGCAAACATCTACATGTCTCATGTCTGTCCTTACATGTGTCATCAGGACTGGAGGTATTCGCGTGTTTAATCCTGAAGCTAAAAAGCTAGCAAAAATAAGGTGAGATTTGAGTCGGATCCTTATTCAAACCAGAATCCACTCTTCAAAAGATATATTACTGGGTCAACCTTCTGTCCACCCGTACCCAAACTGTTTCCGTTTGTATCAATCCCATCCCAGTTTGCGCAATTCAATTCCGAGTTGGACTCTGATGCATTTCAAACCGATAGATTTCGTTATTCGGGGAAAAGAGGTTGAACACACACAATCACATCCTGTACGCACAATTTCTCCGCAATCCTAAAAATGTACGTCCTGAAACCCGGTTGAGGTATGAAAGGAAGTCTCCTTGTAGATTTGGGACTCTCAGGGGTGACACCGTTTGGGGGTGTTTGATCGCGTGCTGCGGACCGCTCAACCTTACCCCCCCCCCCCTTCCTTTTCTTCTCTTATTAATGTTTTGAATCAATTTTTTAATTAAGTTTTTTATATTTAATTTAATTAATTTTTTTTAGTTGATTATGTTTTTTTTTTGTTAGTTTTTTTCATTGATTAGGGCTTTAAATTAAATATCTTTAATTAGAGTTTTTGATATTTAATTTAATTAAGAAATATATTTAGTTAAAACTTTTAATATTTAATTTGATTAAGGCATTTTTTTATTTTCTTTAATTAATGGTTAGAATAAAAATTCTATATTTAGAGATTATTATAGTTAATTTGATTAGAAAATTTTTTGTACTGATTATGGTTGTTTTCTTCTTTGATAAAGGTTTGAATTAGGTTTTTTATATATATTTTTTATAATTTATTTATGATTTCTTTGATTTTATGTTTTATTTTTTTATAGTTTAGGATTTTTGGTTTATTTATAATTTATTCTTTTAATTTTTAATTTTTATGATTTATTTATGTTTTTTACCTTTTTAGATAAAAATATGAATTTTTATTTTATTTTTTCAAATTACTCCAAATTTAAATATTTTTTGTACTTAGTTCCAATTTGTGATCCATATTCGAAATTAAAATCTATAATTTTTAATAAACTTTCATAATTAGATTCAATATGATACTGATTAAAATATTTATATATAAAAAATATTATTTTTTATTTTTTTTTAAAATTATTCAAATTTAAGTTTTATTATTATTTTTAGACTTTGTGGCTAAAATCCATAAAACCCTCGTACGGTGTGCGCGTTCCTATCCCGCCCAAAATCCCCCGAACCGGCACCGCACGTACTCCCTCGTACGTGCGACCAACAAAAACCCTCGTTTCGTTAGAGCAGCCTCCCCAACCCACTCTCCTTCTCTCCCTCCTCTCGGCGACAGCATCTCTCTCTCTCCCCCTGTGGAGCGCTCCTTCCTCTTCTTCTTCTTCCTCCTCCTACTCTTCCCTCCCTCCCTCATTCTCTTTCAGAGTCGTTCTTTCCTTCCTCTCTTACACCACTCTCTCTCTCTGGTTGTCGATCTCTTCTTCCTATCGATCTTCTTCATCATCTATTTTGAAACCCTAACCCTTAACGTTGCTTCTTTTGCCGCTTCAGGAAAGAGAAGATGTATACAAAAGATCCGTCATCGGTTATTTGATCTTATGTGAGCGATCGAGCGGGGAACAAGAAGAAGGAGAAGGATCAGAAGAAGGACAATAATTGGTAGATGCGAAAGATTTGCGAGGCATAAGCCAATTCCGGTTTCCGGGGAGATGGAGCGCGGCTCCGTTGCCGAGGGTGCGGGTTCTTGCCCCCCGAACCCCCCTGTGGGGGCTCTCGTCGAGACTGTCCTGTCCGAGGAGTTCGAGGCCGCTGTGAGGGTTGGTAACGTGAGTGGGGATGAGCGTGCCGAGAGTGCAGGCAGTGTGGAGGGAGAGGGCGAGAGGCCGAATGTGTGGAGGAGGCCGGTGGTGGACGGGAACCCGGCTGGCCCGGTAATGGGGGCGGAGTCTTGGCCGCCACTTGCGGCTAATCATCTGGATGCAGGGCAGAGCGGCGGAAGTTGCAGCGAGGCTTCTACTCCGTCTCCCCCTCCGCCGCCACCGCTTGGGCCAACACGGCGACCACCCATGCAGGTTTGCCTTTTGCCCGCTTGTTGGTATTTCCGTTATAGACATTTGATGACAATTCTTTTGAAATTTAAGATGACAATGGAAAATCAGAGTGCTTGTGCGACTTTATCTGTTTGTTTAATTTGCATGTTTTTCAGGGTCTCAGTGTTTCTTTTTACTTGTTCATTCATTCATTTATTTGCTCATTCTTTTTCTTTTTCCTTTTTTTGCAGTTCTTTCTAGTTCTTAGATTTAAACAAGAGAATATATTTAAACAAGCATATTTGGATTTTTGTTGTTAGCTGTTGTATTCTTTCATATTCACATGGAGAATGAATCACTCGTGTCGCAGTGATTAGGTTTGCTTTTTATCAGACTATTCTATGATGAGGAATTGGTCTAATCTATCCGTGACTGTGTCACAGCCTGCATATAAGTAAAAAAAGCGAAAGGGGAAGACTTCCTAGCAAACATGCAAGCGATGCGCAGCTCCAAGGTTTTTTGGGCATTCTGGACTTAAAAACCTTCATAAATTTTTTGGCTGTCTACTTGTTTACACTATTTGTAGTTTATGATGGTTGGGGCTGGAATTTTCTGGTAAAGCTTTACTGCTTAAGACCAAACTAAATTCCTGCTTAAATGTAAACCTGTATAATTTAAATCAATGATATGGATGGTTGCATGTCAGCATGGCATGATCAATGGGTATAAGACAGCGTGCTTTCTGCAGTAACAATGTTGTTAACGTATTTCTCACAATTCTCGCCACACAAATGGGGAATATGCATCAAGACAATTCCAATGAAATATGGTTCTGTTCTACATTTTTGAGTTTCTCATGGCTGTCCCTGCCTATCTTGTTGCATTAGACTATATCAATTGCTGTGGCTGGGACTATGGTGTTGCACACTTTTTGTATTTGGAAAAATACTATTTACTGATCCATTACATTGCACTAGTGAGGCTCTTGTTCCTGCATATGGGATGTGACTAGTTTATATGTATTTGATTGATTGGACAATTCACATTGTCATGCTGCTGGCTTGAAGGTGAGAAAAGAGGGAACTGAATTAATAGAACATAGTTTACATAATTTAAATATTTATGGGATAGGGTAACTTTTAGTGCACAACCCTTTGCTACTGGATTCTCTGCTTTAGGTTAGCAGCTGCGACCGGGGACCTGTCCCCTAGCTTGCTGGGTCTGCTTAGTTTATACTTTCCTGCCCTGGCATACCCGGGTCTTCCAGCACCTGGCGACCCATTAAGACATTGGTTGCCATCGAGCTTCCAGATTGCACTGGTGGAGCCATAGAGAGCATCTAGACATCAGAAACTGCTTATAGGAGGAATTCATGCGTATATTTCTAGTTAATTATTGTTGTTGTTGTTCTGATCACTTCAGTTGATCAAAGATGCCACAGCTGATGTGATCTTTCTGTTTGCCTTCTTCCAGGGACCAATCCGTGCACCAAGATCAAATGGTTATGGTGGTGGAAACCGTCCTCATAGGCATTCACATATGCACTATAAACCAGGTTCAAAGCGTAATTATCCTGCAAATGGTGTGGCCCCATTTGTCTCTCCCATGCACTATCCTCCTCCTCATATGCAGCCTGTTTATCCTATGCCCATGAATCCTCAACATGTTCCAGTTCAAGACTATGTTTTTCCTCCTGAATCCAATCAGTTGATTCCTTCAGAAGCTCACTTTGTAAGGCCTGGATATGATATGTCTGTGAGGCCTTTCAATCGATCAGCAGCAGGCGTTGGTGTTGATAACTACAGAAACTTTCAGACACCAATTCGAGGTGATCCAAATGCATATGTGGGCAATTTTGAAAACAGGAGAAATGCTTCCCAGGAGCCTGTTGGCCGTTATAATCATCCATGGCATCAACCACGGGCATTTATCCCCAGTAACATTCCCCCTCACGTTGGCCCACCTCCTTTTCCTGGCCAACATCCTCCCTTTTATGGTCCTCCACCTCAAGCTTTTATGAACGCACCACCTGGTATGGAAAAATACCTTTCATGCTTCCAGTTTGCATATTTTATTTATATCTTTGAGCTCTTACTGTTTTTCTTTTATGTTCAATGCCATCTTTTAAGTTGAAAACAGAAAGAAAATTAGATTTGTTGATGGAATTATCTGGTGATTTAGCTTCATGTCTCCTTTTTTTTTGTTTTTAATTGGGTGGGTGGTAAATCATGCAATGCAGCTCCAATGTTTCATGCTGCACCGGCACCTTATCAACATGCTAGTGTTCCACACTATTTTGCACCTCCTCCAACTCCTCCACCACCACCACCGCCACCTGTGCCTGTTCCTTCTTCAGCGGGGCCTCCTCCTCCTCCCCCAGCTTCAGAAGTTAGCTCACAACTATCTGATCCACAGGACTTGAGGAGTCGGATAGTCAAACAGATAGAGTACTATTTCAGGTAAATTACTTCCTTTGATGTTTGGTTTGTGTTTATGCCATGTTTTATTTGCCTTCTTTTAAAAGTAACTTGCTCTGGTTACTGGTTGCATTTTTTGTGTAAGCGCTTTGAACTAATATGCAATTGCATTCCTTGTACAGTGCAGAGAATTTGTGTAAAGACAGATTCATGCGTAGTCTAATTGATCAAGAAGGGTGGATCCCCATAAACATAATTGCAGGCTTTAGGCGGGTTGGTTTCTCAGCAGTTTAATATAGCATACATTCTTTACATCATATACATCAATTTACCTGTTTGAAAACTTTCTTTTAATTGTATTTGATTTCTTTTGGTGCACTTGCATATATCTTTATACATTGTTAGCACATGTTACGGATTTGAAATAAATCATGTGTCTCAGGTTCTAGCCATGACAGAAGATATTGGAGTAGTTATTGATGCACTGAAGGACTCAAGGGTAGTTGAATTGCAGGTGAGATGTCTGCGACTTTCACTGCTCTTGACTCCTGTGGCAGTTGAATGTGCATTTTGATATGCATTTGCTTATCGTGCTTGTATTTGGCCTCGATTGAATGGTGTTCTTGCAGGGGAATATGATGAGGAAAAACAAGGACTGGGACAAATTTCTTGGTCCTTTACCAGATGATGGGCCACTGCCATCTCCACATGCTTCACAAAGCCATATTATTATAACGTCTAATGGTGTGAAAGATAAATTGCTGGAAGCGGCTGAGGAGTTGGCAGAACACCACAAAGCATCTGATAGTTTAAATGATGGGATAACAGAGGTAGCTGATGGTGTTGTTGCAGAACCTCATCATGAAATGCCTGATGATTTGAACAACCAGGTAACAGAGAATGTTGCATTGGTTGCTGTAGAACAGCATCATGATACTTCAAACCATGAAGATCAGGATGGAGACATGTCATTGCAACATACGCCTGAGATTGAGGTTTCATCTGCAAGCCCTTCAGTGGATGAGGCGGAGAAAGTCAAATCTACTGATGGACAAAAGAAATCTGCTAAGAATTCATTAATCAGTCGGACATCCAGTTTGGGAGTTGATAATGGCATTGAGCTGTCTGTTTTTGGTGAATGTAGCAAGGTCCCTAGTGACAGTTTTCACTCTTGTTGTTCTACTGTCAGAGGTGTTTGTGAGGCACCTACATGTTCATCCACATGTACCAACTCCTCGGGTAGGTCACAAATCACAACTGATGCTCTTGTAGATGGCTCGTCCTTGTATAGAGGGGACCAGAGCACTTTCCTGCTTGATGAAGAGCTTGAATTGGAGCAGACAGGCAGAAGGGATCATCTTTCATTCGGTAGAAGGTACACTTGTCTTTTTTGTTTGGATGTTTATTTGAAGATTGTCATCACCTATACTACATAAATGTTCTGAGCTTCTTATATGTGGAATAATTAAATATATTTCTTTCTAATAAAAGAATATAGGAGATTCAAAATGGTGGAACTCCCTCATGCTTGATTCTTCTGTTGTCTCTGCAGCGTTTGTAAGTCACCCAGTGCCAGAGTTACCGGAAGCGCCTAGGTAAAAGGGGAAGCGCGAAACGTCGCGCTTCCGAAGCGTGCGGGGAAGCACCACTTTTAAATGGGAAGCACACTTCCCTTTTATGGGAAGCGTGCTTCCCCCTCGCTTCCCCTGCGCTTCCCCACACTTCCCCCATGCTTCCCCAATTTTTTTTTCATTTTTTTTTGTATTTTGTATTTTTTATTTTTTTGCTTCCCCCTCGCTTCTGAGATGATTCCCGACTCGCTCCTAAGTGGTCCCACGCTTCCCGCTTCCTAAAATTTTGAAAGTGCCTCGCTTCTCGTATCGCTTCCCGCTTCCTCAACTGGCAACCATGCCCAGTGCCTCGTATTAATACAATAATGACAAGTTGTTATTGGTGCATAAGCATTTTGCTCAATGCTTCACCTTTAGTTCTTTGAATGAATAGCATGCAGTTGCACACCTACATCACATGGATGCAGATGTGCATATGTGGATACAACCATTTTTATCAAATTTCCAATATGACTACCATATAAAGAGATATGGAACACAAGACAAAATGGAGTATCTGTGTGACATAGTTGCACACTTTTGAGCTCTTTGGGAACCATCTCGACTAGTTGCTCCCCATGTATTAGCAGATAAATGGTAGTACATTTGCTTGACAAAATCTTAAATTACATATTGTGTGTTAAGAAAGCCTCTTTTCTGGTACTCAATTGCTTTGCTTTTTCTGTCTTCTGTACACATTAATTCTGGCTGGCAATTTATTCTTTTGAGCAACCACATTTCATGTTGCTTTTATGTATAAAATAACAACATTTGCCCCAATAAGTGTACATTATTGAATTTGATATAGGAGAGCCCATGTTCAACAGAGGAGGATAGAGTATATTGGCAATTTTGTTCTCTTGATCTTTTATGTTACTGCTTATGTATACATTATACATATGTGTGTGTCTCCATTGCACCACTAATTGCTACCCAAGGTTGGTAGATTACATGCTCTATCTCAAAAGTTTTACCACTAAACAAGTGAAGTACAAGGCTAAAGTCATTAAATATCTAAACTGATAATATCATGATTTCTATTTCGTACCATGTACATTGGAACAAGGTTAAAAACTAAGATAATGGCCATATGATCTTATATATTTTAACCAGCAAATGTGCATTTTTCACCTTCCAAAAGAACCTCTCTCTCTCTCTCTATCTCTTCATTGAGGGAAAGAAAATGTATGAGTGCACCTGCTTGATGCATTTTAGAAACATGCTTCATGATCTAACTATGTCAGTTTTGTTTTGCATTTATAATGTTTTTGGAATTTAATGAGTCGTTGCGTTTCACCAACCTTGAATGTGAGCTTGGGTTAGGCCTTTATAATATATATTGCTACTAGTGGCTGACATGTTCTATATTGGGTTGTTTGTATTAGTTCTGAATCTTCTGATCGAACCACACTTGTTTCTCTTCTTTTAGGAATGAAGAAGACGATGATGATATGGATGTTAATGATCATGATGTACAAAGACTCATAATTGTAACTCAGGTATGGTTATTGAAACTTCATGTGATTCTGCTGGCCAAACAGTTAGGGTGTGTTTGTTTTAGCCTGAATTGAGGGAAAAGGCTGCATTTCATATGAAACGAGTCTCTTTCCCTTTGGCAGTGAAACAAACAGCCGCCTAGGATCCTGTGGTGCACCCATGATTTTTCATGCTAAAAGTCTCATTTTATATGGAAGATGCATCATGCCCACAGAAAGCAGTTTCTCGCAAGACGGGTGTTTCATGTGATGTGTCTTTCCCAGAGGGCTGCTTCTACCAAACACACCCTTAGAATTCAGAACATGTATAATGACTCCAAATTCATCATCTCTTAAATCTTCTACTAATGTGTTTGGATTTACTTTCTACTTCCATAACGGCCAAAAATGTTTATTTTGTCAATTTCATATGCTGCTACTACTAAGGTGAATTCATAATTATTTAAAAGAGGTGGTAGAGGGACAAAACAGGCCAATCGGATTGCTGGTAATTTATTTTTGGTATACTATTTTTTGAATTTAGGAGTCAGTCAATTATTCATTTCCATATATTCTTCAGTTGCTTGGATATTTACTGATTTTGATACATAACGGAGTACATTTATATTATTAGACTGATTAGTCCTTGTGTATGCTATTTTGATTCCAACAAATAATCGATTGCAGCTTCTAGCTAGTCCCAGACAAAGTTATGTTGGAAAAAGATGCTGGTTGAATCCTTGATTCAATAAAATCAAAATGTGTTCTTTTACCCTATTTTGTCATAAAGGGAAGTCGCTAGATGTACCCATTTATCCAAAAAAATGGGATGAGCTGGGTACTGCATTCTGTAGCATAAGGTACTCTTCCCAGTTGCCCTACTTTTCTGAATAAGTGGATGCATCCAAACCACCCCTAAAAAAAGAGGGCCATGTGCAGTGCAGTCCCATACTCTGGGGTGCTGGGGAGAGGTTTGCCGGTGTCAGTCCTAACTTTCTGCTGTTTTTGCAAGGACTGACTGAAGTTTAGGACTGATTCCAGTACATCCCTAAATAATAAACAGCACGTGAACACCAGATTGATATTGCGATTTCTTGCTGGTTCTTTGGAACTACTCCACTTGTTGTGCATGCACATGTGCAAAGTTCTACATGTCTTTTTGTTAACTGTTGCATCGGTGCTGCAGTCATCTTCCATTATGTAAAATGCAAGATGTATGCAAAGCGTTTATGGATAGGAAAATAAGTTAATATTCATAAGATGTTCATAGTTTCCTCTACTTGTTAACATTTTTTGTGTATTTTGTATACATTTTAATGTCAGTACACCTGTCACATGTTATCGGAAATATGTGCTGCCCCAGATAGGCATAGCAATGTGCTATATTTCTTTAAGTTGCTTTGCTGTTTATTGCAGAACATCAGAACTGGGGAAGATGATAAAGCTGATGCAAGGGAGCCAAAAGCCATTGCAACTGAGCTTGTGACTACGATCAATGATGGTCTTTATTTTTATGAGCAGGTTGACATTTGTATAGATTTTTTATGATGTTGGATTCTCAGCTATGGTACCCGGACACTCCATTTTGCCCTCCGTACCCGTGTCAACACGCTTATCCCCGTGTCGACATGCGTCTACACCCAGACATGCCATTTTACCCTTCATACATATAAGTTTGTATTTAATTTATAATTTATAATTATGTTTTCAGTTTATAACTTTATATTTTCAGTATATAATATATATTTTAGATATAACATATGTATTTATATTATATTCAGTTTATTTTGAATTTATTTTGTATTTATGTGATATTTAATATATATAGCCATGTCCCCATATGGCGTACCCACAATTTTCGAATTGCCGTATCGTACCCTCCATACCTGCACCTGCACCTGCACCCGCACCCCTACCCAGGTGACATAGGTTCTTAGATGAATCTTTAAGAAGCTTGAATTTCTTGCTTGCAGGAATTACGTGCAAAGCAGTCTGATAGTGCTCAAAAGTGTCTCTCTGGTTTAGAGGTGAAACATGAAGATTCTAAACCTTGTGGCCTTATTCCTGGATTGCTGTCATCAAAGCCTAATAATGCTGTCTCTGGTGGGAGCAACAGCAATGAAGACAGGCATTGTAATGCTCGAAGGAGGACAAATAAAGTCTTAAACAAGCCTCATCCACAACATAACCAGCGTTTGTTTCCTGGCAATTTTAAGATCCATAATGTTGGTCGTAATCTACATGGTATTGTGTCTGAAAGCCCACCAAGTAACTCGGTTGGTTTTTTCTTTGGGTCCACACCACCTGATAACCATGGGTGAGTTTTCTTCTTGCAGTTACAACACATTACAATTTATTCAATTCATATGATGTAGACATAATTCTAACACTCTTCCGTTACTATTTTTTTTTTTGTCTTAGCATGACATCTTCAAAGTTGAGCACTACTCATGGTAGCTGTCCGGCAAGCGGTGTGGTTTCTGGGAACAGCCCACCTGTTGGATCTGCGCCAAAGTCCTTCCCTCCATTTCAGCATCCAAGTCATCAGCTTTTGGATGCAAATGGTTTCAAGCAGCAGAAGTAAGTCGTATTCTGGATTTGGTATGCACTGGTCTTAGACAGGACAGTGGCATAAGAGGATCTCTGCTGCCTATTTATTTAATGCTTACTACATAATGCACCTGTTTCTGATGATCCTTTTCTTCAGGTATTTGAAATACTACAAAGGTTCTCTAAATGATCGCAAAAGAATGGGGATTGGTTGCAGTGAGGTCAGTCATGTTTTTCGTGATTATTCTTTAAGATGTTCTATTTGTGTTCTATTATTCAGAGATTTCTAATTACCTCTTGCCTCTTGGTTACATGATCATATTTCAACTGGGGCCCATGGCATTCTTGTTGCTTGTTGAGCTTCCTGCCTATTTGTCATTTTATGTAATTATAAAATGCCAATTCTTTAGAACTGCCTCGTCAAGTTTAAGTCAGTTTTTTTTCGGCAGTGTGCTTCTTGAATCCATTAGACATGCATCATGCATGTATTAAATGTTCTTTTTCTGTGTGTGATTCATGATAGAACGTATGGAAAAGAAACATTGCTTGTAACCTTAAATAGTTAAAATTAGGTGCCTGTAATGTGGCGTTAGTTGTCAAAAGTGCACCTAGCGCTCACTAGGTGGCTTAATGCCTATGTGCCTGGGCAATCACCTAAGCAGGAGCTGTATGTGTGTCTTTGTGTGCGTGCACACATGCATACACAGGGAATATATTTGCTACAGTTGATTGTATGTACAATTGACCTAAGTTACATTTTTAATTATTTTATTATTTTTGTTTTTTTGGGGTCAATTTAGCCATACATGTGATTTACATGGTCCATTTAGTGGTTATCAGCATTTGAATAATCAGATTTTGACGTGTACAGTATTTTCTGGTGATTAAAAAATAGATGGCCATAAAGGCACCAAAAGTTCATGATTCAGAAAAAAGCGTGTCAAAAAAGCAAATCCAGGCTTTAATCCCTGGCAAATTGCCTATGCTAAATACATTTAGGACCAAACAACTTGCAACTATATGTATACACACACACACAAAAGCAGATAACGTCGACCCCCCCCCCCCCCCCCCCCCCCCCCTTTGTCAAAAGCCGCGACTAGTCCGCCTAGCCAGTCTAGGCTGAGTAAAACGCCTAGGCTTTGCAATACCTAGGTGGGTACCTTAAAAGGTACCAATTTTGCCGATTAGGCACTGACTAAGGCGCCTAGTCGGCAACTAAGCTTCCTCCACCTAAGCATGAGGGCAATTTAGTTTTTTATTATTCTTATATATGTATATTTTGTTATTTTTTTGTATATATATAATTATATGTATGTACGTGTGTTTGTGTGATTTGTTCTGTGAAATCATGAAAACATGCTTAGTTATTATATTTATATATGCGTGTGCTACTTTGCTTTTGGGATTTTTTATGTGAAACATTGAAAGCATGCACCATTTATTTTAGTTGATTATGTTTTTTTATATCTGTGTGTTACTTTGTTTCTGATGAATTTTTCTATAAAAGCCCGAAAGCATGTTTAGCATTATGAATTATGTAATATATTTTTTATATGTATGTGTTATTGTGCTTCTGTGAAAGGTTGAAACTTGAAAGTATATTTTGTTGATTAGTTATGAATAATTGAATATATATATATATATGTATATTAATATATTTTGTGAAACAACAACAACAACTACGCCTTCATCCCAAAACAATTGGGGTCGGCGATATGAACCAACAAAGAAAATCATTATGGGTCTTCCACATGAATCCTTCTCCTCCAATCATTTCTATCCAATGCCATGTCCTCGGTGAGGTTCAAAGCATTCATATCCTTTCCTATCATCTCCATCCAAGTCTTCTTAGGCCTACCCCGACCTCTTTTAACTAATATATTTTCCCATTTCTCCATCCTTCTAACTGGAGCATCATTAGGCCTTCGCCGAATATGTCCAAACCATCGTAAACGATTCTCTCTCATCTTATTTTCAATGGGTGCAACGCCTACCTTCTTACGTATCTCCTCATTCCGAATCTTATCTTTTATTGTATTTCCACACATCCATCTAAGCATATGCATCTCAGCTACACTCATTTTTTGAATATGATGTCTCTTGGCAGCCCAACATTCCGTACCATATAGTAAAGCGGGCCTAATAGTCGTCCTATAAAACTTTCCCTTCAACCACAATGACATTCTACGATCGCACAACACTCCAGTGGCACTTTTCCATTTCATCTACCCAACCTTTATCCTATGATTTACATCTCCATCAATTTCTCTATACTTTTGAATGATAGATCCCAAATATTTGAAACAATCATCCACCAGTATTTCTTGCTCACCAAACTTCACTACACTCCCATCACTACTTCGTTGCTTACTAAACCGACATTCCATATATTTTGGCTTACTCTTACTCAACTTAAAACCTCTTGCTTCCAATGTCTGTCTCCATAATTCTAACTTAGCATTAACCTCAGCTGTAGACTCATCAATCAAAACAATATCATCAACAAACAACATACACCACCACACATTTTCTTGAATTTATCTCGTAAGCTCATCCATCACTATAGAAAATAGGAAATGGCTTAAAGCAGATCCTTGATGTAACCCAACCGTTATAGGAAAATTGGTTGTCACCCCTCCACAAGTGCGGACATTGGTTACTACTCCTTCGTAAATATCTTTAATTATACTAATGTACTTGAGAGAAACGCCTTTCTTCATCATTGTCGACCATAGAACGTCCTTAGGTACTCTATCGTATGCCTTCTCCAAATCAATAAAAAACATATTCAAAATTATGTTCCTCTCTCTATTTCTCTCAATAAGTTGTCTAAGAAGATGAATAGCTTCCATAGTTGATCTTCCAAGCATAAAATAAATTGATTCTCCGATATCATGACAACCTTCCTCAACCTAGACTCAATCACCCTCTCCCAAAATTTTATAGTATGACTCATGAGTTTTATACCACGATAGTTTGTGCAATCTTGTATATCACCCTTATTCTTTTATAGAGGCACCAAAGTACTCTTCCTCCACTCATTAGGCATCTTATTTGTCCGTCAAATCTTGTTAAAAATATTTGTCAAGCATTCTAAACCTTTCTCTCCCAAGCATTTTCAAGCCTCGATAGGTATACCATCTGGGCCAACTGCCCTTCTTGATTGTAATTTTGTACTTCTGTAATGAAATCATCTTCTTAGTAAAAGAATTAAACATATTTTTAAGTATATTATGTGTACTTTTTTATATTTAATTGGGGTACCGACTAGACCCGCCTAATTTTTTAAGGGTCTACCGACTAGGCACTGCCTAGCGCTTTTGACTACATAGGATAAAGGTCTAGGCGGAAAAAATATCTTTAGTGGTGGTTGTGGCTGCTGCTGATTGCGCGCGTGTCCTATGTAACGGCGATGTTACACCCTCCTCCTCTCTCTCTCTATCTCTCTATCTATCTATCAATCTATCTATATATAGGGTCACTAGAATATGTTCAACTATTGGGTCATGCATTTTTTTTAAAAAATGTGATTTTTGGATGCTTGAATATTTACGAAAATTCTGAGTTGTTGATTTTCAAGCCTTAACCGATCCTTCTTATGCATCGTAATAGGATGGCCCAAGAGTCTGTTTCTATAAAACCAAGCATCTGTATCACATCCGTACGGTGAAATTTAAGAAAAAAAACCCATGAAAATCTCAGTTCATTACTCTAGTGCACATATTTCCAGTTAACATATTCTAATGGCACTGTGGAGTGTTCATTCTTTGTATGGACTTAAATCACTGAATAGATTTATAATTATATTGAGTTGAAGTTAAAAATGGAAGGTGATAATGTTTTGCATGTGATAACCTGGTGTGTGTTGATGACCATTGGGATAAATGATGGTTTCCACTAAATGAAGGGTGTTGAAGAATACCATATAACCTGCAAATCAGGAAATAGTGATTAATAATACGTGGAGTATGCAACACTGGAAAGGATCATAGAAACTAGATTCAGAGACAAAAGTGGAGGAAGGGGTGCTATGGAGGTCATTCCTTAATTCTAAAATGCAGTGGGGGATGGGCCAGAGGTGTAAAGATAACTGATTTGGATTTTATTCAATGGAACACCTAGAAAATGGTTTTCCCCGTCAGACCTATGCTGCATTGGCTTCTTAAACATTTAGTTGGCTTGACAACAAGGAAAGATATGTGGATGCATTCTCAAGGAAGTTAGGTCTTGCTAAGCTTGAATCATCAATTTTTGGGCCCGATAAGTAACTTTTCTTTTGGAATAACCAGAGTCTTGGCCGAAGGTTCTCGCTTGTAATCCACATGATTGACATCTTAGTTTTGCATGAGTGGGTGTAAGCACACAGGCACACACATCACACAGCCAGAAACATAAAAAATCATGAGGTCATATAATACAAATAACCTCGAGATAGAAATCAGAGTAATAATATAACCAATTCTTTTATCTTTAATTCAGATAGTGTCAATGCTTCATAGAATGGTGATCCGTGTATTCTTGAACATTTAAAAACTCCTGTATATTGTTATCACTGATGGTTTGAGTTAGAAACCATATTTATTTGATGTTTCAAAATATGTTGATGGATTAACAATAGATTATCATAAATTTGACTTGTTATTGATTTATGCAGGAAATGAATACACTATACCGATTTTGGTCATATTTCTTGCGGGATCATTTTAATCACTCCATGTACAATGAATTTCGGAAGTTAGCACTGGAAGATGCAGCTGCTAATTATAATTATGGATTAGAGTGCCTTTTCAGGTTTTATAGGTATTTTAGTTGCCTTTCTCTTTTTGTTTTGTTTTGATCCGTGAACTCTGTGAGGGATGCCATTTTATTAAATTGAGGACTGCAGTAATTTATCTTCACCATCTTTCATTGTGCATTTTCAGTTATGGATTGGAGAAGAAGTTCAGAGGAGCCTTGTATGAGGATTTTGAAAAACTGACATTCGAATTCTACCATAAGGGGAATTTGTACGGTCTTGAAAAGTATTGGTAATTATCGTTAACACAATCTTCGTGATGTACTTGTTACGTAAGTCTTTGATTTCTATCATAAAGGGTGATATGCATCCAAGTGAATTGTGCCAGGCCTCAGTCTGCATTTGAATGAGGTTTCCCTGTGGACTGATCTTGCTGGCTTAGTGAGCATGGTCGATAAAAAAATTACGAGGCAATTGAGTTCATTAGCTTCTTTGCTGCTATGACTATGGCCCGATGAATCTTCTGTAGCCCACTGTTTTGCTGCTTAGCATCAATTTTCTCATGTTTTAAGCTTTGTCCAATGTGACACTTGGGTGTGAGTAGAGTTCAGGGAGAGGTAACCTGTCATGGGCTGCATCCTATTCTTAGCTGTTTACGGGCTTGCTTCCTTAAAATATGACTGAAGCCTTCAGTTGCAGTATATGATTAATGATACTTTTTCATTAGTAGGACTGAATGAAGCCTAGGATATGTTTTATTCAAGTTTTAATCTGAAGCTAACTTGAATAAAACATTTCTGAAAACATTTCAGGGCATATCACCACTATCGGAAGGACAAGAGGCCCCTGAAGCTGCATCCAGGACTGGAGAATCTGCTCAGAGAAGAGTTCCGCTCCCTGGACAACTTCAGAGCCAAATCCAAAGCAACAAAAGAGTGTGGCTGTAGTGCGAAGGGCACTTCCAAGGATGACAGAGATAGCACTGAGTCTCCGGCTTCAGCTGAAGCCACAACTGGTGTTGGTTTGCTGAAGTTGGAAGAGTGAGAGAAGTTGTAAGCGGCAAGTCTGAACGGGGGCTTAATTTTGAATTGTAATGCGTTTCTCCAATTCTTTTTTAGTAAGTCCTCTGATAATGATGATGATTGAGTTGAATGGGTGGCTCTGAAAATTTTTTGCTTTGGAGTTGTTGGTTCACCTCGGCTTCAATGTACATAAGAATAATGATGGAATGAATGATGAAAATTGATCAATAACAAATTTGTAGTCCTTTTGTTATGTTGGTCGTTAATTTCATTTTGGACCAGACCATGTTCTGGGTCATGGCCTCATTGTTGTTTGAGCTTGTTCTTGGCTCAACTTGGGTAGTTTCAATCTGCAGGGACTTGGCATGATGAGCTACCTGAGTCATGATGAGCTTCTCTTTGATTTTTGGTCCCCATAAATAGGGAGTCTGCTTACGCCTGGTTACCGGGACTGGGCTATGGAAACTTCATGCTATGGACAATGCCTGGTTGCTTGTCGACTTGAGTGTCTGGTAATAGTATCCTAGAGGCTGATTGCAGAAACTAGAGAATTGGTGTGGTATACGGTGATGTGTTCTGTGGTTCACTAAGAATTGCAAGGCTTGGAAGTTTCTCGGTGGTATTCATGGAATTATATTGACATGAGGGTCTGCATTGTGTTATTGATCGATCAGCTGATATATTTACAGTCATACCAAGAATATTCCATCTACACAAGTTACTTTCATTTTGTTTTTCGGTGCAAACCTTTTTGCTGCTGTAATTGATCATTAAGATGCTGAAGCCGTCCAATAGGTCCCGCTGCACTGGCTTGTAGGAGTGTTTATAGTTCGAGTCCAACTCCACCGGGTTTCGCCGGTTCTTCGTAGTTCTCCTAACTGTTCAAGTAGAAGTTTTAAGTTAAAGTGTTACTAGATTATTTGCTCTGATCGTAGAGGAAGTATAAATTCCATCACTCACTCTGCCATCTCAACTCAAAAGCAACTGCATCCTCATAGAATGGTATTGGTCGAATCGGTGCCACCTGCATTACATTAATCTGAAATAAAATGGCACCTCATGGAAAAAATTTGACCTCATCGATAAAAATCTGAAAGGACAATGTTAACAGCACCAAGTTTTCCCTTAAATCATTCCCGAGCAAAAGGGTGGCTAGCAAAGCAGAGTAACTTGGGCACTGCTATTACCTGCAGCAACCTGAGGATCCAACTAGAGATTAGTCCACTAGGAATTCATCTATTTATGAATGTATTCTTCTATTTATTCTAGTTACAATACAAAAAATTGTATATTTGCACTTTTGCATGAATCAGATGCATAAAATTGTTTAAAACCTTCTGCCGGTTCTGTGTTGCTTGCAGAATGCGCAATGTGATTGCTAAAGAAGACTACTAAATTCAATGAATGGGTTTTGCTTCATGGCTTCTTCTGATGACATTCTCTCTGTGCTTGAAAGTTTTTAGAAAACTTTCTCGATTATAGGCATTTCTTCCAATTTCATGATGGATGAAATTTTGCAAATTTAGCGTTTATTGTGTTGTGCTAATTGCCATGGCATCTCTCTTGTTTCATTGCCCTCACTGTAACCATGCTCTCACCTCAACTCCTTTATGACTACCTGATTTTGCAGTGTGTTTCTGCTCAAAATTATTTACTTTCTTCTAGGGCAAGAGTTGCAATGTTTTCAGAATATTTTATCAAGTTACTGACATCTTTTATGTTGTCCTTCCAAGATGCCCTCCCGTGAGGATGTATTTTTGATAAAAGTTTTTCAATGCTCCACATAATTCCATCTTCCTGTGGCTCATTAGGGATTCCCTAGCCATAGGAACAATATTCTGATTGAATTGCTGTTCAGATTCACGCCATAAAACTTTTCAATGTATCATACTTCTGTTTTCTTTTGGATCTCACACCTTCACATCTTTCTTTACTCTTTCCATTGTCTTAAGATCTATGGTACAGCATCTGTCCGATTTTGGATTTTAAACATATATGGCTCACCTATTAATAATGACATACTATAACCTCAAATTTTCTTGTTTGCCTTACTCCAAATTTATGGATGCATTCAAAACATGAGAATATTTTATCATGGAAACTGGAAAGGAACTTGATACTGACCTTTCCATTGCAGTTGCTGCCTAAAGAGTTCATGCCAAGCATGCTTATCCCAAAGTCAGGTATATATAGTGCCTTCATTGTTGTAGTCATGCACGAGGTTGTAAGTATCGTATCATTTCCCGTATCAATTGGGCCCAAAGTAACACCGTATCATATCATAAATTTTTAATAAAAAAAAATCCAAAAAATCCAAAAAATCCAAAAAATAAAAATAAAATCTAAAAAAATCATATCACATGAAACAATGATGAGTTGCACAAAATATAACCATGAAATCACGTATGCAGCATTTATCTCTCCATGATCTGCTATGAATGTCATGCATATCTCATAAGAAAAATGTAAATTGTGAAATAATAAACAACAACTCACTCACCACCGTCCTAAGTCTTCAATTGTTCTTCAACCAAAATGGGTAGTGGCAAATTCTACCAATCACAAGGGTATTACTGTATTCAACCTCTAAATGATGATGCAAGAGTACAACAACAACAACAACTACGCCTTCATCCCAAAACAATTGGGGTCAGCGATATGAACCAAAAAAGAAATTCATTTTGGGTCTTCCACGTGAATCCTTTTCCTCCAATCATTTCTATCCAACGCCATGTCCTCGGTGAGGTTCAAAGCATTCATATCCTTTCCTATCATCTCCATCCAAGTCTTCCTAGGCCTACCCCGACCTCTTTTAACTAATATATTTTCCCATTTCTCCAACCTTCTAACTGGAGCATCATTAGGCCTTCGCCGAATATGTCCAAACCACCGTAAACGATTCTCTCGCATCTTATTTTCAATGGGTGCAACACCTACCTTCTTACGTATCTCTTCGTTCCGAATCTTATCTTTTATTGTATTTCCACACATCCATCTAAGCATCCGCATCTCAGCTACACTCATTTTTTGAATATGATGTCTCTTGGCAGCCCAACATTCCGTACCATATAGTAAAGCGGGTCTAATAGTCGTCCTATAAAACTTTCCCTTCAACCGCAATGGCATTCTACGATCGCACAACACTCCATTAGCACTTTTCCATTTCATCCACCCAACCTTTATCCTATGATTTACATCTCCATCAATTTCTCCATACTTTTGAATGATGAATCCCAAATATTTGAAATAATCATTCACCGGTATATCTTGCTCACCAAGCTTCACTACACTCCCATCACTACTTCGTTGCTTACTAAACCGACATTCCATATATTCAGTCTTACTCTTACTCAACTTAAAACCTCTAGCTTCCAATGTCTGTCTCCATATCTCATATTGGTTCATTTTCATAGGATATGACAAAGTTTTTATGCTGGCTGTCACAGGCCTACCGCAACCCTCCTCCTTTATCCGGGCTTGGGACCGGCAGTGTATAACTACAACCTCTAAATGATGATGCAAGAGTAGGAGACAAAAATATATCTAGGTGAACTAATTTATTACTGAAGGTCAACGCATTAGATGAGATGGTGGAGAATTTTTTCTCTTTATTAGGTTTGATGGAGCGGCTGATATGATGCCATTTACAATTATACAAGCATCCCAATAACATGTAAGTATATTGGTTCAAGAGAACTATGCTTTTTCTACTTTAGCTATCTACAACAAGGTGATGCTATTTCTCAATAAGATGGTTGCGCTTGGATAACTGCACCATTAGTGGCTGTGAAGGCATTGAGAGATGAAGGTGTCAGATCAAATTTCGCTGGCTTTCGAAGGTGGTGGGCCATACAAGGCAGGGTGATCTTGCGCCCCACACGGGTTTGCTTTGCTGGGCAGGGTCCATTAAGTGGCCTGGTTCTTGGAGAGGGGTTCCACGTCATAAAGAAAAAAAAAAACTGCCACAATCAGCGGTAGCTTTTGTAATTCGTGGGTGATTATTTTCATATTATGTTTAGATTCTAGTTCCTGCAATGAGACGTAAGGTGGTGGAATCTGACCTTGGGGTAGAGAGATTCCACCTGCACCTTTTTTTATCCTGAGATTCCAATATCTGCATGCCACGTGTTTGTCAATGCATGAACTTACCAGTTGTGGGGAGAGGGTGGTGTATGTTCGCCCCCGATGATTCACTGAATCCCACGTCTGTGTTCGGGGGATCGAATGAGCACCACGTATTCATGCACATGGGGCTCGTATTCCCGTGTATGTTGACATAACTTTGCATCGGACTCTGGTGCTGTTGCAAAGACTTAATCAGCCTTACTTGCTTTTCCTGCCCTGAAATGACGGTTCGAGGAAATGACAAAAATATCCTCCATTCAAAAGTTGTGAAACGACGGGTCGATAAAAAGACAAAAAAGTCCTCCATCCAGAAAGTTTGATGTTAACGTGGAGACGTTCCCTATTCATTAAACTCCTGCGCCATCTGCTGTAACAGTTGATCCCATTATCAACCAAAACTTTGCCTTCGTCTCCAGTCTAGCTTTCCGCCTTATTTTTTATCCTGTTGTACAACACACTGTCGCCTTCTCGTGCCTGCCTTGCGTTACAAAACATTCCAGTGTCTTCTCTTCATTTTTGCTGTCGTTAGGCATCATGGTAGAAAGCAATGATTCACAAACATTCCTTCCAGTGCCATTAAGGCAACGTGAGTGGCTTTTCATCTTATCATGCGATCGATGAAGAAGGCATGTCGTCTTATGTGCCATTAAGGCATTGTTTGGTTATTGCAGGTAGATCTTGTTCTTACGAAGGTTGGAAATTTATCGATATTTGTAAGACGCTGGGACCTATTGACAAGAATGCTTGTTTGTAGATGCTAGGAAGGGCCTCTACCCCATCAGGTATCCTACATTCATTCATCGTATGCATTGTATCTCAAACCGCTGTATTAGTAACAAACTCCCGTTTTGTTAGTTAATATCGATTTGTTTGCTATTTTGCTGCAAAACACAAATTGATATATTGCTTAAAACATTGTTGAGCTTATCATCAGGTTGTAATAAAGACGATGTAGCTGAATCCATCGAAAGATCTAGAGAATTGAATATCTATACTTATGACGCAACTGAAGTATTGAACATCTGCACTAACAATGCACATGAAAAGAAGGGTGCAGGCATTAGACCCACTCTTGACTTGAATGTTCCAGCGGAAGAAATGCAATTCAATGATGAGTTAGACTACCATGACAGTGCACATAATAAAAGTGTAGGCCCCGGGAATATACACGGAAGTACACTTGACTTGAATGTTCCAGGAGAAGAAATGCAATTCAATAATGAGGTAGATTTTGATGACAGTGCACATAATAAAAGTATAGGCCCCGACAATGCACACAGAAGTACACTTGACTTGAATGTTTCAGGAGAAGAAATGCAATTCAATAATGAGGTAGATTTTGATACCGTAGGAACTGGGAATGTACATGGAATTACACGTGACTATGTTCCTGTAGAAGAAATGCAGTTTAATAACGAGGAAGATGCATATAAATTTTACAATGATTATGCCTTAAAAGTTGACTTCAGTGTGAGAAGGTTTTCTTGGTCAAAAAATGCACAGGGTGTCTTGGTTAGAAAGACATATGTCTGTTCCAAGCAAGGTTGGAAGAAATCAATGAGAAATCCAATAAGGTGCATGCCAGAATCAAGATGTGGATGTCAGGCGAGATTTGTTTTGAGAAGACATCTGAATGGGAAATTTGTCGTGCGTACTTTAATCAGTGATCATAATCATGATTTATCTGCATCATATATGACTGCTATGCTAAGGTCACATCGTAAAGTAACTGTAGCGCATGCTGCAATGGTTGAAATAACCGATAGCGCCGGCATTGCACCAAGGAAAACATACAATTTGTTTACCCGCATAGATGGTGGTCGCAAAAATGTGCCATTCACTCCTTTGGATCTAAGAAACCACTTGAGAAGGAAGAGGACAGATAACATGAAGAACGGAGAAATATGTTGTTTGGTTCGCTACTTACAGAATAAATCAAGCAATGAACATGGTTTCTTTAGTGCAATTCAAGTGGACGAAGATGGATATGCTGTGAATATGTTTTGGGCAGATTCAAAGTCTAGAGTAGATTATGAATGCTTCAATGATGTGCTTGTGTTTGATACTACAGTAAATATTAATACTGAACAGTGGCCATTTGCGCAGTTTGTGGGAGTGAACCATCACGCACAAAGTTGTATATTAGGCGGTGTTTTTGTGTATGACCAGACCAAACAAAGCTTTGAGTGGTTGTTCAGAGTATTTACACAGGCAATGAACGGGAAGCATCCTGAAACTGTACTTACAGATGGTGATCACACAATTGCGGCTGCAGTGCTTCATGTGTGGCCAGATGCACATCATCGCCTATGTTTGTGGCATATCTTTCAAAATGCAGCAAAGAACATAGGACACATATTTAATCGGAATACAGGGTTTGACAAATCGTTTACAAGGTGTGTACTTCATAGCGTAGACGAGGTTACTTTTAAGTCAGATTGGGACAAAATGATTAAGACATACGACCTTACTGACTGTCTGTGGTTACAAAATTTATATGCAGAAAAAGAGAAATGTGCATTGGCATATGGAAGACAATACTTTTGTGCAGGTATGATAAGCACACAAAGAGCCGAATCTATGCATGCCACCCTGAAGAAAACTCTGTATTCATGTTTAACAATGTTTCATTTCATGGAACAATATGAATTATTTGTAGACGGTCTAAGACAAAATGAGCTTGAACATGATGTGAAATGCTTCAATACACGACCTCAAACTTTTGGCATGGAAATATTGATGCGACCTGCAGCTCTGTATACACTAACTGTATTTGAATGGATCAAGAAAGAGGTGTTGCATGTCATGAATTGCAAAATAGAAGGACTCGTGCAAACCGAGAATATGCACAAATATCATATTTTTTGTCAGGGCGAAAAGCATCAGGAAAGGCAAGAAGCACATGTCACGTACAATGTTGACAATGAAAGGGTAGAATGTTCGTGCAAAATGTATGAATTCAAAGGCATTCTATGCTGTCATGCATTAAAGGCACTCAATCAAGAGAAGATACAAGAAATACCTGAGTCTTACGTAATGCGAAGATGGACCAGACGCGCGAAGATTGAAATGCTCGTTATGGACAATGCGAGTAAATCTGGTGTTGACGAGAAGTGCCACATAGCCTCCCGTTACCAACAACTGTGTAGGTCATTCATGCATGTTGCTGATTTGGCATCGAGAAGTGAAGAAGGCTATGCATGTGTGAGAAAAGCTGCAACGGAGTTACTTGAAAACGTGGAGTTAATTCACATTAAGTCCGTTGCAGCGAATGAATACCAGACGAAGATAATGGGATCGAAAAGCGTAGGTCAAAATCATGTTTGGCTTGACACTCCTGAGAAGTTGCACCGAAGCGTAAACATTATCTTCAACAAGTCAGTAGTGAACGTTGTTGATTATGATGGACATATTCATGAAGCGAAGGGTATCAAAAGAAAACCTGCCTCTGATCGCAGTCGTCGGAGGGCAAAGGGTGCAGTAGAATTGGTTGGCAAGAAGAGGATTAAGAAACAACCTACCTGTAATAAAAAACAACAAGGCCCTTGCAATGAACAGGTATGTAAAACATTATATTGCTTCCCATTGCGAGAAGCTTGTCAAATGGCTAACTCGTGTAATGTCCATCATGCAGCAATACCATGCCGAAGTACCACCAAACGTTCAAACTTACATTCCTCCCGACCAGATTTTCGGCAACGATCGCTACAGTTTTACAAGTCTTTTGGTATGTAATCAATGTTGCGAGGAGGTATGCATTTCTTGTGAAACTTAATTCAGTGTCTAATATTTTCTCTTTCATGACAGGCTCTGATGCATTCGACAGATAGGTATGGGACACAGGAATCTCGTGTGGGCCATTAATTTAGTTGTTATGCCTCTTTGCATGCCCCGATCTCCACAATGCCGGATTTGTTTTTGAGTTTATAGTCATTTATAACTGACGACTTGCGGTCCGTGGTTGAATTTGCTTAAATCGATAGATAGCGATTTTTTGCTTCTGCAGGAAGTCGATCGATGACATCACTGTATGGCGATTTGTGATTACCGTTGATTAGCGATATGTGGCATCGCAGCGAAGTGATTTGAGTGTATTATTCGAATGTCGATCAAAGCGGGATGACAAAGGTTGTTCAAGTAAGCTTTTTTCGGGCAATGAGCAAGGATGCGTTCCATTTTATGATCTAAGTATGCTATCACCGGCGCGGTTGAAAGCCTACTTGGATCATAAAATGAAGCGCAACCTTGGTCAATGCCCCAAAAAAGCTTACTTGAACAACCATTGTCATCGCGCTTAGAGCGACAGTCGAACAATACCCTCAAATCGCTATGCTGCGATGCCACATATCGCTAATCAACGATAACCACAAATTGCCATACAGTGATGTCATCGATCGACTTCATGCAAAAGCAAAAAATCGCTATCTATCGATTTAAGCAAATCCAACCACGGACCGCAAGTCGTCAGTGACAAATGACTATAAACGCAAAAACATACCCGACATGGTGGAGATCGGGGCATGCAAAGAGGCATGACAACTAAATTAATTGCCTACACGAGATTCCTGTGACACCTCCAATTGCCTTTTGAAATCATTATTGTTATCCTGTGAAATGTTGTATCCATATATTATAAATAAAAGGCTACTCAATGTGTTTTTTCTCTTCCTCACTTCATTTCTTAAGGGGTAAGTCAACCTCTTCATCTGGTATAGGGGGAACATTGTTCGCTTTAACAGTCGAAGTGCAAGTGTGAGTGGTAAAGCACAATTTCTCACAATCGATATGTGGTTCAACCCGTGGGTTTTTTTAGATCCGTGGGGTTATTATGAACAAACGTTCACTATCAATTTATACTAGTATCGTTTAACACCGCAAATCGGCGTTGACTAACACCCTTTACAATGGCCGAGTATTGCTGCACAAATCGCTATTCAACGATAACCACAATATGTAGTCGAATTACTCAGTTACAATGGATAACAATAAATGTTTGATTTGTCGTACAGTATTCATTGATCATGTTGGTTGAGCAGTACATCTTTTAGGTCATAAATAGTCGCATGGGTACTAGAAGCTGTGTTTGTCTTCTACTTCGTGAACCATCAACAATCAAACAGACGGTTCCTTCATACATACAAACTTACACAGACGAAGATAGCTACACGATCAACAATGGCGAATCATAGGTATATTGTCTACACATCGTTTATATTTTCATCAAAATCCATCTGTTTCATGCAATTTTTTGCGATTTGTGTTTTGTGTACTGTATAATGTATTTTCAATATCGTTCGTTACAATGTCCACAATCATTTCAGTCGCACATCCACCGACGAAGTTGGGCGAAAACTTAGTCAATCACTCGTGGACGACATCAACAAAATGCAGAGTGAATTCGCACAATACAACATGATCAGTAATTTTGTTAGTATGAAACTAGTAACAGTTGTCTATATACGTAAACCATGTGTACGTCCGTTAACAACAACATATTTGTTGCAAACAGATTATATCCGATTTCGTTAGTTATATTAAAAGCAACGCACCAAGCCAGACTGTAAGCGTCGTCAGCCCGTATTTCATGGTATATCGGTTGTATTTTATGTTGCTTTTCATTATTGATTTAGTCCAATTGATTCATATGTTAATATTGGTGTTAGCAATATTTCGGTTTGCAGACTATCTTACGCCGTTTGCCATACTCCAGTGGATTTCAAGACGGCATACCTTATTGGGTTAACGGTAATCACTGCAGAGACCCTTTGTCAAGTGAAAATGTAAGCAAACAAACCTAGAGTGCATAACAAGTGCTAACATCAATTTTTCGATCTATTTGCAGATATTGATTCCTACACTATGGCAATATCAAAAACATTGGGTCTTATACGTGATGGATTTACGCGAAAAACAACTATGGTGTTACAATTCGTTGGAAGTTGACAGTGGTTTACGGCTAGACATTTCCCATCTCGTAAGTTTCAATATCTATGTGAGGAACAAGTCGTGTACTGGGGTCATGAATTTACTGTCGGTCGCATTATTCTCAGATCGGTTTCCTCAAAGCCATTTTTGGAGTCGATGCTAGCGAGTGGATCTATCGCACGACATACAATGCTCCTTTACAAGATAATGGCGTTGATTGCGGGGTATTTGTAATGAAGTACATTGAAGCAATATACAATGGTGCAGAACCCTTATTCGACGCTGTATGCCATTTCTTCGCCTCTGTTATTGGGGATTAAGTGCATGTCTATTGCTTCTACTTTACAATATGTTTTTGCAGGTTGATATACCCGGATTCCGCGAAGAACTCTGCAAAAAATTGACGTCCTTTCTAATTGCGGAGGAGAAAGTGAAGGAGGCCTCGCGAGCATCTAAAAGGCTTGCAATTGATAAAAGATGTGCGCTCAACCGGCGTGGTTGACAGTCGCTGAGTGAGACTGCGATGTATTTTAATGAACAAAGACTTCAAATGTTCGAAATGATAATATTCAACATCGCTATGAAATGTTGTATGCTTAAACATCGCTTTATTGCTGGCATATGAAAAAAGTGGTGAATAACGGAAATTAATGTAGCTTTCGTATTTTACGAATAGTACGAAGCGATACGCTTAGTGGTCTACCGTCAACTACACTGCTACCACCATGAAAACTTGTCGGTGTGAATATTATCGATTTGTCGGTTCCTTATTCGCAAAGCAAAGTGGAAGTGTGTGTTGTGTCAATCAAATATTAATGAAACGTCCTATCACCCTCCGTCAGTTTTCAAGTATATACGTCAGTTTCATTAAACCAAAAGCAAATCTTCAGTAAAAATGCACTCCGCATTAATGATATTGAACAATGTGGGGGCTATTCCAAATATTAATCAATGCGATTGGACCGAATTTTTTGATCTCAAATAAATCCAAAAGTACGTTAAGATGCGTCCCAAGAAATCGCCTTAGGCGTACCTTACCGTAGGTTCAGCAATACAGCGATTTCTGATTACGATTTACATTTCGTAGAACACCCGTCACCGGAAAGATATGAACGCCCGTCACCGGAACGGGGGCTGTGCTGAGACCTCCTCGCTAGGGAGAGGAAGACAACGTGGTGGAGCTTCTGCTGGCCATCCTGAGTGCGACTGCACCGACTGGGTTGCTATCGAGGAGGAGGGCGAGAACGGTGATGGCGGAGAGGAAGACAACATATTTTGTTTGCCGTTCTTTTTAAACTCAATCAATTGTTCGCATATTTCGTCGCGTATTTCCAGCATAATATCCTGCAACAAAACATGTAATGTGAAACAAATATATAACAGGAATAAACAATAACATCAGATACAAAGCTCATACAGCGTGGAAAGTAACATCTATTCCATTGTATATTGCTTCAATATGCTTCATTATGAATATGCCACAATCGACCCCATTACTTTGTAAAGGAGCATCGTCAGCACATAGCAACATCCACACCCACGGCCTCGTTAAGGAATCCCGCCTGTGATAAAGGGATAATATATTACACTCCGGTCCACCTCGAATAGCTACGATTCACCTATGACCACAATCTTACCAAATGCATAGCGTCGCGTTCTACGCCACTGTGGCAGTCCAATGAGTTGTAGCACCATAGTTGTTTTTTCAGAAAATTCATCTCGTATAGGACCCAATGGTCGGGATTTTGCCAGAGTGTAGGAAGTAAAATCTGCGAATCGAAAAAATAATTTCTTATTCCAGAGACATATCGTGATGGGGATGTTACGACTAAACCTTTGAGAAAAGGTTTGTTCACTTACCTTTCCAAATTTCGAAATGTCTAGGCACTCATCATCGCTGTTCCAACAAGTTACTGCATCTTTGAATCCAATGTTATATGGCTTTCGTCGGACGTACATCTGTTGCACGAAATAGTAAGATTTAACCATCAAGAAACTTTAGTACGTAATAAAAACAAACAAAACAACAGCGGAACAGCCATACCATGAAATAAGGGGTGATGATGCGTACTGTATTGCTCGTTGGCTTGCTCTGGATGTAATTGACAAAATCACACATTGTCTGCTTGCACAAATTTACGAACTTCAAAACATACAAACCGAAACGACCTAGAAATTGATAGTGGTTAAATACTTACAAAATTACTGATAGTGTTCCCAACTGCAAATTCATCTTGCATCTGCTCGATGTCATCTACGGACTCGTCAGGGCGTTGCCGCCCAACCTTGCTTGTGGATGTTGAACTGTGTGCACCATGAGCATGGTATTCAGGATTAGACATTGAAATTATTGTCTACAGTAAACAACAATAGTCCAAATACGACATGAAAATGCAAATGTTGACTAAACCGCTCAGGCGTTTCAAAAAATATACGTCTTAAGCGCTAATACTGATAATGTGGATGTGGTTGTGTTCTTCTTCGGCGCCGTGTCTGGCCGTTTTGCTCCCATCGTCCTCTCCGTTGCCGCTGTGCCTGGTCGTTTTGCTCCCATCGTCCTCTACGTTGGCGCCGTGCCTGGTCGTTTTGCTCCCACCGTCCTCTCCGTTGCCCCAGTTCCCGATCGTAGTGCTCCCATCGTCTTTGGCTCCGTGCCGGGTCGTATTGGCCCCGTAGTCGTCTTCTTGGACGCCATGGCTGGTCGTACTGCTCCGATTGTCCCCTTCTTCGGCGCCATGCCTGGACGGAGATATCGATGACACCTTTGCAACACAGATACATAAACGCCGTCCTCCGTCAAATACAAAGGTAAAGTCCTTTTTCGAAAACGCCGCCCTTTTTCGAAAACAGCGCCCTTTTTTGAAAATGCCGCCCTTTTTCGAAAACAGCCCGCTAATTAAATGCTTGCGTTTTAAATAAATAAAAATATGTCATTTCGCATGCCGCCCTTTTTTCCGATAGCCTCTGCCAAATTGAATGATTCTTCTCAAAAATATTTAAAAATACGTCTTTCCACAAACCGCCCTTTTTTCGATAGAAATAATTAAAAATACGTCGTCTCACATGCCGGACATTTTCGGAAAACAGCCCGCTAATTAAATGATTGCGTTTTAAATAAATAAAAATACGTCTTTTCGCATGCCGCCCTATTTTCGATAGCCGCCGCCAAATTAAATGATTGCTTTCGAAAAATTTAAAAATACGTCTTTCCACAAACCGCCCTTTTTTCGATAGAAAAAATTAAAAATACGTCGTCTCACATGCCAAACTTTTTTCGGAAACACACCCGAAATTTAATTATTCAATATTAAATAATAAAAACCCCGTCGTTAGTCGGTCGCATTATAACAAGCTTTTAGGTATGAATAATCTTTCACGATTATTCTATTGATTATCGTATATGGATACATCGATATATTCATGCAACGACAAACCTTTTCTTATCGCTATTGACTGTTATCATTTACGCCGTTAGAACTCGTTAAATTATTGTTCAAGGCTTACATCGCCAATCCTTATTGCGATATTCTTTCGAGGCGGAGACAAATACAGCGATTGCTAAACAGAAATGATATATCTTAGCGATGCTAGAGAGGTTAGGCAATGCCACGATTTTTGAACAAACATCTATTTTCGATGAAAGTTTATTTATTACAAAAAAGAATTAAACAATAAAAGAATGTCACGTTACTACAACTCATTATACAATTACAACAAAAACCTAGCGTGATAAAAATGAAAAACTACGATTTATTCCGAGGCACTTGACGAATCAGATGAAATATCATAGACTTGTCTCTCACTTTTTATTTGTGCACTGTCTATCCTGCGTGGCATCTTCGTTGCGAGACCTTTATTAAGAAAACTGGTCATCATCTCTACCACTGAGTTCAATTGAATCCCCATAGTGCTTACTTCTGCCCTTAATTTCTTATTCTCCCTCTCCATAACTTCGAACCTTGAGGCAGAGACAATGTTCTCTTTTAGTGCAAGTGTTCGCTCTTCCTCGCGCTTTGTTACTGAGGGACCAGTCGTAGTAACCGGAGAGAGACGACGTTTTCGTTGTAGAGGCTGGGCTGCAACATGAGAAGGGGCAGTTGGGAGGCATGGGTTCACAATTTTTTCAATCTTCTGATTTCGCCGCATTGGTTCCCAATACCTTTCGAAATAGAAGGGATCAAATTGTCGTCCTTTATGTGGTTTCGAAATAGAAGGGATCAAACCACCTGAGTTCCAATTTAATAATTCGTCCCTGTAGCGATCGGGCCAATTAACGTTCATGCCACCACCACTATTCATCTTCCTTCTCACTTCCAAAGGCTTATTTGGGATAGACTGCCCAAAGCCAGATTGTAGAAGAACTCGACTACCTTGCTGCAACTCGGCTTCAAAATTGCAGAATATCCACAAATCGCGGTAAGAGAATCTAACAGCCACCGCAAAAACGTCTTCATTATCGTCCTCCCCATCTTCATAAGGTCTCCACAAAACCTGTACATTGGTAATTCTTTTTAATAACGAATGACAAATATATTAACATTTATTTACGCATGATATGACAACAACGATATGTACTACGGAAGACAATCCTGCAGCGATGGATACTTAATAATGCTGAACATTACAACGATTTATAATACTCAATGGTAAATGTTGTCGCGATTGTAAACAATTTTAGAACGTTTACCTCGTTTAATTGCAGCCCATCTAAAATGGACTTAGCATTATAAACTGCGACGTTTATTCTAGCCCAACGACCGATCTTTGGAAAACCACAAATCGGAGGGCCACAACGAGGACGCAATGGGATAATATGTTCCAACGCCCAGGCCTAACAAAAACAATATTATTAGTAACACCACAACCTGCAATGAGATTGTTCTACAATTACTAAGTATGTGATCAACAAATACCTGAACAAATGGCCAAAATCCACCAACTGTTTTCGTACCGTTACTCGCACGGTGGAGTTGACTGTACAAGTGTGCGAACATAGCGGCACCCCAGACATAGTTGTCTACTTCGTCTAAGTCTGCCAGGTACTGCAGCCACATGGAACTTATTCTCGAACCAGAACAATCGAAAAATAATGTAAGACCAAAAAAATATAGAAGGAAGCCGCGCAACTCTTGGTCAGCTATTTCAGATGCACAAGTAGCGGAGTGGCCTTCCCATTTATTACGAAAAAATGAGACCTTCATTGATGTGGAATTTATTCCACCAGAAATACATTGACTCCATTCGTCCATCGACATTCCTAACAGGGCCGTGCATTTCTCCCTTGTGTTATAGTTTGAATGCCGTAACAGGACAGCACTGCCATCGCACTTAAGGCCAGTGATCCTCGCCACATCTTCTAGAGTCATGGTGATCTCAAAAGAATCAAACTGGAATGTGTTCGTCTTATCATTCCATTTATTTACCAGGTGGGTCATGGTATTCCAGCAAGTTTCAAAATATTGCTGGTCCAAAAGGCCACCGAAGTGCATATTTCGTAATCGGTCCTTCTGATATGCACTCAGCTGACCATACCACGACAGAACTACAGGCCATTGACACCGACCTCCGAGCTTTTCACCTGGTGCTCTACTTCTCCTGTGAACTCCTTGTAACACAAAATAACATATTATTCCTACCAATTGTAATTTAGTTCCATTTGTACTTATAAATACTATTCTACTAACCGCTATAAATAATATTGGTTGCAGACAGAATATCACAGTAATCACTATACATATTAATACCTAACACAGTAATCGCTATACCAAAATCGCTAAATATGTTATTAAATCTTCACAGACAGAATGGATATATTTACCTTGGTCGCTATTTTCTCCTGTTCTCCCTCCAACCTGGGACTTTCTGGTGGGTCCACTGCCACCAATTGACTTTCAAGCTCCATCTCTACCGGCTCCACCATCGCATGCCTTTCTCTCGCCTTCCTTTTCTCAGCCTCCTTCTCCATCCTTTCTCTATCCTTCCTTTTCTCATCCTCCTCCTTCCTTTCTCTCTCCCTTTTCTCCTCCTCCTTCTTCTGTTTCCTTTCTCTCTCCCTATTCTTCTCCTCCTTCTTCTCCTTCTTTTCTCTCTCCCTTTTCTCCTCTTCCTTCCTCTGCTTCCTTTCTCTCTCCCTTTTCTGCTCCTGCATCCTTTCTCTCTGCTTTTTCGCCTCCTCCTCCTTCTCCTTCCTTTCTCTCTGCTTTTTCTCCTCATCTTTCTGCTTCATTTCTCTCTCCGTTTTTGCCTCTTCCTCCTGCTTCTTCCTTAAGCTTTCCTGCACTTCCTCCTCCTGCTTCTTCCTTTCCCTTTCATTTCCTTCCTCCTCCTTCTCCTACCGCCGCCTTTCTTTCTCTTCCAGTTCTTGTTTCCTTCTTTCCTGGAATTCTTCCTCCTGCTTCTTCCTTTCTCTTTCCTTTTCTTCTTCCTTCTCCTTCTCCTTCCATTGCCTTTCCTTCTTTTTCTCATTCTCCTTCTCCTGCCTTTGCATTTCCTTAGCTTCCTCAAACTCCTTCTCCCTCATTCGCCTTTCCTTTTCTTCCTCATATTGAGGATTATTCTGTTGCTTCTCTTCCTCCTCCTTATTCATTTGCCTTCGCCTCTCCTCCTCCTTCTTTAGTAGCCATGCCTTGTTAAACATTGCCCTGCGCTCCAAGTCTCTCCTCTTACATTGTGCCGCAGTTTCATCCACTAAAGATTGAACATAAGTTTGATACTGCTCCTCATTCTTCTTCATCTTTTCCCTCGCCCGTGCGTCAATCCTCAGCCTTCTTTTCAAATTCTCAGCAATATTTCTTGCCTTTGCCTTCTCTTCGTCATCCTTGTTCTGCATCTTTCGTTTTTCAGAGTTCTTCCTTTGGTCCGCAGCCTCGATGTCTGATGGATAATCCTCCGCATAATACGATTCCAAGGCTTTTTCCCTATTTTTATTGTTCTCAATCTTAAGTATATTTTGGTATCTTTCAAACACCTTAGATAGATGGGACTGACAGATCACTTCTCTAATAGACAACCCATAGAACGACGGGGTATCTCTAATCTGATGAGGCGCAGACATTGGTAACCTGCACAACACATTACACGATCATCATGATTAGAAATCGTCGGAATATTTGGGTTCATAAGAAACAAATCGTTGTATAAGAAGCAAAGTTCAGATTGAAGAAAGAAACCTTACACGAAACTCACCGAAACGATGAGAATTTGGATATTCCAACTGTAGAGTAAGCAGTGGTAAGACAGAAACAGATGCTCTGGAACAAAGGGAAAAGGATGCTCCGACGACTCCAGATGAAAGCAAAGAATCTCCGGTAGAGTGCTTAGAGCGAGAATGGATTGTTTCGAACTATTTGAATCCTATAAAATAACGCTTGCTACATACGCAAACTCTGCGGAAGGTTTTGGCGCGATAACGATGGAGGGCAGTTTTGTCCTTTTCACGAACCGACGGTTCAGTTTTCTAGAATGAGGGCATTTATGTCCGTTCGAAGAAGATGAAGCGAATGGCGGTAAAAGGGTACTTAAGTCTTTGTTGCGGCACCAAATTACGATGCAGTATGATGCGGACTGTCATCGGGAACCATGCCGGTCTCGATCGTATACGTGACGCTATTTGGAAGCCCCGAACATGAGATCTCAGTACCGGCCCTGTTCGGGGGGGGGAACATATAACCTGCTTCGGGTTGTGGGTGGGCCTTCTCTACTATTTGAGACGTGTCAGGGATGAAGACGTTAGCACTTCGAATCTTAGGTGCGTTGGCTTGTGGCTCTGGGTCCAGAAGAACTGAAACAAGAGCTTGGTTCATGCACTTATCACCTGGTATTGATCATCAAAGCTACTTGATAAGATTTCAGGCACTAGTTTTCATGATGGATCCTTATATATATGGAATTGATTACGATGACCTAATGTTAAATTGATGCTGTCCTAGCTGAGACTATGAGGTTGGGCTGCCTCCCGGTGTATCCTCTAACTTTACTTTTAAACAATTAGATAAAATTTGAATATGGTTTAAAAAATCCTTAACCAAAACAACTCAAATCACCTTGGTGATTGTACTGAGTTAGTTAATTGAGATTTTTTATTGCAAACATATTCTTATTATAGAGCATGTTCATGCACATACATGATAATGCATGTATATTCATGACAAAATATGTATTATATCATAAAAAATACATGTTTATGGTTCCATTTATATGTGTAAATAAATTTTAATAAAAATACATTATATATGTCATGAATTTAATCATAATAGATGCTTAAATATCATGCATAACTTAAATAACATCAAATGCATGTAAAAAGTCATGCTTTCATGATAATAAACACTTATAAAATATGAAAAAATAACATCATGTTTTTATGAGTAAAACTTTAAGTTCTCGTATTGGAATAGGTCTAAAAATACTCAGAATTGGTCTGAAATGATCTCGAACCGATCAACTAAGGGTCTGAATCGATCTTGAAACAATCGAATCAATACAAAACATGTACCAAAGCTCATAAACCCCTAAACCTGAACGAAAAAATCCTTATTCCTTTACTGATTCATGAAAAAAAGGTCTCTACGTTCATGAACCAGTTCAACTTTAAATAGCACATGGACCTTAATTCGGATATGATCCGATACAATCGAGATCTAAAACTAGTTCCAATGGATCCGAGTTAGATCCCCAAGTTTCAATCCAGCCTGGATACATACCTATTTATGATCGGGTCTGGGTTGGATCCCACAATCCAGATCCAGATCTGATCTGGATCATATCTGAATCCATAAACTCATATAGAATCGGATTTGGTCCAAACAAGTATTTAGGTTGGATCTGAATCCTCGACCCGATCTAGACTCAAATCAAGATCCAGATCGATGAAACATTTGAATCCTGAGTCTGGTCCGTCCATATCAGACCCAAACCCGAAACCATAAATGGGTCCTAGTCAGATTTCAATCTTCAAACCAATCCAGATCCAAATAGCACCCAGGTCGGATCCTCATATTGGTCCAGATCCAAACTCGCTCCATAAAGGATCTGGGTCAGATCCAGGTCCTAGTCCGATCTGTCCGAGTCTGACCCAGACTCCGAAGCCCAAATGGATTTGGGTTTGACCGGTTCTCCAGGTACGATTGGGTCCAGACCTGATCCACTTGGTCCATAATGGATTTGGATTTGGATCGGGTCTTCCCTGGGATGAGCAGAGACCCGATCCACTCAGAACGGACCGAACTCAAATCCAATACCCGATCCACATGGCTTGGGTTTGGATCGGGCCACCCGTCGGGTCGGGTTCCACCGTAGATTGCTACAGTGGAACCCGACGGGCGTTCGGTTTTAAACTGAATGCCTTCGGTTTTCTGCTCATAAACTAAAAGGCACACCAGCCCTACATCGCCCCACTCTTCAGGAGGCCATCGGCAGCGATGGTTTCACCGGCGAAGGCCACCCTACGCCGACAAACTGTCGTCAGCATATCCTTCCCACCGGCGCCGACGAAGGTAAGGGAAAAAAGGGTTTACATTTTCTTATATGATATACATGCGTCGTTAGGGATGCCGGCGGCTGGCCAAGGCAGCCGGCGGCGACAGTCGGTCAATGGCGACGTCTTCCACCGCCGCCTGCCGATGGTTGCATTGGCCGGAATCAAACAAAAAACAAGAATCCCCTTTTTTCCTTTTTTTTTATATCTGCAGCCTGCCAAAGCAGCCGACGGCGACGGTCGATCGAGGGCAACCAGTCATCATCGGCCACCGCCGTTCGCCGTCTGCCGGCGGTTGCAGTGACTGCAGGCAGGGAACTTCGGTTCCCTGTTGCTGCAGTGACACATACCATCGGCTGACTCTGGCAGCCGGTGCCGAATGCCGTCGGAGACGGCGTCCCACCATCGGCATCGACCTCCCTCCATCGACGATAGCGTCTGACCGGTGGTCGGCGGTTGCAGAATCAGGGAATCCAGTTCCTTGATTTCTGCAGTAACACCTCCTACCGTCGGTTGTCTGCAGCGGCCGGCGATGACGTCTCATTGCCGGTGATGACCTACACCCCCTGTCCCTGCCAACTTCCTTGCTGCGATCGACCATACTGTCGTCTGTGCCGGCGACCATCCGCCGACAGAAAATAGCAAGTTGGTTGTGGCCCTGAGCAAAAGGGGGGAGGTCTATGCGGGAAAACAAAATTTTAGGGCTCTAAAAAGAAATATGGTAAAAAAAAAAAGATTTCGGTGAGTGCTGCGAGAACTCCGACACACCCACATGGGCTGTGGAATGCGAGGTGTGGGCCCATAACTTGGCGTTCTTTAAAAACAGAATCCAAATGTAAGAGCAATAATATATATCGGTAGAAGCATGGTTGAAACGAGGCCATGCAGGTGCTCGATGAGCCCAAGCTGTCAAGTCATGGTGAGGATGACCCTAAACCCAAATGAGAGAAAATCAGACAACCAGACCTCTTTTTCATTTTTTTTCATAAAAGAATTCACCATTTTAATGTTGTTAACTTCCCTGTTTAGGATTTGAGATAGCATTTGCTTGCAATCACTTTGCTGGAAAAGAATTAGGAAGCAATAAGGAGATTGTGGAATTTGCTTGCACTGGATTCGGAGCTGAGTTCTCCATTTTTGACAAGGTAATCAGGCATGTCAATATCATGTGGTTTTGTTCAAAAATTTGAGGATCGTGTTGCTTGCAAGTCTGTTTCATGGGAGAGCCATTATTGTCGTTGATGGGCCGTATTATTTTGGTTAAGTCTGCTTTTGTCAACGATTCCTTTGTGTATGTTATCACTATTTAAAACTCTTAAGAAGTCTGCAAAACGTATTATCAAACTGATTTGTGATTTCTTGTGATGTAGCGGACCACACAGTTGATTGGATGACTGTTTCATTGCCTTGGAGATGGGAGGACTAGGCATGAGATACATTGCTCTTCTCAATAAAACCCTCATGGCCAAATGGTGGTGGGGGTTGTGCACCCAAACTGTGGCCAAGTGATTCTTTTGCTTGGTCCCCAATGCCTCGAGCCCGGGGAAGAGACGGCGGTTCAGTTGGAACTGGTGGCTCCATTCAACATGGTGGTACATACCAACAGTCAGCACCAATACAAGCCAGATCGCACTTCATCACCAAAAGGCAATACTTAAGCTCCCATACATCATGAACGTGCTAAACATACCTGATAGGTTCGAGGTGACTCGCTGAAAACAATATCAATCCTTGAAATTTTAAAAAACTCAGGAAAGACCATTGAGTTGCAGACAATCCACACAAAACAATAATTTTCATTACTAAAGATGTGGTTCTTTTAACAAAACCAACAAAAAGAATAAGATGAAATGATATGCTAGGGATGCCCGAACGATTGAGCGTCTGAAGACCGTATCCTATAATGCTTTCCTTTCCAAATGCTTCCAACTTGCATAATAAAGAAAAGTCTGCAGCATTGGATTCCCAAGCGTACCATTGATCATGCCTGAAAAGATCAGTTAAGGAATATCATCAACATGGTTCACTATTTCACATAATATGTAGGCTTGATCCAACAAAGTTCAAGAAAAAGGTGGTTACTACAAGAGTTATATGGGTATAAGTAGAGAGGGGGGGGGGGGGGGGGACTGTCCAACCAAAGGAAAGTATAAAATCTACAGCCAGTGATGATCGGGATGGTTCTCCTCTAACAATTGAATGTCTCATCCATGTGATCTTATATATTTGATTGCTATAGCTCATTTAGTAAGAAATATGTTTTATATGATAATAACTCAACATTTTATACATGTTCTTGAAAACATGAATGCATATAAAATTTTACCATACAAGCAATGAGGGCCATTGATATTTTTTTTGTATCATGAAAAAACATGCCAAATTATAAAAAAATCATAATCTAAAACGTGTTCTTTACCAAATAAACAATAGAAATCCAATTCCTAAAGTCCGATAGGTGAGACACTCAATAATTGGAGATGGAGAGCGATCCAATCATCATTGGTTGTAGCTTTTGACCTTTTCTTTGGTTCACCTCTCTCTCTCTCTCTCTCTCTCTCTCTCACACACACACACACACACACACACACACACAATACAAAGATATTTCATCATCATTTTGAATTCATGTTGCTAGAAAAGCAGCTCATAAAAAGTTGGGACCTATGCATCCAATCACAGTAGCCAGGACTGCTGCTGGTCTGGATGCACAATCAGCGTTCAATCCAAAAACACTCGTACAAGTGAAACAATACAATCCCCAACCAGAACCAATTCAACTATTTTGTGTGAGACAGTAGAGCTAATTTGTTGTGCATCATATTCTTTCAAGAAACATTATCTGAAATTTCGTACCTTGTTGGCAATATTATTGGAGAGCCAATCCAGTCCCTCATACAGACCCTCTCCAGAGGTAGCACATGTGCTCTGAATGTACCTGAAAGCAAAAGCAACTACTATTTACATCTACCCAACAAATGTTACATTCAGTTCAACAAGCCATGTGAAGTAACTATTAGAGAATGGAATGAAGATTAGAGGGCCATACAACACATTTTCATTGTAAAGGGAAAATAGGAATTTTACTGGATACTATCTCTTCTTCAAGCAATGGAGAGATTTTAAGTACACAAAAAATGCAGAATTTGAATTTTCTACATTATGCAAATATCCTTGACCCATGACCTTGGTCAGATATAACAAAGTTTGAACTGAGCTCGAGTTTTCAATGAGAGAATCCACTTTACATGATTGATAATCTTCAAATAAATTGAAGTTCAACTATGCCTGTCAACATCTCACAAAATTTTTAGACTTCGCACATCAACTACTTCCAGAATATGAACCAACTATTTCTTTTCTAGCAAAAGGTCATGCACCATGCAAAAAAATAATAAAAGAACAAATCAAGGAAAACTACCGCTGTTCTAAATATCTGTAAAAGGGAAATCAACGTTCTTTGCAATAATACTGCAACTACCAGCCCAACTGTAAAATGTGAATATCTTGTGCTCTAAACCTCTGTCTTAGTTTTCCTTCATGTCAATGATATGTAACTACTACAAGGGAGCATACCTATTGATTCTACATAAAAGCAACATCCACAAATACCATAATAGAGAGAATACATTCATCGTTCAAAGTAAACAGTACATTTCCATCTCTTACCAGTGTCGCTGACGAAGGGAATGCAACCCAAGCTTATCAGTAATCTCAGCAGCATTCATTGCATTTGGAAGATCTTGCTTATTTGCAAAGACAAGCAAAACAGCATCACGCAATTCATCCTGCAAACAAAAATAACTTCCTGAGCTGTCACAATAGAATGGAACTGCTTCAAGTGAGACTAGTACCCAATCTTTATAAAGTGTGAATAAGAAAAGCAAATGGGGAGCACTGGAGGAACTGTCCAGCTCTGTGTTTCATGGGTATAAACATATAAATGTATCTTCTTGAGAAGCACAAAAATTAAATACTCAAGGCAGAAACTACCTCATTTAGCATCCTGTGAAGCTCATCCCTTGCTTCAACAACACGGTCTCTGTCGTTGCTATCAACAACAAAAATAAGGCCCTGGGTGTTCTGGAAATAATGTCTCCACAGAGGTCTAATCTGTTGTGCAGAACAGATTACAAAAATGACATCAGCAAAAGATCACAACAATACTTAAACATTAATAATGAGATTCTCTAGACTGGATAAACTGCAAATATATTCACAATTTCAGTATAGCATGTGCATTAGTGCACCATGAGACAGGAGTACATGGAAAAACAGTTAAGTATGCTACCGATATATGCCTGTGCCATTCTCCAACTGTTATCAAGGTTCCATCTTGAAGAATTAACTTTAAAAGGTACTTCTCGTATGCATGGGCTAATATAAAAAATAGAAGCAAACCAAACCATGAATCCATGGCTAGCTGTGGAGCAAACAAATAATGGTATATGTAACTGCGTCAAAACCAGAAATATGAACAATCAAGCCTTGTATTAGTACTGCTTATCAACCTATGTACTAGCAGGGTGCCGCACCCGCGTCGACGCGACTCAACGCGGGTGCGGGTGCAGTCAACCCGACCCTGAGTGCGTTGACCGCACCCAGAGTCATTTTGGTCCTTTTTTGGATTTTTTTTTTAAAATTGCCCTATGAAATGGGCTGCGGAATTTTTAAAAAAAAATCTTGGGGGGGGGGGGAGCGGCCCCCCCTGGACCCCCCTTCCTGCAAGGGCAAAAACAATGAATCAGGCTCCACAACTCATCACTTTCATCTTTGGGGACAACCATATAAGATAAAAAAATGGTACAAAGCAAGTTGGGCACACATTCAGATATACATCTAAAATTAATCAATGCCTCTGCAATCATAAAACAAAAGGCTTCTCATGAAGAGGGAGTTAATAAGTGTGTTGACTTCCATAGCCATCTACAGGTGTTAACACATGACCATAAAATACACCCCTGAAGTTTAAAAATGACTTGGTGGTTCCATGCATTAATGGACACCAGTAGCTATTTTTGCAATTTTGTGTAAAAATAAGTTACACACTTATTAGTTGTGCATTCAAAATGCACAATTATTAATATGTTTTCCTAATAAAAAATACTAAAATGTCCATAATTGTGACAATTAATACACCTAATCACCATATCAATTTTTAAATTTGTTAGGGGCATAAAATTTTGGTGAACTTGCTAACGTGCATAAATGTCATGGACCTTAACAGCTACCATACATTCATACATATATATATATATATATATATATATATATATATTTACATTTTTGCCCCTGCCGCACCCCCGCACCCGGGTTTTTTGGAAGTGCCGAATCCCCGCACCCGCACCCATGTGACATAGTTCTCAACTAAAAGAATCCATTCACTACACAATCCACTGGCACATGAAAGCCATTTAATGGATCCTTGCACTATATTCTAGAGCAAACCATAAAAAAGATCCTTCCAACAGATACTTGAGAAAACTATGACTAATAGGAAATGGAACTATTTTTTTTTCAAATTTGTTACACAGAGAAACTGGTTTGGCATCAGGAGACCTAGCCATGCTGGATAGACAGGCCTTGCTTACAGTCACCTGTAGATTACATTGATGGTTACAGGTCCTTTGTGTGAGAATAACATACTTATGTCTATGCTTTAAAAGATAAAAAGAATCTGCAACATACAATGCTAAAATTTAAGTTAAAATTTGTTGCCCTTTCATACAAAATCAGCCATTTGGAGTTGTTTATTATACTTTTTATACCTTTGCATGTAATCTTTGAGAAATGGCACTCTGGTACCGTTTTCTTCATGTTTCTTGGCAGTAAGGTTTAGCAAGAAATTAGTCGGTATCAAATCAAAATTCCATCTTTTGCATGGAATATTGCTTCTTATATTGTTTATGAATCATATTTTCCCTTCCCACGGTTCCTAAATTTTAAATAGCGTGTTTACAAACATATACCTGGAAAAAGAACATCCCAAATCATGGGGTAAACAAATCAATATCCCAGATAATTTTAACGGGAAATATTATGACTGAAAGAGTAGCAGTATGCCAAGAAAGGAGGAGTAATGGAAAACCTTGTCCTGACCACCAACATCCCAGACAGTGAAGCTAATGTTCTTGTACTCAACAGTCTCTACATTGAAACCTGCATGTAAAGTTCATTAAGAACATTTAAGCAGCTATACGGTATTCAGTACCTTTTGTAGCTAGAGCAAGGAAAAACATAAGTACTCCTAGGAACAATGTAAAATGCATAACATTCAAAAATGTCAAATTTGACAGTTTCAAATGAAATTGACAAGATTTGTTATTTTATTATGAACATTTGATACATGAGAGGGGCACAGAAGATACATAAACCACCGTCTAGCAGTTTTTTTTTTGCTTTATAGGTTACATGTAGTGAGCTTTTCTGTTTTTTTTCTAAGAGATCAAGTCCAATTGTAGAGGCACCATCTATTCTTTAAGCCTCAGACAATATATGACATTTTAAAAGCTACAAATACTAGATAGACCCATAGAGAATATAAGTTTGAATTTTAGTTCAATTGAAAGGTTAGGTTAATAATTGATGTCACCTTTGAGAGCAGAAAGGAGGACAAATATCAGCTAGAGGAACATCAGGAATGCCATCAGCGTCCCTAGTGGTCAATGATTTCCTTGCTGCTTCAGCTCCAGGAAAGAACCCAGAGTTCTCTCAACAGAGTAAACTCCACCACAATCGTTTTTTCCAAAACTGGAAAGCATGGGACTGAAAACCTACGGTTTTTTGGTCATATACTTGTGATTTGATCCAGACAAGATCCAGGATTATGATATAATATAATCTATTACAAGAATAACAACTCCAATATGCACTTAGGCTGCATCAAAATGGCCAAGTCTCAAGAGAGAAATATGTAAGCTTCATACAAAAGCAAAACATTGAGCCACATCACGTGGAACCCCACATCAAAACAAACATTCTGAATTCAACTAAAGATCAATGTCAACTCTTTCAGCGGCAGTTGATTATGATCCTTTTTCACCAATGAACCACAAAAAAATCATATTCCAGACAACAGATCTGGGAAGGAAAGGCAAAAGGCCAGATCCATGAGAACATTGATCACAAGGCGATCAATGAAAACTAAGATCACCCTAACTGTTGCCGGTATAATGGAACCATAATCCCTCTCTCTTCCCTAGATCTATAGCAATCCCTGAAATCACAAACACGGAACCAATAAAAAAATTCCACAAATACAGAAATTCACTTCATTTTACCAAAAGAACTATCCATGTGAATGGGTATGATCAGATCCATCGGGAAAACAAAGCCTAATTGGAAGAGTTATAAAAAATCTAGGAAAAACGATTCTTCAAAATTTCGTTAAGAATGGAAAATCCCTAAACCGATCACAATGTTAAAACAGCCAAAGATCTTCACACGGTTTTTTCAGAGAATAATTGAGAATGAAGGAAAAAGAAAAGAAAGAGATTAATGAATCATAGAATGGGCAGATCCTTCCAAGAAATGACCCAAAATATGAAAAGATTGAAATTTAAGCTCTCATCTATGATCAAGGAAACCTAATATAAAATTCAGCTTTCAAATTCCCAAGAACATCGCAGAAACTGCCAATCCTGGAGAAAATCAAAATGTGGAAAAAAAAGGAGAGAAAAAGGAACTCACCGATGGTCGGGATCGTTGTGACAATCTCTCCAAGCTTCAGCTTGTAAAGGATCGTGGTTTTACCCGCAGCGTCGAGCCCGACCATCAGAATCCTCATCTCCTTCTTCGAAAAGAGGCGGCTGAAGAGCTTCGTGAACGTGAGCCCCATTGCGTTCGCGTCTGATACAAAGAAAATCACAGATAGATCACAAAAATCTCCCGATCTATTCCATCTCGTGAAATCTAGAAAGAAAAGCTGCGGAAGATGGATCCAGTCCTACATCTTCCCCTCTACAAAGAAGCCTATGGATAAGTTTTGCACGAAAACCGAAAACTGCTAGTGATCTGCTGAACCCTCTCTCGGTACCGAAGGAGAAGGGAGAAAGAAAATGAGAATCGAGAAAGAGACGCAGATTTCTTCGGTACAGCGCGAGATAGGAATGATACAGGAAAACGAGATCGCGATCAGGAAATCGAAGTGAATTACCCGGCGAGCTCCGACCTTCCGGCGAGTCGGATCTGGAGAACGGATCGGAAAACGGAGGGGCGAACGAAGGGGTCGCCGCAGAGTGCTTCGCGAATCCGGGCGATGGCAAGAGATCGAAAGCGCGGCCGGAGCGCCTTTTATATACGCAACGCGTCGGGAGATCTACACGAGTCCTCACCGCACGTGCGAGTAACCCATCCTACACGAACCGCGTAGTGGCGATGTACCCGCGCGAGCGCTTGCCGGTGGCACGTGAGGACGTAAGTGGGTCGCTCCCTACTCGTATCCGTTCTATATTTCCGAATCCGGATAACATGGATCCGAATCTGGGTCAAACACGTAACAAATAGTTGGGTTTATTCGTAACCTAATCGGGTTTGGGTAATTAAATTCCATCTGATCCAAGTCAAATCAGTCAAACCCGATCCAATTTATTATTCTCCAGTATCACATATGCTTACATCCTAATCAGGTCCAGTGCTTCAGGAAGAGGTTCAGAAAATTTTTAGTTAAAAAAATGTTTGTAAATTAATTTTAAAAATTGGAAATGAATTAAATTTGCAAATTAATTTTACCAAGACCGACTTTCAAAAATGGCATCCAAAGTTGGGCCTTGCATGCAAGCGATTCGGATTCAGGTGAGGTGTGGCCAATATCAAATCCAACTAATTGGATGTTGGCTGGCTAGACAGATTCGGATTCCAATGGTAAAAACTCATACCAAACTCAATTTTTTTTTTTACATGTATTCAGATTAGAATGCCCATCGACTCGACTTGGGTGACAGGAAATCAAAACCATATCCACATCCAATTATAATTGGATATGGTTTTAGCTTACCAAAACCAACTAAATATAATAGGATTGATCACATATTAGATCAAACTGATCCATCTTTTTTAATTCCACTTGATCCGTGAGAGGGTTCCACTTCGTGGGTGAGACGCCCAGGGATTGAGCACTCCAAACTTCTAAAACCAACTCCCACACCCAAAATGGGCAAACCTGTACCAAACTTTTGACCTCAATGGGTGCCAACATCAGATGGTGCTAACTCAAGATGTTTCTATAATTTTTTTGAAAAAATAATAATATTTTATTGTGAGTTTTTCCCTAGCCAAGGAGATCCCAGGACCGATACTTCTGAGGTTCGATCACCAACACTTAGTCGAGGTTGGATACAACAACAACAACTACGCCTTCATCCCAAAACAATTGGGGTCGGCGATATGAACCAAAAAAGAAAATCATTCTGGGTCTTCCACGGGAATCCTTCAACTCTAATCATTTCTATCCAATGACATGTCCTCGGTGAGGTTCAAAGCATTCGTATCCTTTTCCTATCACTTTCATTCATGTCTTCCCTGACCTCTTTTAACTAATATATTTTCTCATTTCTCCATCCTTCTAATTGGAGCATCATTAGGCCTTCGCCGAATATGTCCAAACCACCGTGAATGATTCTCTCTCATCTTATTTTCAATGGGTGCAACGCCTACCTTCTTACTTCTCTCCTCGTTTCGAATCTTATCTTTTATTGTATTTCCATCTCAGCTACATTCATTTTTTTTGAATATGATGTCTCCTGGCAGCCAGGCATAATCTTCGTCCTATAAAACTGAAAGGAAAATGAACAATCGGGCCAGGTCAAAGAAACGACCATAACCACTCCTCAGAAGAGGGTTTCAATGCCGGGTGGCAGGTGTTACCAAGGAATCTCAAAGTCTATCCCATCGTAAGAAACCCTTTTTTGTACGTTCCTGCATCTGTTGGTGTACATATACATGTATATTTTGTTTGGATTATTCTTGAGATTAACAAATTTTTAGTTTTGTGAGATATTTCCTTTTAAAACACATGGCTCCATTCTTTGTAACGGCAAATGCTTTTGAACAAGGTGCAGTCCAACAACCAGTCTATATAGACCATGATTTGCAACAAGGATGGCGCAACCCCCTTTCAGATTTCCACCATCCATTTCTTAAATGGTTGAAGTGGGCAGCACGTCTTAATGAAGCATTGAACTGGCTTCCGAGAGAGAGAGAGAGAGAGGGAGACTTATGACCAGAGGGATGAAGATCTGACTTTTAAAAGACACGATAACATGGACACCAATCGCCTCATTGCAGATGCTATTGCTAACCAAGTAACTACAAACACAACATACAAGCTTCAAAATAAAGTTATAAAGATGTATGAATCGCATCGCCTAATCCCTCTACAGAAAAAGGACGAAGGCAATCTCACAAGAGATAAACAGAAAAAGGTTTTGGTTATGGATCAAAAGCCTTTGAAATGGTATAACTACTTTCGCTGGTATCTTGAAAACATTAACAAAATTTACATGATTCACAGTTCATTATGGGGAGAATTGTTTTGCCATAAGACAAATAGGGGCAAGAGTCAGACCCTGCACTGTCTGTCACTCCAAATCCAACTCCATCTCCCCGCATCGTTGCCTCTTTGTTGTGGTGCGTTGTCTCCATAGTCCATACCCCCAACCAACAACAAATATTTGGAACTCCAAAATAAGCTGCAAAGAACCATCTCAACGAACGGTTGAAGTAGCAGAAACCCATGCATCTAACATCTTCGTGTTTCTCTCCCTGCAATATCATTTTCATCACAACAAAATGCATAAATGTCTTAAATTCTCACCAATCAAGTACTTTTTTACTCTTTTTCCTTAAAATTGTGAAACTTCATCCCTGGTTTCCACTTGAAAATTTTGAAGGCAATCTGTAAGAAAACATAATTTAGTGGCCTAATTTAATGGCTAAGGTTTCATTTCTACATCAAAGTTATGTGCATCATATATAATTACTACTATGGATTTCGCACTTATATAACTGTCAAGTACTGTTCTTATGCAGAAGCCTCTTATTTGTTGAGGAAGTCACCAAGGTATTAGGAACAAACGGTCCACCTTATTAAAGATAAGAATATGAAGATGGTGCTAATTTTTTTCACGATTCCATGATATCAAAACTTTGAAAACAATGTTCTTGTTTTAGACAGCCCTCAAGCCACGTACTGATTAACTACACCAAGATATCATCAATGGATGAACATACTATTCATGCATCCTAACGAGCATGTTCAGCTATGGAAAGTCATGATTGTCTGACATGTTAGGAGCATCAGCAGTAGACAACAATTGTAGCAATTTCTGTGTCCAAATTCGACAATTCCATTGTTTCAAAGATTCAGACTTTATCATCCTGCACATTCAGATTCTTACTGCTTTGGCAGGATTATGGAGGCATTATCCTAAATTGAAGTTGAAGCATTTCAAAATTCTTGAAAACATTACGTAAATTTAGAAATTCTATGCAAACAGTGGGAGTAAACCCCAAAAAGAAGCGCATCATACCAAGCTCTGACCAGGCTAACTGAAGCAAGACACCAAGTGTTTTAGGTACTATTTGAACACCAAAAGCATATGTTGGATAAGAAAACGAAAAAGAAACAAAACCATGATTCTTGGTAGAATGGAATGCTCACCACACAGCAACACCTCAACAACCGAAAGCAATGCGCAAGATGGACAACTTACATTTGATCATTTATACGGATCTCTTTTGAACAGATTAACATAAAAGTGAAGACCCTCATGGCTGACATCTCGGCAGAGGAGACCTTCAAAATAAAAGACACTGATCAATAACCCATAGCACATATAAACACAAGCAGATAACTGCTATCAGAATCAGGGATAACCCACACACCTCTGATTTCAGCGGCAAGAAGATGTTCCTTTGCCAGAGCAGGTGCAATACCTAAAGTCCGTACAGCATCGCTTGCACTTATCCCCAACCGGAGGGCATCAGGTTTTACCACAAGGTGTTCAATTCTGGCAAAAACCTAAGCAGGATACAATCTTGCAACAGTCAGAGAAAAGTCAACAAAGAGAAGATAAAAAAAAAAACCACTGCCACCGATATTACTGCCATTTTCAGCTAGGCCGATAATATCGGCAAAACATCACAATAATATCGTGATATTAAAAATCTTATTTTTATATATTTTAAGTTCATTTTTTTGTTTTTTTTTGTATTTCAAAACTTTTAAAACTTGTTTCTTTATATTTTTGCAAGAAAAATAATAGAAAACCTATTATTTTCCTTTTTTTCTTATTATATTTATATTTTTTTCAATTTTTAAAGCTTCCAAGATTACATGGAGAAAGATCACTTTTTGAAAATATCTCGAAGATAAATCTCACCAAGAAATGACCTTCAATGATACAAGTGACTATGAAAAAAGGCACAAACTTTAAAACTATATATATACCATGGATTGTCCTCCTAAGATTCAATAGAAAAGCACCAAAACATTAATGTCCACCAATTGAATCATCTTTAAAGTTAGTAAATTATGTAGACATCATAGTCAAAATAAGTTGCAACCTTTTCAGGAATCAAAAGCAATCACAAGATTGACCAAAATATTAACTGCACGCTATATTTTCAATTTGCAAGCAAGCAATGAGATGCAATAAACCATAAACAACTTCTTAAAGAAAAAAAAATCAAATATCTAACAATTCAACCCAAGTAAAAAAATAACTTGTAAGCCAAAAAATGATGCTTACACAAACACTAGAAACCTTGACTAGAATACTCAAAAGCTACCCTCACAATACCTTCATGTTGTAGATTACAGATATGTGAGAGATGGACTGTCTCCTCCATTTCATGATGGGATTACATCCTTAAGCGGAGCAAGAGTTGCGGAAGCAGAAACCTCAGGATCTTACTAGTGCCTTAGCAACAACAAAAGTACTATCAAAATTTCAGCGAAAACCAGAGTTTAAGGAAAGATAGTTGAAAAATATAACTTCTGTGAACAAAAAAGCAGAATGATAATTGGTTAGACAGACAAAATGCCCAAGAACAAAATTGCTATGATAACTGAAAACGAAATTATCGAGGACGGTATGGCAGAAACATTAACTACCATGGGAATCACAGAAATGATGATAGAGCTATGAACGCAGCTCAGACGAAAGACCCACTAGAGAATCAACCAAGGATGGATGGGCTACAAAGAGTATTAACGCTCAAAGAAGCGAGGGTTGGCATGCCTTCGTCCAACAAGGCACTCATGTACATGGATGTCATCGTGAACAGAGTGGCCACTCAGGCCATTATCGATTCAAGTGCCACCCATAACTTCATCGCTTAAGAAGAGGCAAAGCGAGTGGGCTTAAAGGCTACGAAGTAGGTGAGCCACATGAAAGCAATGAACTCGAAAGCAAAGCCAATTCTCAGTGAGGCGAAAAATGTGACGTTAAGATAGGAGATTGGATGAGCACAACCAGTTTCTCGGTAGCCACACTCAATGACTTTAAGGTGATTCTCGGCATGTAGTTCTTGCGGGCGAACAAAGCCTCTGTCATGCCCCACTTGAATGTGGTGTCTATTATGGATGAGTGATGCCCGTGCATAGTTGTTGCACGTCTTATTGGTACTTCGTAGATGTAAATGATTTTCATGATTCAATTAAAGAAGGGCATCAAGAAGGGAGATAAGACATTTCTGGTAGCCCTCCATAAAGTCAAGCCTGCAAAGCAAGCAAACACCCTGTCTAGTCTCAACCCCGTACTGGAAGAGTTTAAAGCGGTGATGCCTCCTGAGCTCTCAAAGAGATTGCCTCCTCGAAGTGAGGTAGATCATATGATTGCACTTCTGTCGGGCATGAAGCCCCCTACTACGGCCCCATGCCGCATGGCTCCACCAGAGTTGAAGGAGTTGCAGAGGTAGTTGCATGATATGTTGGCCTATGGCATTATTGGTCCCTCAAAAGCACCCTTTGGTGCACTCGTGCTTTTTCAGAAGAAACATGACAGGTCACAACGGTTGTGCGTAGACTATCAAGCACTGAACAAGGTGACAGTCAAGAATAAGTATCATGTCATTGATCACCAACCTATTTGATTAGATGACCAATGCCCAAGTGTTTTCAAAGCTAGACCTACGATTGGGTTATTGGCAAGTCAAAATCGTAGAAGGGGATGAGCCCAAGACTACGTGTGTGGCGAGATATGGTGCATATGAATTCTTGGTTATGTTGTTCGGTCTAACGAACGCCCATGCAACATTCTCGACCCTTATTAACAAAATCTTCTACCTGTACCTGAATCAGTTTGTAGTCGTCTACTTAGATGGCATCGTTGTCTATAGCAAGAATATGGAGGAGCATGCACATTGTATTTCAGTTGTTGAAAGACAATGATCTATATGTGAAACGAGAGAAGTACCTATTCGGGCAAGCAAAAGTGGAGTTCATGGGCCATGTTGTTGGACATGACATGTTGCAGATGGACCAACAGAAAGTTCAAGCCATCGTGGAGTCGAAGCCTCCCTCCACTGTGTCAGAGCTGCGGTCATTTCTGGGACTCACAAATTACTACCGTTGATTAATTGAAGGGTATTCTTTGGCATGTGCTCCTCTTACAGATTTGCTTTGAAATGATCGAAGTTGGGATCGGTCGGATGCATGACAAACAACCTTTGAAGAGTTGTTACTAGTGATCCAGTGTTGAGGCTACCCGATCACACGAAGATGTTTGAGGTCTACACAGACACTTCAGATTTTGCTATCTGTGGAGTGCTCATGCACGAAGGGCACCCCATTGCTTTTAAGAGCCCAAATTCAAGGATGTCGAGCTGTGATATTGCATGCACGAGAAAAAAATGACTGCAGTCATGCATTGCTTGCGGGTTTGGTGTCACTACCTCTTGGGATCTCAGTTTGTCGTTAAGATGAACAACATAGCCACCAACTACTTCCAAACACGGAAGAACCTTAGCCCTAAGCAGGCTAGATAACAACAGTTTCTGGCAGAGTTTGACATGGTCTTGGAGTATAAGTCTGAAAAGACCAATGTTGTAGTTTATGCACTAAGCAAAAAGGTTGAGTTGGCAGGCTTATAAGAGGAGAAAGCTCTATCTGCTCAGCCTCAGAGTGACCTCCTCGACCGCAGTCGGGAAGGCATCCAGTCTGATCCATCAGCTCAGCACCTGGTGATCCTAGTTCAACAAGGAAAAACCAAGAGATTCTGAATACAAGACAACCTCCTGGTGACTAAGGGCGACCATATTTTTGTACTGCGATGGGGATCATCGCGAAGATTGACAATCAAGGAGTGTCATGATACCCGGTACTAAGGGCACCTGGGGCAACATCAAACTCTCATTTTAGTAGAGCAGGCCTACTACTAGCCTTTTATGTGGGATGATATTGAGGGTTACGTTTGCACTTGTTTGATATGCCAACAGGATACACCGAGCAATCATAAGCCCACAGGACTATTCGTGCCTCTTCCTATTCCAAGCCGTCCGTAGGAGAGCATATCCATGGACTTAATTTTGGTACTATCGAAAGTGAATGACAGCAATTTGATCTTTGTGGTGGTGCATCAGTTTTTAAAGTATGCTATCTTCATGTTGAGCGAGTCAGAGGTTTGTTCGTGAACATGTTGTAACCAATTGGGGGATCCCAGAAAACATTGTCAGCAACCGCAACCAGCGCTTAAGAGGAAAGTTTTGGAGAGAAGTGTTTCGAATGTTGGGGACGGAGTTGCACTTTTCAACGTACTTTCACCCCCAAACAAATAGCCAAACGGAGAGAACCAATGCTCTCCTTGAAGAATATATGCAACACTTTATAGGTTCAAATAAAAAAGACTGGGTAGACCTTCTGAACGTTGCTCAATTCTCCCACAACCTGCAGAAGTATGAATCAACTACCTATAGTCCCTTTGAGTTGGCAATAGGGAGACAGTCCCAGACGCTGCACACCATCGCGGTGAATTATAATGGCAAGGCGCCACTTGCCCATCGTTTTGCTTAAGACTGATAGGATCAAACATAGTTGGCCAATGTGTTTCTGCATAAAGTTGTCAAGCGGATGAAGAAGTGGGTGGATAAGAAGCGTTGCCGCCCTGTAGAATTCAAAGTCAGAGATCTAGTATTGGTCAAATTGCATCTTGAGAGAACCAGGATCTTTCGGGGTTTACATTAGGGCCTCGTTCACACATACGAAAGCCCATTTCCTATTATCAAGCGTGTAGGCATCCTCACCTACAAGCTTAAAGTTTCTCCGCACTTTCAAATACATCCAGTCTTTTACGTCAGTAACCTAAAGTCATTTTATGTCGTTGATGAAGACAACAACTACAATCAGTCAACATAAGCGCTAGCACCTCTTCACACAATTGATGCCAAAGAAGTAGAGTACATCATGAATCATCTGTGCAATCGTTAAGGACATATCAAAGAGTATCTTATCAAGTGAAAAGAATTGCTAGAAGAAGAAGCCAGTTGGGAGAAAGCGAAGAACTTTCACCAGTTTTCCTCAGCAGTGGACAATTATGAAGCATGGGCCCTGTTGTTGAGAATGTCGACAACTTAAGTGTGGGAGAATGTTATGCCTAAACTTTTTATGCAGTTTTTGCTTTGTACTAAGCCTACCGAAAGCCCTGCGTGGCTCATACGAGCCTTTCGGCCTTGTAATGTTTGTATAGCTTTACGTACTTGAAATTTATATTTTCCTTGATGAGATCGTGGTGCAAGGTATTATTGTATTTATCCGCGTTAAATGAATGGATTGTTATTGAACGTTCATCTCTCTTCCTCTATTCTCTCTTTCTCTTTCTACTCTCTCTCTTTTTGCTCTGTGTGATTGTTGCCTTCTTGTAATTGTGTGTTTGCATGCAATACTACTTATGCAATTATTGTTTCAAAAGATCTGTTGTGTTTGCTTTTGAAACTCGTTAAAAGGCTTATTGAGTCAAGGTGTCACAAGCTTAAACTTCAACCTTTGAAGTTAGCCTTACGCCGGCACGAGATCGCCCCGACCTCGTTGAGCCTTACAACAACAGAAGTCTTTCTTTGACACAAGCCGAATGTAAACAATTACCCACACTTGTATTATTCACATAAGATACAATCACACTGGTCTGGCTTGCATCCCTTGCAATGCACAAACATTACACATTTATAGCTTTCAAGGGACATGCCAATCAACGCATACTTTGGGTCGCACCCTTTAGCGAACACAGGTGTCTTCACACCCCTTTGCCACCAACAGTCACTTGGGTCACACCCCTTTGCAAGTGCAGGCGCCTCCTCGCCGTACGCACCAGCCATTCGAATGCCACGCCTCGTTCCGCATGCCGCCTCGTAATCCGCACTATGCACGCCACGTTCGACACACTGCGCCTGCCGCCCGTGTCGCGCCCGTGCCGCGCATGCCGCGCCGCGCATGCCGCGCACCGCGCCGCGCATGCCGCGTGCGCCGCTCAGATTATTGAGGGTCTAACAGGCCTTCCCCACCAAATGAATCTAACGTCCTCGTCGGGTTCATCTTCTTTAAGAAGGCTTGGATCAAATCCTCAAATTGCCACAAAGTAGTGTCCTTCTCCCACGTTGCTTCCTCTATTGGCAGTCCTTTCCATTTGACAAGGAAGTAGGTCCTTCGGTTCTTCTTGCTTTGGCCCTCCACCCTTCGGTCCATGATGAACTCAGCTTGCTTCTGAAACTGTGTTCGTATATTTGGTGGAGCATGCCGTAGCACCATCCGTGAAGGTTCTTCCAAGTTTTCATGGTACTCCTTGAGAAAACTAACGTTGAACACTGGATGTACCTTAATCCTTTCTGGAAGTTCCAGCCTATAAGCCGAGCGTCCAATCCATTTGGTCACCTTAAAAGGTCCGTCATATCGAGGAATGAGTCCCTTATGTGCCGTTTTCCTTAGGATCTTCTTCCAAATCTGGGGAGTGAGTTTCAGCCACACTCTATCCCCAACCTAGAACTCAAGTGGTCGACGCTTCTCATCTGCCCATTTTTTCATCTGCCGCTTGGCTCTTTCCAAACAATCCTTCTGCTTCACTACCTCATGAGGAGTGAAGGGTTGTTGCCCTGTTGCCAACTCGAAGGGACTCTGACCTGTCGTCGAGGTCTGTTGCAGATTGTAGCAAAATTGCGCAATGTCCAGCAAATCCACCCAATTTTGCTGGTTGGCCAACACATAATGCCTGAGATATTCCTCCAACAAAGCATTAACGCGTTCCGTCTGACCATCTGTTTGTGGATGATTGCTTGTCGAGAAGTTAAGCATAGAGCCCATCAACTCGAACAAGGTGGTCCAAAACCTTCCAGTGAATCGTACGTCACTATCACTCACAATGTTCAGCGGCAATCCCCAATACTTCACAATCTGTTTAAAAAACAATTGTGCAGTAATCTCCGCTGTACATTCCTTTGGAGCAAAAATGAACGTTGCATACTTTGAAAACCTGTCCACCACAACCATAATCCATGTAAACCCTTCCACCTTGGGCAATCCAGAGATGAAGTCCATCGATATGCTTTCCCACGGTCTGGTCGGCGTCGGTAGGGGCTCCAGCAACCCAGTAACTTTTTTCCTTTCCGTCTTGTCTTGCTGACATACAAGACAACTTCTGACATATAAGTCCGTATCTTCTTCCATCCGCGGCCAGTAGTAACTGGATGATAGGAGTGCCATCGTGCGCTCCTGTCCCGGATGCCCCGCCCATGGGGTATCATGTGCCTCCTTTAGTAACAACTTTCGCAAGCCGCCACCGTTAGGCACATAGGGTCGCCTTCCTTTAGCATAGAGAACACCATCCTCTATCCAAAACCGCCTTGTCACCCCCTCTTCCACTTGCTTCAACAAGCGGATAGTGACTGAATCTTTTTGAGTTTCTTCCTTTAAACTCTGCAAGATATCTCCAGATACTTGCGTGATTGAAGCAACAACCACCTCAGGTTCCTCCTTGCGGCTTAAGGCATCAGCAACCAAGTTTTTCTTCCCTGGTTTATACTGCAACTCAAAGTCGAACTCTGCCAAGAAGTCTTGCCACCTAGCCTGTTTAGGCGTCAACTTCTTTTGAGTCACAAAGCAACTTGTAGCAACATTGTCTGTCCAAACTATGAACTTGGAGCTGAACAAGTAGTGCCTCCATGTTCGTAGACAATGTACCATCGCCGTCATCTCCTTCTCATGAACAAAGTACCTCCTCTCTGTATCATTGAGTTTCCGACTTTCAAAGGCAACTGGGTGTCCCTTCTGGACCAACACCCCTCCTATTGCAAAGTCTGATGCATCGGTATGGACTTCAAATGCCTTCCCAAAATCCGGCATATGAAGGATGGGTTCTGATGTTACCACCCACTTCAACTTAGTGAATGCCTCATGGCATTCAGCAGACCAATCCCAAGTCTTGTCCTTTCTGAGCAACTCAGTAAGCACCATCGTCTTTTTAGAGTAACTCTTCACGAACTTACGATAGTAGTTCGTAAGGCCAAGGAACTTCGCAGCTCCGAGACCTTCCTTGGTTCTGGCCAGTCCGTAATGGCCTGAATTTTCCTTGGATCCATCTTTACTGTGCCTTCTCCAATAATGTGCCCGAGAAAGTGAATTTCCTTCCTTGCGAACTCACATTTCTCCCGCTTGAGATAGAGTTCATTCTTCCGCAGTTTGGTCAGAACCATTTTCAAGTGCATCTTATGCTCTTCAAGTGATTGGCTATAAACCACAATATCATCAAGATACACTACTACAAACAAGTCAAGATACTCCCAAAAGACATTGTTCATTAGAGTGCAGAAAGTTGCATGAGCATTTGTTAGCCCAAAGGGCATTACAAGGAACTCAAAAGACCCATACTGAGTCACACAGGTAGTCTTTTGTTCATCACCCTCGGCTATTCTGACTTGATAATATCCCGACCGCAAATCCATCTTTGAAAAGTATCGTGCCTTCCCCAAGCGATCAAACAGATCTTCAACATTAGGCACTGGATATTTATTTTTGATGGTTACCTTATTGAGAGCACGATAATCCACGCACATTCGAAGGGATCCATCTTGCTTTTTCTGGAACAGCACAGGCGCCCCATACGGTGCCTTGCTTGGCCTTAGCAATCCAGAATCTAGCAACTGATCAAGTTGCCGCCGCAACTCAACCAAATGCGGAGGAGACATTTTGTAAGGCATCTGAGATGGGGGAAGTGCACCTGGAACCAAATCAATCGAGTGATCAATATCTCACTTTTTGGGGAGCTTCTTTGGCAACTCATCTGGCATCACATCCGCATAGTCCCGCATAATATCGTTCACTTCTCCTGATTGTTCTGCACCATTCGATCCGTCTTCTTCTATCAAGGTTGCAACGTAGGTAGAAATCCCTTTTCGGATTCCATCCCTGAGTTGCAGAGCTGACACCAAGCTCTCAACTGAATTTTCTTTCAAGCCCCGAACGAAACAAGGCACCCCCGTCCCTGTGACGAGGATGCTCTTTAAATGCGACATAACAATGACCGCATTCTTTGCCAAGAATTCCATCCCCAATATAACTTGGAAGTCGTCCAGTTGCATTGCCATCAGACTGCAACTGCCAACCCATTCTTCAACTTGCAGTTGGACATGGGCAATGCCACCAACCTGCAACGCTTTGGTGTTAACTGCCTTCACTCGACTTTCGTCCTTAGACAACGGCAAGCCGAACACCTTCAGCTCTTCTGCAGAAATGAAGTTATGGGTCGCCCCAGTATCAACCATAGCCTTTACTGGTTTTCCATTAATCTTTGCCTCTACATAGATTAACTCATTCCGCACAGTCTCCTTTCTCAACGTATTGAGAAGTTGGAGAGGATTCACATGGACTTGCTTTGTGGGTCCTTCCTCACCCACCAAAGCATTTAGCTTCTCTTTCTTTGGGCAATCCCGAGCAAAGTGAGGCCCTTCACAGATGTAGCAGCCAAAAGCTTTCTTCCCGCCTTTATCCGTCTTTTTGAAGCCTGCATCCTCTTTGGGCTTCTTTTCAAACTTGCCCTTACCTTTGTCATTTTCCTTTGATTTGCCCTTGACATCTTGGTCATTCGAACCAGATGATGCCAACTTGTAGTCGACGAGCGCATCTGCCGCCGCCTGGAGATCTTTCACTCCCTGTCTCCTCAACTCAGTCTGAGCCCAACCCTGCAGCCCAGACATGAAATTGAAGAGCTTGTCCTCCTCTGACATATTCTTGACATCAAGCATGAGCGAAGAGAATTGCTTGACGTATTCCTGAACAGAACCAACCTGCTTCAAGTTCCTTAAAGCATTCCTTGCCACCCACGCAGTATTGCTAGGCAGGAACTGCTCTTTCATTTCCCGAATAAGGTCCTCCCATGAGGCAATAGTTGGACGTCCAGTTTCCCCAGACCGAGTGCGCCACCAAAGTTTAGCATCCTCAGTCAGGTACATACTGGTCATAGCAACCTTCTCAGCGTCCGGTGTCTTGATATTCTTGAAGTAATGGTCCATATCCCACGAGTAGTTCTCCAACTCCTTGGCATTACGCACACCCGTAAATGCCCTAGGTTCTGGCACTTTGATCTTTCTCATCTCAGTGCCAGCCGAATTACTAAGTAGCGCCAACTTTAAAAGGCCTACCTCATCCCCCAGGGACTTGACATCATTCTGAATCATGGTGAGGAATGAAGACTCCCCATGAGACTTCTCGAATCTTTCCTCCCAAGATCTCATGTAGACATCAAATTTAGTAACTCGGGTCTCCAAAAGCGTCAACCGAGTACCCCATGCATCCAGTCGCTCCTCCAGGAGCCCTGTTATCTCCGCAGTCTTATTAGACATGATAGGCAAAACCTGGCTCTGAGTCCACTTGTCACAAGCTTAAACTTCAACATTTGAAGTTAGCCTTGCGTCGGCACGAGATCGCCCCGACCTCGTTCAGCCTCACAGCAACGGAAGTCTTTCTTTGACACAAGCCAAATGTAAACAATTACTCACACTTGTATTATTCACATAAGATACAATCACACTGGTCTGGCTTGAATCCCTTGCAATGCACAAACATTACACATTTATAGCTTTCAAGGGACATGCCAATCAACGCATCCTTTGGGTCACACCCTTTAGCGAACAGAGGTGTCTTCACACCCCTTTGCCACCAACAGTCACTTGGGTCACACCCCTTTGCAAGTGCAGGCGCCTCCTCGCCGTACGCACCAGCCATTCGAATGCCACACCTCGTTCCGCATGCCGCCTCGTAATCCGCACTATGCACGCCACGTTCGACACACTGCGCCTGCCGCCCACACCGCGCATGCCGCGCGCGCTGCGCATGCCGCGCCCACGCCGTGCATGCCGCGTGCGCCGCTCAGATTATTGAGGGTCTAACACAAGGTTTCCAAATTCCGCACGAGCATATGAAATTTGACCCGTAACAACCTGATCTGTTGTCCACTCCTAGGTCTGCCTAATCTCAGCTTGTATTTAAAAAAAACTAAATATATAATATATATTTGGCATGCAGCCGGGCCTGAACTGGTGTGATCATGCCCACGGGCTGGCAATGGGCCGAGGTTTTCCCAATGAGCTGGCCCAAACTAGGCCTTAGGCTCGGCCAGTGAATTGAGGAGCCAAGTTTTTATTGGTCAATGGCCCGGTCTATTAGCGGGCTGGCCTGTTGCCCACACTGAACGTTCAGCGAGCTCATTTGAGCAGGAAATTTTTGCTGAGTTTGGATTGAAGAATTCAACAGAGTTGCCTACCAGGGGCCGCTCATCTGGGATTGGGGACTTATGAATGTCGTCAAGTTTCCGGAACGTCACACATCCAAAGCCTGTAGGTGGTGCCAAACAGAGGACGATCGGAGATGGTTTTTTTTTTTTTTTTATCTTGAATAATAAAAACAATCAATAAACCTTTTTTTTAAGTGAAGTTCTTTGTCTCGTTCGCTACCTTGCCCACGTGCTGCCGAGACAAAAAAAAAATTGTCCTCCCCAAGAACCCACTCGTTATTCGCGCCCCTAGAGACTCCGAGACGACTTCCGAAAAACAGATCGGCCGAACCAGCCCAAGAACATGTAATATCAACCCTAGTCGCAAATTTCACTCTCAAGATTTTTCCCAATATAATATTTGATCATGTCAATATAGCTGTCTCAAAAAATCAAGTTTGCATGCTTTATCTACTCAATTTGTCCTCATAGATGCATTCAATATGTTTTTTTTTGTTGTGATCAAACCAGCATAAAACCCCGATTGGATACCATGCAATTTATTTTTGAAGGCAACTGGGGTTGGACAGACCCCTACCAGTCATACAATGATACCATTGGGATTAGAACTTGCAACGTTCCAATACAGGGTGACGTTCACTAACTGCTCCTAATAGACAAGCCGAAACCCGTTGGTACAGGATACCATGAATTTTTGTATGCACATGACTTTGTTGCTGTTTTGAACATCTTGAAAAACCGCATTGTAGGTCGTAACGTCATGATGCCAAACATGGTTAGAAGTTGGAACACACAAACTGTGTGTAGTGTAAAAAGAAAGAAAAAATGGTTTCTAGCATATATATATATATATATATATATATATATATATATATATATATATATATATATATATATATATATATATATATAGGAGCGACTATGGAATCAAGAATCGATAGAAAACGAGTTATTTGGACACCGAGACGAAATTTCGGTACAGGAAGAGAAATCCGAGACGAACCAGCCGGTCACAGGATCAAAGTGAAAGGCCCCCACTGTGTCGCTACCGGCTAGGCACTCCGCACCGACTTGCCTTCCGCTTCACTGCCCAGTTCCCAGAGAGAGAGAGAGAGAGAGAGAAGCAGCCGCAGCGATGGCGTCGCCCATCTCCCTCTCACTCCCCAACCCCAATCTCCAACAATACCGCACCACATTCACCGGAATTCCCTTCTTCGTCCGGCCCACAACAAAGCCAAATCCCCTACCCACAACCATTGAATCGACCTTCCCTGTCCCCAACATCACCGCCTCTTCCAAAACCCTAACTCGTCCACTGCGCGTGGCCGTAGTAGGTGGCGGACCCGCGGGGGCGTCGGCGGCCGAGGCGCTCGCGTCCGGTGGCGTGGAGACGTACCTCCTGGAACGCGCCCCCTCTAACGCCAAGCCCTGCGGCGGTGCCATCCCGCTCTGCATGATCGACGAGTTCGGGATCCCACTCGACATCATCGACCGGCGGGTAACCCGAATGCGCATCATCTCCCCCTCCAACCTCACCATCGACTTCGGCAAGACCCTCCAGCCCCACGAGTTCATCGGCATGGTCCGGCGCGAGCGGCTCGACGCCTTCCTCCGCCAGAGGGCCCAGTCCTCCGGCGCCACTCTCATCCACAGCCTTCTCCTCGGGCTCGACACCCCCAAGAAGGCCCACGAGCCCTACCTCCTCCACTACACCGCCTTCGACGGAGAGTCTTCCCGCGGCACGCGGTCCACGCTAGAGGTCGACGCCGTGGTGGGTGCCGACGGTGCCAACAGCCGCGTCGCCAAGTCGATCTCCGCCGGAGACTATTCCTACGCCATCGCTTTCCAGGTAAGCGCGTGTGTGAGCTTGGTTTGTTTACCTATGAGACTCAAGTAGCTTGATCTGGCAACCCTTCCCACTGCAATTCCCAGGAAAGGATGAAGCTACCGGATGAGAAGATGGCATACTACGAGAACCTCGCCGAGATGTATGTGGGCGACGACGTCTCGCCTGATTTCTACGGGTGGGTCTTCCCAAAGTGCGACCATGTTGCGGTGGGCACGGGCACCATGGTGGCCAAGCCCGAGATCAAGAGGTTTCAGAGCGGGATCAGGCAGAGGGTGGCGCCCAAAATCGAGGGAGGGAAGGTGATCAAGGTCGAGGCCCACCCCATCCCGGAGCACCCCCGCCCCAGGCGAGTCGTGGGGAGGGTGGCTTTGGTGGGGGACGCTGCCGGGTACGTGACCAAGTGCTCCGGCGAGGGTATCTACTTTGCAGCCAAGTCAGGCCGGATGTGCGGGCAGGCCATTGTGAAGGGGTCCGAGAACGGCAGGAAGATGATAGACGAGAAGGTTTTGAAGACTCTGTATCTTAAAGAGTGGGATGATTTGTATTACCCCACTTTTAAATTCCTGGATATCTTGCAGAGGTTCTTATACGGCAGTAATGCAGAGAGGGAGGCGTTAGTGGAGCTGTGTGGGGATGAGTATGTGCAGAGAATGACGTTCCAGAGCTATCTGTATAAGACCATTGCTCCAGGCAACCCGGTGGAACACTTGAAGCTGGCGTTTAGGTCGGTGGGGAGTTTGGTGAGGGCCAAGATTATTGGGAATGAGATGAAGAGGATGGTGGAGAAGAAAGCGTAAGAGAACGATTCCTATAGAGACCCTATGCTTGGGGCCTTTTAATGAGTGGTTGGGGGTGATGGGAGCCTTTTGTTTGTTGCTTGTTACTTTTGTTTAGGTATTAATGTGCAATGGATCTGAAAGATCGTCTCTTTCAGGCTTCAGGTTGCTTTCTTTCTTGTATAATGGTTGCAGCAAAATGTAGATGTAATCTGCTTGGGGCCTTTTAATGAGTGGTTGGGGTGATGGGAGCCTTTTGTTTGTTGCTTGTTACTTTTGTTTAGGTATTAATGTGCAATGGATCTGAAAGATCGTCTCTTTCAAGCTTTAGGTTGCTTTCTTTCTTGTATAATATAATGGTTGCAGCAAAATGTAGATGTAATCTTGTGGGTTGTTTGATTTATGGCAGTTGCTGAGGCGTAGTTGAAATCGTTGGAACATGGATAGGATTCAACCAGACGTGACTCGGTTTGACATAGGTACATCCCATCCCATACTTATAGCAACCAAAGTATCTTCTCTCTCATTTTGGGTTTAGGGTCCTGCTCACCATGGACTCTACCGCCTGGGCTCGTGAGCCTCGATAGGCTGAGGAAAACGCCAAGCACCCGCATAAGCTAATTTTGTTCATAGCGAAAGCTGAAGCAATCGAACGTTCACATTTTTTCATATTAGGCACAGTGAAAACGAGAGGCAATGGTTTGCCGTTTATTTTCTCATTTGTGTGATTGCACTGTCATATCTTCTGATTTGTCTGATTACATTGACATCACACCTCAATCTCAAGCCTGGCATTGAAGTTTTAAGCTTGGAAAAACTGCACTGGAAAGCTGTTGAATTTCACTTGCAAACCTAATCCAGCTATACGTTATGTGTTGCTTAAAAAAAAATCAACTTGGAAGGATTGACAGAGAGGGGTGCGCCAGGCCCGTGCAGTAGTGCAACATATGGGTGAGATATACTCGTTAAGGTAGAAACCATTCCTTTCCTTTTACATATTTCTTATTCATCCAATTTTCACATAAAAAAAAAGCATCATAAATACCTACCATAAGAAGCCTCAGATTTCCTTTAAAAAAAAATACTCAGATGGTACTACACAACAAAAATGACGTTTTATGAAATGATTCTAAAATTATCAAAATTCTTCTGGTGTTCAAAATCATAAATACTATTATTTTTATGACCCTTTTATCCTTCACACCTATCATTATCATTTTCGGTAGTATGCCAATTTTTTCTATCTCTACCAAAAACATCAACCTAAAAAATATTTGAGTTATTGCGCATAAAATAAGTGTGATCTAACTTTTTTTTTAAATTGTAACCAACAAATATCATAAATATTTAAGTTATTTTGCATAAAAAATTTAAATTTAAATAAAAAGTCTGTAAATAAAATTTTTTAATTCGAACCAACAAACATCGTAAATAATCGAGTTACTTCGTATAAAAAATATAATAACATTGCATAAAAAATTGTGATTTTTTTAACTCGAACCGACAAATATTGTAAATACTTGAGTTACCTTGCATAGAAATGTAATAATATCGAATAAAAAATCTATGATTTTTTTTAACTATAATCGATAAACATATCAAATAATTGAGTTACTTCACATAAAAAATAATAATAACATCGCATAAAAAAATTATGATTTTTTTTTTAATTCAAACCGACAAACCTCGCAAATACTTGAGTTATCTTGCATAAAAAATATAATAACATCACATAAAACATGTACGAGCAAACTTTCTTTTAAACTCGAACCTCCAAACATCGTAAGTATCTGACTTATTTTACATAAAAAATTACAAAAATTATTTTAAACTTGAACTGAAAAATTGTGCAAATACCTGAGTTACTTTACATAAAAAAAAATAACATTGCATAAAAAAATTGTGAATGTATTTTAAAATTTAAAACACGCGTTTTTTTTTTTACATTTGAGATGCTGATAATGGATCTGGATCTGGGTTATTTTTGACTCAGTACCAACATCCCAAAATTCTTGCCTCTTTTTAAAAACAAAATCTAGGGTTCTTTGTGGTTCCCAAAATCTCTTCCTCATATTTTTTGAGTTTTTCTTATCTCCAATGACTTTTCCTGTAATTTCAACGAGCCTACGATATTTTTTTATTGACTTCTCTTGTTAGATTGAAATGTGAGTTCTTTAGACCCCAAAATCCCCTCTGCACATATAGTTTAGAGTTTTTTTTCAAAAGAATATAATAGTTTGTTTTAAAGATCTATGTTTGCAAATGATGTGTCACGCGTCGCTGCAACTGGCCAAAACACATTAAATTGTATGTTCATTCTTTAGTTTATTGTGACATCTGTATTCGTTAGTTTTTTCTTTAATAAGTTTTGCTTCTTTGTATTTATGTAATCTTTGTTAATGAACAACTCAAATGTCTTATGTTTTATATGTATATCTTAAGTATTTCGTAATGAGTACAAGGACAACAAAAGGGAAAGTGAGACATGATAAACGTCAACCATACAAGGTCTCATCCCCACTGTTAGTTATTATACCCGAGGTACAAAATGTGTAGGATGTACAAGAGACTGACAAGGTGAAAAAAGAATTTGATTTTGACGAAGAAACTTGGATGACAAGTCATATAATTGTGAAGTTTGCATGTTCGTTTGTTTGTTATTTTGTATGTGTACTCATTCGAATATAGCATGCATGTACCATATATATAGTATTTAGCAAGATTCATAGAAAAACTTTAAGTAAAACACAATCGCCTAATGAGAAACGACAAAAATCAACCAAAGTCGATTTACCTTACTACTTATTTCTTTGTGAGTAAGCGCATCATTTTTTTTATGTTGTATTACTACTGAAAATAAAAAACTAACTTGTATACGTTGATTAGTAGGGGTGGCAATCGGGTCGGGTTGGCGGGTTGGCGTGTCAGCATACCTCAACCCGAACCCGACCCGTTTATTAAACAGGTCGGCTGTGGCAAACACGAACCGACCCGTTTAATAAACGGGTAACCCGACACGACCCACAAACCCATTTAATAAATGGGTTGGGTCGGGTAAACGGGTTTTCAGGTTCGCGGGTCAGGTTGGCGGGTCGGGTTGGCGGGTTGACGGGTCAGGTTGGTGGGTTGACGGGTCGGGCAGACGGGTTGGCGGGTTGACCCACCCGCCTAACCCGTTTATTAAATGGGTCAGCCGGGTTGGCGGGTTGGCATACCCCCAACCCGAACCCGGCCTGTTTAATAAACGGGTTACACGGGTCGACCCGTTTATTAAACAGGTTGGCTTAAGCCCAACCCGAACCCGCCTAAGAGGTGGGTTGGCGGGTCGGGTCAGAAATTGCCACCCCTATTGATTAGTCACAATAATTGCTCAAAACTTTCGGGCATCAATAGGGGGCATTTACATGCTTGGACAATGAATCCTTGCTTTATATTTGGTTTTAAGCTGACAAGGTATACGTTTATAACATTGTTGCATGATTTTTAAACTTAAATTTTGGGTGCCAAAGTTGTTTTTTAATCTCGATTTATTTTGAGCTCTTATTTCCTGCCAACAGAAACTACAATAATTAGGTTCTTTGGCAAATGGACCTAAAGGCAAAGGACTTTATGTTGTACAATTCACTTCGCATCACAACTTGCACAGTTGATAACATCGTCAACATAATAAGTTATTGTTACCTAGTTAACAATAATAAGATTGCTTTATCATACTCACTAAGTTTAACAAGTTTAATGTTTTATTGCAGGGTCATTTTTTTATGGGATATATGGGCTACGGTTGTTTCACCGATTGGACGGTCACACTTGCGGATGGTATCTCTCGACAAGATAATGAGTAAATACTTTGCTTATATATTTGTTAATTAAATTATTATTTTTTATATGTTATTGACTTGGATTATGATTGTTATAGAAAATATTATGGCCTTTTTGTGATCGCCTATATGTCACTCTTGGGGCAGGGAGCATAGGAGAATTTCACCTAGGTATGTATTTAAATGTTATTGTTTGCGATGTGCATCGAAAAGTTGGTAGTTGTTTATATAACAAACATAAACATAAACCCTTTTGTCATGATGATATTATGGACAACAGAAAACAAATGATCGCTTAATACAAGCAAGTTAGGGAATTTGACTTGGCAAAGGTAGCTAAAGCGAAAAAGGTAACGACCGAAGTGAAAAAGACAACGAGAACCACAATAGCATAGCCAACGGGATTGAACATTGTTGCGCTATAGGAAACCACAATAGTACTGCCAGTGAGAAATGTAAGGTTATTGGCATCGCTAAAAGAACATACATCGCTGGTGGTCGGCAAAGGCAAATGAAGTGCAAATTGAAACTTCGATAGTAACATTTACATAAAAGAGAGCGGCAATGTTCAAAACGGAAAAAAGAAAAAGCTAACGACTGTGGAGGAGGATAATGACAAATTGTGGGATGAATTTGATAATATTTTCATATGGAGATAATGAAACGAAGTAAACAACGAATGTATGAATGTTATTTAATTTCTAGATGATGTTTTAAATTTATATTTGACAAATTTATGATATTTTTTAAATTCTCACAAAATTTCTTTTAAACTCGAACCTCATAACTTCATAAATATTTGAATTACTTCACATAAAAAATGTAATAACTTAACATAAACAAACTACAAATTTTTTTTTAACTCAAACTTCAAAACCTCACAAATACTCGAGTTACTTCGCATAAAAAATATAATAACTTTACATAAACAAACTGCAAAAAAAAATTAGACTCGAACCTCAAAACCTCATAAATACTTGAGTTACTTCGCATAAAAAATGTAATAACTTCACATAATAAATCTATGTTTTTTCTTTTAAACTCAAACTGACAAACTTCACAAATACTTAAGTTACTTCGCATAAAAAAATATAATAACTGTGCATAAAAAAATATGAAATTTCTTTTAAACTCGAACCTCAAAACTTCACAAATATTTGAATTACTTTGCATAAAAAATATAATAACTTCACATAAATAAGTTGCAATTTTTTTTTAACTCGAACCTCAAAACGATGGGTGCGAGGGCTAAAAACTTGGTATACAAACTAGTTAAACACATAATCAATTACAACTTCATTTCAGTGATTTACAAAACCTTCATAAACAAAAATCACTGGCCAAAATCCCCAAGTCCTGTTTGTAGTTGCTCGTTCACCTTAACATACTTTTCTATGATAACAACTTGATGATATATAATGGATAGCGACATTGCAATAAGTGTTTCCTTCAACACACTGATTTCGACATCCTTTACAGCAAGTGTATCTTTCAATTGCCTGATCTCTAACACCGCAAGAGTCAATTGATTATCTGCTTCACTTGCATTTTTTCTGCGCTTTTGGCCATGCTGATGAGAAGCTACAAGATCATCATCACTGGTAACTACCATGGAGGACAAGCAGATGTCTTGGCCGTCCTCACACCAGTCTGCAAGTTTTAATTGTACTATTGTGGGGTAATCATTTAACTTATTTTTAATTGTCATCATGATAGTTTTGCTAATTGCGCTAAGGCGATCGATTCGTTGCTGAAACTAGTCAAATTACTGGATCACTCAGTTCGCCATTTGGTGCTTCACTTTATTCATGTTGTGCAACAAAATGTTCTTCCTGGCTAAGAAGGACCAGGTCGCTCTGCAACTCAGTCCTCCATTTACTAAGGTTCATCCTCTAATCTTCTATTATCCACATTCACAACAAGGAAAGGAGGCAAGTTAGGTACATCTTCAACAACCTTTGAGTGAGCTTACGGTTCAAACAAATACTCATTTGTTGAGTTCCTCTCCACCTCCCTCTCTTTAGATGCTTCGGAAATAGGAGACATCATTATGACAACAACCCCTTCATCCATTTTTTTGGTAGGTGTTTGCGACTGCTTCTTACAGAGTGGTAAAAGTTTTAGCTTGTATTTTTTGTGGTAAATGTCTAAAAATGTTTGTTTTGACCACTGATGAGGCAAAGACGGTGAGGATATAGCCCCCTCTCTCCAAGTTTCAAGGCATTCACGTACTTTACAGTACAATAGTTGAAGGATGATGTAGTTTACGGACACAAGGTTCTTAGTAGCCATAATGCCAAAAAAAGGTCATTGAAATGCCAAAAAAAGCTGCCAGATTATTTTGGTGGGAATTACAAAGAAAACCCTAGATTATGCAAGAATAGTGCTATAATGTGAGCCCTAGAATATGCAATATCTTGGCCGCTACTATTTATATAACACGGAGGAGTCCAAGAGTCAGTTCGAGTTTAAAAGACAATTCACATACTTTTTATGTGAATTGCCTATATTTTTTTATGCGAAGTAAGCCAAATATTTGCGATGTTTGGAGGTTCGAGTTTAAAATAAAGTTCACTCACACATATTTTATACAAATTTAGTACATTTTTATGCGAGGTAACTCAACTATTTGTGAGGTTTTGAGATTCGAATTTAAAAAAAAAACACAGCTTTTTTGTGCACATTTTTGAATTTTTTATGCAAAGTAACTCAGTTATTTGCGCAGTTTGGAGGTTTGAGTTTGAAAGACATTTCATAAATTTTTTATGCAACATTGTTATATTTTTTATACGAAGTAACTCGGGTATATGCGCAGTTTGTTTGCTCGAGTTTAAAAGAAAGTTTCACAAATTTATTATTAGAATTTAGTAAATTTTTTATGGGAAGTAACTTAGGTATTTGCGATGTTTCGATGTTCGAGTTTAAAAGAAAGTTTACATATTGTTTATGCAAATTTAGTGATTTTTTATGCAAAGTAACTCAAGTATTTACGAAGTTTCGAGGTTCGAGTTTAAAAGAAAGTTTGCTATTTTTTATGCAAGTGATTACATTTTTTATGTGAAGATTCGAGTTTAAATGAAAGTTCTTATATTTTTTATGCAAATTTCATAAATTTTATTCGCAAAGTAAATCAAGTATTTGCGCAGTTTATGCGAACTTCGTAAGTTTACAATTTTTACCTTTTAATAGTTTATTTGAATAAAAAAATAAAATTAAATCCAATTTACAAATGGATCAAATTAACAATGAATCAAATTTACAATGAATTAAAAAATTTATAGTGAATCAAATTTACAATAAATCAAATTAAATTCATTCATTAACAAATAAATTTGCTCATACAATCATTCATTCTATTAATTTGTCAATGAATCAAATTGATTCCATTCATTAACAAGTGAACATGCTCATACAATCATTCATTCCAAGGACCCAGTGAGGTGATGTTGCCTCTTTTGAACTTGCATCTACATGCTTTGAAGAAGTTAAGCTTATGTTGTCCTGTGACTTTTCTTATACACAATCCGTTTTTCATAGTGTGTTATAGCGAAAACACCTCTAATTTTCAGAGTGAGTTGCTTTGAACTGTGCATACGGTCTGCAGCAAAAAAAAAAGTTAACCAAAAAGCGCCAACACATTTCAGGCAAAGGTGTGGTGAGAATAGTAGTTGTGAGACTGATTGCTCAAACCAGCCCTTTGCATGTAATGTGTTGATATTTTTTTGTTAACTTTTTTTTTTCTTTCGTTGTAAACTGCCTACACATTTTAAACCAACTCGCTCTGAAAATTGGGGAATATCCAGTCTAATGCACTGTGCATAAGAAGAATCACACGACAACACAAGTTTAACTTCTCTTAAACTTGTCGATGTGAGTTTAAAAGTGACAGCAACACCTCACAAGGGCATCACTCTCAGTATTTAACTATCGCCTTTCACTCCAACATACGGACGCCTGTCCTTCATCCTCCTCATAAACTTGCATACATGTGACATCCAACTAGAAAGAGAGAGTGACGAACATTCTAATCATTTTTTATTTCTTGTTTTATGCTACAATGAGAGTTTTTATAGGCCAAGAGAGGCTTCGTAAAAGCTTCACAAATTACAAAATATTTCGTAAATAAATTTGCAAAGTCCCAAAGAGGCTCAACCTTAATTTTGGTTTGGGCATTGAAGAGGATCAATCAATCTTATCTCCTTGTGCACCGCCACCTAGGGCATTAAAGATTCCTGTGAAAATATTTAATCCAGATTTGTTTGATAAACTTTCTTTTAAACTCGAACAATCAAATATCGCAAATACTTGAGTTGTTTCGCATAAAAAATCTGTGATTTTTTTTTTAAACTCAAACTGATAAACTGCACAAATACCTGAGTTACTTCACATAAAAAATATAATAACTTTGCATAAAAAAAGTTATAATTTTTTTTTTAAACTCAAACATCAAAACTTTGCAAATATTTGAGTTACTTTGCGTAAACAAATTAAAAAATGCACATATAAAACATGCGGAATTTCTTTCAAACTCAAACCGATAAACTACGTAAATACCTGAGTTATTTTGCATAAAAAATATACTAACTTTGCATAAAAATTATGATTTTTTTTTTAACTCGAACCTCAAAACATCGTATATTGAGAAATTTTACACCAAAAATGATATGTGCGAGGGCTAAAAAGGTTATATAAATAACAATATTTATGATTTTGGACAACATACCAATTTAACCATTTTCAAGGCATTTCAAGAAACTTGTCATTTTTGCCGTCTAAAACTTAACCACTTCCCCTAAGTATACAAGACTTCCCTCTTTTCTGAAACGCAATCGTATTAAATGAGTGTTTCCCTCAACAGTTTTCTTAGAATGGGCACCATCCGTCCGTCTGAGATCGAGCCTATTCTTTATGCATGTTTCACGGTACCCAGTGCGTGAAAAGCTCTCAAATGTCGGACCCTGTATGGTTACCGCCCCTGCCACCGAACCTACGATGGTCATTCACTGCGACCATGCGTGACAGCAGCAGCAGCTCACGCAGGATCCATGGTGCTGAGAAGAACTCCTGAGTTGATATTCTCTTGGCCAGGATGCTTTGGCTTTCATCCACGTTTGCAAAAGATATTTTATAATACCGTTATGGAGGGAAATCTCACGATAAATTAAAAGATTTTTTTACTTTTCATGAAACTAATATATAACGAATACGTATAGCTGTAATAAATAAAATATATCATGTTAAAAAATGTTTTTGTTGAGTTAATAGTGAGATTTAAAAAGAAAAAAGTGATGTTTTTAAATAGGTAATATTTTTAAAAATATCATGTTTTTGTTTCGAATGTATCAGCCTTTAAAAATGGTCTCATTGGTGAGTGTTATGGACATACTGGTGAGGAGTCTGCCTAACCCGGTTTTGGATCATGTGATGGTGATTTTCAATTCTTTTGCATTGAAACACCATATCATCCAAAATTCTTTCGAGTGGGAACTTGGCATCCGGCCCTTGATCCACCGAGATGAGCGGGAAATATTGAAAATCACTATTAATGGTGATTTTCAATATCACCTGATCCCGTCTCGCCTAACCCCAGCTTGCTTGTCAAAAAACAATAATAATTAATAAGACAGATGATGGGTAGTTTTGCTTTTGGCCACATCTGACTGTATCTAATTCTAACTTGTGAAAAAATATTTTAACACGGTGACAATATCTTTTTCTTGCCCTTTTTTTCCTACCCTGGAGTTAGGGTTATGTTTGGAAATGGTAAAATGGTAGGAAATATGCAAATGGGAAAGGCAAGTGGCAAGTTTTCTATTTATTCTGAACTATAGATTTTTTTTTTATTTTGCCTTTATTGTGATAAAAAGAATTTCTCCACTTGGGAAGATGAAGAAACTTTTTCTATAATTCATTTTTTTTAGTTTTTAAGGCAGTCCTCACCCTAATCAAAGCAGTCTAACATTTTTCCAAACTCTCTTCTTATGTTACACAAACAATAAAAAATTGTAATAAAGAAAGGTTCTCATATCAAAACTTCTCATAAGCATTTTTTTTTGGCATGAGATTTTTTTCCTGCTCCCAAATGTGCCTTTGAAAGATATAGAAAATAAATTGGAGTCATTTGGGATTTTTGGGAACAGGCCCTTAAGCCCAATTGTATATTTTCCCAGATAAGTGGCTGCATCCAAACACCCCTTAGGGTGCATTTGCATGTGGCTTGTTATGCTGTGGAGCCTAGGGGTGTAACTGGGTCTGGTTTAGATCGGGTCTTATCATACCCGATTCCAAATCGAATCTAAAAGTAAGACCCAAACCCGATCCAATCTAATTCAGCTTCAGGTTTGGGTACAGCTAGAAATTATGGGTTCATATGGGTTAATAATAAGTCCGGGTATGTATTAGATCAGGTCTTTAATTGACCTGTTATGATTTGGGACGGGTTAGGATATGGGTATGACAGTAAATTCATATGGGTAAATGGGTTCAGGTTTCAGCTCGAGACTTGATATGATTGATAATATTCTAGACCTAATTACCCGTCAATATGTAAATTAATGGAACCAACTATTCACTAAGATCATACGCTAACAAATGAGAAGTTTATTAACTATTCTAAATAATGCTAAAATGTAATAAAAAGAATATTTCCATACTAATGAATCATTTGAAGTTGAAATAAGAAGACATCAATGATATATCATATTCTAAATGTATCATAAGTTGGGGTTCATTTCGGGTCAGTTCACATATAAAATGAGTTTGGATATATAATCGACTAGGATTCAGGTTGGTTCCAATACAAAGCAGTTTCATGTTTAGGTTGGCTCAAGAATAAAATGGGTTTGAGTACATAATCGCAGCAGTTCGGTTTTACAGTATGGAGAACCATTTGGGTTGGGGATAAACTGCAGGTTCAGGTTCAAATGGGTTGATTAGGGCGTGGGCAGCATGTTTAGAAGTAAAAAAAAATCATAGTAAAATAATTTTTTTCCTATGATAACTTAAAAAATTTGGCTTGTGTGTATACAGTGAAGAAATACGAGACAAATGAGAGAGAGAGATAGTGAAGGGTGGGAGGAAGTTAAAGATAGAGGAAGCTCTTCTTGTGGTAGCTCATGAAATGAGATGTGTTGGGTGAATGGTTACCCTAATGCAAAAATATTTTTTTATAGAAAAAATTCTTCCACCCCCTCCCCCAGTTGTAGGGATCTTTCCTATAAAAGGTCAAACATTTTAGAAAAACTTTTATTTCAAGAAATTTCTTTCGTTTGAAACAGTTGGAAAAGTTAGAATTTTTTCTTACTTTCACTTTTCATACGGTTTTTCTCACTTCCAAACATGAAAAAATTCTCCATCGCAAAAGATGAAAATTTTCATATCAAAATCCGGATACTTAGAAAAGTTTTTATAACAAAATTTTCTCTCGTTTGGAACCATGAGAAAAAACATCTTTTCCACCTTTTTTTTCAAATCTCTCTCTCAACAATGATTTTGAATCCAATACCAAGTCCCAAGTCCAAACAAATTATTACAGTCCCAGTTGAGATCAACTCAAGCAGTACGCGGTTTAAGAAGCAGCCGCAGCCCAAGTGTGAGATCAAATGAAGTCTAAAACAAAAGAAGACTAGGTATGACTCAAACGGGCAAAAACCAAGTTATAAGCTGCATAAATCAATCGAAACTTCGACCTTGAGTTACAATCGTACTTGTTTACTCTTTAAGAAAAGAAAGAATACCGAAACCAACTACAAAATTGAGTACAGAATTCAAACTACAGCATGCTACCCAGATGCTGGTTCTTCATTAGCATCACGCTCTTTCTTCTCTCCAGCGCTTTCATACTCAGCTGAAGAACCAGTTTCTTCCTTGGCAGGCTTTGCAGGACCGGGGCCAGCAGAAACCTTTACCATAGATGGCCGCAGCAGTCTGTCGCCCAGCTTGAAACCTTTGCGGAATTCTCCAATGATAACTCCCTCTTCAAAGTCTGACTCTTCACGCATGATTGCCTCATGAAACTGTCATCAGAAGTTATATCAGTAACACTTCAGTAAATCACAATCAGAGCAGGAAGCTGTCCTCAGTGGCCTAGCTGCAAAATCTCTGTTGAACCACACCCATGATCCAACTGCAGACTCATTCAAGTCTCCATATACATACAGTTTTTTTTCATGGAACAAAGATTTCAAAAGCTCCGGCTTTTGTATAAAAAAATAAAAGAAAAAAACAAGAAGAATATGCCAGTCCTAGCAAAAGCAATACGGAATGCTCATGGATCTGAAGCTCACCAACGGATCAAAAGCAGTCCCCACTGTCTTTATAACTGTAACCTTCAATGATCCCAATACCTCCACAAATTGGTTGTAAATGTTCTGATAGCTATTGCTGATTTTCTCTTCTCCTTCTGTAGTGACTTTGATTTGAGACTTTGCCCTCTCAAAATTGTCCAATACGGGCAGGAGATTCTCAAGCACTTCTCCTTGTACATTTGATACAAGAGAGATTCGTTCCCTCTCTGTCCTTTTCCTAAAATTATCAAAGTCTGCACTGATTCTTAGAACCCTATCCTTCTCAGTTGACAGTTCTGCAGAAATTGCTTTAACTTTATTTTGAAGAGTACTTTTTTCATCTTCAATGGACAGGAGCAAGGACTCCACTTCGGCAAGTGTGGATTGATCATCATTTGCTAGTGCTTCTTTGTATGATTGAAGAGATGTCTTCACAACTGAAACTGGCGTTTCTGGAGCATCTTCTATCTCAATTGAACCACTGTCTTCTCCCAACATTCCATCATCTGTTGTTTCCTGTTAAAAAAAAATTCTCAGAACTTGAAAAGTGAAAAACCATAACAAATTAATCACAAGAAGAAACTCAAGCATGAAAATACAATAAATCAAGGAAACCATTCAATTCTATTATGTGGTCAGGACCCATTCGGTTGAAAAGAAGTACATAACAACACAGAGAAATGAAAGCATCATCTGTGGGAATACATAGGGGCTTCTACTATTGAAGAGAATAATGCAAAGAACCATCTGAAAAGAGCTTTGAAACACTGCTGTTAGAATTATTGCATCAAGGCCTGAGCTGTAGAACTCAAGGTGAGGCACATACCTCATGCCTTGAGGTGCTGTGCTGAGGAGCCATGTGAGACACATGCCTGGGCTCATGCAAAAGGGTTTTAGGATAAAGAAAGGGGCAGTGGTCCGCTGTGTGTGAAATCAGTCATTACTTTTCCCTTAGAATTTCACCTCTTGTGTTGAGATATGGCCTCTTCATCTGTTATTCTAGTCATATGATTGAGCTTCAAAATTATTGTGTGATTCATATGCTTTCTTAAATGTAGCAGCTTTTTGTTATTCTTATGCTATAGATGAATAATATTATAGAAATCATATAGATGTTTCTAGGAATTTTTTTTAGTTTAATTTGTTGCAATGTTTGCCAATGAGTTGAGAAATACCTTGTCTTCCATTCTACGAATCTCAACTAGGCTATACGATTATGTAACAGCTTGGTGATTATTGGAAATGTTTACCAATCAAGTATATAAGTAATCAGTATACTAATTGCTAGTTCCGTACTTTTGCATATGAAATAGCACAAGAATTACATGCATGGCATTCATTTGCAAAGACAGAAAATTTTCCAATTTGAATTCATGAGTTTATTGTATTTTCTTAGATTGCATAAGAAAAGGGCTAGATCTACCAATTTAAAGGAGGGTCAGGTCAAAACAGTGAGATGAAAGGCTAGATTTGCATTGAAATTCTTGAAATTAAGATTTGTTGTTTATTTTTAAGTTCTTTCTTTTAAACTTGAGGAAAGACTTTGTTTTTGAGAAAGGTAAGCTCATGTTTGAGAAATATACTGAAGGCATTGAGAGCAAATCAGAGAAGATTGGGAAAAAAACCACTGTAATTTGGGATAAAGGTTGACACAACACGATTGAGCATATTTTGTGTGGCACTAAAATTATGGAGAAATATATAGGTCGGAATGTCATCTTACAGGTGAAATGCATTTTCAATCCGTAAAGTCATCCTACTCTCCCAATCTTGCATATCGTACATGGAGAAATAACAGCTATTGCAAGAAACAACTAGCAGGAAGGCCGATAAATACCAGATGTCATAGAAGACATGGAAGAAGGGAACCGCCAGCACCAGAAATCAAGGAAGGCCAACCATCATCACTAAAAAAAAGCACATTGATTAACACTTCAAGATTTATGTTACTGATTGTTATGTTGTGTACGGAAAGGTTTTTTTTTCCCTTAATTATCTTTTAATATTTTACATATTTGTTGGTGAAGCTTATGGTTGATCACTGCCTTGAGGTTTATGATTGACTGTATGACTGCTTAGAGTGTAGCTTTGCCTCAATACTTCTCACAACATTGGCTTGAAATAATATGTGAATATGACCAAAAGACTTGTTTGTGTGCTCTAACAGATGATAATAGTCTCAATAATCCCAGTAAGAAACTGAAGGCTCACAAAAGAGCTTCAAGCAAGGTCACAAGTGTGGCCACCATAACCTGGACATTTTACAATGCAAAGAAGACATAAATGACTTTTTGAGTAAAATTCTTCACACCATCAAACAGTCACAAGGTAGGAAGCAACGTAAGAAGGGACTTAAGATACTTGCACATAAGATATCTAATGTCAGAACATTCAATTAGTGGATTTAGCTATAGTTTTTTTTTTGCACTACCAGGAAACCCTTTTCGTTTCCAGCCAGGCGGTTTGGAGGAATACCCTTGATGGAATCCAAGTCAAGACCCCTCAGTAAGATAGCACGTCTCTTAGCTTTCGAGCTAGTTTCGTTTTCAAATTATAAGGAAACGCAATAGCCAACCACAGCAAAACTTGCAGATATGATCACATCATGCTATGAGGTGTTACGTGCATTTCCATGCAACAATGCTTCTAGATAATATACATGACGCCATGATCCTGTTCCGTGATTTCTCCTTCTATTATCCTTTTCTGCGGTGAACTAAAGATTATGCAACAGGGAATTCCTCATAATGCGTTATACGCACCCATTAATATCAGCAGTCCTAGATACTAATGCTGCAGGCTTCCTGGTATACCAAAAAAGAGAATATGTATTTGAATTTATCACACTGTAAGGAGCAGCAGATTCCAAAAATAAAAAGAACAGGCAGAAATACTTGATGGAAGAATCAGCCTTGTATTATAGGACGCAGGGTCCTGTTGTTCCTTTCAGTAATAAGGATATTCCAACAACTCCGTCCACTGATCAGAGACGGTGCAAAACAGCACAAAGGTTCTAAAATAATCGCAAACCTGAAATGAAAATTCTGTGGAACCATACATACCATCGTGGGGATAATAAAATATAATCCTATAATTGGATTTTACAAATAATAACAAAAATTCATTCCGCTTTATGATTTACAACATGAACGCATGAATAAGCAGAAGACAATAATTGAACATGAAAAAATAAAACGCAAAACAAGACGCATAGTCCTCATGAGGGGAGGGAAAAAAAGCAATGGTACTCATCCATTACTTAAATCGGTATAACTTTTAAAATAGAGTGTGGGAAAAGAAATAGAGATTAAAAAAAAAAAAGCAAAGCACTATCCCAAATTTCCACCTCTCTCTCTCTCCGTGAGAGCCGAATAAAACTTGTTGGGGCTTACCGGAACATCCGTCTCTTCGAGATTTTCGGTCTCTGTGGCCACACCCTCAACAGAAAAACGTAAGAAAAAGGGCATTCTGTCTCTGGTCTTGACGGTAACAAGAGAATTGGAGGGTGAGGAAGGTAAAGAAAGGGAGATGGGTTTTAGGTGCTTCTGCTTGAGAGGGACAAAGAAGCATCTTGGGCTCTCGGAGGACGCGGTTGGTCGCGGAAGAAGCAACGCCGGATTGCTCGAAATCGCCGTCATCGGTGGGGGAGGCGTTGCTTCTGCCGATGGCTACAACCAGAGTGCAAAATGGATATGAGAGAGAGAGAGGACATGAGAAGCTTTTGTTGGTGCGGACAGGCCCATCCGAGCGAGGCCCTGTGGCTGTGGCCCTTGTGGGTGCGGTGTTCAAGCGTCCGGGTTCAGACTGGTTCACAACCCAACCCCAGGCTGACCCCGGCTTGGTCTGAATCCGGTCAAACTGATGGGCTCAGGGCAGTCAACATATGCTAGGTTTTGCCCTCTCCTCCATAGCTAAACTTGCCACTCACTGTGCAGAGACCACCCGCGAATGATGAATCGATCGTCCAGTGATGGTCCTCATTTGTCTGGGGTTGGCTCAGTGGTGTATAGTATTAAGGCTATACTTGGATGACATGGGCTAATTGTCAAAAACTGTAACGGCCCGATCCGGGGCCTCTCGAGCCCGGGTTTGTGGACGTTAGTTCTCAGAGGGAAATTACTCAATAATCTAAAAAACAGCTCAAAATCGTGCTAATTTTTTTTTCTTTTCTTCAATACTTGAAGGTCCATATATCCAGTTACAATATCATAACCATCCAAAGACAAAAACAGAATAAAAAGTAAAGAAAAATCATACTTCTGATGTGGCTGAGTCGTACTAAGTCCTGTGAGTGGTGACAACAGTCCCTGAACCTACAGTTGCAACCAAAAGAAGGGGGTGAGTCTACAACCCAGTAAGATTCCATTTACAAATAGACACGACCGTTGTAACTGTAGTGAGCTCTAAGCTCCTAGTCTTAGTTTAGTTTGCTACTTATGCACACATGTTAGTTATGAGTTTTACCCCCTTTACCGCATCTCTATTATCATTTCAAACAACTTTTCTACTCTAATCGACTCTTCCGGACATAGCCTCCTTGGGCATAGCAACCCATGTAGACAACTCAGAGTCTATAATGTTGGCCAGACTTATGAACCACTCACAAACAACATAGTCCAAACCGTCCCAGACTACGGACACAGGTGCTGCAGCAGCTCGCCGGTTGCAAGACGGGAGCAAAGGGACTCAAACGGTAGCTAGCCGAAGAGCCAGGGTGGCTATACCTGCCCCCAAGGTGACTCAAGGAGCTATACCTGCCCCCAAGGTTTTGTGGTTCATGCTACGTTCTACATGTGTCTAGTGGGCAATGTTTTTACCCCTAAGGGTCACCTAGAAACGTCTGAGATATTTCCAGGTTACTCACGAGGCACACACCTCAACATTACCCTAGACATGCCTCCTAGTAGAGTTCTCATCATACACTGGGTGGTCATACTAGTGACAACTTTTACTCAACATTCACATCTTGAATTTAGTGCGTTATACAATCCTCAATGTATATCCACTAATTACTTTTAACACATGTTTACATGTCTGAACTGCTAAGGATGACGACCCACCACAGATTAATTCACGACCCTTACAACGCCCCTCCTAAGGCATAAGCGTGACATTTCCCAAGGTAATACCCACCTTGAGACTCTGGAACTCTACCCTCAATTTTTTACATAACACATCAATCTCATACATGCAATCATGTCATGCCACTTTTATTTCATAACTCAGAAACTATGCATGATCAGGTTTAAGCATCACACTTGAACTTTATAGATTCCTAGGCATGCAAAACGTCTTTTTACAATAAACAAAACTAACATACTTGAAGCACATGGAATCATATATAAAGATGCTTAAACTAATTAGCATGTGTTTTATTCAACTAAGGAGGAATTTGCAAATGTTCACTTACCTGGAATGCTTAAATTCTAATTGCAACCCTTGATCTGAAAACAACGAATACCTCGTATCATCAAAATTACCAACATACCCTTAAACTTAATTGTCAAACTCTGACTCCATTCTTTCAGAGTTTGTTCACACATCCCCTACTAATAGACTCTACCCAAACAATAGAATCCATGGATTCAAGAATCACATGGATTTGACTTCGGGGCACTTAGTTATGCTTTGTATGCTGTGTAGGCGTATCAAGGGCAAAATAGTCTTTTTGCTCTTTCAATGACTCCTATGTCATCTTTACATCATGTTATATTAAGATCCACATCCATAATAGAATTTGACCACTTAGGTCATCAACTCAACTATGATTTGGATCATGGATTCGGTATTCTTGATCCAAACCTGCTTGAAAAAGGTTTGTCTGGATCTAAATCAGGTCGTCTAATCGCAACCATTTGAGTTTTTGGGTCCAAACTGAGATCCAAACCCGAATCCAATTTGTAATGGAAAAATCGAGTCTTTGCTACTTTAATTTTTTTCATAGCACTCTATAAATCAATCGCACACGCATCTGATTTGTCTCGGTCTAAACTTAGTTGGTCTGACCCATATTGGGTCCACCTTCGATCTAGGCCGAAACGGTCCACCGTTTCAAACCTGACTCGGTCTGCTAACTACTTCGGACCTGACTCGGTCCGTATAGACCGATACGATCTGTCACAACGCACATATCCACACATCATTTTTTTTCTTTTCGTTTGGCTAGGTCTGGACAAGCCCAGACTGAGCCTACTTGGTCTGGTCGACTAGCTCGGACTCGTTCACGTCTAGCCTAATGATCGACTCGGCCTGCAGAAACTGCAGACCGAGCTTGTCATCACGACGAGCAATAGTCAACTTCTACTGTCGTCGGACTTGTTGCAGCTTCCTGCAAGCAGGGCAGCGCCGCCGGCGCTCGCTGATTGTCAGTGGTTGCCGACCCAACAACGGTAGCAGGGGAAAACCCCTTTTCTTCTTCTTCTTCTTTTTTTCTGCAATGACGAGGGCAGTGGTCAGACCTCCTCATTTTCAGTCACTGACGACGGCAATAGGAGAGGGAAACCCCTCAATCATTCTCCTTCTTCTATTGAAATGCAGGGACAGGGTTCTCCCTGTCCCTGTTTTGCTGCAACTCGCTGGCAACTGTAAGGTTGCCGGCGACCCCCGTGTTTAGACAACCAACGAGAGGCAAGAACAGAGGGAAAACCCCTCTGTCGTTCTCCTTCTATCGCAAAGCAGGGACAGGGTTCTCCCTGTCCCTATTTTGTTGCAACTCACCGGCAACTGTGAAGTTGCCGGCGACCCCCATGTTTAGACAACCAGCGAGAGGGAGATGCTTACCTGACGGCGACTGACGACGGCTGCAACACTCCTCCCGATTCTCCCTTCACGCTCCCTCTCTGCTCCTCTGGTGATCGAACATGGAAATGAGAGGAGCCCCCCCCCCCCCCCCCCCATGGCTTTTATAGCCATGGGGGGTTTGGTCGGTTACCCCCTCCCTCCTTCTGCATTAACTGGGGGCAGCCCACTTCCTCTCCCACCCCACGATGGGGGGAGCGTTACAATTCCACCCTCCTTACAAAAAGATTCGTCCCAAATCTTTCTCGAAAATAAATGGGGAAATTGTAAGCGCATATCAGCCTCATTCTCCCATGTAGCTTCATCTTTACTGTGATGCTTCCATCTCACTAGGACCATTAGGACAACCTTGTTTCTGAGCTTGTGCTTCTTAAATTCAATTACCTCAATTGGTTCTTCTCGAATGCTTAAATCTTCTTGGATGTCTAACACTGATTTCATTGTTTCTAGTATATATGAAGGATCTGACACATACTTTCTTAACATGGATACATGAAATACGTTATGTATTCTGGAGAGTGGTGGAGGTAGTGCCAACTGATAGGCTGTAAATCTTATCCTTTTCAAAATTTCAAACGGCCCGATAAATCTAGGACTTAATTTGCCTTTCTTCCCGAACCTCATTACCCCTTTAAATGGTGATATCCTCAAAAAGACATGATCACCTATCTCGAACTCCAATTCTCGTCGTCTTTTATCTGCATAACTTTTCTGACGACTTTGGACTGCTTGGAGTCTTTCACGGATGAATTTGCTTTGCTCCTCCATTTGCTGAACTAATTCTGGTCCTAAGGTTTTTCTTTAACCAACTTGGTCCCAGCATAGCGGCGTCCTATAACGTCTCCCATATAAGGCTTCATAGGGAGTCATCCCAATACTAGCTTGGAAGCTGTTATTATAGGCAAACTCAATTAGCGGCAGAATATCGTGCCATGAGTTGCGATACTCTAGTGTACAAGCTCTCAACATATCCTCCAGCGTTTGGATGGTTCTTTCTGACTGCCCATCCATCGGCGGGTGGAAAGCTGTGCTCATTTTCAACTGAGTTTCCATTGCTTCTTGAAAGCTTTGCCAAAACTTGGAGGTAAATTTCGAATCTCTATCAGAAACAATGGAGTCTGGCACTCCGTGCAATCTCACTATCTCTTTTATGAAAAGACGAGCTAATTGTTCAAAGGAACACACTGTCTTGCACGCGAGAAAATGTGCAGACTTGGTCAATCTATCAACAATTACCCAAATCGCATTCATTCCCTCTCTGGTTTTAGGAAATCCTATAACAAAATCCATCGTTATATATGCCCACTTCCATACAGGAATAGGTAGTGGTTGCAATAGGCCACCCGACCTCTGATGTTCAATCTTTACTTGCTGACATATTAGACACTTACTAACATACTCAACAATATCTCTCTTCATTCCATTCCACCAGAAATTATTCTTCAAATCCCTGTACATCTTTGTACTTCCAGGGTGAATGGAATACTTTGAATGATGTGCCTCTGCAAGCATTTGTTTCCTAAGTTCCTCATCCTTATGAATACATATCCGATCCCGAAATCTCAGCATACCTTGGTCGTCTACTTTGAAATTTAGATCTTCACCATCGTTTGTTGTTGACCTGATTCTTTCTAACTCTTGATCTAGGAGTTGCTTTTCTTTGATTTTGTCCCAAATTTTTGACCCTAAGGTTGTCTGGACAAACATCAGTTGACCTGGAAGACATTGTACTTCTGCTTTTTGTTCTACAATGCTCACCAGCAGACTTGATATGGATAGTCTTGTGACTGATTCTGCTTTTCGACTGAGTGCGTCGGCTACTACATTAGCTTTCTCTGGGTGATACTTCAGCTCAAAATCATAATCTTTTAATAATTCTAGCCATCGCCGTTGCCTCATATTCAGTTCCTTTTGGGAGAACAAATATTTTTAACTTTGATGATCAGTGAATACCTCAAATTGTTCTCCATATAAGTAATGTCACCATATTTTGAGTGCGAATACTACTGCAACCAATTCTAGGTCATGAGTTGGATAATTTATCTCATGCACCTTTAGTTGTCTTGAAGCATATGCGATAACCCTGCCATGTTGCATCAGAACGCAACCCAATCCTTTATGTGATGCATCGCTATAAACGGTAAAACCTCTAGTGCCAGAAGGCAAAACTAACACTAGTGCAGTGGTCAATCACTTCTTGATTTCTTGAAAGCTTTTCTCGCACTTCTCATTCCACTCGAACTTCATTTCTTTCTTTGTCAGCTTAGTCATGGGAGCTGCCAATATAGAAAATCCTTCTACAAAGCGTCTGTAGTAACCAGCTAACCCAAGAAAACTTCGAATTTCTGTGGCATTCTTGGGTGTAGGCCAGTTGGTTACCGCTTCAACTTTTGCTGGGTCCACCATCACTCCCTCTTTACTGATAATTTGTCCCAAAAATGACACTTGATCAAGCCAGAACGCACACTTAGAGAACTTAGCATATAGCTTCTGATCTCTAAGTATTTGCAAAACGATTCTCAAATGTTCTGCGTGTTGTTTCTTACTGGCCGAATATATGAGGATGTCATCCACGAACACCACCACGAACTTATCAAAAAATGGTTTGAATACTCGGTTCATTAAATCCATGAATGCAGCTGGTGCATTCGTCAGCCCAAAAGACATGACTAGGAATTCATAATGACCATATCTTGAACGAAACGCTGTCTTGGCAACATCTTGTTCCCGAATCTTTAGCTGATGATATCCAGAACGTAGATCCAAGTTAGAAAAATAGGCTGCACCTTGAAGTTGATCAAATAGATCATCTATCCTTGGCAGATGATACTTGTTCTTTATTATCACCGCATTTAATTTCCTGTAGTCGATACACATACGCAATGACCCATCTTTCTTTTTCACGAACAAGATCGGTGCGCCCCAAGGTGATACCGATGGTCGGATAAATCCGATATCCAACAACTCCTGCAGTTGATCCTTTAGTTCTTTGAGTTCAGCAGGTCCCATCCTATATGGAGGAATAGAAATGGGTGTTGTACCTGGAGCTAGATCTATCTGGAATTCGACTTCCCTATCCGGTGGAAGTCCTGAAAGTTCTTCCGGAAAAACATCCATGAATTCCCGTACAATCTCTACTTATGTGACTGAAAGTTTATCGTCATCCTCAGTCTTCATATAAGCCAAGTATCCAATCCAGCCCTTCTGTAGATACCGGTTGGCTTGAAGACATGATATGATTGTCGGTTTTGCAAGTTTTCTAACGCCTTGAAAGGTGATAGTTGAAGTTCCAGGGTGTTGAAAACTGACACTTTTTCTTCGACAATTAATCGTTGCATGATGGTTAGATAACCAATTCATGCCCAAGATAACGTCCACTCCCTTAAAGTCCAGTATTAGAAGGTCTACCGACAATAGACGTTCTTCGACTTGTACCATGCATCCTTGGATGACTTCATCTATATACGCCGACTTTCCTACTGGTGTCTCTACTTGATACTTTATTTTTAGAAGTACTGGTGAAACAGGTAATAGTGCAACAAAAATAGGGGTGATGAAACTATGTGTAGCACCTGAATCAATTAGAACATGTGCACTAACACCAGAAATTTGGAGTGTACCTTCCACCACGTCAGGGCTAGTCAAAGCTTCTTGTAGAGTTGCTGCATAAACTCGTCCTGGAGCAACTGGTTTCTCCCTGGGTTTTGCTCCTTCTCCTTGTACGGGCTGGGGACATTTCCTTGCAATGTGTCCCATTTGACCGCAATTGTAGCATTTAATATTTTTTTCATCACAACGACCTTCATGCTTGAAGCCGCAAGTCCTACAGTTGTTGCCCTTGGAAGGCGCTCATCGGTATCGAGGTTTCTTAGCTTCTGGTTGTTCAGGCTTCTTCCCCTGCTGCTTATTGTTGTTTTCTGCACTGCTTCCCTCCTGTGGCTTCGAAGATCTATCGTTGCCTTGCCTCTTCTTGAAAAACCTTCGGGACAACGAACTAGTTTGTCCTTGTTGTACTTGCTTTGGTTTCTCTTGTATCTCTGATTTTGTTGTTCGAGCATCCCAAAACTCGTACCGAGATGCCATCTCCACCAACCTGTCGAACCTCCGAATTTGCAGAGGTCCCACCATCCTCAGAACTTCAGGTTTTAATCCGCGCTCATATAGCTTGCATTTTTGCTTCTCAGTAGATACTAAAGCCTTCGCAAATCTCGATAATGAATTGAACTTTGCGGTGTAGGCTGCTACACTCATACTTCCCTGTTTGAGCTTTCTAAATTCTTCTTCTTTCTCCATCCTCTCGATCCTGGGAAAGAATTGTCTGTAGAACTTGTTCCTAAAGGTAATCCAGGAAACAAACTCTCCACTTTCCAGGACATCTTTGATGGATCGCCGTCAGTACTCAGCATCCCCAATTAAGTTTGATGCCGCGACCCATGCTTTCTGGTCCTCTGGGCACTGTATCGCATCCAGTGCTTTCTTCGCTTGCATCATTCATTTCTCTGTTGCTACTCCTCCAGAAGTTCCGTCGAATGTGGGCACTCTCATATTCTTGAACTTCTCAGCCCAAGAATTGCTTCATGATGCTATTTGGTTTTTATTTTGATGCAGTGAATTTTGTAATAGCTCATACAAAATTCTTTGGGTGGTATAACCGGGAGGCACACCACTACCAACTGTAGCATGTTCGTGTCGAGTTGAAACTGGTGAAGCACCTCCACCTTCTGCTCACATGCTCCTTGGAGGTAGACTATCTGATGCTTGTGGAGACACAGGACCAATGGGGCTTGCCACACTTCTCCTTGCAGAGCCCTCACTCACTTGCCTTGCTTGAGAAGGGCTTGCTTGTCTCTTGCTTACTTGAGAACCTCTTGACTGATACGATGTTCCCTGACGAGTCCTCATACTGCAATATGAATAAAGTGATTACTAAAATTTACGTTTGCTTCCACACAGGTTTGCACATTTGACGTAAGAACTTACTATTTATTAATAAAAACAACGTTTTTACAACTTTTCACGGGTTCTTCCGTAATACAACCCGTTACTTACTATTATCACTAGGCAACCATAGGCCTTTATTACATGATTTAAACAAAAATAAACACTAAGGTGTTGGGGTACGAGGGGTGTAAGTAGGTTCTTCTTCTTCCTCGGAGTCTGAAGGAACCCTAACTGGTGCTGACACTGCCATGTTGTTAAGAGCACGTAAGTTTGTGTGCCTATTCATATGTCCCCTGCCTCTCCTCAGTAAGGCCATTCCTCAAAGAGGTTGCCCTGATTCTCTTATTTATTCATTCTCTATGACATTAGTGCCCCTACCTTGTTGCACCATCGACCCTTGAACACCCTTATGACCTGACACACTGGGTTGCTCCTGACTTCTCCCGTTACTGGTAGCATTGCTCGGTCCTGCCCTAAATTGGCCAAAACGAGACCTGTCGCAGATCGAGCAACATGCTGCAGCTCCCCTACCACCTCGATTTGCCAGTGAACCTCTCCGGACATGCCTATATGGAGGACGTCCTCGTGACCCTGGCGATTCTCCAACGGATGGTTGGGGTGGTGCTACCTCTTCCTCTCGATCATTGCACCCCCAGTTGTTGATTATGACTGAAATTGGGGCTGGAAAAAGAACAAGAGGTGTCATACTCCCCATTGCCCTGGTGATGTCCATCATGACTGTCACGAAGAGCGAAAGAACGACAACCATCTGATCTGTTTGGATCACTTCAGGATGCCTCTGCCTCCCAGAGTTCCGACCGCCTCTACGGTCGCTCTCGTTGTCACTATCGTTGTTAGTATCCATTCCTGCTAACAAGAGACACTCATAAGTTCAGGACCTTCCTATGACTCTTTTGCCATATATTCCTTTGGATGGTTGTAATTATCGTTTTTTTAGGACCTTCAACTTAATTCAAATTATAACAAAATTCTTCCTCTATAATCCAATTTTTCTTATTGAAACCTAGCTCTGATACCACTTGTAACGACCCGATCCGGGGCCTCTCGAGCCCGGGTTCGTGGACGTTAGTTCCCAGAGGGAAATTACTCAATAATTTTAAAAACAGCTCAAAATCGTGCCAAATTTTTTGTTCTTTTATTCAATACTTGAAGGTCTATACATCCATTTACAATATCATAACCATCCAAAGACAAAAGTAGAATAAAAAGTAAAGGAAAATCATACTTCTGATGTGGCTGAGTCGTACTAAGTCCTGTGAGTGGTGGCAACAGTCCCTGAACCTACAGTTGCAACCAAAAGAAGGGGGTGAGTCTACAACCCAATAAGATTCCATTTACAAATAGACACGACCGTTGCAACTGTAGTGAGCTCTAAGCTCCTAGTCTTAGTTTAGTTTGCTACTTATGCACACATGTTAGTTATGAGTTTTACCCCCTTTACCGCATCTCTATTATCATTTCAAGCAACTTTTCTACTCTAATCGACTCTTCCGGACATAGCCTCCTTGGGCGTAGCAACCCATGTAGACAACTCAGAGTCTACAATGTTGGCCAGACTTATGAACCACTCACAAACAACGTAGTCCAAACCGGCCCAGACTACGGACACAGGTTCTACAACAGCTCGCTGGGAGCAAAGGGACTCAAACAGTAGCTAGCCGAAGAGCCAGGGTGACTATACCTGCCCCCAAGGTTTTGTGGTTCATGCTACGTCCTATATGTGTCTAGTGGGCAATGTTTTTACCCCTAAGGGTCACCTAGAAACGTCTGAGATATTTTCAGGTTACTCACGAGGCACACACCTCAACATTACCCAAGACCATGCCTCCTAGTAGAGTTCCCATCATACACTGGGTGGTCATACTAGTGACAACTTTTACTCAACATTCATATCTTGAATTTAGTACGTTATACAATCCTCAATGTATATCCACTAATTACTTTTAACACATGTTTACATGTCTGAACTGCTAAGGATGACAACCCACCACAGATTAATTCACGACCCTTACAATGCCCCTCCCAAGGCATAAGCGTGACATTTCCCAAGGTAATACCTACCTTGAGACTCTGGAACTCTACCCTCAATTTTTCACATAACACATCAATCTCATACATGCAATCATGTCATGCCACTTTTATTTCATAACTCAAAAACTATGCATGATCAGGTTTAAGCATCACACTTGAACTTTATAGATTCTTAGGCATGCAAAACAATGTCTTTTTACAATAAACAAAACTAACATACTTGAAGCACATGGAATCATATATAAAGATGCCTAAACTAATTAGCATGTGTTTTATTCAACTAAGGAGGAATTTGCAAATGTTCACTTACCTGAAACGCTTAAATTCTAATTGCAACCCTTGATCTGAAAACAACGAATACCTCGTATCATCAAAATTACCAACACACCCTTAAACTTAATTGTCAAACTCTGACTCCATTCTTTCAGAGTTTGTTCACACATCCCCTACTAATAGACTCTACCCAAGCAGTAGAATCCATGGATTCAAGAATCACATGGATCTGACTTCGGGGCACTTAGTTATGCTTTGTATGCTGTGTAGGCGTATCAAGGGCAAAATGGTCTTTTTGCTCTTTCAATGACTCCTATGTCATCTTTACATCATGTTATATTAAGATTCACATCCATAATAGAATTTGACCACTTAGGTCATTAACTCAACTATGATTTGGATCATGGATTCAGTATTCTTGATCCAAACCTGCTTGAAAAGGGTTTGTTTGGATCTAAATCAGGTCGTCTAATCGCAACTATTTGAGTTTTTGGGTCCAAACTCAGATCCAAACCGAATCCAATTTGTAATGGAAAATCGAGTCTTTGCTACTTAGATTTTTTCCATAGCACTCTATAAATCAATCGCACACGCATCTGATTTGTCTCGGTCTAAACTTAGTTGGTCTGACCCATATTGGGTCCACCTTCGGTCTAGGCCGAAACGGTCCACCGTTTCAAACCCGACTCGGTCTGCTAACTACTTCGGACTCGACTCGGTCCGTATAGACCGATACGATCTGTCACAACTCACATATCCACACATCATTTTTTTTCTTTTCGTTTGGCTAGGTCTGGACACGCCCAGACTGAGCCTACTTGGTCTGGTCGACTAGCTCGGACTGGTTCACGTCTAGCCTGATGACCGACTCGGCCTGCAGAAACTGCAGATCGAGCTTGTCATCACGACGAGCAATAGTCAACTTCTACTGTAGTCGGACTTGTTGCAGCTTCCTGCAAGCAGGGCAGCGCCGCCGGCGCTCGCTGATCGTCAGTGGTTGCCGACCCAACAGCTATAGCAGGGGAAAACCCCTTTTTTTCTTCTTCTTTTTTTTCTGCAATGACGAGGGCAGTGGTCGGACCTCCTCATTTTCAGTCACTGAGGGCGTCAATAGCAGATGGAAACCCCTCAATCATTCTCCTTCTTCTATTGAAATGCAGGGACAGGGTTCTCCCTGTCCCTGTTTTGTTGCAACTCGCCGGCAACTGTAAGGTTGTCGACGACCCCCGTGTTTAGACAACCAACGAGAGGCAACAACAGAGGAGTCGTTCTCCTTCTATCGCAAAACAGGGACAGGGTTCTCCCTGTCCCTATTTTGTTGCAACTCACAGGCAACTGTGAAGTTGCCGACGACCCCCATGTTTAGACAACCAGCGAGAGGGAGATGCTTACCTGACGGCGACCGACGACGGCTGCAACACTCCTCCCGATTCTCCCTTCACGCTCCCTCTTTGCTCCTCTGGTGATCGAACAGGGAAATGAGAGGAGCCCCCCCCCCCCCCCCCCCCATGGCTTTTATAGCCATGGGGGGTTTGGTCGGTTACCCTCTCGCTCCTTCTGCATTAACTGGGGGCAGCTGATATGACCCGCATCTGACGACTCGCTCGGCTTGCTGCGTAGGCATGGCACACCCACCAAAACGGCAAGCCATACGCCTGTGGCACCTTGCCCAATAGGGCTACGCTGGGCAAACCGCTCTGTGGCGTGTGCGGGGCCTCCAGAGCAAGCAATGGACACGCCCCCACAAGGTGGACCGCAGCAGCAAAGCGCAATCTCCAAGCCGCGCATGGGAGGCAGGGTTGGCGTGTGCAGGTTGCTGTGCAGAAGGCTGGGCCTTGGCAGGAGGCCAGCGCAGGCTCTGGCAAGGGTCAGGCTCAGCAGGAGGCAGGGCGCAGGTGGTGCTGCAACAGGGTTGGCGTGTGCAGGTTGCTGTGCAGAAGACGGGCGCTGGCAGGAGGCCAGCGCAGGCTCTGGCAGGAGGCCAGCGCAGGCTCTGGCAAGGGTCAGGCTCAGCAGGAGGCAGGGCGCAGGTGGTGCTACAACAAGCTGGCGTGTGCAGGTTGCTGTGCAGAAGACTGGGCGCTGGCAGGAGGCCAGCGCAGGCTCTGGCAAGGGTCAGGCTCAGCAGCCCCTACGGCAGGTGCGCCGCAGGGGCCTTTTGTAGCAAGTCTCAGCAGCCCCTGCGGCAGGTGCGCCGCAGGGGCCTTTTGTGCCTTGGCAACAGGTGCCCAGGTGCTCAGCCCTCTGTAGTGATGGCAGAGGGTTGAGTGTTGACTGAGTGCGGGTTGCTCCCCTTTTTGTAACGCAGCCTCATGGGGAGGTTGCAGTTTGAAGGGCTATAAGAGCCCATGTGTAAGAAGGCTGAAGATATATATGAATTTTTGGAATTGAACACCCTAACGGGTTCCCCCCCCCCCCCCCCCCCCCTATCTCTTCGGCCCCATGTGGCGCAAGCCCTGGGAAGAGCCCAACTTCATGGTGGGCTACCTGAGACGTGGTTCTTCTCAGGTCGATCGGTGGTCACGTGGTTCTTGACCCCGAAGTTCGTCGGTTGGAGCAGCAAGGCCACCAGCGCCTCTCCTTCACCAAGGGAGTGATCGTTGGTTGTCGCTTCCCAACCAGACCGGATGCACGACGTGAAGACGTGCACTTGGTGCTGACACGGCAGCACACCCCCACCTCAAATGTCATGGACTCGCACAGCGGGTAGCCAAGGGGCGTGGTTCTCCCCTTGGCAGGCCGGTGGTTGCGTGGTTCTCAACCCCGGATTGTGTGGACTCGCTTGGCGAGTAGCCAAGGGACGTGGTTCTTCCCTTGGTCGGCCGGACGTCGCGTGGCTCTCGACTCTGGATCTTCTCCTTCAGCTTCGGCAGCAGCAGGCCACAATGTCGTGCACCTATTCCTTCCCGCAACCCCTTCTCCACACTGCAAGCTGCCGCGCACGCCTTAGCTGCGCGGCGCTCCACCCCACCATCAGCACCACACCCGCACGCCTCAACGCCGTGCGCTCCATGCGCGACCACCCCTGTCGCACCCCCGGGCTTCAACACTGCGCACTTCACGCGCGGCCGCCCTGGTCACGCTTGCACGCATCACGCCGCGCGCCCAACGCGCGGCCGCTCCTGGCGTGCCTCGAGCACCTGCGTGCCTCACGCGCGGCCGCCCCCGTCGCATCTGCGTGGCCCAACGCCACGCACCTCACGTGCAACCACCCCTACCGCACCAGCGTGCATCAACGCCGCGCGCTCCACGCGCGGCCGCCCCTGTCGCACCCGCGTGGCTCAACGCCGCACGCTCTACGCGCGGCCCCGTGGCCCAACGCCCCGCGCTCCACGCGCGACAGCTCCTACCCGCACGCCTCAACGTCGCGCGCTCCACGCGCGGCCGCCCCTGTCGCACCCCCGGGCTTCAACGCCCCGCGCTTCACGCGCGGCCGCCCTGGTCGCGCTTGCACGCATCACGCCGCGCGCCCAACGCGCGGCCGCTCCTGGCGTGCCTCAACGCCGCGCGCCTCACGCACGGCCACCCCTACCGCACCAGCGTGCATCAACACCGCGCGCTCCACGCGCGGCCGCCCCTGTCGCACCCGCGTGGCTCAACGCCCCGCGCTCCACGCGCGGCAGCTCCTGTCGCACCCGCGTGCCTCGACGCCGCGCGCCTCACGCGCGGCCGCCCTCGTCGCACCAGCGTGCCTCAAAGCCGCACGCGCCACACGCGGCCGCCCTGGTCGTGCTTGCTCGCATCACGCCGCGCGCCCAACGCGCGGCCGCTCCTGACGTGCCTCGCGCACCTGCGTGCCTCAACGCCGCGCGCCTCACGCACGGCCGCCCTGATCGTGCTTGCACGCATCACGCCGCGCGCCCAACGCGTGGCCGCTCCTGACGTGCCTCGCGCACCAGCGTGTCTCAACGCCGCTCGCTCCACGCGTGGCCACCCCTATCGCACCAAGCGTGCCTCAACGCCGTGCGCTCCACGCGCGGCCGCTCCTACCGCACCAGCGTGCCTCAACGCCGCGCGCTCCACGCACGACCGCCCCTATCGCACCCATGTGCCCTCGCCGCGCGCTCCACGCACGGCCGTCCCTGTCGCCCCGCGTGCCCCAACGCCGTGCGTTGCCGCCCCTGTCGCCCGGCGTGCCACAGCGCCGCGTGGCTCCCCGTGCGGTCGCCTCGCGCGCCACAACGCCGCGCGCTTCACGCGCGGCCGCTGCTGTCACGCCCTTTGGGCTGCGCGTGCACCACCCGCCGTACCCTTCGCGCGCGGCCTCCCCTGCCGCACCTCACCTTCCTTGCACGCCTCCAGGCCACGCACAACCTCTCCTCGTCCGCGGGCCTGACGCGGCGCATTGTCACCCGCAGGTCCCCCTGCGCCCTCAGCGCGCGACCTGTGCGTGGGTCACCCGCCGCTCGCTGACCGCCCCGCCTTCCGCCACTTCCCCACATCAGCTCCGTAGGTTTTTGGAGGATTTTTTTTCTCGGGGCTTATCACAGCCCATTTCCTCTCCCACGATCTGCTTCGTGGGAGAGGAAGGGGGGCGTCGTCCCCCTCTCCTTCCGAAACCCCCCCACGATGGGGGGAGCGTTACAAAAACCAACCATAAAAGTGTGGGCCCCCTCGTGGTCACAGCAGCCCTTACCTGATCTTTTTTAACGTTTGCCGGTTGAGGGGTCTTGTGCGCTTGTTTACATAACCACCTACGCCATTTGTCAATTTGATGGACCTTCTGCTGCGCACAATTTTACATGATTGTCTGGTGTGTTGCATAAAACCAAATCGTTGGATCATTTTTTCACTGACTTGATCGTTTTTTGGTTTACATAAACCACAAATTCGGAGAATGCTTGGTACTACTAAGGGTGATACAAGAAGAATAATCTGTATATACTAGTGAAAGAGTGGGTGGCGTACCCAAGCCATCAAGTTTCTGTACTTTTGCAACTTAATAAGCTTTTTGCAGCGTATACATATTATTGATTTGCTAAATCACTGGGCAACTTGATGATGGTAAGGTCTTATTGGTTTTGGCTGTTTGTCAACATTACGTCTTCAAACACCACACATACAGTGAAGACATCAATCAGCATTGGATTGGAAAATCCCGCAGTTAGTGCCACTGGATTGCCAAATCTCCTGTATAACTAACGTTTCTTTTGCACGATAATCCCCTCAATGCTTTTCATTCGCTCTTCCATAAGAGCTCGTTTACGAGATTTAACAGCACTTCAACAGCTTGCCATCACCATAATTTAGCAGAGATTCATTCTTTTGGAAATCGTGTATGGCATATCAAAGCAAAATACCCACCAGAGGCTTCGAAAGGAAGGTGATTGGCTAAAGACGGTCTTACAGGTTGATCTAGCGGTCTAATCACGTGCTCACTTACACCATCTTTAAGGCCTGTTTGGTTGCAAATCTAGAAATCCAAATATCTAGTTTTCTATTTTTCATATTTTTATAATTTCTAGAAAAGAATAGTGTTTGGTTGCACTTCAAGTTTTGGGAAAAATGTCCAGATTAAAGGTTTTCACATGTTTGGTTATTTATTGAAATTTTCAAGATCTCTAAGGGGGTGTTTGGATGACAATGAAAAACTTCATTTCCTGAAGACCTAGTTATTTGAAAACCTGGTTTTCTCACAAACTTTTTCTAAAATCTGAAACCTCCTTTTGTTGTTTAGATGACAATCTCTTAGCCTTGTTTTGCATTTTTTTATGATTTTTGTACAAAAAATAATTTGCAATATTTACTTTTCAAAGTTGGTCATTTTCTAGCCACCCTAAAGACTCTCTTTCAACTAAGGTTGCGAACAAGTAGAGGCCGACATTAGGACAAGTGGCCTACAACGACCATGGAACGTCCAGCCTAGTTGGACAGACCTTCAGCCAATCTCTTAGAACCTAGCCAGTCTAAACTAGGCCAAGTCCTGGCTCGGTTTTGGTCAGCCAAAGACAGGTCGGGCCTACGATTAGATACATAATTCCACCCTAAGTGCTAATATATATATATATATATATATATATATATATATATATATATATATATATATATATATATAACCTCATTAATGAAGAATTTTCTTGGAAAGAAAAAATCTCGTGATAAATAAAGTTTTTTTTCCATGAGAAATAAATCGGTATGTTTAAAATTTTAAAAATATAACCTATATAAATTACAAGTAAAAACATTAAAATATAAAACTATATAAAAAGTATAAATATCACATCAATACTGTAATTATATAGCAAAGAAAATATGATATTTTAAAATGTGATATTTTACAACTATTTTGTGTTCTTTGAAGACTACATCGTTTTTTGAAAATCTCGTGGTAAAAGCATGATTTTTAAAAAATGGCTAATATTTGTGTTTATGCTATAAAAAGGGGTTTTTATAATGTAAATATCAATTAAAAACGTGATGTTTTCAACATAAGCCAAGCTGAAGGGCAGTTAAAAACGTGTTCTTGTTTGGTAGGAGCAGTTAGTGCACGTTACCTTGTGCTGGGACGTTGCAAGTTCAAAACCCAATGGTATGAGTTGTATAACTTGTGGGGGTCTACCTAACCCAGCTTTCTTCGTAAAAAAAAATGTTTTGATAGCTCCTGAGAGAGAGAGAGAGAGAGAGAGAGAGAGAGAGAGAGAGAGTGGAAACCTTTTCTGGCAAACTGGCGATAGGTTTCCAGAAATCGGTTGAAACAAAAAAGTAAAATCTGCCATTTTCCGGCCAGTGAAAACCTCTGAGATGGCACCATCTAGGTTAGACAATGCCATCCCAACAGTTATTCAGCCGGTGGGTGGCTGGAAACGGCCAGACAAAGAATTGTTGTAAACTTTTTGGTGAAAAAAAACAGAAGAAAATACCCAGCCGTTTCCCAGACACCTGCTGGCAGCAAAACGTCCACGGTGCCTTCTGAACCTTTCCGGTGACTGCCCGGCCAGAGTATGGCTAGACGGTGATGAGAGGTAGGGTTGAGAGAGAGAGAGAGAGAGAGAGAGAGAGAGAGAGAGATTGGGGCAGGGGAAGGGTCGGATGGGCCCATGTTTTAAGATAAAATAAATCCTGTTTTTTTTGTTTTGATTAATCCAGGTATCCACTGGATTAATAAATTTCCATTTTTTTTAAGTTATCTGGTTTTCTAATATCTCAATTTGCTATCCAAACAGTAGAAAAAAATAGAATTGGTTTTTATTTTTCAAGTATCCAGTTTATCCGGATAATTGTTGATACCAAAACAGGCCCTTAGGGCAGCTCGCAATACACGATAGTTATCAAACAACTGCCACACCCGTTCAGTATCATCTACGAGAGTCTGTTTCATTCTGAGGATCCTACTGGGTTTATTTACCCTAAGGTTTTGCTTGCTTGTTGCATGAACAATTGGAGCGTAAAATGTTCATAAATTTCCGCAGGTTACTTTGTGAGAATGTGCCAAGTGTATCTCAAATATGAAGTTTTTCGTGTATACAGCAGACTGCATCAAGACGACTTAGATATACAAAATGCTAGAACTAACATGCTTATCTTCCAGAAACTGATCAGCATACCTCCAACCTCAAGTATATCCACAAACAGAAGAATGCTCCATAGGCATACCTCTGCTAAAGATCAGTGGAGCAAAATACACGATAATGCAGATATATCATGTTTTCTTGCATAACATGTACTAACAAACAATATGGCAGGAATGCAAAGCAACAGAACCATGCCACCCCGAGATGCCGCATCAATTGCTGAAGGCTCTGCAACCCCAAATACTGTCAATGCTGCATGGACTCACTGTCTGCATCTCGCTCCAAGTTCAGGCCCCTGTAAGCAGGATTGAACTTTTAGGCACAGTTTTAAACCATTGAGACGTGCTCAGAAGCCAGGTAAAGCAAAGGCATGTCAAACCCAGCCTCCTAATGACTTTGCTCAGAGGAGCATGAAAGTAAAACCAGCATGGCTAGAAGTCTCTGACACGGGATCAGGTGGAGTCGTTGCATTTGTGAAGCAGTGGTGGTTGTACAATTCTTTCAACCAATTAAATTTAAGCGCTGAAAATGAAAAATTAAACACCTATATACCTCTCAGAAGCTTCTTTTCGGAGATCCTCGATTTGGTTTTCTATCTCTGCACAGGCAGATTGTATCTCTATGTTCTTTTGGCAGAGCTCTTTCCATTGAGTAGCCAGAGAATTCAGCTCTAAAGCTGTGTTTTGCTGATCAGAAATATCCACATCTTTAAATTTTCTATAGCTGATAGAAGTGACAAATTCCAACTCTACAAAAAATGCTCAGAGACATTACATCCTACCTGGTGGAACTTCCTTTCACGGTTCACGGTTTCAATCTTTTCATTGTATTCCTGAAGGTTTGATTGCATCCTACAAAATAAATAGCAATCACACAGATGCAATACGGATTCAATACATCGAGCAAATGTAACAGAGACAGAACCACCTCCCTGGTACAAAAACTAAAAAACCAGGAAAGATATTCCATAGCATACCTTGCTAAAAAAGCTTCCAAACGTTGGTTGTGAAGCTTCCAGATATTCACTTCATGCTTCAGCATTAAGTCCAGATTTTCAAGTCTGAAAATCAGATCCAGTCAATAACTATACTAGAAGACATCAACCTCAACCTCAGTCGAGAATAGAAAAAGAGCATGCGATAATCTTTTCCATGAAGATGAGTTACAGCAAAATGGCACTACCGGATATAGAAAGCTAGGTTGCAATGAGCACTGCAATACAAACTTTTCACATAACATTTGAGGAGCAAAGATTTTATAGGCCAATTCAAGATTCTTATTTTTGGAATGAACAAATGTGAAATTCTTCAGGAAAGAAGAATTTAATTATAATATTATGTCCAAGAAAGCATCTTATGATAAATCAATATCCTGGTAGAATATTGTGAAATCATCTTGGCACTAAGGGCATTACTCACTTCACCAGATCTTCAACATCAAACATCAAAGAATTCTTTTTATTTTTGCTAATCAAGTTCAGAAAACTGTTGGTTGAAATAACATCAGCTATGCATAAACACCTGTATTTTGCACTCCCCGTCATTGACCTTGATATAGATGCAGCACTCAGAGTTAAGGAATCAGCAATTATAACGTTATCATCAATAGGCCTACTTCTAGCCATCAGCCTAAGAAACCTCAAAAGCACCCAGCAGGGGAAAATAGGGAATGAGAAAATCTACTACTCTTACTATGCACCATGCGTTTGCTAGTGAGAGCACCACTTACAGGAAACCTCGTACATGCCTGACCTAATATTGGCCTATCATGGACTGGATGCTCGGATACATCAATGCATGGGGCACCAGGGCCTTATAATCAACAATTTATTATAATACTAGATATATAGACTGGCTACAACAATACCCATTCCAGCAATCTTCTTTCTCTTTCTCTGCTCCCACTGTCTTGCACCATTTGTGAATAGGTGAAATTGATGGATTATGCAGAGAAATTCCAAGCATGATAGCAACACCCTAAGCTCAGCGAGGAAACTTCAGAAAGATGTCAACAATAAAAGACATCTTGACAAAAGTAGTAAGTATGAATAGCACGTTAGATTTAGATATATCGATCTTGGTTAGGGTTCTTGTGGGAGATTTTTTAAGAGAAGTGATTTTTCTCAGAAAGATCTCTGCAATTAAAAAATGAAATTCATAAAAATATGCAAAAATAAGAAAAATAAAGGTTTTGCCATTGTTTTTCTTAATAAATACAAATAAAATTTAGAAGAGTTTTTGAAATATGAAAAACATCGAATAAGAGAAATATATACTTACAATCTAAAGATAGAAAATGGAGTTTTTTAATATTATAATATTTTCAATTTACAGAGATATTCTCAAAGTCGTGATATTTCCCTTTTTTACTTTCTTTGGGAAAAACTTTTAAAACATTATATTATATTATTGTGGCTATTGCTGACTATAATTTAGATTAATTGATTGGGTAATTATTCCCAGAATTTGATAGGACTATTCCCAAAGTAGACTTGCGATACACACCAGGGTTGCTGGTATCCTGGTACCTAGTACTTGAGGAACCCTTGACATAGTAAGGTTGGTCAGTCATGTCACTCTTTATAAGCCATCACAACCCTCCAAATATAGGCCACTACAAAACCCTGAAATCCTCTTGTTCCATCCAAAATGGATAGAAAAAAGCAAACATGGATTCCTCCTTACAGGAGTTAAGTTCTCAGCTTATCAAGATAGATTAGGTGTTCAAAATTCTGATAGATGTATTAACTCCTTTAACAATGTGATGCCATTTGTTAACAGAATGATCCTGCCTTCTGTCACATAAATGGGATAGTTAGAAAACCCACGTAGTGTGAGTAACATACCTTATATACGATCTCCTGAAGTCATGGTCCAAGGGTGCAGATGGGCTACATGACCAAAAGAAGGAAGCAAAATAACAAAGGATGATAGATATCTATAGACAATTAGACATGGAATTGTTATTAAGATAGGCAATGGGACCCTAAAAAGCTTAATGGAATCATCAGAGGCATTAGAGAAAGCACGTTTTCGATGCTTTGCTCAAACTCGATATAACCAGATGGAAGAACTGCCAGAAAATTTAGCATATGGATTTGTCTCAATTCAAAGAAGGAATGGATACAATCTGAGACATCTAATACGATTGCCAAAACCAAGGAAGAAAAAGCATTTTGAACAGAATATCAAAAACGGTTAAGGCATGTATGCCGAAGGCTTGCAGCTAAAATAGTTCTTGAACTATGTGATAAGAGAAGCATGTTCTTGGTTAGGATCCAGCTGAATCAAATACTGGCTTTAAACCACTACTTCTTATAAACGAAGCTGCATAATTTCACACAATACTCCGCCTGTGTATAACTGTTTAGTTATACACTGCCGGTCCCAAGCCCGGATAAAGGAGAAGGGTTGCGGTAGGCCAGTGACAGCCAACATCAAAACTTAGTCACACCCTATGAATATGAACCAATATGAAAATTTCGTTGGGGCGTTCCCTACTGAGCGACGCACTGTACTCTATAGGCCCAGAGGCAGTGATAAATGGGCAAGGGTTGCCAGGTCGTCGTCCAGAAGCGACGCGTCACACCGGCACCCGGGTGTGGTGTCAAATAGGCAAGGGTTCCCACACTTTGTTGGACGAATGGGGGTAAAGAAGATAGTTCAAGACCATAAAATTAGGTTAGCCACTTGGAACATAGGGTCTTTAACTGGTAAGTTGGTAGAGTTAGTAGATATTATGTGTAGGAGAAAGATTGATATTTTATGTCTACAAGAGACAAAATAGGTAGGTGAGAAATCAAAAGTAATAGAATCTTGGGGATATAAGATTTGGTATATAAGAATAAATAGGAATAGGAATGGAGTAGGGATTATTATTAGTCGAGAGTTTATAGATAATGTAGTTGCGATCCGTAAGAAGGGTGATAGGATTTTACTTATTAAATTAGTATTAGGTACGGATATTATTAATATTATTAGTGTTTATGCACCTCAAGTTGGTTTAGATGATTCTATTAAGCGTCAATTTTGGAAAGATTTAGATGGAATAGTACAAGGGACCTTAATGGACATGTAGGCATTAGTAGGGATGGATTTGAGAGTATCCATGAAGGCTATGGTATAGGAGAAAGAAACGAAAGTGGAAAAAGGATTTTAGATTTTGGTTTGTCCTATGATATGATCTTAGCAAACACTTGGTTTAGGAAGAAGGAGTCTCACCTAGTAACATTTAAAAGTGGGGTTAATACGAGTCAGATAGATTTTTTCCTACTTAGAAAGAGAGATAGGGGTTGTTGCATCGATTGTAAGGTTATACCGGAAGAAAGTGTAGCTACACAACATAGAGTCTTAATTTTAGATCTTAAAATTAGAAAATGCCGCAAAAGGAATAGACATAGGATAGATCCTAGAATTAAGTGGTGGACACTGAAAGGAGCTAAACAAGGAATGTTTGTAGAGCAGGTAGTTAAGGAAGCTGATTGGTGTCTCAATGAGGATTCAGAATCAATGTGGAATAAGATAACGGGTGGCATGAGAAAGGTGGCTAAGGAGGTATTGGGTGAGTCTAAAGACGTGCACTGCTAGGTAAAGATACATCATGGTGAAATGATGATGTCAAATTAGCTATTAAGGTTAAAAAAGAGTGTTATAGAAATCTAAGTAAGAGTTGTGATAATGAGAATTTGGAGAAGTATATGATAGCAAAGAAGGAAGCTAAAAAAGTAGTTCGAAACGCAAGGGATAAAGTATATAAAGAGGTTTATGACAAATTGGATACCAAAGAGGGCGAGGAGGATATTTATAGGCTTACAAAGATGACATATAAGAAATCGAGGGATCTAAGTATGGTTAGATGTATCAAAGATGAAACACAAAGGGTTTTAGTCAAAGATGAGGAGATTAAGGAGAGATGCAAAGATTATTTTGATAAGCTATTTAATAGAAGTCATGCTCAGGATCTTGAAGACTTCTCCATTCCTTTTCATGAGATGAATCGTGACTTTATGCGCAAGATTCAAAAGAAAGAAATTACAGAGACTTTGAAGAAAATGAAATCAAGAAGGACAGTTGGCCCAGATGGTATACCTATCGAGACTTAGAAATGTTTGGGTGTGAAAGGTTCAGAATGGTTGACAAATCTTTTTAACAAGATTTGGCGGACAAATAAGATGCCTAATGAGTGGAGGAAGAGTACTTTGGTGCCTCTATATAAGAATAAGGGTGATATAAAAGATTGCACAAACTATCCTGGTATAAAACTCATAAGTCATACTATGAAACTTTGGGAGAGGGTGATTGAGTATAGGTTAAGGAAGGTTGTCATGATATCGAAGAATCAATTTGGTTTTATGCCTGGAAGATCAACTATGAAAGCTATACATCTTCTTAGACAACTTATTAAGAGATATATAGAGAGGAACAAAGATTTGCATATAATTTTTATTGATTTGGAAAAGACATACGATAGAGAATATAAGGATGTTCTCTGGTAGACAATGATGAAGAAACATGTTTCTCTCAAGTACATTAGTATAATTAAAGATATGTACGAAGGAGTAGTAACCAATGTCTGCACTTGTGGAGGAGTGACAACCAATTTTCCTATAATGGTTGGGTTACATCAAGGATCTGCATTAAGCCCTTTCCTATTTGCTATAGTGATGGATGAGCTTACGAGATCAATTCAAGAAAATGTGCCGTGGTGTATGTTGTTTGCTGATGATATTGTTTTGATTGATGAGTCTAGAGCTGCGGTTAATGCTAAGTTAGAATTATGAAGACAAACATTGGAAGCAAGAGGTTTTAAGTTGAGTAAGAGTAAGACAAAATATATGAAATGTCGGTTTAGTAAGCAACGAAGTAGTGATGGGAGTGTAGTGAAGCTTGGTGAGCAAGAAATACCGATGGGTGACTTTCAAATATTTGTGATCTATCATTCAAAAGTATAAAGAAATTGATGGAGATGTAAATCATAGGATAAAGGTTAGGTGGATGAAATGAAAAAGTGCACCTGGAGTGTTGTGCTATCGTAGAATGCCATTGCAGTTGAAGGGAAAGTTTTATAGGACGACAATTAGGCCCGCTTTACTATATGGTAGAAAATGTTGGGCTGCCAAGAGACATCATATTCAAAAAATGAGTGTAGCTGAGATGCGTATGCTTAGATGGATGTGTGAAAATACAATAAAAGATAAGATTCGAAACGAGAAGATACGTAAGAAGGTAGGTGTTGCATCCATTGAAAATAAGATGAGAGAGAATCGTTTACGGTGGTTTGGACATATTCGGCGAAGGCCTAATGATGCTCCAGTTAGAAGGATGGAGAAATAAGAAAATATATTAGTTAAAAGAGGTCGGGGTAGGCCTAAGAAGACTTGGATGGAAATGATAGAAAATGATATGAATGCTTTGAACTTCACCGAGGACACGGCATTGGATAGAAATGATTGGAGGAGAAGGATTCATGTGGAAGACCCACAATGATTTTCTTTTTTGGTTCATATCGCCGACCCCAATTGTTTTGGGATGAAGGTGTAATTGTTGTTGTTGTTGTTTATTGTTTACTCATTGGGCATGCTTGTGAAGACGTTGGGTCCAGAGAAGGGGAAGTCCCCAACTAGACCAACATAAAAAATAACTAGTTTATCTAACTTCCTGGCAAGCAGAACAATTTGTTTGCATGTTGCCTTGTTTTATCAATCAACACCCGGCAAGCTACCCCTGCTCTTGAGTTGTTCGGTTTCGTCTAGAAATTCATATCGAATATGTGAAAAAAAGGCTTTCTTTGATAAAAAGAAAGGATACAGACTCTCCTTGGCATCTGATACTATAACGCATAATGGAACAAATCTTTACATGCATAAGTTGATCTCTAGGTCACTTGAATTGGCTCTCTCAAAGAAAAGAGAATTCCAATTAGTACATCCTCTCTCCTCTGAAAAAAATCTTCACTACACCTAAACACTCCAACACCACCAAACGTTACAAAGAAGAAGCAGACGCAATTTCACCAAGCAAAATAACTAACACGACCGCGTTAAGAACCCCAAAGAAAAACGTAGAAGGAGAAAGAACCTGACTGTTTGGTGCTGAAACTGGGCCTGGGCGTTCCGCAGAGCATGCTTCCAAGCATCGACGTCGTGCTTCCGAGGTGCAGGCGGCGGATCCAGCCTCAAGTACCGCGTCATGTCGAGCGGCACCGGGGGCCTTCCGTCCTTCACGCGATTGTACTCCCTGAGAAGAAGAGGGTGGTTCTGCATTGAAACAACAACAACAAAGAAAAAAACACCCACCAATTTCAGAATTTAGGGATTGCTAGAAACACAACACCCCAATTCGCAGGGAAAAGAAGAAAGATAGAGATGGGTAGGGAAGAGAAGCACCTGGAATTCGGGTTTGGGGGAGGGGGGGAAGGTCCTAAGGATGTCGGCGGGCTTCCTGAGGCTCCTCCGCTTCTCCTCCTCGACGAGGCGGTCCACCTCCTCCTTGACCCTTGGGTCGCCGTACTCGTCGTCGATGTAGGGGAGGGCGTCGATGGGCTCGTCCTGCTTGAGCCCGCCGCTCCAGTTTGGCTGCGCCGCCGGTCCTTCCAATAGAAGCATCACCTTCCCTTCCTCCCTCGCCATTCCCTTCGCCTCGCCCTCCCTTCTCCTCAGTCAGCCTGATGGGTCCTCCGCTGCATCTTTTCTGCTATGTGCTAGGGCTGCCAACGGATCAGACCTTCAACAGATCCAATATCTACGGACCCGGCTTCGAACTTACTTGAGTCTAGATCTGCTAAACGAATCTTGACGTCAAGATTTTTTTAACAAAGGAAAATCTTGTAATAAGTTAACAATTTTTTTTAACGAAAAAGATAAAAAAACAAGCCATAATAAAACGTATAAGATGAATGAATTCGCTCATAATATATCGAAAAAGCTACAAATTTGAGTTTACCGTAATCTTATTGATACTTTTATCCTTTTCTGTAAATGTATCATGATAAATTACCACCGAGTGGGTCGCCTGTGTGAGTGGGGATGGTGTTGAGTTGAAGACCCTGGATCCGAGCTTTTCTCTCACTTGGTTGAGGGTTCCTCGTCATAAAAAAAAATCATGACAAATTATTGTCACCGATAGTTGTGACGCAAGTCAGGCTAATTTGGGGGTTTTCACGTCTAAAGACCGCTGCATGCAAAGCCCAATGACCTCTAAAATAGAAGTGAAAAAGCTAACCGGATCTAGATATGGCGGAAACTCTGGCCATCTTTATCCAAATCCAGACCCAATCAAGCAACACCTGCATATAGAGGATTCGGGCAATCGCCACACTCGAACCCAATATTTTCATGAGAAGTATTTCATACCCTCAACATACGTAGAAAAACAGCGGCGTACACCGTATAGCTACTTATGGCAACAAAACCCTGCCAAAACCCCAAACCAAGCCCTGCTTTAGGTGGAGACCCAGAATTTCTCTTCGCCTCTCTCTCTCTCTAGGCGGAGACCAAAAGCTCGGCTCCTTTGTGGGAAGGTAGGCTGCGCCACCACCGGCCCGCTCCTTCCTTCCCCACATGCATTTCGTTGCCTCACAAAGAGGGCATAAACCCTTCCTCACCTGAAACAGCTCCCGATCCCCCCTTCCTCTCCACCACCCTCCGGATATAGCCGAGCCATGGGTTCATCTGTCAGCCACGCCGCGGCCGCTCCCGCTCCCGCAATGCCGGCCGGGCTCACGCCTCCTCCCCCCTCCTCCCCTCCCGCAGGCACCAAGGAAGGCGACAACAAGGGCGAGCAGAAGGTGGACTGGCTCAACCTCCCCTGTCCCGTTCCGTTCGAAGAGATCCAGAGAGAAGTTTTGAGTAAGCGATTCCTTTTTGTTTTCCTGTTGTTCTGCAGTTTTTTGGTTTAATTGAAGGAACGGATTTCTTTAGTTTGATCGTGTTACTGACCATGATACGTTGTCGTTTTGGGTTTTCATCGGAGTACGTTGTGTTTTCTCTTGGAGTTGGTGACTAGAACGTGTGCTGTTATCGAGTTTCTAACCATCATTTTTCTGTTTTTGGGTTGAGATCTGCACACCAGCTTAAAATCGTCCAATTCTTTCTAACAAAACTTCTACCCCTAGCACGCGAAAAGTAGCCGTGAGGGTCTGCGGGAAGACCTGACAGCTTCATTTTGTTCACACTATTGGTTAGAATCTATCGATTTATAATGTATAAGTAGACTGAACGCTTTGTGGTATGTGTTGGGGGTGTTAGCTGTGTAATCGTTTCAAGAATGCATAATATCTGGGTAGCATAGATCACGGTGGTGTAACTCTGTGAATGCTATTCATGAAAAAGGCGAACTGATGTAGAGAGTCCTTCGATCTCTCATTGTTCTCAGCACTTTCCTGCTTGACATACCGCAATCTCCATGTGGAGCCTCGGAAGCCTGCGTTAGTACCAAAATAGGTTCCTCATTGGCCTTTCCTTGCAACAGCTATTGTCAATGCAAGAAATGCGCATGCCCATGCTGATGTCCACGCCTAAATACACTTCTTCCATCTTGGCCATCATTACCATGAGACCCTCTAAATGCAAGACAGTATATCGTGTATTACAGAATCGTGCATGCACGTATAGTGTGTGGGTGGGAGGTGGGTCATTTGTTTTGCGAACAAATAAACGACTTAATAAAATTTGCCTGATTCAGAAGCAAACAGTAAAACTGTGTAGGTGAATATATAACCTGCAGAAAAGTGTGCTAAGCCAGCTAATCTTGCTTATACAATGGAAAGAGCCACCATTTTACCCCTCCAGCAAATCAAATTAGCCAAAGGTGTGTTTTCATGAGTTTAAGGTTGCACATTACGAAGATATATAGAAGAATAGAGATATAGGTTAGTGTTGAAGAAATTGACATGTCGCCCCATTAAGAAGAGAGACTTGTATGGGTAAGCATAGTGGATCTACATTATTATAGATCTATTAGGGAACCGGCCAACTGGAGTCTCTCCATGCAATTCAGCTTGTGCAAACACATTCACTATGTGTTTGGTGTGGATATGGAGGTAAAGCATGCTGGAAGACTCATGACTGACAATTCTTGCATTCACTTCTGACAAAAATTGTCCACATCTATGGTGAAAAAAGGCACAAAATTATAGGGGATTTGCATGATTAATTGTCACTGGTAATAGCTGGTATGGTTGGGATTTGAGAATGCAGACACAAAGAGTACTGTTCATTTCTGCATAGGGAAAATTGGCATCTGACATGATAAAATCGCAAGAGTGTCTAGTACCCTATGTCACATGGGTGCGGGTGCGATACGGGTGCGGCACAATTTCAAAAACTTTGGACACGGGGACTCGGCTATATATATATATATATATATATATATATAAGACTCAGTCAAAGTTGTGCCCATTAGGGGACAGGTGATGAGTTGTGAAGCCTGATTCAGGTTTTTTATTCCTTACAGGAGGGGGGGGGGGTGTTCCCCGGCGCGGGTCCCGCTGCACGGTCAGTGGGCAGGGGGTTATACGGGGGCAGCGCGCCCCCCCACCCCCCAAGTATTTTTTTTTTAATTTTTCTGTAGCCCAATTTTTTTTTTTTTAAAAAAAAAAATTCAAAAAATGAACCAAAATGACCCTGGGTGCGTTGACCACACCCAGGGTCGGGTTGACCGAGTCCGAGTCGCACCCGTGTCGACGCGGGTGAGTCGACCTTGGAGCCGAGTCCGTTTTTTGGATTTTTTTTAAAACAAAAAAAAGCTGTTTTTTTTCTTATGTTACATGTCTTCAGATGCTTCAAGCACCCTAATTAATCAAAACTTGAAATTCTTATTTGAAGACACCTAATGATGTTTTGTTACGTTTTCCTTCATTTATATTACTACTAGCATTGCCTATTTGATGTGTGATCTTGAGAATTGTATGAGGAGGTACCTATTCTGAGTTTCCTATCATAAGCAGATTTCAGTAAGTAGGTCTTTTTTGGAGCCTTTATTGCTTTGAAGTCTGAAGTGCATTGTTGATAGGTTGGAACTTTTGATTGATATAGATGTTATTATTTTGCATATTGCAGTGTCCTTGAAGCCAGAACTTTTTGAGGGCTTGCGTTTTGATTTTACTAAACCTCTGAACCAGAAATTCTCTCTCAGCCACAGGTGTCTTCATTAACTAAGAATTGCTTCCAAAGTCCAATTATGCGTAATATCTCTATTTCATCTGTTCTTTTTTAAGTTTCTTCCATAAATTTAGTTCATAACTGCCCGTGCATTAATTTTCTAGTGTTTATATGGGTTCCATGGAGGTTCCTTCTCAATCAACAGACACCATCAAGGTTCCTACTGCTCATTATGAGTTTGGGGCTAATTTTCTGGACCCTAAGGTGGGTGATCATACCTGTGGTATGATAGATATACAAAATGATAGTCATTCATAAACATGAATTTGAAATTCTGCAGTTGATGCTTGTCGGGAGGATATTAACTGATGGAAGGCTTAATGCTAGAGTCAAGTGTGATTTGACAAATAATCTTACTCTCAAAATCAATGCCCAGGTAACCTACTGTTTCCTTGATAAATAAAGCACGTTAATGTTTTTATTCTTCACTCAATTATGAATATCTATGTATTTTTTTTATCTGATGGGAGATATTCTGCCTAATTTGAAACATAGAGCTGATCTTTGTATTTACTTTTTTCTTTTCTTTTAATGCATTCTTGTGCAGCTGACACAAGAGCCACATTTCTCTCAAGGCATGTTCAACTTTGACTACAAGGTAAGTCTCTTCCAAGTGCTGTGCTAGCATCCCTTGAAAGCCATTGTCTAGTGGATAATATTTTTGTTGGATTCTCCTTTTCCCTTGGCTTAAGGAAAAGGAGAAAGATACTGAGATTTGTTTTAAAAGTTCAAGACTTGGAAAGTTTTGTGTTCTCTGAGTCCACATTCCAAGTTATTTCATTAACTGTGGCTGGGCTAACACTTTGAGTTTTAATCTGTCAAGGAAGTGGACTTATGGCTTAGGGCCTTTAGGCTGTTGGTGGACCTTCTCTTAGTCAGTCTTGTGGACAAAAATGTTTATCCAATTTATTCATGTTGAGTTTTCTACATATTACAGTAACACATGGCCTCACAAGCACTTATCTCACATTGTCTGCTGCACACGGTTGATATTCCTCTGCTGTGCATGGATTGTAACAACTTTGCGCTCACAAGGCCACTGTTGAAACCTAGCAGAGACTGTTTTCCTGCTGTCCATTGCATATCTTCTCTTGAATGGGGAGATCCCCAAATTCTTTCTGAGTAATTGCTGTCTGCTCTTAGATAGTCATATGGGAATTACAGTTATTTTCTTTTCCTATGTACAGGGTAAAGATTTCAGGTCTCAGTTTCAGTTTGGGAACAATGCATTTTATGGTGCCAATTATATCCAGGTAGTAAATTTGGAATTCTACTTTTGCATATTTTCATTTTTTTATAAATTGCAAAGAATTGACATTTTACTAATATTACTCAGCTGTAATGTTATGTGCTTGAGTTTGCCAACATAGTGTTTTCTAATAAATACTGACAGTCTGGCCTTCCTGATGGATATCAGAGCCAAAATATATCTAAATATATCTTTTCACACTCCGTTTAATACCTGGCCACCTGGCAAGTTTATGATCAGTTTAAAAAGCAAAGTACTTCTTCATGGAACAGAAAAATTGTCAGGTCAAGGAGCACCCTTACAATCCCGCCTAGAAACATATCTTATAATCACTTGATCCAGATCAATGTAGGTGCTAAATCAATTTCTTTCAAAAGAAAAAAATTGCAGAGGCTTTGAAGAAAATGAAATTAAGAAGGGCAGTTGGCCCAGATGATATACTTATCGAGGTTTGGAAATGCTTGGGTGAGAAAGGTTTAGAATGGTTGACAAATCTTTTTAACAAGATTTTAGAGACAAATAAGATGCCTAATGAGTGGATGTAGAGTACTTTGGTGCCTCTATATAAGAATAAGGATGAGATACAAGATTGCACAAACTATCGTGGTATAAAACTCATGAGTCATACTATGAAACTTTGGGAGAGGGTGATTGAGTATAGGTTGAGGAAGGTTGTCATGATATCGGAGATTCAATTTGGTTTTATGCCTGAAAAATCAACTATGGAAGCTATACATCTTCTTAGACAACTTATTGAGAGATATAGAGAGAGGAACACAAATTTGCATATGGTTTTTATTGATTTGGAGAAGGCATATGATAGAGTACCTAGGGATGTTCTCTGGTGGACAATGATGAAGAAAGGTGTTTCTCTCAAGTACATTAGTATAATTAAAGATATGTACGAAGGAGTAGTAACCAATGTCCACACTTGTGGAGGGGTGACAACCAATTTTCCTATAACGGTTGAGTTACATCAAGGATATGCATTAAGCCCTTTCCTATTTGCTATAGTGATGGATGAACTTACGAGATCAATTAAAGAAAATGTGTCATGGTGTATGTTTGCTGATGATATTGTTTTGATTGATGAGTCTAGAGCCGGGGTTAATGCTAAGTTAAAATTATGAAGACAGACATTGGAATCTAGAGGTTTTAAGTTGAGTAAGAGTAAGACAAAATATATGGAATGTCGGTTTAGTAAACAACGAAGTAGTGAGGGGAGTGTAGTGAAGCTTGGTGAGCAAGAAATACCGGTGGATGACTGTTTCAAATATTTGGGATTTATCATTCAAAAGTATGGAGAAATTGATGGAGATGTAAATCATGGGATAAAGGTTGGCTGGATGAAATGGAAAAGTGCAACTGGAGTGTTGTGCGATCGTAGAATGCCATTATGGTTGAAGGGAAAGTTTTATAGGACGACTATTAGGCCTGCTTTACTATATGGTACGGAATGTTGGGCTGCCAAGAGACATCATATTAAAAAAATGAGTGTAGCTGAGATGCGTATGCTTAGATGGATGTGTGGAAATACAATAAAAGATAAGATTCAAAATGAGGAGATACATAAGTAGGTAGGCGTTGCATCCATTGAAAATAAGATGAGAGAGAATCGTTTACGGTGGTTTGGACATATTCGGCGAAGGCCTAATGATGCTCCAGTTAGAAGGATGGACAAATGGGAAAATATATTAGTTAAAAGAGGTCGGGGTAGGCCTAAGAAGACTTGGATGGAGATGATAGGAAAGGATATGAATGCTTTGAACCTCACCGAGGACATGGCATTGGATAGAAATGATTGGAGGAGAAGGATTCATGTGGAAGACCCGGAATGTTTTTCTTTTTTGGTTCATATCGCCGACCCCAATTGTTTTGGGATGAAGGCGTAGTTGTTGTTGTTGTATGTCCTGTAGGTCCAATGTACTTTTAAATGGCAATGCTGGTGTTATCTACTAGTCATAAGTACGAATATGATGATACTGCAACATACTTAGCTATACTGCAATGTTTTTCTCCTTGCTTCACCTTTGGTTGGTTATTAAATTTTCTTTATGGGTGCTTGCTTGATCTGAATTTTATTACTTTTTGTTGTTTTCTCCAAGTTGATTGGTTTGTCTCAAGGGAAATACAGATAATGATTATGATACATTTTTTTTCGCATGCTATGCTGGACATTGTCTGGTTTTGTCTCTGATATTCCATTATCATTTATGTTTTGGGGTGGGGATCTAGCAGCATCTAAGGGTTATATTCTCTTCCTTCTGACAATGTCTCCACGTTATTAGGTCACGAGAACACAATGAGGAATGATCTTTGACTGAACTCCTTCCATGACTCCATGCTCGTGCATCCCATCTATGTTATAGTGTCATGTGACCTAAAGTTAGGTTTTCAGCCATTCTAGATATGGAGAGTGCTTCCAACAGATGATTATATAAAACCACATTACAGGGATTATTTATTGATTGATTATTTGCAATAGCCAAACTGGGGATGTTCCCTGGTGGGATTTGAACTCAAGGCCACAGGTAGAGACTTAAGACTGTGTGGCCCAGCTGTCTTACACCACTACTGTGGCACACTTTCATATATTATTCAAATATTTTCTTTGTCAAAATTATATATAGGCATTCATTTGATGGTCCATTTTGGTTTTGCATGAGTACAGACCGTATCATATATCCAATGAGATCAATGTCTTTGTGTCTGTTAATCCACATGTTAAGATACACATATCATTCTTGTGCTTGAGAATTAGGGATTGGTGATAAATCCTTTTATAGTGCTAAGAAACATTTAAAGCATGAGACTGCATACATATGACTACGTGAAGGGTGTTTTTTTGGTGCACAAAGTGAATAATTTATCTTGGAATCATAACCATATTTGTGTCTCTTGATTTATTGTGTATGTATTTCCTGTTCTCATCATGGGTATAATTGAAAAGATAGCCACAAAACTTGTTCTTGGTGAGGTTTCTCTTGGGAGATTCTAATAGTAAAATGAACAAAAATCAGGATAAAATACATAATTGAAATATATAAAATAAGTTTTTATAAGAATATCCTGAAAATTATTTTATAACCAATATTTTTAGATCATCATGATATTTTCCCTTTAATATTGGCTGAGAACATTTCCTTCTAAATATCCTTGCCTCATATGAAAGGTTTGAGCAGCTGTGATACTTTACTGGAAACAAAAATGGACAGGAAGAATGAGAAGTTGCCACAGTGTATGGAATTGTTTCATGCCAACAAATTGTACCATCAATTTTGAGCAAATGACTTCACATAAATGGTGTGATTTCATTGTAATATCCAGATCCTATTCACTTTATTTATCAAGATTTTTGTGGAAAATTTCTGCAGTAAAAAGCAAAACTAAGAAGGCATTTGATAAAAAATGAATTTCTGGTGAATGTATTATTACCATTGAAATAATATTATGTTTTGTTAAAGCAAGTCTAGAAACTTGATGAATTGAAAAGTACATGGCATGCGGTGACTATGATCTACTGGTTGACAGTTTGTCTGATTCAGCTCTTGTTAAAATGTAAAACATAGATATATATATATATATAATATTTATATTATTATTATATATATATTTTCCGTATTTTTTCTGTATTTATTTTTGTATTTTTTAGTGTCTAGTTCGAACTAGACTAACCTTATCTAGTTAAGTTCCACTTGAAACTTAACTAGAAAGGTAACCATTGGAATGGTCCAATGGTTACATTTCTAACCGTTGGACCATTCCAATGGCTACAAGGAGAGCTCCTTAAGAGCTCTCCTCTTCTTCCCTTTTTCAAACTTGTATATATAGGGGTGCAGTCCCTCTTGTAAAATAGTTTGAATGCTTCTTAAGCATTTGATGTTTTTCATATCAATAAAAGAATATTTTATTTCTTTTGTTTCCCATTATACCCTTTTTTAAGGGTTATGCTTTAGTGTCTTTTTAGACACCTTTTCGTGCGGATCTAAGTTCGTGTTTGGAAGATCCTCATTTCATTTCATGGTATCAGAGCAAGGTTCATCCTACATCGTGAGAATTTCTTGCCTCGTTTTCCGTGCCAACCTTACAAAGGTGTTTTATCACCTTGGTTGGGTTCTTTGAAGCCCCTTTTTGAAGGAAGGAGAAAAGAGGAAGGCCATAGAGAAGGAGTACTCTATTACATGGATTTTTTAGAAATGCTGAAGAATGCGTTTTGCTATAACGTTTAGAAAATTGAGTTGGAATTGTGGCATAAAAGACTTGGTCATCCATATATAGCCAAAATCCAACATTTTCAAATCTAAGAAAATTTTGTAACTCTGAATCATTTGATTGTAAAGATTGTATTCTTGGCAAAATGAAAAGATTACCATTTCAGAACATAACTTTTATCTCTTCAAGACCACTTGAATTAGTACACTCGGATGTTTGGGGTCCTGCACCAATAATTTCTAAAGGAGGACTTGCTTATTACGTTATTTTTGTCGATGATTTTCCTCGACATACGTGGATTTACTTTCTTAAACATAAGTCTGAAGTATTTTCATACTTTCAAACATTTCATAATATGGTTAAAAATAAGTTTCAAAATGATATTACTATTTTTGTACAAATTCAAGGGAATAATTTTTATCCACAAATTTTAAAAATTATCTTAATTTGCATGGCATCACACATTAAAGGTCTTGTCCATACACACCTCAACAAAATGGGCTGGCAGAACGCAAACATCGCCATATTACGGAAACCACTAGGACTTTATTAATAGCAAATCAAGTCCCAAAAGTTTTTTGGGCAGAAGCTGCCTTAACTGCCACCTATCTGATTAATAGGATGCCATCATCTTCTTTGCAAAATATAACTCCCATTGAAAAACTTATGAATGTTTATCCAGATTACTCTAGATTGAGAATATTTGGATGCAAGGGTTTCATTTTCACCGACAAAAATGATAAACTTTCTCCTCGTGCGATTCCTTGTGCCTTTTTAGGATATGCTGAAAATAAAAAAGGTTATAGGTGTTTTGACCTAAAAAATAATAGATTATGTGTTTAGAAATGTTTCCTTTCTCGAAAAAGAGAGCTTTTTTTTATTTTGAAAAAACAAAGGAAATCACTGAGTACTCTTTTTTGTTAGATCTGACATCAAAATCTAATGAATATGATCTTGACTATAACTTTGATACTGATCAAGGAATTATTGATCATGATCATAATGTTTATAATGAAGAAGTTCATAGAGACATTAGTATACAAATTTTCAGGCGACGAGAGCCTAATCTTTTATGTGCACTTGAAAGATATTCTGACATTCCAACTAGACGGTCATCTCGAGTCTCGAGGCCTCCCGGAAAGTTTGTGTCATACGAGTCCTTCTCACCTACGTATAGGGCTGTCATTGCATTAATTCACTCATACGAAGAACCATCTACATATCTTCAAGCAAAAAATGATGTCAAATGGATAGAAGCCATAAAAGCTGAATTAGATGTACTCGAAAAGGCTTTTACATGGACTATTCAAGATCTTCCTCCAAACAAGAAAACTATAGGATGTCGATGGGTTTATGAAATTAAAACTAAGAGTGATGGTACCCTTGAAAGATATAAAGCCCGATTACTAGCCAAAAGGTATGCCTAAGAATATGACATTGATTATGAAGAAACCTTTGCCCTGTGGCTCGTATGCCAACAGTTAGAACCTTAATTGCCTTAGCCTCTATCAAGAAATGGTCCATCTTCCAAATGGATGTCAAAAATGCATTTCTAAATGGAAAGCTAGTTGAAGAAGTATACATGAAACTCCCTCTAGGTCTCAGTATTCCTATGCGTAGAGTCCTTCGCTTGGATAAAACCCTTTATTTAAACAAGCACCAAAAGCTTGGTATGATAGGTTTAGTCGAGTTATGATTGATATTGGTTTTCAATTTTGTTTAACTGACACTGTTTTGTTTATTAATAATACTGATGCAGGAATCATTGTGCTTTTTCTCTACGTGGATGATATGATCATCACCGAAAGCGATAAACAGGGAGTTGAAACGATCAAAACACTTCTTAAATCTCATTTTGAAATGACTGATTTAGGCTTATTGAGATATTTTTGGGCATTGAAGTAGCCTATTCTCCTAGAGGATATTTATTGCAAGGTCTGGTATTACTGATGACAAGAGAGTAGACACTCCAGAAGTTGTAAATGTTAAAATGAAGATTGATGATGGAGAACTTCTTGCATATCCTACCCCTTACAGACAACTTATCAGGACACTTTCCTATCTATCCATTACCAGACCAGATATAGTACATGCTGTTTACACAGCAAGCCAGTTTCAACATGCTCTCACCTCTGTTCATATGTGAGCAGTCATGCATATTATCAGATACATCCAGTCCTCTCTTTCACGGGGACTTTTCTTGTCTTACTCCTCCTCTTTTGATTTAATTGTATATACTGATGCTGATTGGGGAGGTGATCCCAATAACAGACACTCAACCACTGGTTTTTGTGTTTTCTTAGGTGAATCATTAATCTCGTGGAGGTGCAAAAAGCAAAAGGTCTTTCTATCATCCACCGAAGCTGAATACAGAACCATGACAACCATGACCATGGAAGTAGTTTGGCTCCGGCGTCTGCTTGCTGACATGAGAGCCGAAGCAACAAAAGCTTCACAAATGTGTTGTGACAACAAAAGTGCGATTTACATTGCAAGTAACAGAACATTCCACGAATACACCAAACACATCGAAATGGATTGTCACTACGTCAGAGAAGAATATCTACATGAAACAATTGATCTGCCATATGTTACTTCAAAATATCAGCTAGCAAATTTCTTTATAAAGCCTCTCGCTGCTCCTCGTTTTCACTTCCTCTTAGACAAACTTTCGCTCATTGTACCGTAAGTCTGAGGGGGAGTGTTAAAATGTAAAACATATATATATAATAATAATATTTATATTATTATATATATATATATATATATATTTCTGCATTTTTATTTTATTTTTTTGTATTTATTTTTGTATTTTTAGTGTCTAGTTCTAATAGAACTAGACTAACCTTATCTAGTTAAGTTTCACTTTGAACTTAACTAGAAAGGTAACCATTGGAATGGTCCAATGGTTACATTTCTAACCGTTGGACCATTCCAATGGCTACAAGGAGAGCTCCTTAAGAGCTCTCCTCTTCTTCCCTTTTTCAAACTTGTATATATAGGGGTGCAGTCCCTCTTGTAAAATAGTTCCAATGCTTCGTAAGCATTTGATGTTTTTCACATCAATAAAAGAATATTTTATTTCTTTTGTTTTCCATTATACCCTTTTTTAAGGGTTATGCTTTAGTGTCTTTTTAGACACCTTCTCGTGCGGATCTAAGTTCGTGTTTGGAAGATTCTCATTTCATTTCAGCTCTCATACATTATCCTTGCATGGTAAGGTGAGTAATTGTATGAATTAAGTGATTTCATGCCGCATTGAATCAACATCTAATAGTGTTTTTTATTCATAGAGAATGACCAAGATGCCATATACATAATACTCATTGTTAAATATGCTGATGCCTACTGGTCCGAGATAAATTTTGTAATTCAAGAACTATCTTGAATTGGTGAAAAGGATCAGGAAACAGAACAAGACTGACTGTGACATGCATAACTGCTGAAACTTTTGGTTGAGAATTCTTGTTTCTTTCTCAAGTGATGGTTGTGTTCCTGAGAGATATATTATGATAAGAAAACTGCTGCTAAGTTGCCAAGCATACTTTTGCGACTGAATGAAGTAAATAGAACATTTTGTTCATAAAGGTAGCAAAAGAAGAAAATATGCCTGATTCTGTTGGACTAAGATTTGGTGTAGGATATCATTATCCAATGGCTGGTTTTGTTGAGAAGAAGCCTAGGTGCTGGTTGTTTGATCAGAGGTTTATTAAGGGAGGGGCTGCATACTTTACGTCCTCATATGCATATTAAGCAAATGCTTAAGGAGTATTGCATTTATTGCATATCACTTGATTAAGATGTATCATTAGGTTCCCTGTAAAGGACTATAATCATTTGGTTACATGTTGTCATGTAAGTTATTACTTATTATTGAATGTGCTTTTGTATGCTCTTTTGTTAAGACTTGAGAGCCTAAACAATGAGTTGATGACAGTGCTGTCACAGTGGAAAGCAACATTCTTGATTTTGGATCCTAGAAAAGTTTAAAGGTTGGGGTGCACTATCACAATGGATGCTGCTTTATATGTTTGCTGTAGCCCGTTTTTCTATAGAAACTGCACTTTTTAGAGCAGAACACCTCTTCTCAAAGTTGTCACTTGTTGGATAGAGATCATTGACTTCCAGTCCTTGTATGAATTGTCAAGAATGCTTGTCTCAGTTTGTCTTAGTCAAGTAAGCTGCTTATTGAATCTTAAAAGACTTGAAATGAAGTTAAGGACGGATTCAGACATAACTCCACACGATTGTTAACGTTCTCCTGAATACATTTCACTGCTGAATGCTCACAGTATGTTTTATTTTCTAAAGGTCTGTAAAACTTCGCTATAGTTCTTGCAGTTTCATGCTTTGAGCTGAGAACAGCGGTATATGATTGTGGCCTGTTATCTTGGTTGCCTTTATAAATATCTTCTAGAGAAGTTCTTGCAGGCATGTATATTGAACAAATATTCCATGTTATCTTGCATTTTATACTTTTTGTATTTGTAACCAAGTTTTACCTTAAAGTTCAAGTGCAGATAAATTGATTGAGTGGATACAAGAATTTGATATCTATGATGTTATCGGTTGTTATGACTCCTTTGGTGCATACGTTTTATATCAATCTGTGTGCCTCATCAGCTGATATTTTCATGCTATTCAAGTCAACAATGTTGATCCTCTTATTTTTTTCCCTTGCTGTTTTAGTACTATCATACTGCGCACCATGTAATGCGAGCTCAATAATGTCTTGCTTGTTAATCCTTTTAGTTTAGGCAATATAGGAAAATGATAAACTTATTTCTCTAATGTGTTGTATTGTCAATAGCTGGAGTGATTTTCTTTGTAGTTGTAGAGTCCACTTTTGTTGTTTTTATTCTTTTCTCATCAACCATTAACGTTTTATTTGATAGAGTGTCTCACCGCATTTGGCTCTTGGTGGCGAAGTTTTTTGGCTTGGTCACCAGAGGAAATCTGGTATTGGTTTTGCTGCCCGGTATAACACAGATAAAATGGTACACTATTTTTCCTCCCTTTCTTGAATTATTCTACATGCTTCTTTGATGTTTGACATTTTAAGTTTTAGTTTCCCTTGGTATTCTGCCTACTTGATTTATGAGAACATGAATAAGTTAAGGTTGCCAAATATGAATGTAAGAAACATAAAGGCCATGTACAGGTGTTGTTTTCAGTTTGGGAAATAGTGTTGAGCTTTGACAGGTCTAAAGGTTGAGGAGGCTGCAACATATAGCCATGCTGTTGATTCTGATCATTTTAATTTTTTTTATAATTTTATATCACTATTATCAGGTGGTCATTATTTTTCATAAAGAGAAGAGTTAGTTCATGATGTTGTATTTAGAAAACCTTGCTGCTGACATGTCACATTGATGAAGAGATGGCAACGTGGGTAAGCTTTGTCAACTAAGATAAGGGACACACACACACATAAAATATAGTGTGTGCGAGCCTACATTGAAGATTCTTAATCTAAAGCAATAAAACATGGATGTCATCTTAACTGCAAATTCTTGAACATCAGCCAATTTAAAAATTGTAATCCATGAAATCAATGATAAATATGAAAAGAAAAACAGGTCACTACAAAGTAAATGATTAAGATGGTAAAAGAGAGATGAATTTAAGGACACATTGTTGTCTATCTTTAACATAGGATTGACTATGATTATGAGATGTCATGGCATGACTGCTATCATGTCTGGAGTTATATTTTCTTGACAAGACACACATGCTAAGTGAGTGTGTTGACATAGCTGCTGACTGGACTGCTAAGATTCAACACACCTGTTTCCTATCTGTGTTTTGGATGGACGAGATGCCTCATTGGCAAGGTCTCATTTTATGGATAACTATTGCTTGCCTCTTTATGTGCAAACAAATTTAACATTTTGAAAATGTGATTGCAAAAGGTCACAAATGTTACTGAGAAATTAAAATAACAGGGATGACCTAGTGGAAGAAAAGGGGAGTATCTCTTGTTATTGATATGCTAAAAGTTATGTCACATAGGTGCGGGTGTGGTTACGGGTGCGGTGACGGCGATGCGACACTTTAAAAAACTTGGGTGCGGGAAGGGTATATGTGTGTGTGTGTGTGTGTGTGTATATATATATATATATATATATATATATATATATATATATATATAACAGTTTTAAGTTAACACTAATGAAATAAAAACAATTATTATGTCATCGATTCATCATGCATAAATTCACCATTTTTGTTCTTAAAACTACAACAACAACTACGCCTTCATTTTTGTTCTTAAAACTAAAAAATTAAAAATTTTATTAAAATAAAATTCATAAAAAAAAACTGGCTGAACTTAGAACCCAACCCAAGCTTGGGTTCGGTTCTGCTGAAACCCAGGCATGGGTTCACTAGAGCCGAACCCAGGCTCGGGTCAAGTAGAACCAACCCAAGCCTTAGTTCACCAGTTCGGCCATTGCACCAACGAGGGGAGGAGGAAGGAGAAGGAAGAAGAAAAAGGAGGAGAAAAAGAAGAAGAAAGAGAGGAGGAGGAACAGAGAGAGAGACTTACCGTTGCCGCCACCATCGCTAGAGGAGTCGGGGAGGGCAAGGAGGAGTCATGCCCTAAACCAGAGTTACTGGAAGCGCCATAGGGAGTGGGGAAGCACGCTTCCCCAAAGTGCGTTTCAAAAGCTTTCAAAATGTCCTGGGAAGCGCAAAAAAAAGGATAGCGCGCTTCTTCCTTTTTTTTCATTTTTTTTGTATTTTTATTTTTATTTTTTTCTCTTTTTTTGCTTCCCCCTCACTTCCTAGGTCGCTTCTGGTTCGCTTCCGAGATGATTCTTGGTTCACTTCTAAGTCGTCCCACGCTTTTTGCATCCTAAAATTTTGAAAGTGCCTCGCTTCCTCTTTTTGAATCGCTTCCCACTCCCACTTCCTCGACTGACAACTCTACCTTAAACACCCCCCTCCTTCCCCCCCCCCCCCCCCCCCCTCCCGATATTTTTTTTTAAAAGTGGACCAAAATGGAATCGGTCAAAGTTGTCCGAGTCCATTTTGGACACATATAACCCTGGGTCTGGGGTAACCGCACCGGGTCGCGTCGTGTCGACGCTGGCTCTTTGACAAGTCCCTGTGACAGGTTAAAAGTGTGCAATGAAGGATGATTTTGAATATTAATCTGCATTATAGTTCTTAAGCTACATGTATAACAATGGGTGCTAAAGGCTAATTATGTCAAAGCATACAGAGAGGCGCCACCATGTGCACTCTTATTTAACACAGATGTACCTTGACATACAAAAAGATGCATTGCACTTCTTTTTTCCTTTTTGAGTTCGGAGGGAGGGTTTGGTTTGAAGAACATCATGGACTATTGTTCCTCTCAAGAAAACAATAACATGGAGAATATGTTAAGGAAGGGTTCTGAGCAGACCTTGATGTGTGAAGTAAATTATTATACTAGAAATAAGAAGTGCTAGGTTGATAGCCCTTTATCAGTGAAATGGGGCATATGAATTGTGTGACTCAAGATGAATAGAAAAGTTTTGACTGGTCATATGATGTTTATTTGTCGATGCATAAGGAATCAGAGAATTAGAATTGAAACTTCACAGTTTAGGAACATCGGATATAATTTTTTTCCAGTGAAGCAGAGATGAGGAGCTAGAGTCCTGCAACACCAGCAAAGCCAGTTCTTATGATTCTGGTATTAGACTTGTCCTCTGTACTCTACCACACTTTATTTACCCCTTCTAGGGGTTTTTGGAGCTCAGATGGTCAAGTTGATTGCAATAGAAGGCAATGGTGGACTGATGATGATAAAACACTTGAGAAGCATGTCATCTCTGCTTGTGAAACCAAACATGTAAATTAAGCTGATAAAGTCTCTTTATATACTTGCAAATGTTTTCTGCAGGTTGCAACTGGTCTAGTTGCAAGTATTCTAATAATTGTTGTTTGGTGTGTTCATGCGTGTCATAGAATTAGTATGTCAATGAAAAATGGATTAACATGTGCAGGTTGCAACTGGGCAAATTGCAAGTACTGGGATAGTTGCTCTTAGCTACGTGCAGAAGTTATCAGAAAAGGTAATATTATTGTTAGAAAGTTGTTATCGGCTTAGAGATCCATCATAGTCTGGTCTGCCTGTTTGATTGCTTGATCACCGCACAGGTCTCTCTGGCTTCCGATTTCATGTACAATAACATGACAAGAGATGTAACTGCCAGTGTGGGCTATGATTACTTGCTACGACAGGTAGGCAGTCTTCTTTTTTAGTAGGCCTGAAATACAGAAGTTTTTTCCTGTACTTTTGTTCATTCAGTCTCTCTCTCTCTCTCTCTCCCCAGTGTTTTAAAACCCAGTGACTCGTCACTTGGATCATCCTTGAGTGACTCGTGACTCGGCTGGGTCAACTCAGTGACTCCGGGTCATGTTAACTTTATATTTTATAATATATATATATAACCTATATTTTATAGTATTTTACCAATATATTATATAATATTTATATTATATTTTATATAATATATGTAATTATATATAAAATATATTATATATGTATATATATGCATGACTTGCCAATGACGCGGCTGACTCTCCCATGACTCGGTCATTTTGTTAAAGCCGGGTCACACCTGGTTTTTGACCCGGTGACTGGGCGATCCGATCCGAGTCAACCCGGCGAGTTTTTAAACTTTGCTCTCTCCTGCACGCTCCCATCCACACACACATTATCGTTGGTCTTGTTATAGATTATCTACTAGAAAGACATGGCTACCTTTTGTCAAAGGCAGGAATTCTGGTTTGTCTTCTCTACCATGCCTTTCTGTGCGTGTGCTCTCTGTGACATTTTCTGAGAACAAAGATATGTTACTCAATTCAAGTCATTTATACATGGCCATTGAGCTCTTTTTCTGACCAAATTTCACCAGCCTAATTGGATGATCAGGTTTAGCCTTGCACCTAGTGAATTGAGTTATGCTAATGATCTTGGAATTTTCTGCCAAGATAATGTGCTAGCATAAAAATCTCATCAGCTTTCTGCCTGATCGTATACATGCAATGTTGGCCCCATTTAAGGTTTATGCCATGACATGTAACAGGGTAATATTACTTTATGCTTTACCATCTTGATAACGTGGAATTTATCTGCTCATTGTGTATCACAGTGTCGTCTAAGGGGGAAGCTCGACTCCAATGGCTGTGTTGCTGCCCTCTTAGAAGAGAGGTTGAACATGGGTGTTAATTTTATTCTCTCTGCAGAGGTGACCATTAATCGGTCCATTGTGTTTCATGCTATATTCCTTAATTGTTTCGTTGCTGCTGTCACTGAACTGAAATCGCTAATACCTTTTTTCTGCATCTTTCAGATTGATCATTGGAAGAAGGATTACAAATTTGGATTTGGTATGACGGTAGGAGAACTCTGATGAGCAGCGCAGAAGCTTCTCCATGCATTGAAACTAGATGATAATAGCAGTGGTTGTGTTCAATTTCTATTTTAACTGTTTTTTTATCTGCATTTTACAAGGCTGTTCATGTTTCTCTGGGTTGCTTGTGCTTTGCTGTCACATGCAGCTGGTTGGGTTTTCTGGGCAGCTATTCTTTTGTGTTGGAGGCCAGGAGCATGATTTTATTGTTTTCTGCTTTATTAAATTTTACAGGAATGCTTCTTCCTTTTGTTAGAATATTGTCATATAGTTGGAACAAAGAAGTACCTGCAGCAGCACAGATTTTACCTTTTGTTTCCAGGGAAACCGTGATCTGCGATCGAGGATCTTTTGTTGCACAAGCTGATATAGCAATCTGTCAAAGTAAAATAAGCAGTTAAGCACCATATTTTTCTCTTACGTTTGCATTATTAAAATTAGCATGTTCAAAGTGGCATCTTGTATGAATTCTAATGGTTCACATTCCAAAGATATGGTTGTGATGCTACGCATTGTTGGTAGCTATTTTAGGGCTGGTAAATGAGTGGAATGAGCCTGACTTGAGGTGCTCAAGCTTGGCTTGTTTTTGTGGCAAATCAACCCGAGCTTGAACTCATGACAAGTTGAGCTAAATGAGGGGCACAAAATGGCTTGCTTACAGAAGCATACTTTGTTTCAAATTTGAAAATAATAGGATTTGAACTCCAGACTTCTTGATCCTAGCTCCAGCTGATTCATTTACAGAAAAAATACATGGTCTCAAGCCTATCTAAAAAAATACATGGTCTCAAATCTGGAAGCAACAGAATCTGAGCTGCTAACCTATTGCTTGCAAGCCGAACACTGTTGTAAACTATATTAGTAAGAAATAAAATATATTATTACTTAACCAGCTTATCTGAGCTAAGATGAGCTCAATACCTATTTCACTTGTTGAGTTTGCTGATCTTTTTAGGAGCCGAGGGTGAGTTGAACCGCTCCTTTCCTTGCCCTGGCTATTTAGCTTTCAGGCCAGTCCTTTGTGGCTTATTTTGTACGACGGATGGATGGATAATTCTAATAGCTATTTGCTATGCCCTTAAGTTGGATGTTACGTTTGCAGATCTTTTAGGGGCTTTTTGATTCATGGGGCAATCCTGCATGGAGACACTGCGGTCTCAGTGCAGGTGTTGTCTGGCGTTTGATTTGCTTCCTGAACAGGATTCAAGGCCTCCTGCTCACTTATAACTGGGGGGCAGGGCTAGTAAACAAAGTTGGCTTGTCACAAACTAGTTTATGATCAGTTTGTATAGCTGCTGAGCTGAGCCATGAGCAGTTTGTTTAGCTTAAACGAGTTGAGCTTGAATGTGGTGTTTGGCTTGGCTCGGGTGCTGGTATATATATAGTAATGGGTAAGTGCGAAATGATAGGTGCTAAATGAGTTTTTCAGGGTTATTTTATTTTATTTTTAAATTCTGATTGCACAGATGTGATTTATATTCTTGATTTTATAGGAAACAGCTCTTGAAGTGTTTGATTCCGACACGGGTGGATTTTTATTAGGTTCGAAAAATCAATGGTCCAAAATTTTTATAAATTTTGAAGGCTCAAAATATCAATTTTTTTCATAAAAAACACAACACATTTATGGGGTAGAAATTGCAAAAAAATACCAAAAAAGCAAAAAAACTCATTTAGCACGTATCATTTGACACATCAATTTCCACCTAGCCATCTCTCTCTCTCTCTCTCTCTCTATATATATATATATATATATATAAATGCATTAGTAATGATAGGGTGCTCCGGCTATAACATATAAAACTCAATGGGTTATAATGTATCAAAATTTCTTGACTTAAAAAATCTTATTTTTAAGTCCAAAAAACATTATTCCTATCAAATAAACTATGTTGAATACATCTATAAGGTCTGATTGAGAAGATTATGATTTAAGTGTGTGGGAGTAGGTGCTCCGAGACCATGGTGCCATTACTCTTTATGTATAATATATATTTTAAGTATAAGACACACACACAAAGTCCAATAAAATGTCCATTTGGTAGGTTTGGAATGGTATTGCATCAGGGAGGTTTTCAAAAATCTATATATATTCCATGTGTAAATAACATTACATGAACCAACTTGTGTTCGGCTCGTATCAATGAGAGACGAGCCACTAAAAACAAATACAAGCCGAGCCCCAACATGACCTGTTCCGTTTGTTCAGCTCGTTTATCAGTCCTGCTGAGGGGGCACAATAGTTGCACATTGAGGGTTGCGACTCTGCGCGTCAAATCAAATGTGCCCTTATGAAAGATTAAGGACATGTTACTCGAAAAATTGCACCTGATCGAGTGCGTATGTATATTGGTATATCAAGTTGGGTTCGTCGTATTGCGTAGCCAACTTGTGTCAGCATGAAAAAGGGTAGATATCACGAGTCACTATGTGGGCTCACACAACTTTAGTTGTATTCCCACCAGTCTTTGAGCCATGCTCTATGGTTGTATGCCAACACCTTGGTTCGCTGCTTAATGGGCGCTTGTATGCTTCTACTTATCGATTAATTCTTCAAGGATATGAATAGAATACATTGCGTTCAACTTAGGATCATACGTGGATTGGGTAAACTGGGTTGATTCTTGACCGAGGTCAGGCACTTGACTGGGGTCTAAATGCAACTGAATCTCATTCAGCGACAAGTATATAAACTTTGTTTGATCTAGTTGAAAGCATGTTCAACCAGTGGTTTCAATTGAATCCAAGCAGATTAAGGGGAAATAGTCCTTTTTGGAAGAACGAGAATCGCTTGGAGAATAGCCATAGAAAGAAGGTTGGGTTCTCCCTAGGAACTCCATTAATATTTGATTCTCTTTAATAACATGTACTATTTATTCTATGGCGATCACAGTTGCACTACAAGTAATAAAATTCCATACATGAAAAACCTCATCAAAATGAGACGAGAATGGAAATTTTAATTATCCAACTGATGTTTCCACTACAGATCCCTGGCCGCATATATGATTCTTGTATATAAGGTCATAAAATACATCTTCACTACCACTTCAAGAGAACTATTACACTGCTGGTCTGGATTAAAAAAAAAAACAAAAAATCAGTTGTATGCCTGCGACGTTTCTACTAGCAAAAGCTGATATGCTAAATTTGTGGGAACCAAGCTCGTAAGAAACTTAAAATATTAATTTAACTTAGTGAGCACACAACCACGTTTTATATTTGCACAAAAGATAGACATGTCCCCCCCCCCATACATGGAATGATTTGAAAGCTTTGGGTTCGTAAACACTCAATTGAATATCATGTGTGGATTGCTTCGGTGAAAGTCATTTCGTTTTTATTTTATTTTAAATAGATATGAAATCAAATGCCGTGATCCTCGGCGAATAGTTAATGTTGCAGAAAAAAAAAAAAAGTGGTCAAGACCTGTAAGGCCCTGGGATTTGGAAAAATTACGACACTTGTTTTATTGATCACTAGAATTACCTTTAGTTGATGGCAGATTTTTGAACTGGTTGAAGCAATTCCCATGTAACTCAATCTATAAACTGATTATTGCATGCCCCTCCATTAAATCCATACCATTCATGCATGGATGTACCTAACTGTGGGCAATTTTCACTTGTTTCAAGTGGATGTGTTAAAAGTTGGACTCCACAAAAAGATAGATATCGGTAGCCTTGAAGCCAGGCACATGATCCTCCTGGATTCTCTTTAAAAGGAGGAGCTCCAATAAACAATCCTTTGAAATCCTCCCAACCAGCACAAACTTCTCTGAAGCTCACGTTTGCTGATTAGTTGATCCATGTTGTCTAACTATGACGCGACCCGATATCTGCGTTTTATATATCCAAAGCTTGCCCTCCCCAATACAGAAGACATTTTACTTTCTGTGGTTTTTTTTTTTTTCTTCTTCTGCCTGGTGGTAGGATCCAGGAATGCTAGGTCATGGCTGGTTCATTCTATATATTTCTAAGTCATCCAACACAACATTAATGCTCAAAGTAGTTTTTTCCAACTGGGTTTCCATTCGGTGTCTCTCCAAACAAACAGTGGGCTTTGGCAAGCGGTGGATCTCTTGGATTTTGGAACTGACGATCAATATGACGATCGATTTTTAACTTTTGGTTTACCATCAGGATGTACATGATTTAAACCAGAGACTAAATAATCAAATCTCATAATACATAAGGTTATTCATCAACGGGAGGCTCCGCTTGGTTGGTAGAATGTGTCAGTGCAAGTCTCCTTGTGGTAGGACGTTGCAGGTTCAAACCCCAGTGGTATGTTGAATAATAACCGGTGGGGTCTGCCTAACCCCAGCTTGACTTAAAAAAAGAAAAGAAAAGAAATAAGCTTATTCAACTTCAAAATTATTATCTATAGATAATCAGATAATTTCAGTCGATGGTTCCGGCTCATGAACCTGGTGTACTGGGAAATCTCGACTAAAAGTTTTATTCAAATCTGATCCTGATTATAATTTTATGATAGTGTTTGGTTGTTGCTTGAGACCTTACAGAATGCATAAGTTAATGCCAAATAAGAAAAATGTGTTCTTTTTGGGATATGCACCTCAAGATCATGAGTATTATTGTCTTAGTTTGAGCTATGAAAAATTGATGTCATGTTGTCTTTGATGAATATTAATTTTCTTTTAAAGACCAGAGTCAATCCAACGATATGGTCAACCCTCTTGCTGTATCTAACACCCAAGATTGTGTACCAATCATTATTTCATCTCCAAATTCAAATAAGCTACCTTAACCAACTACTTATTCACCCATCTCTTTATGCAAGACCAAATCGAGACCTCTATTCAAAATTTAGTTACCTCTAATCATGAACCCATTATTCTCATTCTTAATCCTAGAAGATCTCATCATATGGTTACCCATCTTTAAGATGGGACTTTGAAACAAAATTTTCAAACCACTAAGTATTCCATGCTTATGACTCTCCTCACGGTTTTTCTTCAAAACCAAGACGAGTCTTTGGAAAGATATAAAGCACGGTTGGTAGCAAAAGGTTAACAGAAAAGTGTAGATTACTTTAAAAACTTTTAGTCCCATGGTAAGCCAACAACATTTAGACTAGTTCTCTCTCTTTTGCTATGTGGATAATGAAACAACTAGATGTGCCTTTTTTCATGAATTTCTCTTTGAAGATGTTTACATGGATCAACCTCTCGATTTTGAAAGTGTTAAATATTATAAGTTGAAACAAGCACTATATGGTTTGAAACAAACTCCTAAAACTTGGTTTGCTCGATTAAACTCGTTTTAACAAACTATTGGATTTTCAGTGGCCAAACAAATACATTCTTTTTTATTTATAAAGCTTTAGAAAAAGTGGCCTATATTTTAATTGTTGATGATATTATCATTACTGAAAATTCTCCGGGCGTCATATAAGAATTGATTGAGAAATCAAGTTTGAGTAAAAGATGTAGGCAAAGTTCATTTTTTTTTGGGAATTGAAGCAAATTTTACCAAGCATGGGCTTGTTTTGTCTCAAAAGAAATATATTTTGGACTTGTTAATGAAAGTTTCAATGAAAGGTGTTAAACCTGTGTCTACACCTATGGCTTTGTCACCTCCTCTGTCTGCACATGTTGGTAACAAGTTTACAGATCCTACCTTGTATCATAGTGTTGTTGGCGCTCTTCAATATGCCACGATGACCACATCAAATATCTCGTTTGCTGTAAATCATGTATATAGTTTATGCATTGTCCCATAGATGTTCATTGGGCAACAATTAAAAGAATTTTTCTTACTTAAGCAGCCTCCTGCTCAAAATTTGTTTGCCTACTCTAATGCTGACTAGGCAGAGTCATTGGTCCAAATTTGGTGTCATGGAGTTCCAAGAAACAACCTACTGACAGTACTGATTCTGAATCACTAATACAACTATAGAGTTAATGTAGCTTCAGTACTTATTACATGATTTTGGAATGCTACCATAGTGACAAACTTTTTTGTCGGCAATTTCTAGTTTTTCAAAAACTTGTGAAAAATTGAAAAAAATCCATAAATCTCGCATTTTTTGGAAAAATCTTGGCAATAAAAAAAGTAATTAAAAATATAAAAATTAATTTTTATAAGGAAATATTAATAAAAATTATTTAAAAATAAAAATACACAAATTTTTTCATGATAAATAATCGTTTAAAATGAGAATATCGCGTTTAAATCGTGATATTTTATGTTTTTTTTATAAATCTCGTGATATTTTGTAAATCTCACGAGAAATTGCCGTTTTAAACTTTCAGGCAATTTCTCGCGATATTATAGCGAGATTTTCATAAATCTTGCGATATTTGTCACACTGCGTGCTACAAGGTTAGGTGCCACTGTTGTGGTTTGACAATGTTGTAGCTTTTTATGTCTGCACATCCTATGTTTCACAATCGCAACAAGAATATAAAAATTGACATTCGTTTTGTCATCAATTATACGTTAAATATATCTCCTCCATGGATCAACTGGTGAACGTCTTGACTAAACCACGGTCAGCCTCCCGCTGTCAATTTCTCTTCTGCAACTTCAATGTGATTCGGCTTCCCTTGAACTTGATGGGGGATGTTAGAGTATCCAGTTTTTTGGTCCATCTTCAGCTAGAGATCCGGATCCGACAACCCCATCTAATGGAGCATCAAATGATCCAATTTCAGCCCCATCTAATGAACTAACAAATGATCCAGCTAAGAAAGTGTCATTGTTTTGTTGAAGAAAATTTCTACAGGAGATAAGATAACAATATTGAAGGAGGTTCCTAAATAAGACAAGACAAGGTCAACAAGGACTCCTCATGTAAAGATAACTCATAAGAATCCAAAATGTATTGACTCTTCTCATCAAGTCTTAGTTTCCAAGTTATGGACTCCAAGCCATACGTGATATGCTCCAATATAAATGAATGGTTTTCAAGTCTCACATATCAAGAGAGGGTCTGTGAGCATTAATATTAACCATGCATGTAGGTCATCTCTGACCGAACCACGTAAACCCAATGTTGTATTTGTGTATGTAAATGAGATTGATTTCTTTTAGGACATGCCTAGCTAATTAGTTTCAACACCCCCAGCCCATTCCTCTATTTTTGGTCGTTTCTAAAATTAGATGAATTTTGGGCATTGACATTCGTTTGGATTAGTTAACAAGAAGGTTTACTATATATTTGGACCCAGCATTGTGTTTGAAAACGAGTCCTCGTTTTCACCTTGTTAAGTCCAAAGATACACTTTAATGTGAAATCTGGCACAATGATACAAAAATACTTTATTAATAATGGGTCTTTTATAGGGGTGGCAATTTCTGACACGACCCTGCCAACCCGCCTCTTAGGCGGGTTCGGGTTGGGGGTATGCCAACCCGCCAACCCGGCTGACCCGTTTAATAAACGGGTTAGGCGGGTGGGTCAACCCGCCAACCCGTCTACCGACCCATCAACCCGCCAACCCGACCCGCGAACCTGAAAACCCGTTTACCCGACCCAACCCATTTATTAAATGGGTTGGCGGGTCGTGTCGGGTTACCCGTTTATTAAACGGGTCGGGTTCGTGTTTGCCACAGCCGACCCATTTAATAAATGGGTCGGGTTCGGGTTGAGGTATGCTGACCCGCCAACCCGACCCGCCAACCCGACCCGATTGCCACCCCTAGTCTTTTATCAGTCAAAATGGAGATGCTGGTTTTCATGGGCCCCTGGATAGATCACAATTCTTTTCCTTCTTTTATTATTTTTTTTCCTGAAAGAAATATACTTGCTTATTGATAACACCATATAGTTTGTACCAATGGAACCAATCTAGTGTATAAACAACCCAATATCTGAACAAGATAGATATCAGAAATGCAAGTTTTTCATGCGAGTAGCTCTAACCATAATTGCTTGATAAGAATGAGATCTTAAAGATGCATGCTTATAAATTAAAATGAGAGAAGCGGGCTGCTATTATATTCATGGGTTTTCAACAAAGAATGCCGACTTTCATAATCAGTATGTTGGGACCCAAAATGCAGCAAATAATCAATATCCAAATTTTGCAGTGCAGGTCCAATCCAAGTAAGCACCTCCGACCAACAGTCTTGCCCCTTAGCTAACCATGGACCAATGCAATTTTTTTTTATATCTTATATCAATAGGTAAAGAATCAATGGTGAACATGACAGGTAATCACTTTTCCAACTTAATTCATTTTTTTCTAGCGTGTGGATCCTTGAACTCTGGAGCAAGCAATCATATGTGTTGCTCATTACCCACACTATCTTCCAACCAACCTCATTGTTCAAAACATGTTACACTTTCAAATGATGCACTTTTTATGTGACTCATGTTGAAAAAGCCATCATTTATGCAGACATAATATCAAATCATGTTTTTTATGTGCAGTCATTTAAATTCAATCTAATATCTATTAGTAAACTCACGGAATCTTTGAATTGTGACGTTCATTTTTTTTCTACCCATTGTGAAATTCAAGACCATCAATCGAAGCGAATGTTTGGTGTAGGTACGGTGCGTGCATGACTATACTACCTAGAGACGGAGCCAAGCCACATCTCTATCGACCAAATATCTTCTTTTGACCTATGGCATTGTCGATTAGGACCTCCATCTTCTCAACGCCTAAGACATTTATCCCAAAATAATGAGTTGATTCTCTTTAGTAATTGTAGATGTGATATTTGCCCGTTAGCAAAATAAACTCGTTTACCTTTCACGCTCTTTTTGTGTTTTTGATTTAATCCATATTGATATTTGAGAATGATATCTTACTCCATCCATTACTAACACACATTACTTTCTTACTATCATGATATTTTCGCCTCAGTTGTCAAACTTGTCACAATGAGGTGCTTATTATCGGTAACAGTCATTTTTAATCTACATGAAAATGCCACCTGGATATACCACAAAGGGAGAGAAACTGGTTTGTCGCCCACACAAATCCCTTTATGGCCTTAAACAGGCATTTCGATAATGGTTCGCCAAAATTTCACAAGCTCTAAAGAAAGCATATTTTACTCAATCCTTGAATGATTATTCATTATTTTCTTTGATAACCAGAACCAAGAGGGTATTCATCCTTGTATATGTGGATGATGTCACTATTATTGGGAATGATGACCTCCTCATATCCAAACTGACTCTAATTCATAAGCAATTTTATTTTATAACTACAGCATTATAACTAAAGATGCATCTTTTGGTTTGGAGGCTTTCATTTTATAAAAATACTAGGTATTTGGCCCCCTCATACAATCACTGGGACAACAAAACGGCATTGTTGACCAATTTATAAGCTTGTTTATGCCAAAGCTAATTAAACGTTTCAGAGGGAGGAATCCTAAGCTGGTAGTTATCACGTGCTGCAAGCTCGCAACAATTTGTGCATAGAAATATCATATTTGGGCAAAATCCATCGCCTTGATCCTCGGCCATTTCTTTATGCTTACATATATTGGATTCTTAAATGGGTGATCGCAAAAGAGTTTTAAGTGCCGGAGTAGTTTAGTTCCCCATAATGTACTTGGACACCCATTGGATTGTCTTTTAGGTATAGTTTTTTCCTCTATCAGTATCCAGTATGGTTTTAAGGGCCAATAGATATTGACAAGTTGGACTTTACTTGCATCAAAGGGAACCTGTTCCCTTGAATTCCATTGGATTAGCTTAGCCAGTTCAAACAAGGAGAATTAGAGAATGCTTAAAAACAAACACCTCTCTCTTTATATATATATAAAACTTGAAAAATCGATGGCTGACGATACGTTTAAAACATTATAATACAAGGTATTGTAAGTTGTTATTTTTTAGAGCTTTCAAAAATGCATTTAAGCATAAAAAATTCATAATCCAAAACATGTTGCACATAAATCAATGATAAAAATCCAATATGTAAATTCCAATCATTGAAGAACTTGATCATTAGAGAAAGAACACCATCGTTGTAATAGATTTTGAACTTTTCTTTGGTTGAATGGTTGCCATATATATATATATATATATATGTGTGTGTGTGTGTGTGGTCATTAAAGTATGAACGGAGTTTTTTATGGTCATTTTTATTTTATTTTTTTCTTGAATTGAACTGTATGGATGTGATGAAGATTCTTGGTTTTATAGAAACAGACTCTTGGATCATTAGATTATGATGCATAAGAAGAATATTTTAAGGCCCCAAAATCAATGACACTAAATTTTTGTAAATATTCAAGCATCTAAAAATCATATTTTTCATTGGAAATACATGATCCAATAGTCGATTCCTAGCAAATGGTTCACAGAGAATGCATCTGCAGGGTTGGATTTGAACAAAAGTGTTGTAAATCCCTAGTTCACATATTTCGAGTAATCATATATATATATATATATATATATATATATATATATATATATATATATATATATATATATATATATATATATATATATGTGTGTGTGTGTGTGTGTGTGTGTGTGTGTGTGTGTGTTTTGCATTTGAAATTCATCATCAATCAATTAGTATATGTGCAATTCGCATCGTAAAGCTAATTATTTTTTATTTAAAATGGGAATATGTTCCACAAGAAAAATAGTATGGATCCAAGTCCTACCACCCACTTACTTTGTTTGAAGGAAATTGGGAAATTTGTGGGAATTCAAATACTCATATTACGTTCTCGTTTTACCAGACCGTCCAACTTTTTTGAAACCAAATGTACTCGAAAATCCTTTAATTTCTACTAGAGAATAAATAGCTCCAAGGAAATATTTTCTCCAGTAGAAGCTTGTTTATAAATTTGCAGCAATTAACTGACATTAAATTTGAATTGATAATTAAGCATTTTAAACTTTGGAATCCAGCATCTCGTCATATGAAGAGTATTACTGCAACATATGAGTGACATTTTCAGTTTGACACACACTGGAAAAACAACGATAATTTGAAAGACAATTGTGACTTGGAGTGACGTTCTTACCAGCCTTGCACCGAATTTTCTCACAATGTTCCGATTTTTTCGAAGAAGTTCTCAATAAAAACGTGAAAAAAGAGGAAAATGAAAATTTCTGGTCATGATAAATGATCTCTACCAAATGGCGTCAGAGGTGCCTTTGACGTGATCCTCCTCTCTCATGTATGCTGATCGATTAAGCATAAACCGGATCCAACCCATTTTCTTGTAGTACCCGATAGTTGGTCATATAATCCAACCACATCCAGAAGCATGCAATAACCTCCCACACGCTTGTTTGACAGTGATTGCACATTGACAAGCCCATCCCGTTCATACACGTGTCCAGGTAAAAAAAAAACGAAAAAAGTTTACTCCCCGAGAAAGCAAAGTCGTCGACCCATGGCTTCCACGTGTCAGAACTTGGACGGTGGATTAAATTAAAAAAAGAGGATCTTGCAGAGAAACCAAAAAAGATTTTTACATTTTAAAAGCAAAAGGTTTTAATCAATAAACTATTTGATTAATTTAATCAGCGTTTGAAAGTAATGATTTTTTTTTTCGTCGTAAAATTCTCAAGACTGTTACATGAGAGAATTGCTGTGAAGAGGCGTATTGTTGTATTGTATAGAATCATTTTAATCAGGATTAATTAAGTTTCATTTAATTTATTTTAATTAATGAACGCATCGTGATCATACCACACGTGAACATACTCCGTTTTCGAAAGCATCTAAATTTGGGCTTTTGCTTGTAGACAAAACCGTCCTTTTTGATTTCGCCCTTCAAAATGCGAAGTACAAGTTGGTCCTCTTTATTTTCAAAATGACAAACGTGTCCCTACCAAAGCCAAGTGGGTCAGTTTTTAGGATTTAATTTTGCCAAAACCAACTGTTTATCCAACTTCCTTGTAGATTCCAGTGGGCCTGACAAAACGGGTGGTCATGTTCTTCTTTTGATAGGCAAAGCTGATGAACAAATTTTATGGGATTCGAAGCTGAGACTCTTTAATCATGGTAGTTTAGAATTGCTTTTTTTTTAATCATGGGATTAAAGGCGACCTAATTACTTTTTTCATTAAGTTTAGAATTGCTTTGGTAATCTTTAATCTTTTAGAATGACGATACGATTGACTATTTCTTTCTTTGCAGTATAGAAGAATGATAGGTTGCTCTGGTCATTCCTAAAAGTGGCATGAGTTCAAACCACTCTTATTTTAAAAAAATAAAAAAATAAAAAAAAATAAAAAAAAAATCGCCCGTCGCTTTTGTTTGAACTTTTAGTAAGGCGTCATTTTGTACGCCATACACAAGCAAAGTCAATTACTTCTTTTTTGCACGCAGTCTCCTCCTTACATGTAGCAGTAAGTATTATTTTAATGATACCACATTGTTCGTTTGAGTCTTTCTTGTCCATGAAAACTGCACCCGCCATGAAGTCCTGATCGTGTTCGCTCAGCCTGTCAAACGGCAACGTAAAACTCTGAGGGCCTATGCTTGGACAGAGGGAAGACGCCGGCCATGAGAATAATCCAAGAGTTTGATCTCATCTTTTATGCTCATCTGAGCTCTCAATCAGCTCGCTAATTAATACTGGTTTTCAAAATAAAAAATCTTGAGTGGAAAGGAAAGATATTCCGTGGAATCGTGATCTTAACAGCTTGCAGTTGTTTGTTTCATTAATTTACCCGCGTTAAGATTTAATAAGCAGCAAGAACATTTTGTTAAGGCACACATCGCCTTGTTAGATATGGATCTTTTCGAAGAGACAAGATGTAATTAGGTATGAGTTTTTCTGTATAGTCATGAGCATAAATAGCTACAAATCTCGTGAAAATATCATGAGAACTTATCTTTTTTCTATATGTACGCAGAGAAACCACCCTCAAGATCAGAGACCTAGTCATGTTGTCTCTGCCTGCCATACTTATATGATCACTGTACTGACAAAGTAAAACTCCACGGGGCTTACCCCTTGCCCCCAGGGAGTCGCCACGCTTTGGTTTAATTTGGTCAAGGGATAACGCCCATGGTATTTGAATCTAGACCACCTGTCCAGCAGCCTAGGCCCCCATCCCACTACACCAAACCCATTTTGAGCTCACCAGAAATTACTTGAAAGTTAAAAACGATAATTTCTTGTTTTTTTGTTAGAAACATAAATATTGCATTTTAAATGTGATATTTATGTTTTATCGACTATTCATTATAAAAAAACATGTGTTTTTTATTTTTAATAATTTTTATTTTATTTCTTTATAAAAAATACAATTTTTGTTGCTGAGATTTTGACCAAAAATGTGAGATTTAAAAAAAAAAATATATTTCTTGCTAGTTTTTAGCTGCTGAGATTTTGCTGTTTTTTATTTTTGTGACTATATATATGGTCATGAGGATACATTAATAAGCTGATAGGGGTTGGCCAAACCCTAGCTTGCCTATCGGAAAAAAGGGAGAAGTTATATTTTGAGAAATGTTTTGCGTCATTTTTTCAAAAAAAATTCATGCTTTATGAAAAATATCAAAAAATGACCATATTATACAAGTAATTTGACATGTTTTTCGAGATGCCCTATAATTTTTTATATTCTTTCTATGCCCAAAATCACAAATATCTGAATCTAGAAAGACATTTTTACCCTTCACATATGTGAACTTCCTCTCAAATATGTGATTGTTTTTTTATGGAATAATCTTTCTTTTCAAATCTGTATCTCATCTGATCGACATCGAAAACTTTATAGTCGTTAGAAAGCTAAGACACAAGACTATGACTTTCATGTTTTAAGTCAAAACCAAAAACCCCTTTAGGATTCCTATTTCAGAGTTCTAAAACCGGAATAAAAATACACTCTGCAGACTCGAACAACAAAAAGTCTATCTTCAGATCATGTTTCGACCTATAAAATAAAGGATTATGAAATAATGCAAAAAAAAAAAACTAAACATAAATACCTTTTCAATAATACCTAATTCGTTGAAAAATAAAGATCATGCGCTAAGATATAATCCCAACAACGTTCCTAAAATAAAAGATAAACAAGCATGGCTGCACATTTTCTTTTTGTTCTATGAGATTTTCTGGCCACATGCACCAAAAATTTTAAAAATAGCAAAAAGAAAAAAGATAGATAAGAACGTTAGCTTTTCAATGCCACCAACATCACCTTAATCTGATGAGCGATTGAGGAGAAAGTTTCTTTGGAAGATAAACTATTCAATATAGGCAAGGATGAGGAAGTCCTCATAAAATATACATGAGGATGAGAAAATTCGCATAAAATATACACATAAAATGAGAAAGTCCACATAAAATAAAAAATTTTGCATAAAAACAAGTGCAAACATCCTGATAAACTCAAACCTCAAAACTTTACAAATATCTAACTAAGTTCACATATACCTCAAAAGTTTGCATGAAAATAAGTGTGAAGATCCTCTTAAACTTAGAAAATTGCATGTATTTAAGAGAAAAATACGTGTTTAGAAGGAAAAATGCATAAATAGAAGTAACCCCTCATATATTTTGGAAAAAAATGCACGTATAAGAGGAATTCCACATATATTTAGGAGAAAATCAAATATTTTGGAGAAAATCATATGTTTAGGAGGAACTCCACATATATAAGAGAAAATCCACATATATAAGAGGAACTCTGCATATATATATATATATATATATATATATATATATATATATATATATATATATATATATATATATATATATATATATATATATATATATATATATATAAAGAAGAAAATCACATATATTTAAGGAGAAAATCATATATACTTAGTTGGATAATTCTATATATAGGAGGAGAATCACATATATTTAGGAGAAAAATCACATATATATTTTTTACAGAACAATTTTTGTTCTTTGATTTGTATCTCTCTATTTTGAAGTAAAAAACCTATGTTTTTATAATCATTAAAAATCTAAGACATAGACCAATAAATTTATTGTTTTGAGTTAGAGTCAAAAACCCCTTTAGTGTTCTCATTTTTTATTTCAAAAACCAAAATAAGAGCATGCTCTGCAGATTAGAACAACTGAACAATCTATATTCTAGAGAATATTTCTCCCCAACCACTCATCAGATCAAGGTGATCTTGGTGGCATTAAAACTAATGGCTCAATCTATCTTTTTTTGTTTTTCTATTTTTTTTATTTTTTTAGTGAAGGTGACCAGAAAATACCATAGAAGGTGTAACGACACCTGTTCCAATCTGCATAGTATGCTTTTATTTCAGTTTTGGAACTCAAAAACGAGAATCTTAGAGGGGTTTTCATGTAAAACCCACATGTCTAGCTCCTGCATATTTGTAGTAAATGGGAGAGTGGAGAGGCCTCACGAACATGAAGGGGGGTTTCCTATTAAGGGGGTGGAGATGTGGAGAGGCCATATTAAAGTGGTTTAATTAGGGAGTCTCTCCCTCTCCCCCCACGCTTGTAGTAGTGTGGAGAGTGGGGAGACTCACACATAAATAAGGAAGGTGGAGAAGCTCCACGAGCTTCTATATAAGGATCCCCACGGAGTTCTCATTCCGTTTAATCTTTGAGAAAAGTAAGAAAGTAGAGAGAGGAAGAGCTTGTGGGAGGAGGTCATGATAAGCACTGTCTGACAAGGGTAAGCCGGTCGACAAGTAAGTCGACTCCCTTCGTTTTCTTTATTATGATTCAGTGAGAGTGAGTGAGACAAGCTACCAACCTCGATCGTTATTGGCATCATCAACAGAGAGAGAGGAGGCAATCGACAACCATCATAGCTGCCGATACTTTATAATTGAGGAAGTGAAGAGGGTTATCTCACCCACCGACAACCACTTAATGGACGACGATGCCCCATTGAGAAAGAGAGGGCAGGACAGAGGGTGGGCACCCTCTATCCTAGCTTACTCAATGACATGGTTAGTGGAAGAGAGGGGGTAGGAGACAAAGGTTGCCCCTCTGTCTCCTTCGCCAGCAACCACTGGTTGCCGTTATCACCACTAGAAGGAAGAGCAGTGAGGTGCCAACAACCAAGTGATTGCCAGTGTTGTGCAACTAAGAGACGAGGAGAGGGCGAGAGACAGAGGGTGTCACCAGGTGGTTATCGATGTTGCTCGGCTTGGTGAGAGAGACAACAAATAGAGGGCACAACTCTATGTCTCGGGTTTTAATTTAGCCCAGACCGACTTGGTCTGACTATGAACTAGATTGAGTCGGTCAACCAAACTGAGTCTGAACAGGAGATTATTGAAAAGGAAAAAAAAGAGAAAAATAAAAAAAAAGGAAAGAAAAAAATTGAGACAAGGACCGTCTCAGTTTTCTTGTCATGAACCAAACTCAGGCAGATTGGGTCTGAGTCTAGCTAGTTTCAGTTATCTAGAGTGGTCCCAGGTCCAGTTGGGTTTGGGTCTAGTTCATAACAAATCCAGACTGAATTGGTTCTGGATCTTATTGGTCCAGTTTTCTTAAAAGAGAATTAAAATTAAACCCATTCAGGTTTAGTTTGGCGTGAACTTAGACCAAACTAGGTTTAGGTTAGGTTCGGTAAACCCAGAGAGAAGTGGGTACGAAAGAGAGTGAGAGAAAAAATGGGTTGGACCCACTTGGATTGAGTTGAACACTATATATATATATATATATATATATATATATATATATATATATATATATATATATATATATATATTAGAGAGAGCCTTGGATCAACCAGACCTGAGCTCAGTCAGTCAAGCATGTACTGAACTCAGAACAAGCTCAGTTTTGACCTAGATTGGGTCAAGTTAGTAAAAAGACCAAATTACCCTTATAGCATGTGTGAATAGTCAAATGCTTATAACTTCTCATCCCAAACTCATAATCGAGCGGTGTTTAGTTCATTAGAATTAGGACACTGAGAAGAATCTATTTGTCCTACTTTCAAGACCAAACACAACACAAAAAATGAGGTCTAATAGACTATCTTCAAAATAGGTGGTTTAGTAATTTTATAAATATTAAATATATCTGTTTAGCAATTAAGTGAGTCTTTATGTACTGAACATATCCTATTACTACTACAACTGCAAGTTAGAATTCAGTGCTTGCATTCGAGGTAAGGAATGTTATGAGTGTTGTTAGTTAATAATAAACAATGTGTTTGTTTATATGCTTGTATGAGATAACATACATGAAATCAGGTATGAGAATGTGACTATTTTCTCATATATAGTATAGCTATACTCAAAGAAATCTATTATGATGTATTCTTGAGAGATAAAATGGGTGCATATGAGTTAGCTATAATGCAAAGAATGATTCTATGTATCCTTGAGTTTTCAGTATAATATTCATGTTAGAGAAATGCTGGATTTTAGACAAAAAAATCTATATTCTACGCTTGTGAGAAAATAAAATTACATGTATGAGAACTGATCTGAGTAATTTTTTTGAGTCTTTTCTTTTTAAAAGAGGTCACAGATGAAAATGACTACATGATGGTTATCAAAGTGAGAGTTGCTATAAGCGTAGGCCACCAATATTTTATTGATGTAGAGACATTACATTTTTTACATGCTTAGATTTTTGTGAATAGAAAAACTCTAGGAAGATCTTGCGAAACTTAATTAAGATACAAAGAAAATGAACTTGAGGCAGTGCATATGGAAAAAACAAGAATTGCATAATGTATCACAGGGGTTATGTTTCACATAGTGATTTGATACTCTAGGTAGACTAGGATGTAACATGAGCCATAAACCTTAAAGTCCAGTATATCTCCTCAGTTTGACTCTCTGCCTAGCTATCAATGGGTTTTCTTTCACTATAATGCGTAGTTATTAGCGTCAGAGTGGTTTATATAGTCTGGCCAACATCATAGAATTGAGGTATTATATACAGATTGCTACACCCATAGTAGGCTATTTTCGATATAGCCAATCTAGAGAAATAGTTAGCATTGAGTAAGTGCTAACTTATGAGTTTTGAGAAGGCTAATGAGGGGTTAAAAGAAACAAACATCTGTGTTATGTGATAAACAATTAAACTAAGATTAGCAGCTTATAGCTCACTACAGTTGTAAGTCAAAGTTCAAGTTGCTTATAAATATTTCTTACTCAGTTGTAGACTCATCCCTTTAATAATTAAAATTGTTGGTTCCAAGAGATCAACCAAAGATTGATCAATATAATTGTGGTTTCAGTAGGTGTTCATTGGTGGCTAAATGAAGATGAAACTTTTTTTTTTATGTTTTATTTTATTGAACTCTTGATATGTATGAATGATGTAGCCTTTGAGGGCTTTTGATTATGTTATTAGAATGTTTTATTTTAAAAAAAATTTAAGTCATGGTTTCACTATGCTTAGTTTGTATTCTTCTCTCTGGGAAGTAATACTTACCAACGCAGACTCGAGAGGTCCCGGATTTAGGTATTACATTTCAATTCTTAATTAAAACATGAAAATTAAGTACTTGTGTCTCACCTTTTTAATGACTATAAAAACACATGTTTTCATAGATATGAGAACAAAGATGGTCATGTAGAAAATAGTCACATATTTGATAGAAAATTGACATATATTTTAAAACTTCGCATGTATGAAGGGTAAAAAGTTCTTTTTAAAATTAGATGTTTGAAATTTTGGACATGGAGAAAATATCAAAAATTATGAAGCATTTTCCAGAAACGTGCAGAGCGGTGGATCTCTAGAAGAATCGCCTATAAAAATGAAAATTTATTTTATTTTTATGTATTTATATTATATTTTATATTTTTTATATGCCAATATTTTTTCTAAATATTGACATGGAAAGTCAAACTTTTCAAAATATCGACAAATTTTCCCTATCAAAGATTTTTGTTGATAAATAGAGTTATAAAAATCGATATGAATCGGCCAATTCAGATCAAATCAACAACTTAACAAAATGACATAGAGTCCAATTAAACCATTCCCAAAGTCAACCAATATTTTGGCTAAATCAGCCCGACTGAATTGGGCCTGAATTGATTTATTTGCATGCATGTTTTTAAAAATATATTTATAAAAAGAAAAATAAATAAGAAATAATATTTGAAATAGCTTAATTAGGAAAATGATTCAATTCATTTGTATCTTTTTTTTGTTTGAAAAAATGATCCACTTAGAAGGCATTTGGATTCCTCATATTTGATGCAAGGGGTCTCAAACTAGAGATCCACAGATCTCAGATCTGAAGTTCTCTAGTTGGACCCCTCTCTATTGGACTAGAAATTTGAGGATTTGGGCTAAAATGAAGTCCTTAGATCGTAGTTCTCGAGGGAGTTGGATTAAGGTAAGTACGAAACTCGTGGCTTGATATGCATGTTGTTGGATTTTGTATAGATCCAAGGCCTTCAAACACCTCCTCCTCCCAAAGGGGTTTAACATTAGGGATGACAGTGTACCGGGGCGGGGGCGGGGGACAAGGTCTCCACCCTCGCCCTGTCTCAAAATCCGAACCTCCATCCCTGTCTCCATCTCCTCACAATGATGGATTTTAACCTTCACCCCTGCCTCCATCCTTGTTTCAATTCCTCCATCCCTGGTCCAAACCGGAGAGATGCCCTGTTTCCCCTCGGTCTATAGTCATTCCTTGAAGGATTGGGGACGGGACGGGGCAGGGTGGGGCAAGGCGGGGATTGGGACGGGGGAAAGCGTAAGTCCATCCCCACCTCCTTCCCCGCACATGGATAGATTTTAACCTTCATCCCGCTTCCATCCCCGTTTCATGCCCTTCATCCTCGGTCCAAATGGGGCGAGGCGGGGCCCCTTTATCCCCTGGTCCACTACCATCCTTATTTGTCATTGTGGTGTGGCTAGGCCGGTTTGGGTTCAAATCCTATAGGCATTAGGCATCATCCCTTGTGCAAACAGAAGTGTGGCGACTCTCTTGGGGCATGGGGGGTAAAGCGTAAAAAGTTTTAAGGTGCCAGGACAATGACCATAAATACCACATCAGAGGGTGGGTTTTCATATAAATATAAAAAATAAATAAATAAAAAACACCCCTTCAATGGATCGATTTTAACAACCTTATCAAATTATCTATCCAGCCATGAAAGAGATTTGGTTGTGATGGATGACCTGGAAATGCTTGATCTGGTGTCCGTGTAAGGAGTTTGGCTAGCTTGGATTGATCAGAACCACAAAGTAAGGTTTAGTCCTCACTAGTGGTGTCAACTGGTCCGACTTTCGCCAGAAATGGGTGGGTTCGGACAGAATCCCTGATATTGGATTCAGTTCGGGTACAGCAGAATCCTTCATAAGAAAATGCATACTTGAGTTCGAATGAGGATTATATAAGACCAAATCCGATTTGTGCCTGATATTTTCTACGTTGAAAGATTGCGGAATCTAATAGAGTCTCGGTTTGAACTTGAATTTGGTATAAAATTTCATATACCAAGTATACTCGAGTCTGTACGTTTTTCAGATCTTATGGATCCGGGATAGTTAATAGAATCCATTTCTTTGTACCAGACCCTGATCCTAACGGATTTGGTACCGGTTGGCACCGGGTCATACCCGATCCGTTGACACCCCCAAGACTCTCGCTGTCACTCCTGCTGCTTGAGGGCAATCTTGTCATCTCATATAGCGTTAAACCCTAAATAAGTAGCTCACGTGCGTGGTTGGGTTGGTGTATGATTGGCAGGTTTTTGGATGATACGTGGCAAAAGAACAACTGTCCGCTTACGTGGCAAGATAACTTCTCACAGATTTTTTTTTTCCTTTTCTCTTTCGGGGGAGTTTATCTTTATCTCCTCCTTGCGAATTACAATCTCGGCCACATTCTTTTCCTAAAATGACACGAAATAACCTTCGTTTCACGCAATTCCTGAAAAAGCATTTCAAGACATAACTGTTCACCCAAACCATGGGTAGCATCCAGGATGAAGCTGGTTTTGCAAATTTTGGCTGTACCGGATCCGACTGGATGCAATTCCCCATCTACTTAGCTCTTTTGGATCCGATCCATTTGAAATGGTTAATTAGGAAGATGAATGTTTGAAAATGAAGATATTTATTCCTTCAAAAGAAAATGAAGAAGGTGCCCAGCCTTACGTGCCCCCAACCGTGATAAAGCAAGGGCAGTCCCCATGCATCAGCTGGATTCGATCTTAGGTCTTCAGCTTGACACAGGACCCGGCTGATCACATGGGTAACCAACCACTCGTATCAAGATTCACATACTTTCTCAATTAGCCTTCGGTTTGCTCTTGACTTTATATTTCAAAATTAAGAAAGCGACTGCTGCACTAAACATGCATGTGGCGCAATGATTCAAAGAGAATAAATATATAAACATACAGAATTTAATGTTTGAGTACGGTTCTTTTCATTAAACAAGCTTAATGTATATATTATAAGCTTGAACTTCGCTCATTTAATAAATAAACAAGCTCCAGCACGAGCTCAGCTGGGGTTATTGTGCTTGATGTGCACAACTAGTTTACCAAACCCACGGTGATATGCACCAAAAAAACTGGATATATCTAGGTTTATGTTTTCTCCTACTATTGTTTAAATATTGTAAATAATATTTTAATAAAATGCATTATATATATATATATTAAAACATCATGAGAATAACATTTTATTGTCTAAAAAATTAAAAACCCTATCCAGTATGCCATATTTGTTTTTTTTTTCATTATTAAAAAATAGCAGATTCAAGAGTGAATCGGTTCGATCTTATACCGATACAAGACGATACGCACCGATACTGACAACATTAAGGGCGGTCAGTAATGGGATTCGTGTACGAAGAAAAAAGGTGTGGCATGATGAGGGGACGTTATCCACGAAGACAAATCGGACGGCCTACATTTCGATAGGCCCATTTGTACGGTCCATATTCTCCGGCAGCGACAATTAATGGTGGGGGATCCATGGACATATGGACAAGCTTGCCCCCTTGTGGGCCCCCAACCCATTAAATAGCAAAAAAATCGCTGCCAAAAAATGATTCCATGGTCGCCATGTTCCTGTAATAAATATAAGCCAGTTGGGGAAATTTTATACAAAACCTATCTGAAATATATCCCACCTAAAATCAGCCTTTCCGTTTTTTTTGAGCCTTGTTTTATTTGACCAATATTAAGAAATTAGCTAAAAATAAAATAAAAAATATTTAATTTACTCAGTCATTAAATTAAATAATTAAAAAGCCCCGGAAAAAATATATATTGAGAGTCAACTGCAGTAGTAGTGGGAGAAACATACTTTCACTTATATATATATACATATATATATATATATATTCATTTTCCCTCACTAAAGGAGAATGGACCACTATGATTTTGAGTGGTGTTAAATTAAAATATATTTTTGACTGGCGGACAAAATATTCATTCTAATATTTTGAATGATACAGTTAATCACTTTGGTTGGGGATTGAAAACGTATCAATTTATTATTGGTTTCCATTAACTTGTGATAGCTCCACTAACCAGAAAATTGCTTGCATCATGATGATGCTCGACTCTTGTGCCCTTGCAAACACTTCTTTTTTCTTCTTAGAAAACTACACAAATTCATTTGTGGTGTAAAATTTACTTATAATAAAAATAGTTTGTTAAAACGTGATGTGTAGATCATCACAATGGTTATGTGTATCTGAACTAATCTACTTTCAGACTTTTTATGTTAACGTCAGCAACATTCAGCTGATTAAAATGATCACTTATCTAGTTCCTATCTATACCAAGTCAGTTAAGTGGAATCAAAGGACAGAGATATATAGGAGAAAGGATAAAACTACTATAGTTAAAAAGTTTATTTTCAATTTACTAACAAAAATAATGAAAAAATATGATTAATTCCTTTTATTCCTTCAAAACACATCCTGATCTATTTCTCAAAGGTAAATATATTTTCATCAATGCCATAACTTTTCAAGGCATTTTAGTTATTTCAATCAATTAAAGATGAGTAACAAATATATATAATACTGTAGATTAGGGGCGGAGCCAAGATCCTAAATTAGGCTGAGCATAAAACACAAAGTAAAAAAAAAAAAATTACTAAAAAACTATACTAACAATATGTTCTTAAAAAACTAAATCAAAACTTGCATAAAATATGTATTTTGCTAATTGATAAAAACCCTAATATTCTAATGAAATCAAATCACGTAATATTCATGGATCCATGCTTAATAGTAATTAAAAAAATACAAAAAAACCTCAAAACCATAAACAAAACATATTAGCAAAAAGACACCACCGAATTTTGGATTCAGCTAGAAGTTGCAGTCAATTCCAATACACCACCAAGCACTAACATCTTTGCATAAACTATGTTAATGAGTTAAATCACCTAATGGGTCTGCTGTGTTTGCCAAGAAGAGAAAAAACAAAAAAAACAGTAAGAGAATATGTAATGACCCAAATCGGGGCCTCTCAAGCCCAAGTTCATGGACGTTAGTTCACAGAGAAAAATTATCAAAATAACCTCAATACTATGCCATTTTTTTTTATAATAACTAAAGGTCTATACATCCATTGGCAATAACCATTATCGGTCAAAAAGTGTCACAAGTAAATAAGCAAAATAAATAGAAAATGTAAAATGAACAATACTTCAAATGTTGTGAAATCTGGTGGTAGCTGAGTCAAGAGTTTATGATCAGTTTATTCTGTTTGCAACAATTCTTGAACCTACAGTTGTAACGAAGAGAGGAGACGAGTCTACAACTTAGTAAGTTTTCATTTACAAATTAGACATGATCATTACAACTGTAGTGAACTCTAAGCTCTTAATCTTAGTTTAGTTTGCTAGCTAAGTACACATATTTTTTTTTTATAGATTTTACATCCTTTACCGTTTTCTATCATCATTCTCTAAGTACACATTCACATTTTACTCTAATCAGTTATTATAAAAATAACCTCCTTGGTCGTAGCAACCCATGTAGATAATTCAGAGTCTACGACATTGGCCAAACATATGAACCACTCACAACATATAGTCCAAACCGGCCTAGACTATGAACTTACAAGTGCTACCGCTATTCATCGGTTGTAAGCCGTGAGTCACAAAGTGCTCATCGGTAGCTAGCCGAAGAGCTTGAGAGGCTATACCTACCCTGAAGGTACTCAAGGAGCTATACTTTCCCCCGAGGTGTCGATGAACTATACCTGTCCCCAAGATTTTGTGGTTCATGTTACATCCTACATGGGTCTAATGAACAACATTTTAACCTCTAAGGGTCACCTAAAAATTTCTGAGTAAATCCTATGGTACGAACGAGGTACAAACCACAAACAATGCCCTAGACCATGCCTTACCTAGTAGAGTTTCTTATCATGCTCTGTATTGTTATCTTATGGATATTATTCCTTAAACTTTGATTTCTTAACATCAGTGCCTTATACAATCATCAATGTATATCCACTAACTACTTTTAACATGTATACACATGTCATATATTTAAGGATAACATCTCACCATAGAGTTAACTCAATAAGTCATGACACTTACAATGCCCCTCCTAAGGCATAAGCGTGATATTCTAAGGACACATCCTATCTTAAAACTCTACATTCATTTCTCAAAGTCATACATCAACCTTTAACAATATTTTATATGCAGTAATGCAATGAATATCTCCACGCCGGATACATTCTAATTTAAATTATGTTATAAATCAAGAAATATCTAGCATGCATTATCATATTTAAGCATCATACTGAATCTCAAGGTTATGGATTCTTAAGCATGATAAACATTTGTTCTATTCAAAATAAACTAAAACTAGCATACTTATAACACATGGAATCACATTGTAGGATGGCTAAACTAACCAATATATATATATATATATATATATATATATATATATATATATATATATATATATATATTTATTTAACTAAGAAGAAATTTATAAATGTTCACTTACCTGTAACGCCTAAATTCTAAGTCTAAAGAATAACCTTAGTCTTCTTGCAAGTTCTGGTATAAAATAGACAAAAATCTCATATTATCATTTAAAGTTTCATCTTATAAAAAATTATGAAAATACCCCTAGGCTTTGATGCCAAACTCTGACTTCGTTTTCTCAGAGTTTGTCATCATATTCCTTGCTAATGGATCCTACTCGAAGAGAAGAATTTAAGGATTAAAATATCACTTGAATATGATATCGAGGTGAAAAGTTATGCCTCATTTACTAATCAAGCATATCAAGGATAAAATGATATTTTTACTCTTCGACCATATTAGGGTTCATGTAATTTTTTTCAGATTCATTTTGTCTTTATACCACACCTAATTCACATTCACTACAGTTCAGAGTTAGTTTAACTGGATCTTTTGTTTGAATTCTGGATCTAAATTCACTCTTATTTTAATGCAAATCATTTAAGTTTTTCAATTATAAACTCGACTGGATCCTAGATCCAGTGCATCCGATCTAAACCTTTTCGTGATGGTTTGATACAAGTATGACATTAACAATGAAAAAGACTTGGATTTGAACTAAACCCAACTAGATCCAATTAGTTTTGAATCCACTTTTATGTACACGAGATTCGATCTGAGTTGAGATCCAAACCCGGATCCAACTTTTGTTGAAAAAATTGAGGTCTTCACCATCTTGATTTTCATCCCACTCCGTATACATGCCCATATCCACTTGCACACATGTACATATACATATATTTCTCTCTCTCTCTCTCTATATATATATATATATATATATATATACAAATATTAGATATATCTATAATTTTTTTTTAAACATGATCGACCCGGTCTAGACCAAACACTGGCCCAACTCGATCTAGATTGAGTCAGTCTGCCAACATCAGACCCAACTCGGTCTGGACTGCGTCGGTCTGCTAAAAACAGACCCGACTCGGTTTTCTACAATTATGGACCCGGCTTGGTCTGTCCAGACCGAGCCGGTCTACCAAAAAAAACATACCCAAGTCGGTTTGTCTCGACCGAGTCAATATGTCCAGACTCGACTCGTTTTGTTTAGGCCAAGTTGGTCTATTGAAAAAAGTCAGATCTGACTCGGTCTGTCCAGTCCGACTCAGTCTGTCATTTTATAGGCACGAGTCAGTCTGTCATCTATTTAAATTTTTTTTCCTAACTCAGTCTGGGGCACACCTAGACTAAGTTATCTCAGTCGGTTGCTGACCTGGCTCGGTCTGTCGTTATGCGCAGACCGAGTTTGCCTGACGTTCGGGGTCGAGACAGAGGGTTGGACTCTCTGTCTCCCTCTGTCTCTGCTGTGTAGATGCCTTCGACAACCTCACGGTTGCCAGTGGTTGTTGCAGGGCACCTCCCCCCATCATCCACCTGAATGCGGCGACGTCACTGGCAATCGTTGATTGTCGATGGTTGTTCGCCTGGAGTTTATTTTTTTTTTTTGAAATCGTAGGCCTAGTTTGCCGGCGGTAAGGGCAGAGGGGATGAACCCCTCTGCGCCTCCCCACTGCAAATGGTAGGTGATAGGGTTTGGCCCCTGCCCTTGCAGTTCACTTTTTTTGTCATAAGCAACCTGTCGGTTATCGGTTGTATAGGTTGCTGATGACAGAGGGAATACCCTCCATGCCTTACCATCCTTTTGAGCGGCAGAGACTGGATCGCCTCCTGTTCTTGTGTCTCTGCAATAGCCAACAACTGTACAGTTGCCGCCTTTTTTTTTTCAAAAGAATGGGAAGAAGGAAGGCGACTTACCAGGTCGGCGGTGGCACTTCTCGTCGCCTCCTTCTTCTCCTCTCCTCTTCTTTCCTCTTTCTTTTTCTATTTCTCTTTTTGTGTCCCCTCTCTCTCCCCTCTTTGCCAAAATAGATAAGGGGAAAGAGAGAGGACCCAAGGGTTTTTATAGCCATGGTTGAGGATCAGTGCTTCATTTCCTCCTCCCTCTCCCCACTTACCATACGAGGGAGAGGGTACGACCCTCTCCCCCCCTTAACCATCCCTAGTGTGCGTAACCACAATGGTCTATAAATTTCGACCATTTAGTTTCTAAATATTTTTGATGAGGCACACTTGCCTCTAATTTGAGAAAACACATAAGAAAATACACCCTTCCAAATTTGAGAAGACACAAGAAAAAGCTCAAGCCATGACAAGTTCAAAACACAAAAGAAAATCTTAATTTCCTCAAAATGCATAGATCAAACCCCTAGAAATTTGTAGGCACAAAACAACAAAAGCCCTAACAATCTTTAGAAAATACAACATCAAATAAAAAAATGAAACCCAAAAAAAAAATATAGGCACCAAATAATAAAACCCTTAAAAATCTAAAAAAAAATGTAACCCTATGATAAGAAAAAAAAAGAATGAGGAACACCTCTACTAAAAATCAGAAACAAGGAACACTTTTTCTGTGCTTTGCCAGTGCATCGATTGTCTCAACCCTCACAACAACAAACAATGACAGAGAACCCGTTGATCTTCTCCGCCTTCATAGTAGAGAGAGTGTAGAGAGGGGTCGATCGTCTCCACCTTTACAACAACGAGAGAGAGAGAGAGCACATGTAGAGAGAGGATGATGGTCTCCACCTTCACAGCAGAGAGAGCTCCTTACATAGAAGAGAGGAGAAGGGCAGCCACGGGAGAGAGAAAAGTAGGTCAAAAGAAGGTTTTAAGGGGGTTTAATTTCTCCTGCCAATGCATATTCTATGGGTGTTCGGTGTTAAAGGCATTTGTGTTGGCGTCCTTCAAAAACAGAACCAAAATGTGAAAGAAAAAATATATATCAGTAGCGTACGCAGGTGCTCAACGTTCTCCTCAGCCTATCGATGCCCACAATGAGCTCAGGCCATCAAGTCGATGGTGACTAGAACCCTGAACTCAAATAAAAGAAAATGAATACCCTTAGTTGTTCTCGTCAAGCAACCAGACCCCCTTCAGTGGTTATCCTGCATGAGCAATTGTAATAACTGCTCCCTAATTCTCATGAGTTAGGCTGTCCCATAATGTACTCATTTTAAATTGGGTCATATTTGGTTGAATAGGATCCATATTTCAACAATTTGGTGATACTCCTTTTACACTCTCTCTCTCTCTCTCTCTCTCTCTCTCTCTCTATATATATATATATATATATATATATATATATATATATATATATATATATATATATATATACCCCCACTAACATTGATTCAAATATCAAAAGGTTGTACACCAATAAACTACTTGTCGGAAAAAGGACAAAGTAAAAAATGTGAACTTTCTACTGCATCCAATCTACAAGGTCCCAATGGCATGTCAACATATTTCCCAACATTTAGTTTCTTATTTTCCTCATATTAAAGTTTATTCATTGACCGTTTTTCCAAGTTCGTTGGCACGTGAGATGATATGTGCTTTAATTAGGGGTTGTTCTATTATTATTACTATTGTTTTTGAGATAATAAGGGGTTGTTCTATTATTATTACTATTGTTTTTGAGATAATAAGGGATTGTTCTGAGAAACGCAAAACGATCATTTATGGAATATGCAACCTGTTTGGTAAATCGCATATGATACCATTACCATGCTACTCCCCCACAAGCTAAGCTATATATATATATTTGCAAGTAATATCTATTTTTGGGGCTGACCAAGGAAAGAGGATAAGCCTAAATGGGACGGAAGGCCTAGGGCGATTCTTGGGGGCGCAGCCATCGCCGATTTAAGCAAAAAATACACGTGTCGGCTATTGTATGCGTGTCAACTGCGGGTCCCACTTCCACACGTGTTCAATAATGCGTAAGAACTAGTTTTTTTGCACATCATGGCGTACGTATCCGGCGGAAACGGGGGCTGGGGAGCCCATGGGATTCCCTTCCCTGCATACAGCACATTACAAAAATACCCCTAGTTTGGCATCTCAAATATTGGACAAGCTTAGGGCCTTGACTTCGGTGATGCCCAATTTACCCCTCCCATCCCCCCAACTTTGCAACCTGTTGTTTGATGATTCTTTCAAGTGTCCAAACTCGGAAATATGAATTTCTAATTAATGACATTGTTACTTAGATAGGTTGATACGATGCATTGATTGTAACCTATATCGGAAAGAAATTAACATGTTGAAATCCTAGTAAGTAATTGCACAATAGAAGCATAAGTTATGGATCCATACTCTGCTCTTGCCTTTTCCACGTATTGCATTGCATGCTTACTGGTGAGATTTGGGTCTTTCGTATGCCAAGGAATTGATACTCTCTAGTGACATACTGAATTAATACAGTTGGAAACAAATTGCGATGGTAATATCGATAGCCCAATAGCAATTCATGTAGTCATACGTACGTACATACAAGGAGATCAACACTAAATCACAACATGCATGCTTGAGATTTTGATCTGTGCGGTACGTGAAGATTCTCCCTATCAAGGATCGAATAGCGTTTTGAGCTTGCTCGCTATATACATCCATCCATCAATTCATACTAGTAAATTTGAGCCAAATAGCTACAAATTTGCTTGCTTTAGCACATCAAAAGCTCTAATTAAATCCTCCATCAAGCTGGCTATATATCTGCAATGCATATACAATAACTGCTATAATAGTTGCTGTCAGGCGGCAACAAATCCTTTCTTTCCTATTTATTCCATAAACAAAACCTTGCAAATGCAATCTTAAGAATCTCCTAATCAAGATACCACGACACAAAGCCTAGGAATAAGATACGTGCCGTAGTAGTTGCCGCCATGCATGCATGCTTGCGCAACAAATCCTTTGTTTCCCATTTTCCTGACAAACAAAACTTGCAAACACAATCTTAATTAAGAATCTCTTGATTGAGATACCATGACTAAAGCTCACAAGCTATGTCACAGGGATACTCCAACTTTCCGCCTCCGTATCGTGTCCCTGTATACTATCCCTAATAGAGATAGTGTCCTTGTCACAAGGATACTCCCAACATGCCCCCGTGGCCATATCAGCTACATACCATCCTTAATAGAGATTTGTTCAAAAAAATGGTGTGTTCCGTGGCCACAAGAAAGATACGAGAGGACATCAATATATACAGCCCAATTCATCAAGCCTACACTAGCACTAGCCAGTGCAACCCAACTGACCCATGGCAAGTTAGCAAGACCTTGGGGGCAGTTCAAAGGCAATATCGGCCTCAAGAAATGATTTGAGGGCATTATGGTCATAAGGGAATCACTCAGTTGATTTAATACAATGACACGGATTCCCTTCCAGGAAGCTAGGGCAAAAAGGTGGGCAACTAAAGTAAAAGGAAAGAGAGGAGTGAGGAGGATCTCCCACGCACGCGGTTCTAACGGTGGGATAGATACCGCCCTCTAAGTATAGCAACTTAACCATGGTTAGTCCCACTTGACCCATGGTTTATCCCCTGTAGATCGGTCCCCCCTATTACTAAGGGGGAGGCCTGGAGGGGTTAAAGATATGGTGTGGATTACTCTCTCTCTCTCTCTCTCTCTCTCTCTCTCACGATTGCAGACATCGAAAAGAAGGGTTTAATGGTGGAAGGAAACGGCCAAGTGACCTGAAGAGGTAAAGAAGATCTAGCGACTCTTCCGTTCCGTCAATTTCTTCTCTTTTCCGCACAAAATCCTGGTTTTCAAATTTACTTCTTTTTTTTTCGTCCTCTTTTTCTCGGCTTTCCGATGACTTACTCGTGTTTTTTCCTTGCAAATTGGCGTGGTTTGCTCTCTTTTTCGATGTCGATTGCGCCTTTTTTGTCCACGGTTCTCAGGCGGCGATCTGTCGGTTTCCCGGCGGTTAATTAGCATCGGTTTCCGACTTGTCGATCGGCTTTGCTTTTTCATGGTTTTCGGTACTAAATATGTGCAAGAGTCGATTTTTAAATCATTTCCGGGGAAGAAGGCCCTGTCTTTAACGTATCTAGTGGTTTTCTGAATGGATTTTTGTAGTACGTTTTTACTTCGAATGTCTTCGGTGCTCCGGCTACCCGCTTCTGGGATTACGGCGGGAAGCTTTTATCCAGTAGTTATTTTCCCTGGATTTAGCGGATTCTGTGAAAGACTTTTTTTTTGCCTTCCTTTTTTTCTTTGGATTCCTGTGTTCTTTGATTTTCCAACGAAGGAGTCTCCAGTTTTCCGGCTACGTGAGCTCGTTTTCCGGTTTCAAATAAGTTTTCTGGTGACGGATTTGTTGTTTTTGTTTCTTCCGAGCTTTTGCTCATCATGTTAAGTGGCCTAAGTGAGTTCCGTGGTTTACCCGGTTCTCCTGCGACGGATTCGTTACTCTCATCTCTCTCATATTTCCATTTTTTCCGATGAGTAGTTTAACCGGATAAGATCTAGTTTTCCGAGGACGGATTCGTTTTTCCTGTTACTTCCGTCGCTTTTCCAAATCTTTTTAGGCTAGCTAAACCGGCAATCCGTATTTGTTTAACCGGATTCCATTTGGTTTTCTGTTAAGTAGTTGTCTCTCCTATTTCTTCGGACGACTTTTCATCTTTCCGGCAGTCTAACCTAGTGAGCTGATTACTTTCCCGTGTTGGATTTAATACTAGTATCTCTTTCGATGTTCTTTCTCGGCAACGTGAACACGTAATCCACCTCTGTTTAACAGAGATCGATCTAGTTTTCAGCAATACGGATGCGTTGCTTCTATTTCTTCCCATGCCTTTGTCAAATTCCACCAGCCTTAGTGATCTGAATTTGTTAGTCCCGTTTCGAGTAATTCTTTTGTTGGTAGATTTGTATCTTCTGACGCTCTTTGGCATTCCGGTATCTGAATTTGATTTCGTATATCATGTTTTGGGATGATTGTGATGGATGCACGTGCTAAACTTTTTTTCTGGTGCTTCTTTTGGTTTTCCGGGTAATCTGCTTTCCAAATTCATTCTGAAACTAATATCCGACTCTGTTTTTCCGTCGAAGTCCGTCTTCCGTCCATATTGTAAGGGATTTGTTCGATTCCATGAGTTATTCGACATTTATCGCTTTGTCAGAATTCCAGACTGCTTCGCCGGGAAAGATTTTAACGTTCCCTAAAGCTTTTGTGGCAGATTCCCCCTTCTTTTTTCTTGTTTTCTTTTCTCCTCCTCGATTTCCAGGCGGTATTTCGCGGGGGAGAGAACCATTTACCATTTGACCTCCTCTGGTGCTTTGGTCTCGTTATTTCTGAAAGACGTGGTCCTGATCCTTACGGCCATAGGCGGAGCTGGGGGTGGGGGGGGCAGAACTGGGCTGTAGTCCAGTCCTGCCTCCCTGCCCAGTTAATTTTTTTTTTTTTTAAAAGCCCAGTCCTAGCCCAGCCCTGACTGCAGCAAATAGTTTGATTTGTCCATATGAAATAGATTTTTATTAATAATTGTAGCTATTTTTTATTTTATCTCAATTTTTTTTTCGGGGGCGCTGCCCCCGAACCCCAGACTATCACACCAAATTTTTTTTTTTGCTACACCCCTGTTTGCCCCCCCCCCCTCCCACCCCCACACACACATGAATCCTAGCTACGCCCCTACTTACGGCGCAGATGGTTGATTGCGGGTTACTCCGGCTGCCGGTTGCGTCCGGTGAAAGCGCGAGCGAGGATTCATTCGGGCCAATCTTGCTTTTTCCCTTTTGTAGATTTTGGACAAAATCTCTCTCTCTCTCTCTCTCTCTCTCTCTCTCTCTCTCTCTCTGAGGGCGCGCGTGTATGCACATGGCACATAATGATGTCATGATCACATATTAACAAATCTGGTAAAAAGTTCTATATGGTACGAGATCACCTACATGGTTGTGTTACTGTCTTTCTCTCTCTCAACTTCTTTCCTTTTGTGGACGCAGTGAAGTCGAGGCGTTGTAGGTCGGTGCTTATACTTGCCTGGTTTTGTCAAAGTTCAACCGGATGGAGTTCTAGATTATACTTTTTCATCATCACCATCACCATCTTCATTTTCTTCTTCAATCCTCTCATGCTTCTTTCTTCAGGTTTGTTCCCGGCAGTATGCGAGTGGTTATTGGATTTAATGGGTGGAATTTTCTCTTTTGTTTTTTGGAATTGTTACATGGGTTAAATTCTGAAAGTAGCTGGCCGTCGAAGTGCTCATAATTGATTTCTTGAATTGGTTCAGGTGGAAACGTTATGGGTATGTTCGAAGATATGGGTTTTGCAGGGAGCTTCGATCTCCTTCCTCTGCCACTCCCTCCTTCCGAGTATGATCAGGCGATCGGATATGAAGGGGAGGTGCTGCAGGACGATGACGAAAGTGAGGAGGAAATCGACGTTGATGAGCTTGAGCGCAGGATGTGGAGAGATCGTATCCGTTTGAGGCGGCTCAAGGAGCAGAACAAGGCTAAGGAAAATGGTGATAACGCAAAGCAGAGGCAGTCGCAGGAGCAGGCTCGCCGGAAGAAGATGTCAAGGGCTCAGGATGGGATTCTTAAATACATGCTAAAGATGATGGAAGTTTGCAAAGCCCAGGGCTTTGTATACGGGATCATCCCTGAGAAAGGCAAGCCTGTCAGTGGCGCCTCTGATAATCTTCGTGCCTGGTGGAAGGAGAAGGTCCGATTTGACCGCAATGGCCCTGCTGCGATTGCCAAGTACCAGGCAGAAAATGCTATACCTGGTAACAACGAGGAAAATTTGGGCATGATTTCTACGCCCCAGACCCTTCAGGAGCTACAGGACACCACGTTAGGCTCTCTGTTGTCTGCCCTCATGCAGCACTGTGAGCCGCCTCAGAGGCGATTCCCACTTGAGAAAGGCGTGGCTCCGCCATGGTGGCCAAACGGCAAGGAAGATTGGTGGCCTCAGTTGGGGCTGCCGATGGACCAGGGGCCGCCACCATACAAGAAGCCTCATGATCTGAAGAAGGCATGGAAGGTGAGCGTGCTCACTGCTGTGATAAGGCACATCTCACCGGACATTGATAAGATCCGGAGGCTTGTTCGGCAGTCAAAATGCCTACAGGACAAAATGACCGCTAGGGAGAGCTCAACGTGGTCGGCAGTGGTGAACCAAGAGGAGATTCTCGCATGCCAGATGAACCCGGATTCCGGCCTCCCTGTGGCATGCTTAAGCGGAAACGGGGCCCTCACCTTCAGTGGAGGCAACGAGTATGATGTTGATTGCTTTGAGGATGATGCCAACATGGATGTGCATGAGTGTAAACCTGATGTGTTCAACCTTGGAATCCCAGGAGAAAGGTTTCTTCCTGCAATCAAAGGGGAAAATCCTTCTGAGTGCATCCGAAAGAGGAAGCTCCCTGGGGAGCAGCTGATGCTTGAACAAAAGGTTTACACTTGTGACAACACCGAGTGCCCCCATCATGACCATCGAATCTGCTTCCTGAACAAGAATTCAAGAAACAACCATATATCTAACTGCCTTTACTCGGGGAATTCCCCTCAAGGGATCACCCTGCACGGAATGCAGATCAATGAAGACAAGCCAATTTTTGGCTTGCATTTTCCTGAAAGCAAGCAGCAGCAAAACTTCCCTGTGACTGTAAGCAGGACTGCTCATGTGCCGAGCAAAGATGCCAACATGCAGGCTGCTCCCCCTCGGCCACCACCATCTCCACCATCATCGCAGAATATGGTTAATCCCAATCCCATACCTCTGTCAGGTCTGGGTATTCCGGTGGATGGGCAGAAATCTATCAACGATCTCTTTGCCTTGTATGACCAGCAGAGCAAGAGCGTGGAGCCAGTAAGCCTGGTTCCTGCTGATAGAAATGTTGCTTCACAAAATCATGCGATTTCGATTGGTCAACATGAAGGCAATGCCTTTGGAGGCCTCAACACCACGCCCGGCAATGACTTTGATGGGCACAATTCTGGGATGAATCTCCTTCTCCGAGATGATATCCAGTTAGACCAGTGCAAGATGTTAGACCAGGCCTTTGGCCATGCTCCTCATGACATGAATCCTGGTTATAGGTTTGGAACGGGGTTCTTACCGGTCGACTATGCTAACTCCTTTCTCCGTGGGCCAGAGCTGCAAAAGCTGGAGTCATCCCTCTGGTTTGCCTGATTGGTTTAAGGTGCCTGTGCTCATGCAAAGGTTGTATATTACAGAGGCACCTTTCAACTGTTGCTGAACAATGGTCCTGTTTTCAACTCAGACTCTTGGCCTCAGTTCACTATCGAGAAAGAAAATGTTTCATAATTTTCCTGAAAGAATGGTCTTAGATGTAGGTTTATATAGGTTCAGTGTTGATGTCGGAAAATTCAAGATATCTAGATTATAGAAACAGAGGAAGGGCGGCCCCTTTTAGGTACCTAGAAACCTTCTTCACTTTTTTCTGTCTGCAACTCTTTCTCAGATACAAGTAAATGATATTTATACTTGTGGTAATATTTTCGATACTTTTAGCTGTTTCTTTGGATGCCTCTTTTTATCAGTTTATGCATGAATCTGTGTGAGTTTGCACTGCATCTGCAGTAAGTGGTTAAATCCCTGATGCAGCGTTTTGCTGTGTCCATCTGTTCTTGACATCTTGTTCACACATGAACATGGTCAATCGCGTATTTTTATGCAGCAAACATTCTATGAAAGCCAACGACTGGAATCTTTGCATGTTTGCCTCTGCTGCACAACGAGGGCTTAGTCGAATGGAAGTTCTTAGAACCGGCTTAGCGCTTGGTGCAGTGTTCAACCGATTCCCTACGTGCTGTATGGCGTTTGTTTCTCCTCATGTTTCAATTCGTTGAAATGATGTATCGCCCTCTGCATATAGTCCAGGCATGATTGTAACCAGGCCCGGATCCAATTTGGGTTCAGTGCCACGTCTAATAGGCCTGTCTTGGATCAGCCTTGATTGGAAAAATTGACACCATGCTTGTGCCAAACATGATCGCCTAGCTGGATGGGTCTTAGCCCGTGTTGTCATGCTCACAAGCTTTGGATCCAACCTGGACTTGGAACTGAAACCTCTCCCGATGCCCAGCCCTTTGAAGCAGAGATTGGCCGGTCCTCATATGTGGGGTGTTGGGTAATGTAGGCCTGCCGCTTTTTTTTTTCTCTCTCTCTCTCTCTCTGTGGCTATGCTTGCTGTCCTATATCACGATTTGATTTTACATTCCAGATACTGAGCTTCCAGCTATTCGTGTACTGACATCCTTCAGAGCTGATCTCGCTAGATTTTGTGTAACGGCATTACCTTCTTCTTTTCCCTTGCTCCCCCTAAAAGGCCTAATGTATTTTTGTGTGGCCCGAAAGAGGGACATCCATGAAACACCCCAAATGAATGGTGGTATGTTGGTAATTTCAAGAGCCCCTAGGTACTACTGTCTTTGCTTTATGCTTTTACCAGCATGGTCGGTAATCTTAGAAAAAACGCTTTACCGGGGTTGCCAATTGCCATCATCAACACTGTGAACAACCTGCCGTCCTTTCCGAATGGGAGGTGTTGGTTTGATGTTCAAACGTCAGCATTCTTTAGTAAAAGCAAATGGCTCTGTCCTATTAATTGGACATGAAAAGAAGCTTTCAGTCACATTAATTTGACATGGGACAGATGGGGCTGGGAAATAGAGACCGTGCTCGTGTCTCATGTGCCTGCTCTGTTCTGCATGGTTTTTTTCATGTTGGGGGTGGTGGAATTGGATGCTGATGCCCACTTGCATGTTATGCTTCCATTGTAGGATTCCATGCACGGGTGAGAATCTACTTTCATGTGCATTGCCATTGAGGGTATACAAGGTTGGATATTAGGGTAGTTCTTTGCTGGATGCCACTGCCTTTCATGGTATTTGTGTTGCCGAAGCTGGAGTAGCCACTTATAAGCCCACCAGGGGATTCTGTTTAATTTGCTTGATTATAGTTGTGTGTGTGTGTGTGTGTGAGAGAGAGAGAGAGAGAGAGAGAGAGCAGGGAGCAGGGATCGTGCTTTCACTGAAAAGCCAAGCATTGATTTTTTGTCTCATCAAAAAAATACATCTAAACATGAAAAATAACCTAAATGTATTTACATGTTTTCCACAGTAAACCGTGATAAAATACATGCATCATTTCATTTCAGATCAAGCAAACACCACCTGCAGCTATGATTCTTGAACAGTTCTATCCAGTGACCTAACTTTTTGGTTCACGATCTCTGCTCTAGCTCTGGATTGGTTCATACATCACATTCTTTTTTTTGTTAAAGACATAGTTGGCAAACTCGTGACTCGGAGTTGGATTGCCCAACCCTTGACTCACGAGTAAGCGGGTCAACTCAGACGAGTCAGGATTATGAATTTTTAGTGTTAAGATGTGGAAAAAATCAAAATTCATATTGGATAATCACTAAATTTAGCAGATGACATCGATCAATGACTAAGCTACATAAGTATTCAACTATACATAATTGTTAATATTTTATGATTTAAAAACATATAATTCTTTATAATAATTATTCTTTTATGACAATTATGCACTAAAATCACAAAATGCATGAAAGAAAACATAAGAGTCATGTGGATCGGCAGTCCTGAATTGGTGTCCCAATTGGGGTTTGATCCGGGTCGAGTGGGGGCGATTCCAGAGTCGTGGACGGTTTGCCAACTATAGTTAAAGAAACTAAAAACATATACAAATAATAGTTGTATAGAGTGCTTAGATTGTGATTCGGATAAGCAAGAAAAAAAAAAGATGCTGAAGCTTGGCCCACCTTTTTTTCTCCCTGCTGTGATTTTGATGCCGTCACTGTTGTCCGTCTGATTTTACTTGAGGGCTCATCCACTTGAAGACCGGTGGGCCCAGCTTGATGGTGGCAGCAGAGTAGTTTTCTTATGCTAGCTAGCTAGCTAGCTTGGGCCACATCGTTTTAATCTATCGATCAGATACGTTTTGACTTGGCCAGGTTCTGACTTTTTTAGACGGCCAACCGAATGACTCAAGTTCCAAGCAGTCTCACCTTTCCTAGAGGCAGACTGGCTAAGGAGTGTTGACCCTAGCTAGATGAGACTCAAGGCCTTGTTGGTCCATAGTGTGTCAAAGGCTTCTCAGACACTAGGGGCCACACGCTTCCTTTCTCTGTTCTCTATCGGCTATAAAGCAGAGGAGGAGATAAGGAAAAGGAAAGAAATCTCCACTCAAGGGTGAAGGGTAGTCCCTCAAAGAGCTGTTAATTTCTATTGTTTTTATTTTTAAAATTTTTTTATTACGTTGTCCACAGTTCAGGGTCTTTTTTGGCGCCATTTGAAGATGTATGATAATTGAGATGTCCCTGTCCCTTCTTTTCTGCATTCATTTCATACCCTTAATTATAATGTAATTATTGAGAGGAAAATGAAGAAGGGGAAGATCTGCCCAAACCTGAGTTCTCATTGTCATTCCACGGCTCTCTTTCTCATTGAAACAATGGTTTTCTCTTTCCCCTTTGTTTAGTTTTCTTACCTTTCCAATTGGTGGGTAAGCAGTGAGGCCCACAAGACCATACAAATCGTGTTGTGGGGAGATGCTGCGGCCACAAGACTCATAGAGGTTGAGCCCCCCCCCCACACACACACAATATTCCCACTATAACAAATTAACAATTAACAAACCCTTTCTCAAACTTTGTAGTCGACAAAGAACCTGGATTTGGAAAAATGTTGGCAGTTATGGGCCTTGACTTTTGAGGGACGAAAGTACCCCTATGCATGGGGGATCACGTTTGACTTTTGAGGTGAGTCAGCTCAGTCACTCGGAGTTGACCCGGCCAATCGACCCTTGAGTTTTGTAGCACAACCTCACCGTGCCGAAACCGAGGGATGTTGGAGACTAGACTCGGTCTCTATACGGTTTCACATGGGACTAGACTCACAGTCTCTACAGTCAAGAGTGAGCCTAAGCTCCACTTAGTAGTTCATGCATGGCGCAACCATTTACATGCATGTATGAGCCATGGCAGCAGAATAAGATTCGTGCTAGAGTTACGTGCATTAATTCCTGACTGGTATGAAAGATGATCTTCAGCACTAGTCTTAACAGCTACCAAGTGACCCATTGGGTTGAACTAGTTCCTTGATGGCTTGGCCGTGTTTGGTTTAGTGATTTGCCTACACCAACTCATTATAATCCTGCCCATGCAAGTGGGATCGATGGATTCTTATCAAGAGTTCCACAGATGAGATGAGGTTTTCATGTGGGGTCGGACCAAACCGTAGGGGACCTTGGCAAGCTCAATTCACAATGGATGAAGACTTTGAGCGTGTCGCTATCAGGTTATGCCAAAACGCGGTGGCTCTTGATGCCTTGGAAAAGTCGAGTATCAACAAAGGCTGCACCATATGTGCATTGGCTTTTTCCTGACATGAGGATAAACGCAAGAAGCAAATGGGTGCTGTCAAATTCTCCAAATCACCGCCTGTATTGCAATTTGCAATTTGCAACTTGCAAGCGTTTTTATGTTCACTTCAACTTTTTTGCCTCCCTGAAGTTCAAGGGTTACAGAGATCAGGGCCAGCCTGGGTTGGAAGCCCCCTAACATCCAAGACAAGCAGGGGCCAACCAGCCCAGAAGGGCTCCATCCACAATCGATGCTTGGGCTGGGGCCCATGCTCCATGGATGATGCTCACCGTGATAATTCCCTCACTGTGTTGGATAATTGGTCGTGATTCACACCAAGTATTGCCAGGCATCAAGGATGTCAATGGATCAGATATATCCTCGATTCCAAATCCGATTAGTCTGATTTGGTTAAGGAAACCGAGTCTGATTCCGTTTAGGATTTCATGACAGAATTAATCTGATGGATATTCCGTTTAGGATTTCATGACAAAAAAAAAAAAAAAAACCTTCAGCACGTTACTACAGAAGGAAGGAGCTGCGGTGACTCCAAACACATCAACTTTACTGTTGCGATTATCTGGTCCTTCAACCCAACAGTGTTCATCATAAAAAATTAACTAAAAAGCTACCATGGAAAGGGACGCATGCACCAATCAATTCCTCTAGAAACCCAACGTAATTAACCAAAGGAGAAAAACAAAAGGGTAGTGCTCAACTCTTCCAGGAAGCCTCCTAATATGCTGCTTCTTCCAGGAAGCATCCTGATGTTTTGTTGGTCATTGAACAGGGTTTGCTTTTCTGGGTACTCACTCTTGTCGCTGGAAAGGCTTACTTGTACCTAACACACATGATACAGCTAAGCCATTGTGCCACCATGTTCAAACAGTGGTATTTTTTGCCAAAGTTGATGGCATGGTTAATTATCAAATTGAAATTTGTGACATTGCAAAAAATGTATGATGGGTAATTTTGAACAAAAGGCTTAAAGATGTATGCAAGTAAAAAGATATGCTTTATTTACCTCATTGTTTTTTTCTTTTATAATATTACTTTACATGCACATTTTCTTTATCTCTTCTAGTTTGCTTCCCCTTTGCTTTCTACAAGCTTCATGCTTGATATATGTATTAAAGCATTTCTTATGATAAAAAAGATGATCAAGATGGGCGTGTGGAGCGTTCTCCAATGGGCCCACATGATTTCAAGATAGATCGAGACTCCAAGAAGAATCAAGAGTCCCACCTTATTAATTAAGAAGACACAAAGTAAGAGAAACCTATTTAAAAAGAGAGTTCTAGACATATGTAATATTGAGAGTCAAGATCATTTGAATAGGGAAGGTACAAGAAACATATTCCCTCTTGTAATCAAATGAGCATTATAAATAAACCTCTTATCTCTAAAGAAAATTGTTGAATGAAGAGGGAAATTACCATGTACAAAGGCACACCTGGCCAAACCACGTAAAATTGTGTATGTGTATGCACGTATTTTCATTCTTGTGTTTCAGCTTACGTAAGATCTGATCCAATGTCAGATCTATTACCTAACATGGTATCAAAGCCACAAGGTGCTGATTGCTGAGATAGTCAACTTTCTTTGTGATGCTTCTCAGGTTGGATCTTCGTCAGGCACAACCTTTGTCAGGTGAGTCCTGCTTGTGTGTTTCTAGTATGCACAATTGAGGTTATGCATACCTCGGGCATTGAAAAGTGGTTACATGGAGTTGTGTTTGTGGCAGTGTGCTCCCTCCTGTCTTGTGATCAACCTTGGGTTCCCAAAGTTTGTGTGCCTATCATCATGAGTTCATATGCATCTGCATCAGCATCCATGGCTGCATCCTTGGTTCCCAATGTCACGATCCAGTGAAACACCTTTTTTGAGCCTTATTTCGATAAACCTTGATCACAATAATTATTTGTTGTGGCAATATCAGATTAAATCAATTATATTTAGTCAAGATTTAATTAAATTTGTTGATGACTCATGCATTGCTCTAGAGCAATATTTAAGTGTGGCTAAGGAAGGTAAAATTCACCCTATAAATCTTTAATATCTCATGTAGAAAATGTCTGATCAAATGACCCTAAGTTGGATTAAGGCCACTATGATTGAGGTTGTGCTCAGTCAAATTGTTATAATCCCCGGTGCTAAAGGCACATGAGTAGCCCTTTGAGAACTCAATCTAACCTTAGAATCATGCAAAAAGAAAGATCTCCAAGATGTTAGTAAGAAAAATCTATGACATAATTTGTATATCATGTTAATTTTTTTGCCAATTCTCTAAGTGTTAATGAAATTGTGAGTGATGACGATTTTGTGCATTATACTTTAAATGACCTCACTCATGAATATGAGAGCTTCGTTACCATTATTACTAGGCTTGATGAGCTTTCATCCTTTTATAAATTTTATGATACATTATTGAATCAAGAGAAAATGATCTAGTTGATAAGCCAGAGATCCTCTCAAGACTCTACTGCTACTGCCTTCTTTGCTTAACAAGACAAAAGTCGTAGTAAGGTTTTTTCAGAATAGTTTAGAGGAGGTAGAGGTGACGGTAGAGAGAGTAATTTTGGAAACTTTGGTGGTCATGGTCGCGGTTTTCCTACAGAAAATAATCAGGGCAGAGGTAATAGTAATAAGGAAAAAGAAAATCCAAATCAACAGAGTTATTTGTTAGTTTTGTTGTCAAAGAAATCATACTACAAGACAGTGTCGAGATATTCCTAAAGCTTTTACTGCTTTCTTGAATATATTCTCAGTTGGGAACTCTAACTGGTACTCAGACACAGGCATCACCCATCACATGATCACATAAGAAGAGGGTATGACAAATAATGTAGAATATCAGGGTCTATATTCAATTATGATTGGTAATGGTTATAATCTCTCAATATCCACGATAGCTAACATAAAACTCCCCTCAAAAGACAAGTCTTTTATAATAAAGGATGTTCTTCTTGTTCCTTAAATAAAGAAAAAATTACTTTATGTTGCTCGATTTAAACATGATAATAAATGTATTTTTGAGTTTCACCTCACATGTTTCTATGTTAAGGATATGAAAAACAGAGCTACCCTCTTAAAGAGATAAGGCAAAGTAGGTCTATATATCTGGAATCAGAAAAATGAGAAACTAAGAAAATGAGTAGGGATGTTTCATGCTCAGAAAGATACTTCCTCTCATATATGACACTGCAGGCTCGAACATCCTAATTAGGATGTAGTGAATATTTTTAGTTTTAAACATTTACCTAAAAATAAACTATATTTATTTGATTTATGCTCTAGTTGCATGCCTGTATTTCTAGAGAAGGTCATTGATATTACATGGTGCCTGTCGATGACTATTCTCATTTTTTCTATTTGTTCCCTTTAGTCAGAAAATCGGATACCTTGAGTTATTTTAAAACTTTCAAAAATATTATAGAAAAATAAATCAGTTTTCAAATTAAAATTTTCACAGCGGCGAGTTTCTTAATTTGGCCTTTTCAAGTTTCTTAAATCAACATAGTATTAAGCGTTGAATTTCTTGTCCCTATACTTTCCAATAAAAAGGGTTGTTGAAAGAAAACATAGACATGTTGAAACCAGATTGAGTATGATGTTTCATGCCTCTATGAGTAACATGTTTTGAGTAGATGCTTTTAGAACTGTCATCTACCTTATAAACAAGCTTCCTAGTCCTAATCTTGATAGCAAGTCACTATATGAGCTTCTTCTGAAACAAATCCCTAACTACTCTTCATTATGAGTTTTTTGATGTACTTGTTATTCTTATCTGGTGGTATATAATTCTACAAAACTATCTTTCAAAACCAAGCCTTGTGTTTTTATTGGATATGAAACAAATTATAAATGGTATATGTGCTTTGATCTTATGTCAAATAAAGTGTTCATATCTAAGCATGTGACCTTTGATGAAATAAAATTTCTGTATATTGGTTTCAATGATCCCGTCATTTTTAAAGAAGTATTCAGTTGGCTACAATCCCAAGAACCTTCACGACCCCATGAGAAAGAATTACTCAACTCCCCTACAATCCTACCAAGTCCTTCACTCACACTTACCTTGTCTGCACCAAAACTATCCAATCCTCACCAACCCTTGGTCTAGACTTTAGTCATGAAATCTCATCTCCTATAGCCTCTTCAAGCCCTGACTCTAGTGCCTCATCAATGATAAATTTGATTGTTGACCCAAATCCTGTATAAGTTTCCCAACTTGTTAGGACTCATACCATGGTTACCAGATCCCAAGATGAAACCTTGAAACCAAGACTTTTCTTATCCAACCGATATTCCTTAAGTGTTGCCTTGATAAGTAAGTAGTCTCAAGAGTCTGCAGTAGAGATGTTTGTTGAAGCCAACAAAGAAAAGAAATGGCAAACAAATATGCAACAAGAGTATGATGCACTAATAAAAAATGAAACCTGGGTCCTGGTCTCCGCGTCACCTACCCAGAACTTAGTCGGGTGTATATGGATCTATAAAATTAAAATGCATGCAGATGGGTCTATTACTAGGTATTAGGCTAAACTTCTAGCTAAAAGGTACAACCAACGTGAAGGAATAAACTATTTTGAAACCTTTAACTCTATGATCAAACCCACTACTGTCAGAACTGTCTTGTCTCTTGCCATAAGCTTTGGCTGAGTCATACATCAATTATATGTGAACAACACTTTTCTGCATTGGTACCTTCAAGAAGTTTACATGACTCAGCCATAGGGATTTGAAAATAGTCAATATCCCAGTTATGTTTGCAAATTGAATCAAACTTTGTATGTGTTAAAACAATCCCAAAGCTTGGTTTGAATGATTGTATAACTATCTCATCCACCTAGGCTTTGTTGAGTCAAAGACTGACATGTCTCTCTTTATTAGAAGAAGTAGAGAATTCACATTATTTGTCCTTGTATATGTTGATGATATTATTGTGACAGAAAACTCTCACGTAGAAGTTAAAAACTTGATTAATAAGTTTGAGAAATAATTCTCTATTAAAGATCTCGAGTCTCTATGTTTCTTTTTAGAGATTGAGGCACTTCTCTCATCAAATGGATTGATTCTCTCTTAAAAGAAGTATATCCTGGATGTGCTCAAAAGAAGCCATATGCTAGAGGCCAAACCTCTAACTACTTCAGTTGCAGTTAACATTGCCTTGCCCAAGTTCCAAAGAGAACCATTCGAAAACACCACTCATTATTGAAGCATCATTGTGGCACTCCAATATTTACACGCCTAGATATTGCTTACAGAGTCAATAAAGCTTATCAGTTTATGCATGCTCTAACCCAAGACCATATCAAGAGAATCCTTCATTATCTTAAGGGGATAATTGCACGGTCTTCACATTCATAAAAGTAAATCCTAAAAACTATCACAGATGCTGGTTGTGCAAGATGCCTAGATGATAGACACTCCACTAGTAGTTACATTACCTTCCTTAGCACAAACTTAATTTCTTGGAACTCATCCAAGCAACAGACTGTTGTCAAATCAAGCATTGAGGATGAATATAAAGCTCATGAAGTTGTGTATGAACTCATGCGGTTAGAATATCTTTTATGTGAACTACATGCTAAGCAACAAGAAGTCCAAATAATATGGTGTGATAACCTCGAGGCCACATACTTGGTGAAAAGTCCAATTTTCATGCATGCATAAAGCATATTGAAATAGGTTTTTACTTTGTTCAAGAGAAAGTAAAAAAGAAGAAACTTGAAGTTAAATTCATTGTGTGAGAAGATCAACTAGCAAATATCTTAACCAAACCTATATCTGCTAGGCGGTTTGAAGACATTAGATCCAAGCTTAATCTCACTCCTAGGGAGATGAGCTTAAGGGAAATGATAAAGAAGATGATCAAGATGGGCATGTGGAGCGTCCACATGGTTTCAAGATTCCAGGAAGAATCAAGAGTCCTACTTCAAGAGGGACTCACTCATGAACTTCATCAATTAAGAAGACTCTAAGGAAGAGAAACCTATTCAAAGAAAGTTTTAAACATATATAATCTTGAGAATCAAGATCATCTTAATAGGGAAGGTTCAAGAAACTCATTTCTTCTTGTAATCAAATGAGTATTATAAATAAATCACTCTTCTCTCAAGAAAAATGTTGAACAAAGAGAAAGATTACCATGGACATAGGCACGCCTGGCCGAACCACGTAAAATGTGTGTTCATGTATTTGCGTTCTTGTGTTTCAACTTACGTAAGATCCGATCCAACGTTAGATCTATTCTCTAATATCTTAGACACTGGCTTCTCTCAAACACACTCATTACCCTAGTACCCTCAAGGTCATTTGAGATACCAACATTCATTATCGTTAAAGTTTATATTGGGCATTTTACAACAATGTGATAAGATATGATACTCTTTCTAACTCTCTTTCATTCTAGTTCAATGCCATTTAACTTTGCTTGCACACACCAAATAAACCATTTAGGACATCAACAATTGGAGCTGGGAATTTTCTGGATTATATAATTAATTAGGCCTCCAAAGTTTTATATCGAATAACAATACAATTTTCATCTAAATTCCAAAATTAAATAATCCAAATGAACTCTATTACTTACTAACACTTAGTGTTACTACCTACTATAAGAGCTAACAATTCAACTGTCATCACTATAATCAACCATCTTAATAGAATACCATAACTTATCAAAATTCAAGTTAAAGGCTGGCTTTTGGCTTGTTAAATTAAGCATTCTGAGTCGAACAGAGAGGAATTTTTAGAGAAAACATTGGGTTCCACAAAATGCATCACAAAGACTAGTTCTTGTGCCTCATGGCCATCACTTCATACTTTTTTTTGCTTATTTGATGATGTGAGTTATGTGTTGGTATGACCCTTCATCTAAAGATGACTCTTTCTGTTTTGATTTCTTGAATTAATTGTAACTTTGTCACTTGTTCAAAAGTTCTATTTCCAAGGTTGGCTTAATTAATCTGACATTTATAGGTATAGGTTAGATACAATCAAGAATTTCATCTCATGCATTGTTTGAATTAAGTGGATCTAGGGTTGAGCTAATTTTCTTTGTCAGACGCACAAATGATTAATCTAGTTGCTTAAACAAATTAGCTTAGAAGCATATGTCAAGATCAAATGCTCAAATCACACCAATATTAGCCAAGTATTATAAGTTTATCTTGCTTGGACATCTTTTATAGTAAAAGATTGTATGAGTAACCAATATGGTACTACTCATAAAATGTTCCTGCTTATAGAATGTTGAATCAAGTTATTGTTGAGAAATATGCTTTAACTTAGTGGTTCAGGAAACTCAGCTTGAACCAGATGCGCTTAGAGGCAAGCATATACACACTATCTTTCAAGGGATAGTTGCTCCACTTAGGATTGAGTCCTCGATGAAATGGGTACTTCTGCAACTATGCTCTCAGAATACAACTGAGCTTTCACCTACTCATGAAAAATCGATCCACGACCTTCACTGGGTGAGACTGATAACCTTGACACAAACCACCTTGAACAATCTCTTGACATGAATAGGATGATCTAGTCTCAAATTGATTATGGATCCCGAGTTTGGATATGGGTATGAATCTAGACTGCAAGTAGATATAGATTTAAACAACAACCGGGTATGGATCTTAGGGAGAGATTCAAGCAACAATCGAATCTGAATCTTAAGAATAGATCTAAAATATAACTGGATCTGGATCTTAAGTGTGAAACCGAACAACAACCAAATCTGAATATAACTGAATCCTAGGTCAAAACGGATATGGATCTAGGTCACACTAGGTATGCATCTTAGCTTGAGTATGACACTAGGCTTAACCTTGACTTGAACTAGGCTCAACCCAGAAGAAAGAGAGCAAGCTCGTGTGTGTGTGTGAGAGAGAGAGAGAGAGCACTTCGTGAGAGAAATGAGAGAAGATTGGGGTTTATATAGACCTCAGCCCCTGGGCCACCATAAAGGGCTTGAATAGGCCCAAATGACCAACTATTATGGGCCATGGTTGGCCAAAATAGCTAGCCATAAAGGCCCAAATAGTTGTCCAAAAAGGATCCAAAATGATCCTATAAGTTCCAAAATCAACCTTGACCAAGTTAAAGGTCAATGGTCAACAAGTCTGGACGACTATAGACCATTTTGGATCATAAATGCCCATAAAAAAAGTTAGGGCAAGATCTAAATAGATCCAGGAAGATCTGAACAAGAGTAATTGCAAAGTCAAAGGTAGTTACAAGTTTGGTCAAAAGTCGAAAAAGGACTTGAGGAAAAAAATGTCTCAATAAGAAAGTTTAAGTAAAGCCAAACTGAATCAATCTGAACCGAAAAATTCAAAGGTCAAGATTCAAGATCAAAGATCAAAGAACCCATGACTAAAATCTAATACCCTTAAGCGACTTGCCCTTTAAGACACCACCAAGGTCCAAGGTTCAAGAATAAATAAATGCCAGTCATAAAGGCCCAAATGGTAGGCCAAAGTGGGGACACAAAAAATGGTCCAAAATGATCCTGTAAGGTTCAAGATAGACCTTGATCGAGTCAAAGGTCAATAGTCAACAGGTCTGGGCAGTTATGAACTGTTTTAGACCATAAATGCTCATGCAAAAATATTAGGGCAAGGTCCAAACAGATCCAATAAGATCCTAACAGGAGTAATTGCAAAGTTAAAGGCAATTACAAGTCTAGTCAAAAGTCAAAAAAGAACTTGAAGATAAAAATGTCCCAAGAAGAAAGTCAAAGTAAAGCCAAACCGAACCAACCTAGACTTGAAAGTTCAAGAGCCAAGATTTAAGGACCAAGGACCAAGATCTAATGGCATTGAGAGTTTTTCCGTTTAAGAGACCACCAAAGTCAAAGGTCCAAGGTTCAAGGTTCAAGAATAAAACGATGCATAAGCTCAAGATTTAATGCCCTTGAGGGCTTTGCCCTCATGCAAAAAAATATTAGGACAAGGTCCAAACATATCCAAGAAGATTCAAACAAGAGTAATTGTAAAGTCAAAGGTAGTTACAAGTCTGATTAAAAATAAAAAAAGAACTTGAAGATAAAAATATTTCAAAAAGAAGCAAAGCCAAACCGAACCAGCCCAACCCCAAAAGTCCAAGATTTAAGGACCAAGGCCGAAAATTTAATGCCCTTGAGGGCCTTGCCCTTTAAGGCACCACTCTTTTATAAGAAAATTTTCTAGAACTTTCAATATGAGACTAAACTTTTGTAGAGAATATAACACCCACAAACTTAAGGAAATTAAAAAAAAAGTAGGAAAAACTTATGAATAGTTTTGAGCCAAAATCCAACTTTTACCCGATTATCCATACAATTTTCATCACAAATTTTTTCTCTAGGGTGTGATGAAAGGAAATGGACTCCACTCATCCATGTCAGCCCTATCTTCATGCCCTTCCTTGGGATTTTATCAATTCAAGTTGTTTTGATCAAATCTGACTCCATAGATATGTGATGTACATCGTTCCTTTAGTGAACATCGTCATTTAAATTGCAACTTGTTTTGATCAAATGGGACTCCATAAATGTTGATGTACATCATTCCTTTAATGTACATCATCATTTAAATTACTGACAGTTTGGCGATTAAGAAATAAACAGTTTGACAACACAATTTATATTTTGTGATTTAAAAAAATCATATTTTGGTATTGGGTAAGCCAAGCCGTGACTGTTTAATTTACAAAGAATTTATTTTTCCGTGTTTGATTGTGACAGAAAGAAAACCGCATAAAGGGAAGCGTACTGCAATGGCTATAACACAACTTAGCAGTAGCATGACAAGATGCTGACTTTGAACTGGAGGTTGTTTTCTGCAAGTGTTTGGTATGTGCTTTTCAATTTCCAATCATCTTCGAATAAATGTGTGTGTGCAGCAAATGCCATTATTTTTTGCTCTGGGTCTTCCATTCTTACATGTGATCTGTATGCTTTTTAGTAAAAAATTTTACTAGTAGAAGAGTTAAAATCAAGGTATATATAGGTTCAGGTCCAGATTAGGTGCCAAACCTGATCCTGAGCCCAAGCGTGAATACAGTTGACACAATCTAGTTGGAGCAAATTCTGTTATACCCATGTTCAAGCCAACCTTGATCTACATCCCTAGCATGAACAAGAAAATTCAAGATTGGAATAAAGCAGTATCGCTTGGTCTACATTTAACCCAAGTGAACATTTAACTATTATAATCGAACTAAAATACTTGTCTAAAATAGAAGATAATCTCATTATTGTCCTTCTAACGTTTAAGTACTCTGTGATTCACCAACGGGGGCATCGGGCCGCATCAGAAATTTTATACAAGAGGGGCTATATATATATATATAGATAGATAGATAGATAGATAGATAGATAGAGAGAGAGAGAGAGAGAGAGAGAGAGAGAGAGAGAGAGAGAGAGAGAGAGAGAGAGAGAGACGAAAGTAATTCAACATTACCACTCATGAAGATCAACAAAATGTTGAACCCATGAACTGAACAAGAGCAAAAGCCAAAACAAAAAGAAAGCACAAGAGAAAAGAACATCAGACAGATAAAACAGGCTCACATCGGAGTCGCTTGCCCAAATTGCGGCAAAGGAGAGGTAGTGTCAGCAGAAGGGAGCGGAAGATCACTAAGATGCATATGCAAGATCGCATAAACATCTACCAAGATTTTATGCACCAGGTTTTAAATGTTAACTGGAATTTGACGAAAATGAGCATCGTTTTGCGTCATCCAAACAAACCACCAAGAAGTAAGCAACCACATCCGCCAGATGAACCTCCACCTCTTGTTGTGCCTAATACAAACCGGCCCCAAGATCAGATCTAGCGCAAAGTACTTCTCCTTAACAAACACTTCCAGATGCCTCCAGGTCCTGCTAAAGAGTTCCACAAATATTGGGCAAGACCAGAACAAGTGAAACGTAGATTCTTCTGCAGCTTGACAAAGCACACACCAACTCGGGAGCTGAATGCCCCACTTCTTTAAATTATTGTGGGTTTGGATCCTATCATGCAAAATTAACCAAGCCAGAACTCGAGAACGGGGAGAAGGACCCTTCACTCAAAGCACATCCTCGGGCAATCAATCTGCCCCCGGTGGGAGCAACGATCTATAGACTTTTTTTATGAGAAACTCTCTGCTTGGCGCCAACGCCCACTGCAACCACTGACCAAAATTTCCGGAGTCCTCAAAATGGTCTCTAAAGCAGGCTAAAGACCTCAACCATGATTTACGCAAGTGCGAGAGAGCCAAACCCCGGGTTCCCAGACGAACCGGGATAAGAGCTGGAGCCCCATATTTAGCAAGAAGCAAACTAGCACAAGGGTTATCTGGTTGGTGGGCCAAACAACATTGCTTGGCGACAAGAACAATGCTTCACAGTCTGGGAGCATGAATGCCTAAAACAACCATACGTCGAGGTAAGACCACCGAACGCCAACCAATCAAGTGACGCTTACCCTTGAGTTGACACCCAGACTATAGAAAACCTGCCAGCAAGTGCGTCAGCTACTTCTCTACTCTCACAGGCATCACAAACATAGACATGAAAAATTCTGGAATAGTTGAAAGAACATGTCTGACTAAGGTTAGACGTCTAGCGATGGAGAGATAAGACGACTGCTACAAAAATAAGTTGTGCTTCACTTTTTGAAGTGTCGGAGCCCAAGCAGCAGAAGAGAGGTGCTTCACTTGTAACGACAAGCCCATGTACATAATAAGCAAGTTAGAAATAGTGCAATTAAAAATTTTCTTTCCAGCTGCAAGCATATTGGCATTAACATTGAACATGGTAATAGAGCATTTGGTCTCATTTAGAGAAAGCCCGGATAGGGAGAGAAAGAACTGAATGATAAGCTTGAACCTAAACATCTGTTGAACATTTGCACGATAAAAAATGATCATATCATCAACATAAGTAAGAATATGACCTGGGAAGTCGGAAACCTGCAAAGGATTAATGAAACTTGATACAACGGCCCGCTTAAGCAAGACCACAAGACCCTCAGCATCTGCATTGAACAACAAAGGCGATAGGGGGCACCCTTGCCGCAAACCTCAATGAGCATTGTGTGAAATTTCTAGGGATTTTTTGAAATTCTGACCATATTGTTTTTACAGGAATCACTTCTTGAAAAATCAACAACCTTCAATTTTTACAAAATGCATGATCCAAGTATCGATTTCTAGTAAATCAATCATGCTATTTAAATACATGGAATTGCCAAAAAAAAAATACCAATGAGAGATGCTCCAGCAAAAAAGTTAGACAAACCATTTAAATCTCTAAATTTCTTTTGGAAAATAACGAGCCGTCGTTGATTCAAGCATTAATGTCCATAATATAAAAGTACCAACAAAGAACCAGCAGAATGGCAGACACCGATAGGTAAAATTCCAACGAGAAATGTTTTCTAATCGGTTCTAACATAGCTACTTGCAAAGTTGGGTACAGTAACGATAGAAACAAAGTCAAAGAAAGGATCTGAAGAGATGATCCTGAAATAGGAAAATTCTAATAATCCGTTACAATTCCAATAATAAAATAATGATTTCTCAATTTTTCTAATGTGACTATGCAAAGATGGAGATCAAAACCAACAATATGATCAACACCAACAACGAAAAACAGAATAAAGTAACAGAGTTTTTCCATAAAAAAAAAAAAACATGCTTTCACGCTGGTTGACTAAGCCTGAACCCATATAATTGTTATTGTTGAGCTCAATTTTTTTTGCCTTTTGAATCAAAGTCTTTTGCTAAATAACCCCTTCTCTGCTTAGTTTTTTGAAAAATAGATTTTGGAGGAAAAACCTGAAAACTGTTTAGTTCCCGCATTGAACATTTTTGAGAAACACATTAGGTTTAAGATGTGTAGAGTTGACCTAAAAGGCAAGTTTATCAATTAAACTTTGGACTAGGATTTGGATTGAGCTCGGTTTAGTCTAATTTGGTTTGGTCATGGTTCTTGTTTGACTTTGACCAAATTTTTTATCACTTATTTTAGATAATTTTATACTTTTTAAAATGTTTTTCTTTTTCAAAACGGTTTGATGGTTAACCAGGGTAGAGCACCATTGCTAGGTGTCTCCAAGCTTTTGGTTCCACCTATTGCAGAATTTTTTTTGACTTCTATGGGTCTAGAGCCATACAAACTATACGTGTATATATATATATATATATATATATATATATATATATATATATATATATATATATATATATATATATATATCTTTTAAACTCTTGGGAGGGACATGTCCCTGCTCACCCCCTTTGGTTCCACCTGTGGCTCTGACCATCTGGTATGAGCAGTTTGTGCAAGTCACCATGTGTGTCACGGGCCTATTTCCTTCAATGGGCCAGCGCGGCGCGACGGTCCTTCCTTACCGCCGCAAGCCTACTCGTCAGCTCGCTTGCCGGTCGCGGAAGCTTATGATCAGAGTGCAAGAGAGCAAGAGAGAATAGAGGGAGAGAAGTTGCAATCACAAGAAGCAATCACAACGAGGGTGAACAAAAGAAAGCTCAACGCATTTAATTCATTCACAATTTTGCCCGCAGGCTATTACAGTTCAAGTATACGGGCTGCCCCTTCGGGGTATTAATTCACCTGAACCGGGCAGCTTACATCAGACTCAACAAAAGCAAAACAGACTCTAGCGCAACTGTACACTGTAAGTCGCAAGGGAACAATGTGAGTGCGGGTCATAAAGATCTGATTTTTTAGGACGGACGCTTACGACAATCGGATTGTCGTACTAGTTCTATGAAATGTCGTTAGCATTTTATTGCATCTAAGACCTCCCAGAAGCCCCCAAAAGTTATTTTTTTGTGTGTTTGTGTTGTTTCTCGTCAAATTTACATGCATTCATCCATAAACTACATAAAAAAAAAAAAAGCCAAAAAGTTTTTGATTGATTCATATTTTTTGCATCTACGTCCACTAAAGAGCCCCAAAGGGAATTAAGGTAAATCAAAAAGCGTTGTCGAGATACCATCTACACCGGGCAGCTTGCTTGTGTGATTTTCACGTAAATGGTGAGTTGATTACTGCTCTGGCCGATAGATGAAACCTTCACATTAATAATACCTTCTGGCTTCTCATGGGGGAGTTAACCATAATATTAGATTAATGCATAAAAATTCTGGGGCTTTATCATCTTCCACGGGGTGAGTCAGTTCAGAATCAAATCTTCTTAAATTTAAAGCCTTATGACGAGCGAAAGACTTTGATGAATCTGACTGGTGTCGCTCAATGGCAAAGGACAACTCGTCATGAGGTTTCTTGTTTGACTATGATGAAAGTTGTATGAAAAGCATACCAAGACATCATCAGCAATCATAATCTGTCAAACCAATTTAGGACGTGTTTTCGAGGCTGCTTTACACTAAGCATTGTGGCCTTCATTATCCTCGGGGGGAGACTCATGAAGTCATGGACTTTTAGCAGCATGTACATCTCCTGAAGCATTGATTTTGTCTTGAGAAATGCCTTTCTTTAAGCATGAGAACTTTTTTTTACAGGCAGGACAAAGACAGAATAAGTGATTCCCACAAAGCATCTACGATGCAGCTGAAGACAAGCTGTGGGAGGTCGCCATTGATACTGCTAAATGGGATTCCTGTTTGTGGCTGGTGTTCTTCCTGAGATTACTTTGCCTCTTTTCTTTTCTGTGACTGTTTGGGTTGTCGTAAAGGCTGTTAGTAAAAAGGAGGGGGCCTTAATTCCCCAGTTCTGTTATGGAAAACAAAAAATTACTCTATGTGATGCAGTGCTAACCATACACTAATTAGTAGGACTGGTGTAAAATTAATAGACGTTACTTACTAATTTCATACGAAAGAAGTGACGTATCCATGATGTCTTTTAAGCTGTTCTTGTTCTTAATTAACATAGGCATTTGCTTTTAATGAGCTTATAAACAAATATATATTCAAAAAAGCATCAATAACTTAGCATAATTCAAGTATCAAACAATCAATTACTGATATTCATTTCTAAAAGTACATGGTTGTGGGACCAAACGTGATAGATGGATTGGTAGAGCCACATCATGTGGGTCGTTAGTTCACATCATTTGAAGTGCATCCTTTGGTTACAGATTTTCAGCTCTTAGTTTACCATTCAAAATCAAAAGTATATGACTAGGGCTGGTAAATGAACCGAGCAGCTCATGACTTGGCTTGGTTCGGCTCGTCACAAACTTGTTCGTGATCTATTCGCATGGTGAGCCGAGCCACGAGCAGCTTGTTTAACTTAAACAAGTTGAGCCTGAATACAGGGTTTTAGCTCAGCTTGGGAGAACTCATATAGATTGAAAAATATTTTTTTATGTATAATATATATTTTGAGTGTAATATATATACTATTAAGTATAATATATAAAAAATATATATTTTAAGAGTAATATATAAAAATATATATTCCATGTATAAATAACATGGAATGTTTTTATATGGATCAGCTCGTATTCGGCTTGTCTCATTTAGGGACGAGCTGAGCTCAAGCTCGTCTCGGCTAAGCATGAACACGGGCCGGCCAAGCCACAAGCTCAATCCACCGGTAAAACAAGTTGAGCTCGAAAATGTCTTGTTTGGTTCATTCAGTTCATTTATCAGCCCTATATATGATCAATTTGACTAAAAGTAATAGATGACGTAGCATTTTCAATTATCAAGAGTAAGGACCAATCAACAGAAAAAGGGGGCCTTTCCTCAATTGATCAATTTTGCATCTTGCGACTATGTTCATAGTAAAAAACTACTCCGTTTATGGGAAGGTCTCTAGTGTGGATGTGCATAACATACAAATGATTGAACATATTCATGCATTTTTGATGTAGTAGCTAGGAGGATCTCTCTTAGACCTTACAGGAATTGACACCCAAGTGCAGCTAAAAAACTAAATTATCTAAGATAATCTAAGAAAATTGAAAATAACAGAAAAATAGGTGAAATAAGAAATACAGTAGAATTACCACCCAGGTGGTATCCCATGTGGTAAGCGGGGTCCTGTGTCAAGCTGAAGGCCCAGGATTGAATCCCTCTGCCACATGGGGCAGATGTTGTTCTGGTAGGGGTCTGCCTAACCCCAACTTGCCTTTAAAAAGAAAGAAAGAAAGAAATACAGTAGAATTAATCTCAAATCTGAACTTCCATGACCCCTACCCCTCTCATCTCTTTATATCGTAATTACAATGGTAACTGATAAAATCTACCTAATTTGATAAACACTAATTACTATGATAAGTTTTCTATCTTGATAAACATCCTAAATGGATATAGATTCAATATAGATTTGATCCCCAAATACAAACTATGACCCAAAACTAAAACAATACCCAAAGTATAAGATTGCATCGAATTGGATCTAGTGGATCCCGGTCCTGTTTGGTTTGCACTCTGCATCATTTTCCCCAGGTTGTGCATTTGCTGATTTTTTAATCCAATTCAGATAAACATAAAAAATGACCTACCTATGACCTTCCAAAAGATGCAAATCCAAATAAAAAAGAGTTGGATCTAGGATGTCATGATGAATCCAAACACATTTTGCTGGATCCCACAATACCCATTTTAGAACCAGTTGACCCATTCTTGGATAGCCCAATTTGGACTTGGATCCAAGCTTGTCAAATCCAACCCTTATGGACCTGGTTCTTTTGCTCCGCTTCTCCATCAATTTTCTAGGAGATTTGTGTTTAGCATAATCCATTTGGTACAAATCATATTTTTCATTAGACAATTTATATGTGAGAAGCTATTTCTTTGTAATTATATTATGTTGCAATCTTGACTAGATCATCTTTGTAATTACATTATGTTGCAATTTTATTGGTTTAAAGTGTATTTTAGAGTAAATGAGCCACGATGGATCCATTTGTGCGGTTAGATTTACTAAAAATACATGATTAATGGGATATTTCTCATTGGTACTAAAGTTGTAGTGCGCACATTGGCAGCAAACGCTTTGTATCCTTTTCAAGGAATTGCCAATGAAACAAGCTTTCCTTCTCTACTGCCTTAGTGATCTTAACGTTGTACACTGTCTTCATAGATACAGCATCATTTTGAAGGACTATAGGGAATTGGCAAAACTAATCTCGGGGTAATTTAGGGAGCGCAGACAAGTCATGCATCACAAAAGTTTGAAGTGTCCTTTATTGCCCTTCACAAGTCTCTAGAAAGGAACCGAACATGAATCAAAATTTCTTTTGAAAATCAAGAACGATCATCAAAAAAGTAATAGCTACCCTGGCTTCACTTTCTCAGTTGCATGTGTCATAGATGTGCTTCTCCCACTTAGGCCCCAGTTCTCAAAAGTTCTCTCTCTCTCTCTCTTACGATTATTTCAGACTCTTGAAACAAGCCCTCCAATTAGCAGTGGGCGGCTATCCAGTGTCATGAGAAGTTGTCTCGTCTCGCTAAGGATATCAAAGTTTTGCTCCATAATTGAGATGTGGTTAAATTTCAGCAAATGACTGTTTGGGAGTAAGAGACTTCAGTGTTGTATCAAACTATGTCTTCTCCGAAGTCTCTATCTGATTTGGACATATAGAGTTTGCAGGTCAGATCTATTGAATTATCAATGCTTTTGAAGAACTGGAGGGTCAAGGAGAAAAGTAGATGGAAGCATCGGGCAAGGGTGAAATAATTTGCGGCTGAAGACGACAATACTAAATTTTTTCACTCATATGCTTGTCATCGTCATAGGAGGAATGTCGTCCCATCAATCACCATTGGGAGTGTTTCATACTTTAATCAACACGTTATTTCAGCTGTCACTCAGTATTTTAAAGATTTATATTTTGTTTCACTTACTGCGAAAGGTGTCATTGGTTCTGTTTCTGTTGGTTCGATTCAGCAAGATAAAGTCAAAATTATGCAAATGAAGTTCTCTGAAGATGAAATTTTTAGGGCCATCAAAGGTTTGTCGGGGTGGAAAGCTCCAGGTTCTGATGGGTTTCATGTGGATTTCTTTAGAATTTTTTGGTCTTGTGTAAAGCCTCGTGTTATTAACATATTTGATGAGTTATATCGCAACTCCAGATTTCCTATTCAAATCCACTTGACAATTATTTCTTTAATTTTGAAAGATGTTGCTGCCATTGATATCTCTAGGTTTCACCCGATTTCTGTTATGAGTGCCCTTTATCGGATGATCGTCAAGGCGTTGGCTAATAGGTTGAAGGCTGTAGCCCACCAAATATTTTTGAACTCTCAGTTCGCCTTTATCCACAACAAGAGGATTCACCATTCATTCATCTTGGCATCTGAAGTCATTCACTCCTTACATATTAGTGGTCAACCCTATTTTTCTCTTAAATTTGATTTTCATAAAGCCTTTGACAAATGTTATCAAATTTTAGCATTGGTCATCGTTTTTCTGGGTGGGTGAGGGAATTGATCTCTAATGCTCAGGCCATGATTAAGATTAACAGCATTAAACGTGGCCAGATTAAGTTGGGGCGTGGATTAAGGCAAGACTGCCCTCTCTCGCCTTTGTTGTTCAATGTCATTGTTGAGGGTCTCGTGGTGTTGCTCAAACGTGCTGCAAAGAAGTGCCTGATAGATCCTTTAGATGTTTCGGATTTCTCGGACCATATTCTTATTTATGCTGATGAAATGATTATTTTTTGGCGAGCAAACGTGCAACAAATGTTTAGATTCAAGCTTATTCTCCAGTTCTTTCTTTCTCTTTCTGGGCTTTTCCTAAATAATAGCAAATGCTCTCTTACTATGTTTAATGTTGTCTTCTATGCTTGTAGCGGGTCAGCGGATTTTTAATTGTGCAATCTTTGAGTTGTCGATGATATATTTGGGTCTGCCATTACAAGTGAAACGCCTCTCTTCCACTGCTTGGGATCCAACTATTCAAAAAGTAAAAAACAAGCTTTTTTCGTGACAGGCATCTTATCTCTCCATTGCTGGCCGTCTGACTTTAATCAGACATGTTCTTTCTTCTATTCCCGAATTCTTCATGTCAATGTTCGTGATGCTTGTAGGTGTGGAGAAGCATATTTGTCGTTTAATGGCGGATTTTCTTTGGTCTGGGTATCAACTTTAGAGTAAGCGCTATTTGGTTGGTTGGCGAATGATGGTGTTACCTAGGCGTATGGTTGGCTTAGGTGTTTTTGCTCCAAGACAGAGGAGTATTGCTCTTGTGGCCAAGCAATGTTGGATGGCCCATCAACCAGGTTCTCCATGTGCTCATTTGCTTCATGCTAAATATGGTGCTCCAGATTTATCTCTTTTTTTGTCATGGAACCCGGGGGTTGGCGATCTCGCACTTGGGAAGCATGTGGCTGAGAGCCTTATCGTTCTTCAGAGATCAAATTGGGGATGCGGAAAATTACGATCAGTGGTTGCAATGAGCGATTGCGCCAAATGGTGTGTTCCACACCCACAAAGTGTATAGATCGTTGCTCCCTTCGGGGGCTGATTGGTTACCTGAGTGTGTGTTATGGGCTAAGGGCCCTTCCCCAAGATCTCAGGTCTTGGCTTGGTTAATTTTGCATGATAGGGTTCAGACTCACAATTATTCAAAGAAGTCGGGCTTTCAGTTACCTAGTTGGTGTATACTTTGTCATGTTGCTGAATAAACTACTTCTCATTTATTCTGGTCCTGCCCAATCTTTGTAGCCCTATTTAATAGGACGTGGAGATCTCCGAACGTAATTGTCAAAGAGGAGTCTTTTGCACTTGATCTGCTCTTGGGCTCTATTGAAATTAGGCGATGCAAGCGGTGGAGACTGATCTGGAAGACGTGGTTGCTTACTACTTGGTGGTTTATTTGGATGGCACACAATGATGCTACTTTCCGTCAAATTCCAGTCGTCCTTAATAATCTTATCCATAAAATCCTGATTGATATATATGTGATTCTACGTATGCATCTTAGAGACCTCTCCTTCCCTCTGAACAACGTTAACTCATCGGTGGTTTCTTCTAATCCAGCGGATCTTGGTTGAGCTTGGCTTTGTTGTCTGTTGATATCTGTCAGTAGTTTCTTTTTCTTTAGCTTTTTATTTCTCTATATTTTAGTTTTGTTTTTTATATTGTTCGGTTCATGAGTGGTAATGTTGATCTTCTCTCTCTCTCTCTCTCATACTTGATACATCTAAGCTTCATTGAGCTTCAGCTTTTTCCACCAACAACTACTTTTTATGTATAAATTCATTTATGCTTTCTCCCCCCATGAAAAGTTTTTTCATGGTGACTGGATTTTTTTGAAAATACGTACCTATTTCCATGTAAAGTCTTTCCATTACATGACAATGAAACAAAAGAGGTTTACAATCCTTGATTTTTTTTCCCAGCTTTTTCAGAAACTCTAGGGGCTCATGTACATTCATGAAATTTTTTTTGGTCAGCTTATCCACGGTAAAGGACTTGCCTGAGACATTCCCTCGGGAGGACAAAATTTTTTGTAGGAAAACAGTCACGAGTTTCATTACTTTCCAACTTAAAATTGATTGACAAGCTTGCTTTATTTTGCAAATGTAGCAACTTTTCTCGCTTGAAGATAGGTTATGTTTGAAAACTGGTAGTCGGTGATAGCTAGGGTGAGAGGTATGAAATCCACAAATTCTGTGAATTTGGTACTTCCCATCTAATTGTTTAGGAGCACTATCAGAATTTCAGCCGAGGATTACCAAATCCATATTGAACTCGTTGGGGATCTTCAACTAGAACTATGGATTTTATAGTTCCCATACTAGTTCCCAAACAACCTATCATAATTTACAATTTTAGATTGATAGTTGTGGCTAAATGCTTAATCACTGATGTGAAAAGATTGGGTGCAATATGATTGCACAAATATTTGTGCGTTAAGCACCTGATCACCCTTTATCTTGGGGACCTGCCTTTCAGGTGTGGGGCCCAAGACCTGATGGATGTCGAGGGGTGCTTAATGCACAATTTTTGTGCAATCATATGGCACCCAATCCTCTCTCATCATTGATGGCTTACAACATTTTTTTTCTCCAACAATAACAAATATATTGCAGATGGAAATAATCAAGCTTCAAATACTTAGTGCAACATGCAAAAGACAAAGGGATGTGCAGTTCATGAGCAGAGTCGTTCTTGGTGTGGCATAGCTGTTCGGATTTTTACCAAAAAAAATCTGAGCATGATCTTAAGTTGGCGAGACAAGCATTCTCAGGTGCAGGTGCAGCTTTGGAAACACAACACCTTTTGCGCACTGGTTTCTTGAGTCTTGTCTCTGCAATTTCAATGTTTAATAATTCGAACTGAAAGCAAAACAATTCAACAAGTTAGCAAATGCAAGGTAACTATCAATAAGATAAATAGGTGCAGTCACCAATAAGACAAACAAATGCAACCAAAACTTTTTATTAGATTTTGATATGAAATATGCACACGAAGATGAGTTTCAAAAATTTATCAAGCAACTGCTATTAGATTAAAATAGAAATATGCCCATAAATAGAATATAAATATGAGAAATTTGTAAAGCAGCTGGGTTTGCTATGATCTTGTTCTATTGAGCATTTTATCATACAGTTAGTGTACAGTCAACAATTAGATAAATAGGTGCAGAAAAAGATTGACAAAAAAAAAAAACTACTCAAAAACATAACTACATTATTTTGTTGGAGATCTCCTTTTTTTTTTGTTATTACTTTTATCATACACAGCTATATTGCAACACGGTTAACCCATGTTCAACAAATTGGTTTAAACATAAAAGATAATGGCGAACGTCTCAAAATTTCAGCTTAGCAACCCTTTGGTCAGTTAACATAGCAGGAAAATCCAACCCTAGTTCTATTAAAAAAAAATAAAGACAAGATAATTCAAAGGGGACAAAAAAAATCAAACTAGTCTCTGGTATGGCAAGCCTTCAATCAACTACAGAAGAAGGTGAAGGAGAAACTCGATGCAGAAGCAAACCTTTGGATCTAAGTTTTTTATAAGAGGGGTGAGCAAGTGAGGATCGATGGCGAGAAGGGGCTTGTGAAAAGGAATGAAAAAAAGGGATGTCAGGCTGGGGTGGTTGTGTGGCATTAGGAGTGTAGCTGGGAATTAACATGGGAAGTGGAAGAAACATCGAAAGAGTAACCGGAATATTAAATGCAACTGTCGGAAGGGGAATCAACAAGCGGACTACCACCTCCTGATGGTGGTAGTTGATTTGAGGAACTGGTGCTGGCAAATGCCATGCCAGTTCATATTTTTCCTGCTTTTCCCTCCGTCACAAACACTTTTGGGGGCTGGGGATTCCATATTTCCACCACAGCGCCTTCCGACTGTTTCCAAACACACCCTTAGAATGGTAGAGCTTTCATGCTTTATATTCCCCCACCATTTTCATGTTCTCCGGATCTGCAAGTAATTATCATTCATGCAAACATCATATGCTTTCGAGAGCATGCCAACATAGTTGCCCATTTTGAAATTGAAGACACTTAGTGTTGCAAACTTCATAACTTGCCATTGCCGATCAAGCACGAGCAAGAGCCACGGCTTCAGCTACACGAAAAGCACATGTTAAGGTTGAACATGCACATGTCACATGCATATGGGGCACGGCTAGAGCGCACGCACATGATGCATGCCAATAACGCACAAGCTACGCGTGCACACAAGCAATGCGGCACACACGCAACGCACATGAGCGCGGTGGCATGCACGAAACGCGCACCGCTGGCGACCATGCGCTCAGGGCATGACTTAGAGCGAATGAAGTGGCAAAGTGGAGATGGTGCGCTCTGATTGGAGAGTTAGCAGGAGCCAACTTTGATCGGCCACATCAGCCTGAATTGACTAAGAAAAGAGCCTTCACTGTGTAACCTAGCTGGGCCTATAAATAGGACCTCAAGCTTTCATTTTGAAGAATCATTTAAATTTGAATCATTGAATCTTAAATGAAAATTGAGAATTTTCTTCTTCTAGTTAGATCCCAGCTTGGCTTAGTTTAGACTTTAGGAACAAGTTTTAGAAATAGGCCTCGTGAGGAATTGGCCTTTTGAGATGAGTTCACTCTTCTCTTGAGGATTTTACTTGTTCCCCTTCTCATCTCTTTCATTGATCTCTTTTTCTACCTTTCTCCTGGTTCATATCTGAATTCAAGCACTTTGAATTCCAAAACTCCACTAGGCTTAGATGAATTGTGCATAGACTGCATAAAGGGTTTAACTCTGCAAATCATACTTGCAAAACTGCTATAGCTCTTGATTCAACTTTCGACACTGAAATTATATCACAAATGTTGTACTTCATGCAGCATACTACAGATCTTCTGGTTAGATGATATGGAGCAGGATCAATGGCTGAATTGTTCAAGCTCATGCATCAGATTTTGGATCCACTTCTGTTAGCAATGTCTTCGACTGCAATTCACTTTAGAACATTGGAGCAGAAGTACAATATTGATTTAACGGATTGATCCATGCAAATTCAAGTATTGAATTGTGTATCAAAGTTCATCTTTGTTAAATCCTATTGCTGATCTTCTAAATTGCATCCGTTAACATAACAAGTCGGAGTTCTAATAATTTAAGATCAAGTTCTCCTTGTTCTTACCAGAAATAAGGCTTTTGAACAACGTCTTTCCTGTTCCAGAATTTATTCTGGCCAGTTGATAGCTCTTCAACTAAAGATAATCACATATTCAAATTCTTCAGGTCGAGGGCTATCAAATACTTATATGCCAAAGAAGGAGTTGAATTCACTTCTGAAAGTGACTTTGAAGTTCAATCTGTCTTTGACGTGCCATTATCGTTTGATTGGATTCTTGAAGCTATTTTTTAGTGGAGTGTACTTGCATTTCAGGAGATCATTTAGTTTCTGTTGGCAAATCATATATGACGAACCTCGTGATGGCTTGCACTTGGCCAAATGAGGAATTCAAATTTTGAAGATTGTATGCACATACCACACAGGCTTGCTCAGATTTGTGCAGGAGCCTAACTGCACGACAACTGCTCATGCACAAGCATTCAAGGCATGACTTGGCATAGATCTTGGGAGTTGAGACATACATATGAAACAAATAGTATTAGAGAAAAATAACAACTATATCAACGCCAGAAAGACTATGGTAAAAGATTTTTCAATACCACACTTCAATCTAGTCAAGTGTTGAAACTGAAAGCCTCAACATCGAACGAGCAATGATTGTAATGATGTCACTCATCGGCACACCTGTAGATGATTGTAGCTGCTGCAGGACTGCTAAGCTTTGTCCATTGATCACAAAACTAATTCAGATGCATACAAGAGCCCTAACTGAGCTCTTGATCGTCTTTGCACGGCCTGCAGATGATCGATTGTGCATGCAATACATGATTGTCACTGCATTACTGATCGCCAAAGCCGGACCTCAGTTCGAGTTGTCACGCAGCAGTTGAGTCATCTATCGTTGAAGGATCTTCATAGCATAGGAGATAATTGTGCTTGTGCTGCAGCTGACTGTCGCAGACATCCAATACTGCAGCAAGGCGCTGCTGGTGTTCGATGCAGTGCTATTTGATGTGCGTTTGAGATTTCAGTTGTCGCACGAATGTGCACCAGCAACCGCACGCAGTGTCACACGTAGAGCTTGTGGGCACACCTGCCCAGGACATCTGTGGCACAGTTGCACTGAACAACACTTATGCATTGCCGATATTGCGCCTGCATGCATTTGGTTGAGGAGAGAGGTCAATTGATATGCAACTCATGGCATCACCTTGGCTGCAATGTCATCGACACGAGAGCTGGACTGCCCGCATATATGTAGATTGACTATGGTCTCTGCCCCGATGATTGTTTGAACATAGCTCACAACGTCGTAAAATCAACTAAGAGATAAGTGCATAAACAAGATCAAGCACTTTTTTCATTTTGGTCATTCACAACTTAAAATTTTGTTGTGTATGCGCATGTGACAGACTTGACTAACCGTGTGCGCATCAACTGCTCAAAAAGTGCAGGTGTTTGTGAAGTGTGCATCAACCTAATTGCTGCAGCTCATGGCATCACCTCGGCTGCAATGTCATCGACGGGAGCTAGATTGCGTGCATCTGCGTAGATTGACTACAGTCGCTGCCCCGATGATTGTTTGAACATAGCTCACAACATCATAAAATCAACTAAGAGATAAGTGCATAGACAAGCTCAAGTACTTTTTCATTTTGGTCATTCACAACTTAAAATTTTGTTGTGTATGCGCTTGTGACAGGACTGACTAACCGTGTGCGCATCAGCTGCACAAAAAGTGCAGGTGTTTGTGAAGTGTGCATCAACCTAATTGTTGCCTGCTTGCTGCACGTCTGTGTGTACACTGTCTGACACCTGCGCACAACACACAGCTAGCGCACATCTCCTGTGTGAGCATTGGTATTGTGCCTACGAGTACCGAGTGACCTTGTGACTGTTGATGCATAGCTGCAACCGGCGCACAGTCTGCAGACTATGCACAACCAGCAGCCATGCACAGGCCGCAACCCTCGCACAACACCCGTGTGTGCACCTGCACTGCAACTATTGAGTATTTCATTGATTGACTGTTGTGTGTGGAACCATCCTTGTGCATGGTTGTCAGCAACAAAGTTGTTGAGTATGCAATTGTATTATGCATTTCAATTAAGGGTGAGGCGGTATTAAACCTTGTGCGATGAAGCAGCATCACAACCATTGGCATTAGCGCACAATCTGTGCACAATAGTGTGCCCTGTGCATTCCCAAATAAGGAGAAACCGAAGTAAGGCGTTCAGCAACTGAGGTGAGCCCCAGCTTTTGGTGCAACATTACTTCAATTGTTCGTGCACTACTTGTGTATAGGTCGCGAACAACAATGGTTTGTGCTACATCAAAGACAGTTACCTAGGGAAATTGTTAGAGTGGTAACATACTCGTAAGTAGCCTAGATCAAACCTAAAACCATGAAGGTTAGTGACCTTGATTGGATTTTTATTTGATTGAGTAGTGACATGATGTTCATAGGGATTGATATATATGAACATAATCAAAACCCATCGTTAACGAGAATAAATGCAACAATTACAAGAGGAGAACAATTTGATGATGCAGTCGAAAAAGAGTTAGCTAGAGAGACAAGGTTGCAAGTCATTGACAGTCTAAGAGATCTCCAAGAAGTTGTAGAGAACATACTGAGATGTTTAATTGGCATACGACATTATAGATACAAATCATTCTGGTTTATGTTCCATGGTGACAGGTTTCATGTGATTGATGCATGGGTCAATTATACAAAATCCTGTATAGAAAAAAAAATGTCAATGATGGTTAAAAAAAATCTATGCTAATTTTGGGAATGTAGCTGAATGAATGTGGACAGAGAATGGTAAAGAGCTATGACACAATTTGTGCATAATTGTGGCACGATTCTGTCTACAAAATGGGAGGTCAAGCATCAGTCGAAAGTGGACACTGTTGTAAGCAATGATGAGTATCAATATATAGCCGAGAGTGAGAGATGGTTTAATTTCATCCATTGTGGCAACAGGAACATGTCGCTACCAAGTCATGAAGGCTACTTCAGAGAAATCCAATGTGTGGTCAGTAACCATGGGCAGGGACAGATAGCAACATATACAGCTAGCCTCGATGTTCAGCTAAATATTGCTAGCAGAGAACTAACGACTAGCAGGAGCACAACCGAGAATATTATGTCAAAAGAGAACGAGAATCAACGAATTCCTTCTTCACTGGCAACAAGACATCCACAGACTTTAAGGCAACAACTTGACACTCAGCAGAACCTGGAAGATGATGATTTTCCTCCTAGTTTTAGCATTACTACATGTGTAGGTAAGATTGATAAATTGCAACCTGCAAATACCAAAAAGCTGGAAGCTAGAAGTGTGAAGGAGTTGAATATCAATGCCAATCTATGTGAAGATGGGAAGCAGCCTATGACAACAATAAGGCAGCATACAATCACACCTTATGGAAAAGCAAAGGAGCAAAACTATGAAAAGGAGTGTTGTAAAAAGCGTTGAGGCGTAGCGAGGCGCTCCACCAAAATCTGAGGGGAGGCGTAAGCCTCGAGGTGCAAAGCGTAAGCCTCAAAAAAATTTTTTTTTAAAACTTTATAAAACTATGAGATTAACATGTAAAAGTAACATTAATGCAACAACTTGATCTATATAAGTATCTAAGAAATAAAATATGAGCATTCATTCAATAAAAAACTAACATTAACAACAAAATGCATATTAGCACTAACAACATCACGTCATAATTAGAAAATGCATGTCAACATTAACAACCAAATGTTAATGTATTTGTCCTGAACTCTTCAAAATGAGAGTGTTAACATTCACAATTACAACTGAAAGACCAAAAAAATATATAAATGGCCAATAGCTCTATGATATGAATTAGGGCCTAGGCTCTTCTTGTGTCTCATCATCATCAATATCTACACTTTCTTCATCCACGTCATCAGTTACTTCTTTTGCTTTTCTTTTTTCTTCAATAAAAAATCATGTATTAAATATTTATGTTATGTAATTAAAAAAATACATTTATATTCATAGCTAGGTAAAAGGAATATAACTTTACCTCAATTTCTTAAAGACATGTCTTGCCTAGAACCACTTTGTGAAATATGAGGTGAAGTGACTTTTTCAATAGGCATATGCTCAATGGCATTTATGCCGAAGTTCGGATCCAACCATGAATCCTTCAACCAATTGGGATCACTTGGCAACACTGGATCTTTCTTCTCCACAATCCAATCATCATCTGAGTCTATATGATCTAGACATATAGGGTCTTTGATAGCCCTCCTCCTCATATTTCTCTCTCTTAATTTCATATTGTACATTACAAAAACCAATGCATTCATCTTCTCTTGTTCAAGTCTATTCTTTCATTTTGTATGCACCTATAATTTCAAATCATTGATAATCAATTATAAGATAATTAAACTTATAAAAATGCATTTCAAAAATAAAATACAAAGTCACAAACCAATGAGAAAGTACTCTAATTCCTCTCACAACCCGATGCACTGCACGTCAAATTTAGAATTCGAATTGCAAAATTCATCAACCTAGGATTTTTGTGCCCAAATGAACTCCACCAATCAGCTGCATTCAAATAAAATAATAAAAAATTGATAAAAACATTAAGAACGTCATAATTAACAAAAACATAAAAAAATATTGAAAAATAACAATATAATTGCAAACTTACCAAGACTTTTTAATTTTCTTGTTGTAACAGTTGTCTCTCTACCAAACAACCCCTTTGTCTTTTTAAATGCAGTGATTTGTGTTGTAATTTTCAACCAAATATTTGCATCAGAAACCAATTTTTTAACACAATCATAAAAATCACTCATAACTTCTCTATCTAAGTTGAAGTTGTCAGCATAATGAAAATGTGGATTTAAATAATAGGCAGCTGCATGCAAAGGCTTATGAAGTTGCAAGTCTCATCATCTATCAATGATATCCTAAATAGGTTTATATTTTCTTTCAACCTTGTCAAGGTTTGAAGCAATTTCCTCCTTCGCTCTATCCATTGCCTCATACAAAAATCCCATAGCAGGTTCGTCTGCATCAACTAGTCGTAACACTTTCACGAGAGGCAGTGTAGCTTTAATTGCATATGATATGACAGACCAAAACTTATGATCATTAAGAACAATATAAGAAATGTTCTTAGCATCAGATTTCTTATAGTAATTAGATAATCTAAAATTTGAAGATAAGAACATCAACTTTAACTCTTTATTATAACATCTAATATAATGAAGTGTAAGATATGTTGTGGCAAAATGAATAACAGCTGGACGTAGAAGTTTTTTCTTCTTTATGAATTTTCTCATTAAATTTAATACCCATGCATGACTATAAATGTATCTTATAATTTTTTTTGCCTTTTCCACTGTATCTTTAAAAATTGATATCTTTCTAATATTTTCTAAGATAAGATCCAAGCAATGCGCTGCACATAGTGTCCAAAAACATATTTTTTCTCAGTTGCCACATAATTTGGTGCATTATCTTTTATGAATTGCACCACATTACTTTCACCAACTTCTTCAAACAACTTACACACATTTACACCAATTTTTTCCATGTCGCTAATGTCAACAAACTTCAAAAATATTATCCCAGATGAGTTGTTCACAAGAAAATTAATTAAGTTTCTTCATTTTCCATTTGTCCAACCATCTGCCATAATGCTGCAACCAACCTTTGGTCATTCCTTTTTGAACTCTTTTAAAATTTTATGAGTGCAATCTACCTCATCCTTCAAAATCCACATTTTAATCTCGTGATAAGAAGGCGGTTTGAACCCTCACCCATAATTTTCAATATCTTCTATCATTGCACCAAAATATGGACTGTTGCAAAGATTAAATGATAAGGCATTTGCATAAAAAAATTATTAATGGCACGACATACATTTTTTCTTTCATCCTTTTTGAAAGCAATGTTTATTGTGGTTTGTCGTGTTTCTTTGTTCACAAAAAGGTCTATAGGACCACCTGTGCTTATTTTTGCATCACTACATGATCCACTAGTTTCTTTATTCACATTATCGCCTGTTGATGATTCAAAATAAATACTTCTCCCAATATCCAACTTGTTTTGTTCTAACTCTTCTTTCTTATGCTTCTGATCCTTTAGATGATTCTGAAAAAATCTTTTCACATCAGGTGAAACCGCTACACCATGTTTTATGTCAGCTAAGTGATGTTTTAGCCTATAGATGCCTCATGTAGTCTCTTTATGACAGTAATTGCAAATTACATATTTTACGAGTTTTAGATCTTTAGTGGGATTTGGAACATTAACTCCATGATCCCATCCTACATCTTTTCTCATTGTTCAACTGCAAAAATACATAAAATAAATATATATTAACATCATGCATTTTGCTGACCACATTATATGAAAACATATGCAAAATAGACAAAGGGAAACACAACCAAAAAGACCAAATAAGCTTGTCCATGATTTGGCACAATCATTTTCCTAGAAAGAAAAAATTCGACCAAACTTAGCTCAAATTAGTATCTTGTTTTTAATATATCAATCCATAGGAGTTTTTTTTTCTAGAAAGAAAAATTTAGACAAAACCTTAGCTTATATTAGTATCTTAGAGACAAGGAAATGTTAGTATAACATATTTAAGAGAAGAAAAAAAAAGGGGGGGGGGGGGGATGCACGCTCCCTGCAAAAATAGCAGAGACAAGGAATGCCCCTATCTGACAGAAAGAGGCAGAGGCAGGGGGTCACCCTACCAAATAGGAAATGGGTAAGGGTAGAGAATATTGTTGCCAGACTGCCAAGACCCAAGAGGTAAGGGAAAGGCCCTGCCAACCCGATCCAAGGAGAGGCAAGGTTCTGCCCCAGTATGGCATGCGCGACGTAGAAAAAAAAAGAGCGGGGGGAGTCCCCCCTGTCGGCAAAACAAGAGGGATAGGGGGAGTGAAGCCCCCTGTCGACAGAGCAAAAAGGATAGGGGGAGCAGAGCCCCTCTGTCGACAAGGCTAATGGCAGAGGGTGGAGCCCCCTGCCAGCAAAGCAAGAAGGACAGGGGGTGCATAACCCCCTACCTGATGATAAGGTGAGCGACAGGGGGCAGAGCCCCCTATCGAAAAAGAAAGCGACAGGGGGTGAAGCCCCCTTCCCTGCCAACGAGAGGCGACGACAGGGGGCTCCGTCCCCCCGCCGGTCGACCCAAAGAAAGAGGCAAGGGGGGAGGGGGGGGGGGGGGGTTGAGTCCCCTTCTGGTCAACGACAGAGGCTCCGCCCACCTGTTGGTCAACCAAGAGAGAAAAGCAGAGGAGGGGAAACCCCTGTCGATGAGAGGCGAAAACAGGGGGCTCCACCCCCCTGTCAGTCGTCCCCAAAAGAAAGGCAGGGGTAACCTCCTGCCGACGAAAGTCGACGACAGGGGGCTCTGCCCCCCTGTCGGTCGACCCTTCACGGAGAAGAAGAAGTAAAGAAGAGGGGTTTACCTGGCGGCGGTGACTCCGACGTCATCGAAAAACGCAAAGGAAAGGCCACGTCGGGGATGCCGGCTGAGGTCGCCGGAACAGACGGCGGTGGCGGTGAGTCGTCGACGCCCTCGCAATAGAGAAAGGAAGATGGTGGTGGTCGGCGGGTCGTCGGTGCCTTCTCAGCAAAGGAAAGAAGAAGGTGGAAGAGGCGATGACCGGCGGCGGGTGGTCGCTGGCGACAGCGGTCGCAGGGAACAGAGTGGAGAGAGAAGGGGCGAGGGCTTTTGCCCCTCGTCCGAGGTGTCTGTATCTGTTTTAAAGACACATGTTCTCTCGAACCTTCGAGAATACGGGTCCGGGTCCGGATCGGACTCGGGTCTAAGTTAATGTTGGTCAAATGAGGGCTTTGACCCTCATTTGACCAACAAAATAAAGCATGCGCACCTCACAATGAGGCTTGCCTCGCCTCGACATGTGTTTTTAACAACACTGATGAAAAGTTTAATCTGGTCAAAGTGAAAACTGAGGCTAAAGGATTATTATCTTTCGACAATATCAAAAGCTCATACTTTTGTTGTAGAAATTCTGGATATAGATGTAGACTAACACTACGAAGTAAAAAAGCATGAGACAAGGAAAAACCAAGTGTTTGATCCTGGAGGAATAAAGGAAACTTTGTGTTAGCAAGTAATAGTAGTGAAGAACCACTACCTAAGAGCCATCCTACTGATAAGAAAGTGTAGTAGGCACTATTTTCTTATGGTGAAAGGTTCGGAAATAAACAGGTATGTACAAATTTAGCTCTTCCCAAATAGAAAGTAAAATGTGAGCCACTGTGGGCCCATAACCCACAAGAGTTTGAAAAGCCTTGAGGACAAGACTATGCAGAGCATGGTGGATTATTGCAAACCTCACTACGGACCCGTAGTTTGCCATTGTCGATCAAGCACGAGCAAAAGCCACGACTTGAGCTACATGGAAAGTATATGTGCAAGGCTAAACCTATACATGCCATATGCATATGGCGCACGGCCAGGGTGCACGCACATGGTGCATGCCAATGATGCACAAGCGATGTGTGCACATGCACGCGATGCACAAGCAATGCGGGCACACGTGCATGGTGCATGAGCATGCAGTGCACATGAGTGCGGTGGCATGCACGCAACGTGCACCATAGGCGACCACACATGCATGGCGTGACTCACAGAGCGAGTGAAGTGGCAAAGCGGAGATGGCGCACTCTGATTGGAGAGTTAGCAGGAGCCAACTTTGACCGGCCACATCAGCCTAAGTTGACTAAGAAAAGAGCCTTCACTGTGTAACCTGGTTGAGCCTATAAATAAGACCTCAAGCCTTCATTTTGAAGAATCATTGAATCTTGAATGAAAAATTGAGAGTTTCCTTCTTCTTCTATTTAGATCCTAGCTTAGCTTAGTTTAAACTTTAGGAATATGTTTTAGAAATAGGCCTCGTACGAGGAATTGGCCTTTTGAGATGAGTTCGCTCTTGAAGATTTCACTTGTTCCCCCTTCTCATCTCTTTCATTGATCTCTTCTTCTACCTTTCTTCTGGTTCATATCTGAATTCAAGCACTTGCAGGAATTTCAGAACTATTCTAGGCTTAGATGAATTGTGCAGAGACTGCAAAAAGGGTTTAACTCTGCAGATCATACTTGCAGAGCTGTTGTAGCTCTTGATTCAACTTCCGACACTGAAATTATATCGTAGATGTTAAATTTCATGTTGCATGCTGCAGATCTTTTGGTTAGATGATCTGGAGCAGGATAAATGGCCGAATTGTTCAAGCTCATGCATCGGATTATGGATCCACTTCTGTTAGCAACATCTTCAACTGTAATTTACTTTAGAACATTGGAGCAGAAGTACATGATCGACTTAACGGATTGATCCTTGCAAATTCAAGTGTTGAATTGCTTATAAAAGTTCATTTTATTGAATCCTATTGTTGATCTTCTAAATTGCATCCGTTGACATAACAAGTTGGAGTTCTAATAATTTAAGATCAAGTTCTTGTTCTTACTAGAAATAAGGCTTCTTGAACAATATCTTTCTTGTTCTGGAATTTATTCCACCCAGTTGATAGCTCTTCAGCTAAAGATAATTGCATATTCAAATTCTTCAGGTCCAGGGCTATCAAATTGAGTACTTATATGCTAAAAACGAAGTTGAATTAACTTCCGAAAGTGACTTCAAAGTTCAGCCTGTCTTTGACGCATGATTATCGTTTAACCAGATTCTTGAAGCTATTTCCCAATGAACCGTACATGCATTTCAGGCTATCATTTAGTTTCGGGCAGAAAATCATATATGACGAACCTTGTGATGGCTTGCACTTGGCTAAATAAGGAATTCAAATTTTGAAGACTCAACGCACATACCACATAGGCTTGCTTAGGTTTGCGCAAGAGCCTAACTACACCACAACTGCTCGTGCACAAGCATTCAAGGCATGACTCGGCATAGATCTTGGGAGTTAAGCTGTACATACTCAACACTAGTGTCCAGTTCTCTTCATTCAACCACACATTGACTGGCCTCCAGTTGGTAAAAAAACCTTGAGGTCTCTCCTACCCACCGAAGAGTACACCCAACTTCGATATTGCAGCATAGGACATCACCTGTGGGTTTCGAACTTGAGACATCCCGTCAACTTGGTGACATTCATATGTCTCCCCTACCAGATGAGCTGCATTCCACCGAGGCAGGACACTGCAAGATATGAGCCCAGGAGGGCTAAGCTTGAGAGAGAGAGAGAGATCTTTATGGGTCTTTGCTGGCCTTGAAGAATTTGATTATGCTTTTAGCAACTTCAAGGAGAGTCTATGGGCCGGCAAGCCATAAAATTCCATTCCCTCATTTTTGGGTTGTGCAATAACCCCCAAGTGGGGATCGTACTCGAGACCCCAACGTTAAGTTGGTGCAACTTTTTGCTAATCCAGCAATCACATCTTCATCCCCACCATTAAAGCAACAGTCATCTAAGTATATTCCTAATAAAGGGGAAATAAAGGAAAGAGAGATTGGGACGAATCTTCCCTTTTCTTTTTGCATCAAAAGTTTGTGACAAAGTCAATATAATTTATGGGGCACCAAGATGAAAGAACCAATTGCTTATCAAAAACAGAAAAAAGAATAACGGAAGTATATGTCCTGCGCCTGATGCCTCTTTTGTTGCTTTTTGGCTTCCTACATGCAGAGGAAACAAAAGAGAAGCAAACTCAATTCTTCATCATATTGTTAAAAAAAAATCTTTACTCAAATAACTGGGTAAAAATGAGAGGGACGACTTACTCATTAGCCAGTTATGAAATAAGTTGCATGTGGAATTTCGGATGAAATCTGTGGATCTGCTCATTTGAGCAGGCACAGATCTGTTGATTGATTCTGGTGTCGGTATTGGTGGTGTTGTAGGTATATATGATAATTCACCTCATGGATACTTCCTAAACAAAATTTCGTTTTGCTATACTAATCTTGCTTGTCAATGCCTGCATGATAGAAGCACGGTAAACCACTCAATCATCATTCAGAGAGAGAGAGATCTAACCAACTTTGGTATGAGCCACATCAGTTTTCTGATGTTTTCTTGCTTCTTTTGTAAATCAAACCCTACAAATTTGAGGGTTACTGTTTATTTAGTGGAAAACAACTATTATGTTAAGATTTTTTCATGTTTAGGCGGGTTTTAAAAGAATCTAAAAGATCAATGGCCCAAATTGCACCAAGACTTTGCAATGAAAAATTCAAGTTCTTTTCAAAGAAACAATTCGATCCAAAGTATATTTTCTAGTAAACAATAAACACATCTGAAGGCTCTGATTAATAAAGAAAATGCCTACAGCTATGTCTTTTTGAAGTGGCCCATACCGCTCCATACTCAAATTACTTAGGATAGTCTATTACCGTATGTGTGTGTGCATGCACGCATGTGTACTTACAAATTTTTTACTCTGTAATAGCTGCCATTTTGCGGTAACAGTTCTTCCACCGCAACTTTCATTGGTGAGTTAGATAAAAGTTTCCTTGTTCTGAAATCAAGCACCTCAACATCTGCGAGAAAAATTGCAGATACTGGACGATGGTCTGAGAGCCTCAACTCACCACCGATATAAGACAATTGCCGGATCCCACTTCCATGCCACAAAATCCTATCACACCTGAAATTTGAATGAAATTTTTTAATGGTTATATATTGGTGCATTCTATGGCTTCGAAAAAAGAAAAAAGGTGCATGTTTTCAGAAGAGACACTGTTTGGGACTGAGGGGGTCGTAGACCAGATCAAGCCACCATGGGGCTTCGACAATTTGGATGAAGGTTCAATAATGAATGATCAACAGTGGAACTGTTGGAGACAGCAAGCACCCTGCTGATTTCAAAGCTGAGTTCAGAACCTGGTCAATTAAGTCTATCAGACTCGACTAACTCAGGCATAATAACCCAGCTTTATTGAAAACTTGTTTAAATTAATTAAGCTAACCAACTCCAAGAGGATCAAGACCCAACCCTCAAAAACTTGGTCAAGTTGTTAATATATTCCCCATCACAAATATACAGGATTTAAAACATATGAAGATACCATGCAGGAGTTCTGCGTTTCTTCCTTGATCTCACAGCTTCTCCAGCATAATCGTCAGAGTCTGATGAGTATTTGTAAGTGGGAGCAAAATAGATCTTTCCCTCGTGCCAACCTTTAAAAACTCTCCCAGCTTCGCGTTCAATCTTTAGCTACAAAAATCATTGGGACAAACAGGGTTTGGCTTGTGGAAATCTTCAGATACACAAAAAGATAAAGAACCAAGGCATAATATATATTAAACTTGTATAGATCTGTTAATTGTACTGCTGACATGATATGGTCAACAGTAAGAATTAAAAAAAAGCAGCAATCTGAGATCAAAGGATAGGTATAAAACGAATATGTGTGTGCATATTATGCACATGTTTTTTCTGTTACAGAGTTTGCAATGGGCCTGTATGAAACAGCTTGCACTGTCAGACTCTAACCATTTCCAAGAGAAGTAGATGGCTTTAAAAATCCAACACTTTTGTTTATTAATTCACACATTAAATGCAGCGCAGAAAACATTAGGAAAATTGCTGATAACTGGAGGAATTGGAAACAACATACATGTTCTTTTTCGAATGACAATTAAAACAATTCACACTCAAATTGCATGAAAACAGATGTAACTTGCCAGAGGCTACCTGATCCTTTTCAAACAATGAATCCCAATTGACATCCTTAAGAAGCCTTCTTGTCTCATAGTCGCTCAGTGCAATTCGATAGTTCAGGTCCCCAAGCCATATGACTCGACTAAGGCATTTTGAATCAATGAAAGAGGCAACATAAGATTATCACTGAAACCAGCATAAAAAATTTGTAGAATTCTTAAAGTTGATGCTTACTCATGGTCAAGAATTCTCTCAGGAATTCTTCGACTCGAATTCTTACAGATCTTAGGAAATTGGGTATTCTTCAAAATCTCTATTACATCAGAGTTTCTTCTTAACTCGTCTCCTTCTTTCTCCCCTGAAGCAAGGTGACTACAGACAAAGCAAAAAGTAGTCTGATGCAATGACAGACTCACAGAAATGCAGCCCTGTAAAAGAAAAAAAAAGAGAGTATTGATGTTCAGTAAACTCAGAAGGCAAAAGAGACCTTTGAAATCACAGATATGCAGATAATAGGGATTGGCTAATCTTTGAAGTACTCTATGATCAAACTGTGACCCAGGGAGTTTCAAGGTAAGCGGGGTACTGCAACAGTTAAATTTGTTGCACTCCCTTCTTCAAGAAACATGACTTTACCAACATAGGAAAACAACATATTTACAGGGAAAACTGCACAAATTTGCAGGTTGTTGAGGTGAAGAATAGCAATGCTCTTTTACATAAAAAAGAACAATTATAAGAATAAATCAAAGTGGAGCCAAAAATCATAAAACATTGGAACAAATTACCATAACTTCACCCTTGGTCACAGTCTTGCTAAAATTTCCTTAAGAGACAGATAAGTTAAATTGGAAGCAAGGAATCCGTAGTTTTACCTTGTTTCCAAGGTAACCCATAATCCCACGCCCAACAGAAGATACTCTGAGATGACCTATGTGTTCCAACAACTCATTTTTTACCCACACTGTGGCAAAAATGCCCACCATTTGCTTGCTGGTTACCAAAGAGTAGTTTACCATATCTGATCTTGAAATCTCTGTACACATGAAGCTGGGTCCCTCCTCCTCTGAAGAAGAATCCTCATCAACTGCAGGAGCCTGCTGGCATTTAAAACACGACTCCCTATTCTTCTTCTCTCCCTCAAAAGGGCAGTTGCAGGATTTTAAGCGCCACATACAATCAGGCTTAAAGCTTTTACTCACTGCCTTGAGAGAAGAGGCCTTTTGAAAGAAAGAAAAACTGCTAGCATGTCTCAGATCTCGGGAAACCGGTCTTGAACCTGATCCCCTTGATATAAATGAGGAACAGCTGAATTCAGATGTGTCGCTGAAATGGTTCTGTGGTTTGTTTAAAGATTGATTAATTAGAGCCAGCCATTTTGCTGCTGGTTCATCATCCTCTATAACAAGCACGTTTCCAGCATTCAGGGGGACAATTTCCTGAAACCTGTCATCAAGCTATAACATAACATCAGTAGCAGAAAGGATAATAGAATGAAGTGGTTATTCGAACAGGCCTTCATCACTCCTTATACTATCTCGACTTGTAGACAACTCTTTGGTAGTTAAGGGTCGAGATGCTGCAGGTCAGGAGATTAATGTGACTTGTGAGGTACAGCAATTATTAGGAAATAATCCAGTTAGAGCTGTAGCTATGAGTTTTATAGATGGGCTGATGAGAGGAATGGAAAAGAAGAAAACTGAGAAAGAAAGAGATGTAGAAATAGAAACAATTTTGAAAACAAAGAAGATAGAACAGGAAGAAGAGAGATCCATGGAAGAAGACCTTTCCATTTCTTTGGAAGGAAGGTGGAATCCTTATAAGATATATGAAACACAGGAAATCCGGCTTTCCAGTTTTGTACTATAGGTGTTGTAGGTAGACTCACTCCTCATTGGCTACACTCGCTATAGGCTCGCGTCATGGCATGCTTAATTAGCTCTTAACCTAGCTATGTTAGGTTCTTTAACCATTGTTGTAGCCCACCATATGTACTTTATGCCGCCTTATCCATACCTAGCTACCGATTATGGTAAACAATTTAAGATGCTAAGTTCATGATGAAACAAAAAAGGACTTCCATACCCCAAAACATAGATGTCCGAAGGATCATCAATGCGTAGAAAGCTATCAAGGTTTAAACCACTGTGAGGAGACTTTCCACCAACGTTCCATGTCGCCACGAATATACTACAATGGTAAATTTGTATAAAAAAAAATCAAAAGGCAACATGATGATATAAAATCCATCACCAGAAACAAGGAGAACAATATAAAATTTAGATCTTATCTGCTCACCGGACGGCCTGAACATTAGAAGAGCACGACATTGGACTGCTGTCACTGGTCAAACTGAGACTGCTAAGCGATGAACAAGCCTCTGTTTTCAATATAGACTGTCAGATATGGAAAAATCTGGAAATAAACAAACAAATCAATGAAGGCTTTTTTTTTCTAATTACAGGATAAATATTTTGTTTGCAGTATAAGAGAAGTAGCTTAGAAAGCCGGAGAGAAGCTATCAGTGAAGCACGCAATGGTGAGGCCTCTATCATGTTTCAGGGTGAATTCAAAAGAAGGCAGAGCTCGAAAGAACACTAGAGGAAAACATTCCTTTTGCCAACATGGAAAAAGACGTACTTTACCTGACAAATCTAGTCCTGATTCTTACCATATCAAATGCAATCCACTTCTAGATTATAATATTCTATAAACGTTGTGGAGAATGTAACAGACAGGCATATTCCTACCTCATCAAAATACTTTATACGATTGTAAAATTTTGGTCAAACCCCTTTCACATTACTTTTTACCTGATAAAATGCTCTCTAATTTCAAAGATATCCACAAAAACGGTAGAAAAATCAAAATCCAATTAAGAACAAAAACAATTGGGACCCAGTTGGCTACTGTGCATTGTGGACAGTTATCTGTAATATACGCATATCCTGAAATTGTTACCGTTATGTCTCATAAATTCAGGGTTAATTTTGTTTCAACGCCGAGAGGATGGGGGAGGAAAAGTAAAAAGTTCCAATAACTCGTTAGGATGGCCAAGAAATGTGTGGCCGCAAATGATGCCTTTCTGTTCAATGATTCCCTTTCCAACCACAAAAGAGTATTATGCTTTTTAAAACAACAAAAAAGTGTCGCTTTGTGTTGTTTTCTTTTCTTTAATGATGCATGGTGAGTGTGTGCGGCTTTTTACAGAGAGAGAGAGAGAGAGAGAGAGAGAGAGAGAGAGAGAGAGAGAGAGTTTGTAATTCACTGTATATCAGTAACAAATTGGAAAGTTTTCGTAAGAAACAAACAGAAATCGGTATTGCTTTTTCTCCTTGTTATCTTGAGAAGATTTAGGCAAACAAAAGGTCGTTTGAGAATTTTCTTACCAGGGTCACCCACGAAACAGTCGGATGCCCACCTCATCATCTTCCCCTTGAGAGCAAACCTCCTTGGGATGAAAGACTGCAGCCACCACCAACAGAAAAACCAAACAGCCCATCATCCTTACAAGACCATCCAAATACCATTAAAGTGTATGGAAAAGAGAAAAGAAAATCGAACAAAAACACGACACCTTCTTCTGCTGGTCCCTTCCGTTGGTCATTTCCACAATCCCCTGTTTTTCTTCTCAACGAAAATAATGTCTTTTCTCAGACAGTCTACAAGACCACCCCACTGTAAAAACATGAAACAAGACTCGTCAAAATGAAAAGGAAATCACCAACAAATCCAGTATAGAAGATGGCGTTTCCGATCACGCACACAACGAAAACCAACCAACAAAGGAAGAGAAATTTAAAGAGGAGGAAGAGAGATTTTTTCCAGTAAAAAATCAGATTTTTTTGTTTTGGTTTTTAGTCTTCAGAGGCCATGCTTTGGAATCACCAACGGAACGCGCAGAGGAGGAAGAACCAGTCAAACGTGTGGGTATTACCGAATATACCGTTGCTCATGGGGAAGCACGAAGCTTTGTCCTCACCTTGTTTGTTTGCTTCCTCCCCAGGCTCACTGCAAACAGGACAGCGGGTACCCTCCATCAGAAATCGAGTGTTGGCCGGTTTTGGAGGGTACCCATTTGGATTTGGGGAGGGAGAGCGCCGTGTGTGTGTGGGCTTCGGTCAAAAATATCTCATGGATCTCCATCTGGGACTCACGAGCTTCCCTTGGGATTGGCAATGTGGTGGTCGGGGGAGGGGGGAGGGGGGGTGTTGGTTTGTCTACTGTGGTCCTCCTCCTGTTGGGTTGGGAGCAAAAAGCCTCCTGGTTTCCGTGGTCGATGCTAGGGGCTGCAATGAGACCACACCCCACGCAAACTCATGGCTTGTGTATTCTTCTACGCGAGCAACCAACGGAATCTACCTTAATTCCTGCTCTCACTCGACGTGTAAGGCAAATTATCCAAATCCCACCGAGGGGGAGAGGGGGTGTTGGTTTCAAGTTTTTGCTCCTATTTGTTAAAGTAAAAGGAAAAATATTTTAGGGAGAGAGGGAGAGGAAAACTTTAAAAAGTAAAAGTGGGAATTCCATTTGAAGTCCCACCTTCTGCTGATATTCCAAAAACGGATCCCATGTTTTATGAGAAAACATTTCAGTACCCAACCTTTTATTGGAGTTGTCAAACAGAGACAAGTTAATTGTCTGATTAAAATCAAATATGAAATATCATTTTTTAGACTTTGTTTCGAAAAGGTTGTGTTTTGCTTATTTTATTATGCAAAAGGGATAAGTTAGCAATTTTGTTAGACAGAACTCAGTATGTTTTTCATGAGGAACGGAGAAACCACCTGAGAGTAAGAGACCCGGCCATTCTGGACTAAGCCTGCCAACCTACGCCCGTTTTTCCGGTTGTGTAAAACCATGTCTTACCCCTCACCCTACAGGGAGTCCTCTTTCTTCGGCTTACGCAAGGGGTTGACAGTTGACACCGACGAGATTTGATTGGCCGCCTCCATCCCTGGGTTGTCAAAACAGATATGATTGGCCTCACGGATGCTTTGGGTCTTTTTTAAATTTAATGTTGATTTGGTCAGGAAAAGAAAACCCTACAACCATGTAGACACCTAATTTTTTTATGCCTAAATGTTAGCATGTTTAGGAAAACACTTTCTCAGGTTCTAAGGCAAAAATCTCAAAAACTTAGTCATTTATATCGTAGTTTAGGAAAAAAAACAAAAGTTGAGTATAACATTTAGTTTTTTAGAAAAATTTCACCCAAAAATATAAAAATAGCTAAAATTAAACAAATTTTCAAATTTTTAGGTTTGTTGTTAGCAAAGGATTGTCGTTTGACTAATCCGACCTTGTCCGGTGAAACCCAAATAGTTTTGACAACCCAGTGATACTAAAATTGATTCAGCCTCATTCGGACCCAAACAGTTTCGACAACCCAATTGACCTTAAACTAACCTGACTTCGTTCAACGAGACCAAATAGTCTCGGCAACCCAGTTATCCCTAAACTAGCCCAACATCGTTCAATGAGACTTAAATGATCTCGACAACCTAGTTATTTCTAAATTGGCTCAATCTCGTTCGACGAGATCCAAACGATTTGTTTTCAAAATTAATTGATCCCATAATTGAGTATCTATTTCTTTATCATAAATTGAATCACATTCGATTAATGACAAAGTTGAGGCAACTGTAGGCAAAATTTCACGATGCCTGAATGTTAATCTTTTTTGGAAAATGTATTTATAGGTTCTAAGGTGAAGATTCCAGAAGAAATGTTATAATTTTAAAAAAATCACGCTTTTTTCTTCAAAGAGCAAGGACCCATGTCATCCAGCCTTGGGACAACAAAGTTCTTTGCCATCTGTTAGTGGGATGGCAATAAGCTTAGTCATCCACATTTGGGACGACATAACACTTGTCGTTCGAGCCTTGAGATGGTGGACAACTTTGTCGTCAGGATTCAAGATGACAAAGGTGATTGTTGTCTGCTCATGGGACAACAATCCCCTTTGTCGTCCATCCCATCGAAGATAAAGCTAAGCCTCAAAAGAGGCATGTCTCAATCAGAACTCTTCTTGTGAGTTAGCAGGACTCTTCATAGATGAGTCTTAATCCCCCAATAGGATAAACACAAATCCATTTGAGTTGAATTCAAATCCAAAAAATTGTTGATCTGTATCATGTTTTTAATTCTTATAAATAGGAGCCAACCTCTAGAGCCTGAAGAATCCAAAAATTTACTATCTGAGTGATGGCCCTAGAAAAATGAGCCCTAGCCTTGTTGTCACTTTGTCACCCTCCTGATTCCTCGTATGTCAAAACATAAAAGTCAAACATACGAAAGTATGCAAAAGGTGGTTTTCATATCAATCTCCTTGTTTATTTGTCTATTTTAGTTTTTATATTTATTTTGTTTTGTAAGTGCTCATATATGCTTGATTTTGCTTACATATCTCTTATTGGGCGGAGTTGAAATCTTGAATCCAGATCTTTCTGTTGGAAAGCTTCGAGTTACAGAAGTCAAAACCTGCTTATGCTTTACCTTCTCATGGAGAAAAATGGTTGAAACTTGAAACAAGTGTCTCACATCTTTTGAACGGTTTTGGAAAATAGTTTTGCATAATCCAGGTGAGTGAAAATTTATTTTAATGCAATTTTTTTGTTAACAACTGAAGCATGCGAGGTATATTATTCTCAGGTATTTTAACCCAGTTGTTCGACTGAGCAAACCCAAAGTGGGCGGTCAGTGACCGAAAGAAATCTCTGCTAAGGCGAAATGATATAGGATGCATCCTAGACTAGTTATAGAAGTTGGGAGACCTATCACTTAGGACAAGTCCGATAGTTCTAGCCTCCTCAAAAACCTACAAGTGAGTGGAGACCCTAGAAAATCTTTTGTTCTCAAATACAATCGAAGTCACTTAAGGTTGTACCATCTACCTTCTTCAGGGTAGAGATTGATCCAAAATGTGTTTAGAGGTTTATCTTTATTACAAGGGTCCTTATTTCATATTTCTCACCCTTGGAGGCTAAACTGGGGTTTAGTAACCTACGTACCCATTTTAGGGTAGAAACTATAGTCTTTCAACCCAATTTAGTGAGCACTTAGCATGTAAGGCGAATCCCAACTTTTGTTGTGTGTGTAGGCATGTTTCACTTTTCACTTAGTGCCTTTTTTTGCACTTGAGGGTTCAAGTTACCTCAAGATCGTATTTGAGCCAAACATAATACAGATATATGCCCCACACACTATTGTGTGTTTATGGCACAGAAAAGGTTCCTTGAACCTTGGCCTCTTTCAGGTCGCAATGATTTATTTCATCCATTCTTTGTTATGACAATTTCATTGCCCACAGGGTTTTACAACCCCATCTTTTTTATTGAGCTACGACAATTGCTGATATCCATGCTCAGAATAACAAGGTATTATTTCACCCATAAGGTGGTGTATGCGAATGATTTTTTCTTGTAAGTTGAGCATACAAATTAAATATTATTTTTTTTGTAAAGCGATGTATGCAATTTGAAGCAATGTATTTATTTGATGCATGCAGATTGAATATTCATAAAGCGATGCATATACTGTAAATTCTTTTTTAAAACGATGCATGTGGAGTAAATGTTATTGTAAAGAAATATATGCAAAACAAGTCTTATTTGTAAAGCAATGCATGCAGAGTCAAGATGATTTGATTGGTAAAGTGATGCTTCATTTGATTTGTAAAGCGTTGTGTTTGTTTATAAAGCAATGCATGCAAAAATGTTGTTTTATGCAAAAAGAATGCATGAGAAATGTACGTGAAAAAGTCTTGAGAAATTGAGTTAAACAGAATACTGTAGCACCCAAGAGTCAACACATATTTGTCTATGGGTCAGATGGAAAAACACCTTGCAAGAGTCAACCATTAGTGAAGAAGGGTCAAGATGCATGGCATAGAGGTGTTGACTCTCCAATCTAGGTGTCGACAACCAATATACAAAGACAGAGAGGTGTTGACTCTCCTAACTGGGTGTTGACACCTAAGGCACAAAATCAGAGAGATGTCAACTCTCCAAACTAGGTGTTGACACCTGATACACAGAATCAGAGAGGTGTCGACTCTCCAAGTTGAGTGTCAACACTCGAGGTACAAAGGTGTTGACTCCCCAAACTGGGTGTCGACACTCGAGGCATAGAATTGAAAGATGTTAAAACTTGAGGGTGTTTTCACTTTAGACTGAGTGTCGACATTCGAGACACAAAATCAAAGGGCTGAACTCAAGGGTCAATTTTGTCAGCTGTGGGTCGACCCTCAAGACTCTTTGAGCTGCATTTTCCTCTTAGGAGTCGACGCTTCAAGCTGAGGGTCAACCCTTAAGGTTACAAACCAAGTTTTTTCTAAGGATTATGTGCATGAATCCGAAAAAATGCATTAACACCAATACATATGTAACATAATATATTTTTAATATCAGAATTATGAGCATTCGGTGTAGTAACCTACCTTGCAGAGTGTGTTCAAACAAAGATACAAAAAAATTACCAAATATACTTGGGGGAACTTTTCCTCCAAAATAAGAGCATCAGGCGGTTGAGATCGACAATTCCACTGAATTTCTTTCCTTTCCACTTGGGATTTTTTATTCTTAAGAGGTAAAGAGAAGGAATTGTCGAACGAACATGGTCGTACAACTTGAACATTACACCTTTTCTAAATAGAATCTTTTCTTTGGATTTCCTATAGGGCTTAAGAAGAACAACAGAAGGTCTGATTAAAACATCAAACAATAGTGAATAGTCTAATAGTACTTCCGCTTTAGAGTACCACTTTTATATTTAAGCCACATACGAAACTAAGGTCCAAGTATGCAAGACTCTCCTTTCTATTTCTCATCGAACAAATGGCATCTTTTTCTGGAAATCCTAGTTATTCTTAGCATGATATTGGGGAATCTCATTGCTATTACTCAAACATGAAATATATGCTTGTATATTTGTTCATAGGTTAAATCGGATATGTAATTATTGGAATAATTGTTGGAGACTCAAATGATGGATATACAACCATTATAACTTATATTGTGTTCTATATCCTCATGAATCTAGGAACTTTTGCTTACGTTGTATTATTTGGTATACATATTGGAACTGATAACATTTGGGATTTTGCAGGATTATACACGAAAGATTCTTTTTTTGGCTCTCTCTTCAGCCCTATGTCACCTATGCCTCGAACTGAAGAGGAGAAGGTTGCAGGTGTTTGGTAGAGCACAAATGAACAAAGGGTTGGTGGAGGCAGGTGAAGGTGGCTGCAAGTGGTGGTGCAGCCACTACTTTGGGAAAGAAGAAGAATGGAAGAGAGAGATGGAGTGAAGTAGTGAGGAAGGCCCCTTTCCCTTTTATAGAGGAGGAGGGAGGCAAAAAGGAAAGGAGAGACTCTTGGTGTTGCCATTTGGCAACACCAAGCCCCTCATGTGTTTGGGCTTCCCAAACACTTTTGAAGAGGCATGCATATGGTGGGCCAAAAATGGTGGGTGCCACATGGGAAGGAGAATCAATATGGATCTTGGGTAAGATCCAGATCCATGTTCTCTATGGATCCTCAATCAGTCTGGTTCTGGTTGGGTTAGGCAAACTGGTTAGTTAGGGGATCTAGTTCCCCCAACTAGATCTCATATATTTCAATTAAAATAAAAATTTATATTTTTAACTATATTATATTTATTTTATATATTTATTTCTTTGTGTGAGAATTATTATTATGGTTGACTGAGCTTAGTCAAGATATGATTGGACATATATGACCTTCTTGTTATAAATATCCTACGATATTTACAAAATAATCATTTTACTCTCAAACTTGTACGGTGAGTTTCGAGAGCATATGAGCTCCATTTTTGACAAAATCACTTGTGTTCTTTTTGAAATTTCTATGCGGCCGCAACTGTGCATTCAAAAATCATAAAATGGGTTATCAAAAATATTCATTACATTCGATATTTATATTTGAGCAAACTTTTAAAAAAAAATATTAGTTATTAAATCCTTCCCTCCTAAAAAGAAATCATCCTCAAAATTTGCTATACAAGTTCTAGATGAACAATTCATGGTACTTTTCTTGTCTAATGGATTTAATCTCCCATGTGCATTCCTCTATTTCATGATGTTGTCATTTTACTTTTATGAGAGGAATGGTCATTGACCTCAAAACCTGATTCTTTTGATCGATGAACTCCACTGGTTTATCTTTCATGGCCATATCTTCTCAAACTTCTAAGTATTCATATTGGATGATGTGCGATGGATTATGCACGTACTTTCTTAACATTGAGACATAAAAAATGTTATGAATGTATGTGTACTGAGGAGGTAGCACTACATGGTAAGCTGTCTCGCTAACTCGCTCCAAGATTTTGAATGGGCCAACAAACCTGGTACTAAGCTTTCCTTTCTTTCCAAAGTGAAACATGCTCTTGGTTTGAGATACCTTTACAAGGACCATACTCAGCTCAGATTGACCGGCGGTTTGGCGATGAAATATTGTACTAAATTTTAATTTTGTCTCTAAAGCTCATTATAGATAACCCCAAAATTGAGATGTAAATCTTGGGTCACAATAAAAAATGATCAAGATTGGAACTCTGTAAAGTCTAAGAATCTCTCAGACATAAAGATTTGTCAAACCTTCCAATGACTACTTGATACGAATTGGCAGAAAATGAGCAGACTTGGCTAAATGGTCAACAATCACCCATATACATCATACTGGTTTTGAGTCTTGGGTAATCCAGCCACAAAATCCATTGTGATATCTTTCTATTTCTTCTGTGGGATCTCTATCTTCTGCATCATTCCTCTGGGTCATTGATGATCTATCTTTATTTATTGGCAAGTCAAATAAGTTGAGACATAACTTGTTACGTCCCTTTTCATACCATTCCACCAATAATTCCTCTGCAAATCTTTGAACATGTTTTTGACTCTAGGGTGGATGATATACCAGCTTTTGTGAGCCTCATCTAAAATGTCATCCCTTAATTTAGGGTTAGATGAAACCCAGATTCTATTCTTCATCCAGATACTACTGTCTTCCTTGAGACAAAAAGAGGTATTATCTTTCAGTTGAGCCCTTGCTTTCAACTTTATATAGTGAGAGTCTTTGTTTTGCTCGGTGACTATCCTAGTTTGGATCTCTAGGTGAACCATCAAATTAGTCAGTTGAATCCTTCATTGTTCTGCCATGAGTGGTTTTTAGTTGATGAAATCTTCTACAAGCTTTCAACTCTTTCCTACTAGGCTGGCTAAGGAACCTTCAGCCTTACAGATGAGAGCATCAACAACAATGTTTGCCTTCCCCGGGTGGTAAAAAAGGGTGTAGTCATAATCCTTAATGAATTCTAACCAGCATCGTTGCCTCAAGTTCAACTTCTTTTGAGAAAATAGATATCTAAGGCTCTTGTGATCACTAAGGATTTCAAATCTCTCCATATAAACAATGTCGCCAGATTTTTAAGGGAAAAATTACTGTTGTAAGCTTTAGATCATGGGTCAAATAGTTTTTCTCATGAATCTTTAATTACCTTGATGCATATGCAATAACTTTCTCATGCAACATCAGTACACAACCCAGACCTATTCCTGATGTGTTTGTGAAAACAACAAATCCTCCTTGACCCGAAGGCAAGGTTAATACTAGAGAGGTAGTAAGCTTCTTTTTCAAGGTCTGAAAACATTTTTTGCATTTATTACCCCATTTGAACTTGACCCCTTTTCTTAATAACTTGGTCATTGGTGATGCAATATGAGAGAAATCCTGAATAAATTTTCTATAATATTCAGTAAATCTAAGAAAACTTTGAATGTCCAAAACATTCTTTGGTTGCTTTCATTCCAAAATTGCTTCCACTTATTATGATACCAAAATCTATTTATAAAGACTTAATTCAACAATTTAAGTTAGGAATTTAAATCTATAATTTATATATGAGATCATTACCTTTGCGGGATCCACGTACACTCCATCCTTTGAGATCATGTGTCCCAAGAACATAACCTCCTTAATCCAAAATTTGTACTTCAAGAATTTAACATAAAGTCGTTTTTTTCTTAGAATTCCTAGAACAATCCTCAAGTTCTTGCGGTGTTGCTCCATACTTTTAGAATATATCAAAATATCATGTATGAAAATGATCATGAAGGAGTCTAAGAAAGGTCTAAATATTCTATTCATCAAATCCATGAAAGTCGTTGGCATGTTAGTAAATCTAAAAGGCATAACTATGAACTCATAATGCCCGTACTTCATTCAAAAAGCTGATTTTAGAATATCATCATCCTATATTCTAAGTTGATGATATCTGGTCCTTAGATCAATCTATGAGAATACTCTAGCTTTCTGCAGTTGATCGAATAAATCTTCAATATGTGGCAGTGGATACTTATTCTTAATAGTGGCCTCATTGAGCAACCTATAATTAATGCATAAATGTAATGATTCATCTTTCTTCTTTACAAATAGCATAGGTGCTCCCTAGGGTGATACATTGGGTCTGATGAAACCTTGCTCCATAATCTCTTACAACTGATTTTTCAATTATTCAAGCTCTGTTGGTGCCATCCTATAGGGTGCTTTAGATGTTGGAGTAGTTCTAAGCAATAGCTCGATATTAAACTCAACCTTGCGGTGTGGAGGAACTTTTGGCAACTTTTTTGAAAAAAAATATCTGAAAACTCTTGAATCACATCTAAACTTTTGATCGATGTTATTGTCGGGTTTGTCAAAGCAGTGTTGACCAGAAAGGCAGTGCAACCTTTCTTCAAGTATCTTTGGGTCTTCATCAAGGATATTACTCGTTTCTTCAAAGTAGGTCTAGATAATTAGAACTCTACCCTAGGAAGTCCAGGTTGAGACAATACTACCTTCTTCTCATGGTATAATACCTTAGTATGATACTAATAAAACCAATCCATACCCAAGATAACATCATACTCTGTCATACTGAGTAGGATTCCTTTGGCAGGTAGATTCTGCCCTTCTAATATTGCATCTATGTTGGGTATATCGTTTATGCATGTTTTCCTATCTCCCAATAGAGTGTATACTTTTAGGTCATGACTTAGAGATTTAGTGTGTACACGCAACAATTTAAAGAATTCTATAGAAATAAATGAATGTGTGGCACCATAATTAAATAAAATCAATGTTCCTCAGTTAGCGACTAGTACAGTACCTTGCACCAAGTCGCCCTTGGTGAGTTTTTCAACCATGGTGGCGTATACGCGACCAGCTGTTGCTTATCTTTGTTTTTACTATTGTGGCATGGATCCGCCAACACCATTCCTCTGCTCATCTGCCATCCTATTGCAACAATCCTTGATGAAGTGGCCCTTCTTGACATAATATAAGCAACCACCAATCTCTTGGTAACAGGGTCATCCAGGATGGTTGTGGTTGCATGTAGGGCATATCTCAATCGGTCGTTGCTATTAGTTGTGGCCTAGTTTTGGTTTGTTGCCTTTTCCTCTTGGAAAAAGCAAACTTCTTTTCATTATTCCTCTTCTGAGGCCATCTCTTCTGGCCATGGGATTGTTGTGCTGGTTTGTTTGATGGGAACTTCCTGAAAGATTTCCAGTCATCATGCAATAGTGTGCCCATTTTGATGGTCGGGTTAAGGTTCAGGGGCCTACTTTCTAGAACTCTAGACCTCAATCCGTCATGAGGTTTGAGCACATACTTTCGTGCATGAGACTCATCGGTGGTGTTGGTGTGAGGAAAATATCTTTCTAAATGTCTGAATCGGGTTATGTTGTAAAACCCATAAAATTTCAATAATTATCAAAATAAATAAATATTACCATTCTTGGAAATAAATATGATAAAATGATATAGAGTCAATCCAAATGGATCAAACAGATCCAGTAATTGGATTCAAATAAAATATATGAATTCAGATCTCGGATGGAGTCAGAACCCACTTAAAATTCAATTCAGATTTTCAATTTCAACTAAATTCGCAAAGCACTTTTCTAAAGTTTCATCTCCTGCGAATATCGCCCTCGTTATAACCATATCCGATTTATATACGCTTTTCAGTAAGTCACATGAAATAACGAGTTTTTTTTCCTCGTTTGGGTCCCAAATTCGGGGATTTACTAGTCATATGTATTATGACTTTGATTTATAATTCTCGAGACTTGATTCCTCATAAACAGTGCTCACACCACTTTGTATGTCTTACTTACGCGATTTTGAACCTCGCTCATCATTGAAGTAGTTTTAGTCACAAAGAAGTGCAACCAAGTAAGAGTTGGCACACTGAAATGGTTGGTCAGCTGGAAGAGATCATGAGTTGAATCTCTGTGTACGTCAAAAATTTTGTTAAAAGTCACTATTTTGTAAATTGTGTCAAAAGAGGATAAAAGGATTACGATTGCAAGAGTATGCAACGAAACAAGAGGTGGCGCACTGGTGGGGCTCGTTACCCCTTAGGGAGGAGAACCCATGTTCAAATCCCCTTGTGTGTCGTTATCTTTTTATTAAAGATAGTTTTTGTAAAAAAAAAATCAAATGGTGTAATAACTCCTCCATTAAGAAGACCTTAATGGGGGAGGTCTCAAAACAAAGAAAATAATGAGCCACCCAAATTTTGAAATTTGGGTGGGGAGTTTCAAGACCTCAATTAAGGAGGTCGGTTACTAAGACAAAAAGAAATAAATACCTAAGACATTGTTTTTGGAAAAATCCACCAGACGTCTATAAGTGGTTCAATAAAATTTCGTTGCAAAGATATGCAACGAAATTGTGTATGGCACACTGGTGGGGCTCGTTACCCCTTACAGAAAAGGACCCCAGTTCAAATCCTTTGATGCGCCAAGGATATTTTTTTTCGGAAATACTTTATAACCAACAGATTTTTTTGTAACTCCTAATTAAAGTGACTTTAATAGGAAAACGCGTTTTCAAGGTAAGAGAGGTTGGGCGATTGTCCCAAAGGGGAAACCCAACCATTTTTCTTTATTAAGGCCTCCATTCTCACGAATTTTGAAAAGGTTTATATTTAATGGGCCATCTCATAAATGCTAAGGGAAAACACAAAGAGAAAGAATTAGAAAAATATGTGTGAACGTGTTTCTTTCTTTGAATGGAGGATCCAACCCCTCCCATACCCACGAATATTACATGGGAAGGTGAGAAGACAACAATCCAATAGGGCTTAGTGGACTGCATTCATGGAAATAGAGTTATAAAAAAAAATAAAATGTTTTTGTTGAGACTTTACAAAAAATGAGGTGCCTTGATTGCTCCTCTCCTTTCCTCTCTCAACTCTCTCTTTCTTATGCCTATTCTCTCTCAACCAGCCGTAGGACAACCCTTTCCCTTCCACCATGGATTTCAGCAAGAAGCTTGCGCAGGGCTACGAGACATCTGTGGGGAAGAAGAACGTTGCATCTTTAAATCCGCATCTACACGAGGTAAGGGGCACAATGTCTTATGCGTGTGCAAGGTGCCATGGTGCACGCGTATGCTGCATGCCATCTGAATATATGTATGAAAATACATATATTTAGCCATGACATATTTGCTAAAATATATCTAGTGAATCACTGCTTTGCTCTGTAACATATGTATGTATATGCATGCCCGGATCATATTTTGATATAGTATTAGACCTGTCACAAATGAGAATTAGACCTTTCCTATTTGCTATAGTGATGGATGAGCTTACGAGATCAATTCAAGAAAATGTGCCATGGTGTATGTTGTTTGCTGATGATATTGTTTTGATTGATGAGTCTAGAGCTGGGGTTAATGCTAAGTTAGAATTATGGAGACAAACATTGGAAGCAAGAGGTTTTAAGTTGAGTAAGAGTAAGACAGAATATATGGAATGTCGATTTAGTAAGCAACAAAGTAGTGATGGGAGTGTAGTGAAGCTTGGTGAGCACGAAATACAGGTGGATGATTCTTTCAAATATTTGAGATCTATCATTCAAAAGTATGGAGAAATTGATGGAGATGTAAATCATAGGATAAAGGTTGGATGAATGAAATGGAAGAGTGCAACTGGAGTGTTGTGCGATCGTAGAATGCCATTGCGGTTGAAGGGAAAATTTTATAGGACGACTATTAGGCCTGCTTTACTATATAGTACGGAATGTTGGGCTGCCAAGAGACATCATATTCAAAAAATGAGTGCAGCTGAGATGCGTATGCTGAGATGGATGTGTGGAAATACAATAAAAGATAAGATTCGGAACGAGGAGATACGTAAGAAGGTAGGCGGTGCACCCATTGAAAATAAGATGAGAGAGAATCGTTTACGGTGGTTTGGACATATTCGACGAAGGCCTAATGATGCTCCAATTAGAAGGATGGAGAAATGAGAAAATATATTAGTTAAAAGAGGTCGGGGTAGGCCTAGGAAGACATGGATGGAGGTGATAAGAAAGGATATGAATGCTTTGAACCTCACCGAGGACATGGCATTGGATAGAAATGAATGGAGGAGAAGGATTCATGTGGAAGACCCATAATGATTTTCTTTGTTGGTTCATATCGCCGACCCCAATTGTTTTGGGATGAAGGCGTAGTTGTTGTTGTTGTTGTTGTATTAGACCTGTCACAAAAAAAAAATTTATATGGGTGATCATGACATAGTTTGATTTATTATTAGTTCTGTCAAAGCATATGCACGACAATGATGTATTTTGATTTTTGGCTATTTTGTTGTATGTGATTGCTTAGTGTAAGGATGTACATAACATGTTAGTTAAGAAGTCGTTTTAAAAGCATTGCTTTTATTCTGGAAGACGTTTAGGTTTGAGGTTTGAGCAATATGGCAATATATATAATGCATTTGAATAATTAATCAAGGTAAACCGAATCTAATTCCCTGGGTTACTTAATCATGAATTCGAGGTCAGATCTGGAACTATATATATTGATAAACATTGTGTTTTGTTTAGTTTTAATGCTCTTTTATTGGTTTGAGTTAACACACATAAATGATTGTGGTTTATAATTCTAAGTTTGGATATTAGGTGAACGGTTTGCAAAATCCTAACCTATTAATGTAAACATAGGAATACTTAGGACAATACTTAGAATATGGTACAATATCGGTATTGAAAAAAAAAACTAATACAATGAAATAAGGATGCTCAGGGACAGATTCAAGTGGAACAATTTTGCCTTGGTTCTCGGGTGGCCTGGTGACTATCGAACCCAGTTGGTTTAGGCTGTGGTACTTGACATGATAGTAGTCACCGCTGCCACACTGCATTGCATATGTCTATGCATCTCATCTAAAAAAAAGAAGAAGAAGAAGAAGAAAATGATTCTGGACCTAATCATGAATGGATCCAACAATAACTATGTTGATAATGCTATTTAGATCATAAGAAAGGGAACTAAGATGGAAGGTCTATGTGAACGGCAAGCTAAATTTTGGCCAACTTAATATCAGATTTAAAATGACCATGTGTAAAGAATTGGTATTTAAACATGTCTTAGTTAATAGATGATTTTTAAATAACAAAGATGACTCCTTATCAAGTCAATTCATCGTTTTAATCTATGTGCAAAACCCATTCACATGTTTTTTTTCTGACCAAATAATAAAATCAGATTTAAAAAAAAAGGGGTTTCTTATAGAATTTTTCTAAGGTATTCCAATAACTAGAAGCTCATGCTAATGGTTCCACCGTACAGGTTACAACAGACTCTCTTGCACCCTACGATGTATTTGGTGGATGGGACTTTATTTTTAGAAGTCGGTGGGTTAAATTAGTTAGCAGAACCACTAGTGCCAACATCAAATCTAGTATGAATATGGTTATTTGGGCCTGCTGACCGAACCGACTGCTAAAGACGGGCAACCTGGTGTAGTCGTTCTGCTTTGTTAAGTAGTGGTAACTAGTGTTTCACCTTAGTGGTGCATCCAATAGGATATGTCTACTTGAGTCCACTCATTGAACTCGAGTTACCAGGGTACGCTGCCTTATTGATATGCCATGAGTAGACAAAAGAAATATAGAAAAATAAAAATAAAAGGAGGGCAGCTAAGTACGAAAACAAGTTCTTGGTTTCATTGAATGAGTTGGTACTATTCGGGTTTCAGTAACGGACCGAAGGGGTCTATAAAACCGGAATGGAGAAATCACATAAACATATGGTATGCTATATGCATGCGAGTTGTCAAAAGGACTTGACAGATAATAAAAGAGTTAGGAAAAATATAAGCATGTATTTGCGAAGAATTGTTTGAGTGCTTACCTGCACTTGGACGGTCCACTTATACTTGTCACCACCTGAGTGAAATTGTTGTACACTGCATTATGGCGATAGACTGGGGGCTAGTATAATCCCCTCTACAACAGAAGTTCTCCCAGTGTACATAACCGTTGAACTTGCTTAGGTGCGATAAGTAAATAAATAGCTAACAACCCCATAAAGTGTGTGTGTATATATATATATACAAATTTGAATGGTTTTGGCCATCATAGTGTACGCATACATATTTTTGCAAAAGTTGCAGTTTTGCATTGTTGGTTCCTGAAATGATTGTTATCTCATTCTTGAGTTGTGCAATGCCAATTGTACGTGCTATTTTCCCTATAATAAAATGTATGTTACATTTGAAATTTACTATTATGCCCTTATTCAGCATAGGTCGAAAATGCACTGATGTGCACATACATTGGTTGGGGCAAAGGCTCACTTTAGTGCACAAATTTTTCCAAAAATGATGTCTTAGGTATTTATTTCTTTTTGTCTTAGTAACCAACCTCCTTAATTGAGGTCTTGAAACTCCCCACCCAAATTTCAAAATTTGGGTGGCCCATTATTTTCTTTGTTTTGAGACCTCCCCCATTAAGGTCTTCTTAATGGAGGAGTTATTACACCATTTGAATTTTTTTTTTACAAAAACTTTCTTTAATAAAAAGATAACGGCGCACAGGAGGATTTGAACATGGGTTCTCTTCCCTAAGGGGTAACGAGCCCCACCAGTGTACCACCTCTTGTTTCGTTGCATACTCTTGCAATCGTAATCCTTTTATCTTCTTTTGACGCAATTTATAAAATAGTGGCTTTTAACAAAATTTCTGGCGTACACGGAGATTCGACTCACGTTCTCTTCCTACTGAGGCAACCAACCATACCAGTGTGCCAACTCTTACTTGGTTGCACTTCTTTGCAACTAAAACTACTTCAATGATGAGTGAGGTTCAAAATCGCGTAAGTAAGACGTACAAAGTGGCATGAGCACTGTTTATGAGGAATCAAGTCTCGAGAATTATAAATCAAAGTCATAATACATATGACTAGTAAATCCTCGAATTTGGGACCCAAACGAGGAAAAAACTTGTTATTTCATGTGACTTACTGAAAAGCGTATATCAATCGGATATGGTCATAATGAGGGTGATATTCGCAGGAGATGAAACTTTAGAAAAGTGCTTTGCGAATTTAGTTAAAATTGAAAATCTGAAACTGAATTTTAAGTGGGTTCTGACTCCATCCGAGATCTGAATTCATATATTTTATTTGAATCCAATTACTGGATCCGTTTGATCCATTTGGATTGACTCTATATCATTTTATCGTATTTATTTCCAAGAATGGTATTATTTATTTATTTTGATAATTATTGAAATTTTGCGGGTTTTACATCCTTTCCCCCTAAAAAGAATTTTGTCCATGAAATTCATTGAAAAGAACAATCAAATGGATTGGAGTATCTAACTATGTGTGTTATATTAGATGATACTTCAAAACCAATTGAAGTATAAACCTTGCATCTCGTTTTAGGGTCCTATTTAGTGTAGCAAAATTCCCTATTTAAAGCCCCTAATGACATAGCCTTCATTACTAGAAAGTGATGTATATATACATATAACCTCTATATATCAATTGGGTCAACTATGATTCAGTATTCAATGCATATCGAAACTTGAGTCGTTAGACCCTATGTCCAAGATCGAATTCAATTAAGATCTGGTATAACATTCTAGATTAAACCAATTCAAGTATTAAGCTTAAAGTCATTTCATTGAATCCTTTCATCAAAATATTCATCTTGGTTCTCAAAGAACCTGCATAATAACATCGTTAAGTCTAATAGTGTCCCTAGCAATATATCTAGGTTCTAAAAATTTTTATGTAATAATTCATTTTTTTATAAACTTGAAAACAAAATTAAACACTTACAAAGCTTTTGCAGGGTCGCTGGAATGCCATGAACCATATATTCTTGTCCTGCTCTGATACCATAGTTGTAACGCCCCAAATATTTAACTTGAAAAATTTTGGATTTTTTTTTTAAACAATAGTGGAAAAGCTTTATTAAATCCTTAGTCAAATTGTTTGGGCGGGTTACAAGTAATAGCGCAAACTCGAGACATTAAGTAAAATAAACTCTTACATTGAAATACTACAAGTTTTAAATTACAACTTTTACACATGACACTCTGCACATTCATATGGATATTATGCTTCTCACTCAGACGTGGTATTCTGACTCCTTCTGGATTAATATTTTTCAGGAAACAGAATGGTGAGCAATTGCGGTCGTCGCTGCGGACAGTGCCATGTGACCATATATTCTTCGGATGTCCTAAGGAATTCTGACTTGTAATAAATCATCAAGTTGTAATTTAAAACTTATAGTATTTCAATGCAAGAGTTTATTTTACTTAATGTCTCGAGTTTGTGCTATTACTTGTAACCCGCCCAAATAATTTGACTAAGGATTTAATAAAGCTTTTCCGTTGTTGTTTAGAAAAAAAAATCCAAAATTTTTCAAGTTAAATATTTGGGGTGTTACATATGTACTCTGCCACACTCGATCCACCTTGTTTGATTTCTAAAAACTCATGTTTCTTTCTGTCCTTTACATGATAGGGGAAGTATATATCAAGGAAGGCATATGAGAATTGAGCCCATGTCAGGGTCTGCAACCGATCAGGTGTGAAGCAGACTTCAAGAATCATTTTTCACTAGCTCTTGGCATCTTCTTTAAATTGGTAAGATCCAAAGGTTACTTTTCTTTCTTCAGGTGCTCCCAATAACTGAAATATTTCCCTGATTGCTCGAATTCATTCTTCCATAGTATCCAGTTTTTCCTTTCCAGTAGAGGATAGGGGATGAAGATTCTTGAAATGCTTGTATGAGATCTCATGGCATGGGTTTTGTTGATTCTGGTTAACCTGTTGCAGGTTATCGTTCATGGTTTGCATGGCCTCTGCCTACTGACCTATGATGCCTACTAGGTTATTGAGGGTCTTGATGATGAACCCTCATTGTTGGATCCAATCATCGGGTGGATCCCTCCTGATTTGTCGATTTATCTTTGAACCAACGATATGCTAAAAATTAAATATAAGATAGCATTCATGTATAACCAGAAATATATACAAACACACCAGTTGGGCTAGTTGATAATATCCAAAAAGCCAACTATCTAATTGGAGTTCAAAAAACTGACACCAAAACAACCACTCATATATTCCTCCTTGTATCCATTGAACTGTCCTAGATATGTTCTTGTGTTTCCCACGTGATCATGCATAATTTTTATGCATAATTTCATACATTTTCATGCATGAACATGTGCAATAAATGCTTAAAAATGATTGTTTGCTAAATCTGGTGTTGAGGCATTGTATGAAGACAAATTTGGTGCTTAGCTGGGAGAAGAATCATTTTATGGTACAACAGAAGATTGTTCTTGGATATATTGTGTCCGAGAAAGGGATTGAGGTCGATAAGCCCAAAGTGGAGTCAATTGCCAAATTATCTCCACTGACCTCTGTGCGGCAAGTACGTTCATTCTTAGGGCATGCAGGTTTCTATCAGTGATTCATCAAGGATTTTAGCAAGATTTCTAGACCGTTATGCAACTTGCTCTCTAAGGATCAACCATTTTGTTTTGATGATACCTATCTAAAGGCATTTTTATCTTTGAAGGAGGCCTTGACCACAACTCCCATTCTATATTCTCCCGATTGGTTAGTGTCGTTCGAGATCATGCATGATGCTTCCGATTACGCGGTTGAAGCCATTCTTGGTCAGAAGATCGAATGGAAGTCTCATGTCATTTATTATGCTAGCAGGACCTTCTTCAATGCTCAGATGAATTATACGACCACTGAGAAGGAACTGCTAGCTGTAGTATTTGCCCATGAGAATTTTCTTTCATATTTATTAGGCTCCAAGGGCATCGTTTACTCAGATCATGCCAGCCTGCGGTACTTGATGAGTAAAAAAGATTCCAAGTCGTGACTCATTTGTTGGATCATCTTGCTACAAGAATTTGATCTCGAGATTCGAGATAAGAGTGGATGTGACAACCTTGTAGCAGACCATCTGTCCAGACTGACGGTGGAGACATCAACTGATCAGGGACAGATTGATGATTCATTTTCAAATGAGCATCTTCTTCATGTCAAGCATTTACCCTGGTTTGCGGACATCATCAACTATCTGGTGATCGGTCGGTTCCCTGCGCATTGGGCCAAGAATGAGCGAGATCATTTTCTGGTGCAGGTGAAACATTATTTATGGGAGGATCTAGAGTTGTTTTGATTATGTCCCGATTAGGTGATTTGAAGGTGCATCCCTGAGGAAGAGTACAATTCTATTATGTCTTTCTATCATTCTCTAGCTTGTGGAGGCCACTTTTCCAGTCGGAAGACCGCTGTGAAGGTCCTTCAATCTAGATTTTGGTGGCCGACACTGCATCAAGATGCTCATGATTTTTGTCAGAGATGCTTACGTTGTCAGCAGACATAGAGCATTTACAAGCGTGATATGATGCCCCTTCTCCCCATTCTTGTCATAGAGTTTTTTGACATCTGGGGCATCGACTTTATGGGTCCCTTCCCGCCATCGTTTAGTTTTGTTTACATTTTAGTGGCAGTCGATTATGTGTCCAAGTGGGTTGAGGCCATGGCCACCCAGACCAGTGATCATAAGGAGGTGCTCTGATTTATCAAGTATAATATCTTTAGTAGGTTTGATATCCTGAGAGTGATGATTAGTGATGGTGATACGCACTTCAGGAATGTGCAGGTGGCTTTCTTACTTAAGAATTATTTTGTGCACCATCGGATTGCTACACCATACCATCCGCAAATGAGTGGTCAGGTCGAGGTCTCCAATAGGGAGATCAAGTGGATTCTTGAAAAGACAGTCCAGCCAAATCACAAAGACTGGTCTCAACACCTTGATGATGCATTATGGGTATATCAGACTGCTTTTAAGACTCTGATTGGCATGTCCCCCTACTGATTAGTTTTTGAGAAGCCATATCATCTCCCTATTAAATTGGAGCATAGGGCATATTGGGCAATCAAAAAGTTCAATTTTGATATGGCCCAAGCTAGCACGAAGAGGTGATTACAGATGAGTGAGCTCGAGAAGTTGTGAAATGATGCGTATGAGAGCGCCAAAATCTACAAGGTTCAAACCAAGCATTTTCATGATAAGCACATTGTGTGAAAAAAAAATTGAGGATTTTTTTTTTAATAACAGCGGAAACAACTAATACTATGAGGTTAAGCATTCTGGAACATTACAGTGGAGAGCAAGCCAAAACGTTTATTGCATTTAACTATCAATGAATAATAACATCAGAGTCTTAATGACATAAAAATAAACTCAAACTATCCCGGGAACAGTAAATCCAAAATCTCGATCAGCACCCCATCCCGCAGTCGCTCATAACTCTATTCTTCACCTGAAAAGTGATAAATTTATAGGAATTAGACTACAATTGTCTAAGTAGTTAATTACTGTAATTTTTCTTGCAGGTATATCATGTGTCAAGTATGTGATGTGGGTGCCGTGTATGATTTCCAGCAATGCAAGAATAATATAGAATCTACACTACGACAACCACAGTTTTAAAAGTAACTAATAGGTAAAAGCATTAGCAAAATGTAAATCTCTCATAACCATATATTTCATTGCATGTTAAAAGTAATTGCCCACATGTCAAAAGTAAATATTTATGTGTACAATTGTAAATTTGACACTACCTATTCACATGTGATACCTAAGATGATCTAATTCAAATGTTTATCTTTGATTATCTCGCGGGCCAAGGCAACCATTTAAGAAGAGAACATTCGAGGGTTTATTATTCATTAGTATTTTATTAACTCGAATATTCTAACTGAAACTGTAAATCTTAAGGGAGCGTCCAGTGACCAAGAGAATCTCCCAAAGGCCCAACCAAAAACAGAATGCATCCCTAACTTCTGCAAAAAAACATGGAGCTACCACCTATGACACAATTTGGTAGTCCGGGTCTCCAAACTCTGAGGACTAGAGACCAATGAGTCATTTTTGCTTGAAACGAGAAACACATGTCCCCAAAGTTTTGTACCACCTACCCTCTTCAAGGTAAGCTCGAATCTGAGTGGGTTGATCTTTTCATTTATTTAAATTTTTCAAAGTACATGGATGTTTTCCCAATATTTACTACCATCATAGTAAATCCCCACCCTTTGTGATCTTACAAGGGTATACAAGCCAATTTTTATCTATTTGATTGCACAAACCCACTTAGAGTGCTCCAGTACCTTTAAACCAGTCAGCACGGATGCCCCGATACCTTTAAACCAGTCAGGCTCACAAATTTTAAATTTAAGTTTTTCACCAGTGTTATTGACATTTAGTGCAAGTTCATCAACCCAAGTACTCGCATCAGGTACCCAACCCGTATTGCCCATTAGGCAAGATTTCCCAAACTCACATTCAGAGTGCTCCAATGTCTTTAAACCAGTCAAGCACACAAGCCCTAGTACCTTTAGAGAGTATGCAGTGTAATCTCAGTCTTGGTAATACAACTATATGCTTTTCTCCAAACATATTCACATTTGAACATTCTACAAGATATACTGCTTAGTTGGCATGTGATAATTCCAGAAAATATATGGTTTATTAGGCCTTTGCACTTTAGAAAAATAGGCAACTTAACATGCATTTGCACAATAGAGAATAAGCAACTTAATAGGCATTTGGACATAAGAGAATATGCAGCTTAATAGTATCAACAGAATAGCGTCATCTTTGCCAAGTCATCAATATTATTAACCAGATGGTATAAGCAAACTATAAACTCATAAACACCTTATAGTGTATGATTATGGAAAGAAGTAAGCACATGCAAACAATAAATGCAGTCACCTAATGTTGTACCACTATGTTGAAAAACAATATCATTTTAAGTACAACCTTATTGTTATCATCGCAAAATTTTACTTTTGCAAGTCAAACTGACCTTTGAAAAAGATTTTGAAAATAACTCGCCTCCGTTTTAAAATGCGAGATAATTCTGAAGAATGAGACTTGCTTATAGGTACGTGGTTCAATCGTTCCTGGCGCCTTTACCAGGGGTAATTGAACCAAGGATCAATTGTGTGTTTAGCTTTGCTCAACTTGTCTAAATTGTGTTCTATTTCCTAAATGCACAAAGAATCAGGCATGTGCTATGAATTTCTGAAAATGCAGGTTTGAAAACATGATGTTTGCTTCAAAGATTTGAGAATAATTAGAGAATTCTTGGAAAAGATAACACTTGGAAAATTGTGAGCTTAGTGAGAGAATATTTCTGAGGAAAGTGAAACTTGATTTCTGAAGAATTCAAGTGTTTTGTGAAAATCGATTTCTGAAAAATTTGAAATAACGTTAAAAAAAACTTGATTTCTCTGAATTCAATCTTTGAAATTGAGTATATAACTTGGAAAATCGAATTTTGAACTTGGAAAATAGTTGAAATATCCTTTGAAAACTCAATGTTTTTGAGAAAATCGATTTCTGAGTAAGACTTAGAAAATTTTGAGAAAATCAATTTCTCTGAATTGGAATTGGAATTTACAAATGAATGAAATGAATGAATATGGATTTGAAAGACTTGATTTTGAGGAATTAAGAAAATTCTTTTGTATTTTCTGAGAAATGCAGTGCATTTTTTAAGTTAGCCTAAGAGTGTAGGCTGAATGTGGCTAATACGAAGATCATAAATCTGAGTCTCATTTGTATTCTGACTATGGCCATAAATACGAATTTCACCAAGTTTGTCAACTCCATAAGAGCTTGTGTATGTGCCATTCGTGTAGACCACAGTGAATTTGTAAATAATGTGCATGAATGACAAGCATAACATTTATATATCAAAGTTTAAACTATATGCAATGCATCCTATTTTATGCAGGAATTAAAATTCTTGTTCCAAATTTAATCATAATTTACATCACTAATTGAATTTAAATACAGAAAATTAAAGTCTTCGATGTCCCTGCAAAACTAGAAAAAATGAATTAGTGAATATATGTTGGCTTTTCTAGATTTATCCAGCAATATTTGGAAATTATTGGATTTTGCTAGATATAAGCCTTTATCCATGATTTCCTGATATAAACTCAATAAAATATGAAATAAAATTGAATCAATAATGGGAATAAGATTTAAAAATTCAAAATTTGGGTCAAAATGACCAAAATACCCCTAATAGCAAGACTATGGCTTTGAAATCAGGGTTTTCAGAAAGATATTATGTAAAATACAACTTTAAAATCCAAATAAGGATAAAATGAACTAAGTATGATATGAAATGATTAAAAATAGGAAAATTAGGGTTTAGAATTTCGAAATTTAGGTCAAATGACCAAATTTCCCCTGATAGCAAGAGTATGGCCTTGAAATCAAGGTTTTCTAAAATAGATTTTGGTAAAAACTTGGGATTTATGATTGAAATAAGCATAAAATCAAACATGAAACATTCTAATGTGATTCTAAACATGAACAAACCCTAAAATTGTAAGCTTATACGTGAAAATCAAGAATTATCACAAATATCATGATTTTGGCAGTGTTTTGGGATCCTGCAGGCACCCTGTTTGGCCATTTGATTGATTCAAGCATCAAATGAATTCCAAATTTGCTAAAAATCTACACCTGAACTTATTATAACCCTAAAATTAGATTGAAATTGTAAAAATATATTTTTATAATTATTCCAACTCGAAAATTACATTAAAACCCTAAAATAAGCTATTTTTGTCCATGGTCACAGACCAATTCCAGTGTTAGACCCAAATCAGGGGTCAAATCACCATGAAAATTTCTAAAATTTTACATAGGTAAACTAGACAGAAAAACAAATATTTCCCTTTTTACAAATCGGAAAAAGAATCTCCGATGAGGGAGAAATCTTTTCAGCAATCCGGACTAAAGTTTAATGAATCTAACATTGGTTAAAACAGGTACTTTTGGTTGAAAATACAGAAACAAATAGAAGCTTTCATAAAAAAATTCTGAAATTTCAGCAGTGATTAGTAGACATAAACATAATGAACTTTATTTTTTACATATCATGAATCAGATCTATGGTTTGAGATCTATGGTCCTTACAAGTCAGATTAGGGTTTTGGTAAACCCTAACGAGTTTTAAATTTAAAATCTGATTCTCTGACAGAGTAAAAATATCAAACTTATGCAAAAAATTATCAAAATTTTACAGTAAATAGTCCACCTCAACATGAAGCCACTGCACTTTACGGATCTAGAATCGGATATTGGATGAGAGAAATAACACATCATTAAGTTAGGCTTAAGATTAAACAACAATTTTAATCAACAGAAATCTCGATTTGACTTTATATTTAATTAACAGAGTTTATGAATCCCAAAATATATGAATTTTTCACTATAGTTCACTGACATATCCGTGTATCACATATAAAAAATTAAAAATTTACAGTAAGTATTTCAATACGAACTAACATGCTCGTTACTGATCTAAGCTTAAAACACATAAAAATTTAAGAAAACTCAATAAAACATGCTTGAATCAATTAAAACAAATAAAATAATATTCAAACAGTAAAGCAAAATTAATTTCTATGCTAAAACACATGTAATAAACATGAATACGTAAATAAATAAATAAAACACAGGAAATCCATGGTTGGAATTAATATTTACCTTTAAAATCATGGATTTAACCCATTTAACGGGTAAATCTCATGTTTTCTTGGTTAATAACATGAAAATCAATGTAATAATCGATTCTAATGGATTAGAATCCCTGTAAAAACAGTAGAACAGGGTTATATCACCTTTTTGAACAATTCTTGTGCTTCTTGATGGTGTTTTCATGGTTCAATTCACACAAGGGGAGGCGCCAATGGCTAGATTTATGTTTAAAACAATAAAAAGCATTAAATAAACAAAAAATTAAACAAAAACCCATTACCTTGAGGTTGCAGCAATGGAGGAGGGGCTGGAGAGGAGAGAGAGGCTCCAAGAATCCAAGAGGAGAGAGATAGGGAGGTCGACCCCCCTTATGCCTCTTTAAATAGTAAAAAAATTAGGTCTAAAATAAAGAGTTTTGAAAAATTTGGACTTTTAAAGGGGGGGGGGGGCGATTTTGGTGTGGAATTACCTAACTACCCTAGCCTAATTAACTTAATTAACATCTAACTAAACTCCTAACTAAATCTAAAGACCCCCAAATGTGGCGCCACTTGGCGTTTTTCCACATTTGTTTTTAAAGTTTTAACTAAAACCTTTAAAAACAATAGTTTAAAAATCTACTTTACAAATGGATTTTCAAAAATGGATTTTGCTCTTCTAAACTTCTAAAACTAACCAAGGAACTAACTAACCCTAGTCTAAACCTGACTTTTTCAAATGTGGCGCGACCCTGAGTGGGCCCCACTTGAATTTTCAAAAACGATTTTAAAGCTTGAAATCGAGAAAATTTTCAAAAGATTTTCAAAAATAAACTAGGAATTAAAAGTTTTGAAATGGCATAGAGTTCCAACTGGGTCAGAACTCCTCTGGATATGGCGCCAACTGAGTGGGCCCACATCAGGTTTTAAAAATTTTGAAATAAACACTGAAAATAACTTTGAAAAGGGGTTAAAATCAATAATTGAAATTCAGAATCTTTGAAAATACAGTCTCAAGTAAACTGGAACTCCGGGCTAGAGTCCTGAATTTTTAGGACTCTGGAATTTTGAGTTTTAAAATCCAAATGAAGGAGTTTTTTAAAAGATTTTATCAAAAATGGTAAAATAAGTCAGAAAATGCAGTCAGGGTTAGACTCCTCACTCAATCAGAACTCTGAAATAGAGTCCTGGATTAACTGGACTCTACAAAATGACCTAATTTTTGAAAATAAATAAGAAGGAACAAAAAATGGAAGTAACAACAGACTTCAAAACAGACTCCTGACTGGACTAGGACTTCAGGACAGAGTCCTGATCGGACTGAAACTCTAGATTTTTTGGTATTTTTCTAAAAAACAGATAAAAGAACTTATGAAAACAGTGAAAACAATAACAAATATTGAAATAAACCAGAGTTCTGATTCAACTGAGACTCTGAGGACAGAGTCCTAATTGAACTAGGACTCTCAGATTTTTGAATTTTCTTAGAAAACAAATAAGAGAATTTTGAAAAACAATTAAAAACAGGATAAAATTGAAGTTTTGGTTCAGAGTTCTGATTTGTTTAGGACTTTAAGAAAGAGTCCTGATTCGATCAGAACTCTAAGAATTTTGGTTTTTCTGATAAGCAAATGATGAAATTTAGACAAAGCTTTTGAAAACTAGTGAAAATGAAGTGCGAAAATCAACTTTGGATAGAGTTCTAATTCAATCAGGACTCTGGAGTAGAGTCCCGATTTGATCAGGGCTCTGGGATAAAACCTTAGGATTTTGAAATTCTTTGATAAAAGTGTAACAATTTTGATAGATGGAAAGATTTTTGAAAGATTTTCTCAAAATTGAAATCAGGATTAGAGTCCTGATCAAACTAGAATTCTTCAAACAGAGTCCTGGTTCAACTAAAACTCTGAATTTTTTACTCATTTTGAAAGATTTGGTTAAAAATAGGTAAAAATAGTGACAAAAGACAGAGTCCTAATCCGACTGAAACTCTAAAAAAGAGTCCTAATCCGACTGGGATTCTTGAAGAGGAGTCCTATTCCAACTAGGACTCTAGGATTTTGGCCAAAACGAAAGATTTCAAAAGGTTTTCTCCGAAAACAGGTAGAAAAAATAGTAAAAAGTAGAGTTTTGATCCGACTAGGACTCTGAAAAAAGAGTCCCGATTCAACTAGGACTCTAAGATTTTGGCCAAAATAGAGGAAATGGACAAAGGAATATGACCATAACTGGTTTAAAATCAGAATGGTATTTTAAAAGGGTTCAAAAAGATTCAAACAGATGAAAATACAGAGTCCTGATCCAACTAGGACTCTAAATTTTTTTTAGAAATTTAATAAATGAAGGAATTCAGAAGCGACACCACCTAAATGGGTCTCGTCTGAGAATTGAAATCAGTTGAAAATTGAGTTTAAAACGAATCCAGATTGTTTTCTGAGAAAACATTTCAAAATATAAGGTCCTGGGGGTCGGGAAACGACATAATGTCAATTAAAAACCCAGGTTTTAAAATTGATTTTGAAAGAAAAGTTTTAAAACCCGTATCTGGATTAAATATTTTAAAAACAGGAGTGTTGGGTCTCGAAAATGAGATGTAATGACATGCAATGCTATGTAATGCAGTGAGATGACATGTCAAATGGATGAAATGATATTGCGATGATATATGAAATGTAAACACTAGATGAGGATAAAAATTTGGGGTGTTTACACTTATGTAAAATTCATGGCACTTATTGCTTATTTTCGTTTGTAAGTGATGAGATTTACAAATGTAATTCATAGTACATGTGTCATACATTCAATTGCAAGAAGTAGAGTTTAAAGATGAAGATCATGTGTAATAACGTGGGGATGTTCTAAAATACCAACTCATTTTCAACACAAAACGCAAAGCTTATGCAACAACCAAAATGCAATTCCCGTTATGCATAGAGAATGTGCATATGAACTACTATTCCCCACAGTTCAAGTTATATAAATCACACCATAAGAATGACTACAGATTCATTACGAAGCATTCCCTGAACAACATGTGTATATAAAAACATACAACTCAGGTTATACAGGAACCACTATATCTATTTTCTTAAGTGTATACTAGACTGGTTATCCAAGCCTACCCTAACAGTATAAGCTAAGCCCTTTGTCTGCTACCTCATATTGGAAAGTATAAACTATTTGTCAAACAAAAATGCAATGAACTATGCATCCACAATGTATAGTGACATAATAGACAAAGTAAAGGAAGGTGGAGGGGAAACAGTAGGACCACGAGAAGAGCTCTCCCCTGAATAGTCACCAACATATACTTAAGACCCATCCTTACATGCAGAAGTGAAGGGTTCATTAAAATCAATGGGAATCCATGATTTTACTGTACTAAAGTTCAGAAAATAGTTTAACCAAACATATATGAACGGGCTCTGCATGTGTGCATTTGGCGTCAGAGTGTCTTAAAAAAAAACAAAAATTGTTAATTCTTTACTATTAAACTTAAACAAATGGTCTACTCAGAACAGTGCATTGCAGACACAGAAGATAGAAAGTTAAAGAATTGATGAGCACTAGTAACGTCCATAAAGTAAAAATACAAGGAAACACCACTTAATCAGATGAGAAAAATATAATGTTAGGATAAATCTTATAACAATGACATGCTTGATTAATCAAATAACAAAAGGAATTTGACTCGTCATTTAGCAAACAAAGCCCCAATTCTTCAAATAGCTATTCAAATGAGTTTCATGGTGCATCTAATACAGGTGATGCGCAGACATAAGGGTATGTGATGGTTGCATACAAATACACAGAGGCAAAGAGGGGACCACTATTCGGTCCCTAACTCAACAACCACGAAAAAAAGAGAGTATAATGTATCATTGCATTCTTGACAAAAACAAATTGAAATCTCCTCGTTATGTTCTTTGTTTTTCGATTAGGGATTCATAGCAACCGATTTGGGGTTTACGGCAACCCGTACCGCCTACTTGAATCCATGACATACCGAACAGAGAACAAAACAATAAAATCCTACCTTTTCTGACGTTTGGTGGCTGCTGTCGCGAGTGGAAGGGTCTGTTGGCCTCAACCGCACCGAAACCAGAGGAGGTGCTCAGGAAAGGGGAACTGTCGATGGGCTGCTGGCGATAGGTGGCCGGACGCAGTGCGAGCTGAGGGAGCGACAAAGACGACTGGGGTTGCGTCGGAAATGTTGGCCAAGGCTAGCAGAGTGGGAGGCAGAGAGGAGGAAAGAGAGTGACAATGGCGGAGGGTCGCCGGGGCGACTTCGATCGTCGACGGCAAATCGAAAGAGGAAGAGGACGAGAGAGCTCAGGAGGAAGAGGGGTGTGGGAGGGTGTTTTGTAGGAGGGCGGCCCCTCCCCCGGAAAGGAAGGAGGCAGTTACCCCCCTCCTCCCCGGACGCTGCACACTCCCCTCCCCTCTTACACTATCGGCTCACGTTAGGGTTCACTCAGAACCCTAACGCCTAATTTATTGGGCAGCACTGTTTTTATTTTTTTTTATTTTTTTACTTAACTCCTTACACGGGGCGCGGCTCGGGTCTGGGTCTGAGACCCGGGATCCAACCGCGTGTTGGATTCGCATTCCTCTCATGATGTGGATCTGTAAGTTGGATCCATATGGATCCAACTATAGATTCATTAAAATTATTTATATATATTTAATGTGTTTACTATTATATTACTATTATTATTTCTTTCTTTTTTTTCTAATATATGTATATGATATTATATATATGGACCCTAATTGATATGGGTCCTAGATCCGAACCATGGATTCCAGCAAATTATTATAGATCCAACATTAAAACTTTAATTGGATCCATACTACATTTAAATCTCTGAGGTCCAGGATCCAAATGCAGTAATGTGGATCTACCCATCACATATGCTATTACAGACCCCTCTAAAGTGTTATAGGTACAAAAATAGAAATTTTCTCATTAAGCCCGAGCAAAAGGTTTGGCTTTATAATTTGCGACTGTATCTCTTTAAAGGAAAGCCAAAGTCTAGATGTAATGGCCAGTTCATAGTCTAGAGAGTTTTTCTGCATGGTGCTATTAAGATTTTGGACCCATGAACGGGCAGCTTGTTCAAGGTCAATGGGCAACGACTGAAGCCCAATATTTCTGATGTCGTGGTTAGTCAAGACATGGAGGTTATTGACCTCGTTAATGAGTGAAGTAGTGCAGTGTTTGTATATTGTATTGTTAGGATTAGATTTGTGCTTATTTTGTAGTTTTCTTAGGATTTATGAGCTTACTTCATGAGCATGAATGTTAGATCATGTATGTATTGCATTTTGTGCATTTTTTTTATGAGTTGCAAGCATTGAAACATATAGAATCTCTACAGAGCCAGTACAGAGCAGCATCAAGTAAGATTCTATAGCATAGATTAGGTGACTTCTACCACTTTCCTCCTTTTTCTTCCATTTCTTATGTGCATTCATATAGTTTCATGCAAGCATGGGGGAGTGCCACTGAGGATAGTGTCATTCAAGCTTGGTGAAGGGTGTAGTTTGCACACCAGATTTTTTACACCCAATTTTTTCTGTCTACGTGAACATTGATGAAAACTCATAAAAATTAGGCTTTTAAGGAATGAGTTTGACCTTATATAAATGCTTTACATAATCTCATACTTTTAAAGAATTTTTAAGCCCAAAAAAAAATCCTACTCTAATCTAGAAAAATATGGTTATTTATGTGAATTTTAAAGAAATGACGATAGATGCATGTTAGAGTTTTATTTTAAATCGCAAGTATGAATATGCATAGTTTTAATTTTGAAAACTAAGCAAATGAACAAAAATTGAAAAGAAGAGCTCAAATGGGAAAAAGAGCATACATTTAGTTGTTTGATGTCTTTGTATTCTCTAGTAGTTGGGCTGAGACACAAGTTGAAGTGTTTGATTCCCATGTCGAAAAGAATAACAAAGAAAATCACTTCTTTGTCTAAGTTGACATCTATGACCTATTTGGTTCAAGCAAGTAGAGCCTGAGGGGTGTTTATACCTGGTGCCCTAAAGCCATCTGGTTTGGGAGCCACTGGCTTGAAAGCCCGTTACATCGAATTTATAGAGAGCCTAATAGATGTTGACATTGCACGTGACAAGAAGCAGGCTATACGTAAAACTATTAAAATGGAAGGTCTAGTGACTTGAGTAATTAAGTTCTAGGGATACTTTGTATCTGGTGCCCTAAGGTTGTATGGCTTGGGAGTCACTGACCCAAAGCTTATTACACGGGTCACAAAAACTGAAAATTTGAAATAGTGCTCAACAAGAAGAAAGAAAAAAGTGTGAAAAAAATAAAAAATTAAAAAAAGAAAAAAGAAAGAAAATCAAGAGCAAGAAATAAAAAGTTCACTGCTTAGGAATAAGTATTGAAAAAACCTGTACAGAAAATATATGAGTGAGGATAAGTAAATAATGGCATGCATATATTTGATTTTTTGTGAATAAAGGATAAATGATTACTATATTTAGAAAAGTAAAAGAAAAAAATTGTATTCTGTGGTGGCAGGTAAAAGACTCTAATTATATTTTGATAATGTAATGGCATGAAATATTTGTGAAAATAAATTCCTTAACTGCCTACTACTTTTTAAAGTTGAATTTTTATGCATACATGACAGAGATGTTTGTGGGTAGCATCACTGCAAACCCTCACGATTCCTTACTCATCCACTGGGGTAACTCAGGGGTTTAAAGGGCTCGTTGCATATGCTAAATGCAATCGTGATTCCTACGAAAGCGAGTTAGGTATTTGCTTCATTTTGTTTTAGTTTTTGTTAGGTCAGTTTGCTCGAGGACTAGCAAACGATAAGCATAAGAGAATTTGATCATGCATAATTTTTATGCACAATTTCATACATTTTCATGCATGATCATGTATGATAAATACTTAAAATGCTTGTTTGCTAAGGGTTTCATCATTTTTCATCAAATTATAATTTGATCAAATTGAGTCTCTTTTGAGTATTTTTGTAAAGCTAATTAAGTTTTTAGAAAATATTTGTAGAAATAGAAGTCTTGAAATTCTTGAAACATCCTTGGACACTTTTTGGAAAAAATTCTGAAAACCAAATTAGACCTAACCACTAGCTATAAATACTAATTTTAGAGAAGAGGGGGATGTTTTTCCCTCTTGAGATATGTGCCCCCCTTCTCTCTCCTCTCTACCTCTTCTTTTTTCCTTTTCTCTTCTCAAGCCAATTTTCTTCCTCGTTCTTCTTTCTTCTTTTTATTTCTTGTTCTTGCTTCAAAACCTCGTTGTCGCCGGTTCTTCTTGCCCCCATCATCAGAGAGATTAAAGATATGTGCAGCTCAAGAAAAGACCATCTTTTTTTCAACCCTTCCATCGAAGGTAAACCACAAGGTAAACTTCTTCTCTCACTTTTTCGTAGTATTTAGGATCATGGCATGCATCGTAGTTAGTTTTTATCATCTTTATTGCATATTTGATGATTTGATCTTGTTTTAGTTTCAGCATATTGCATCTTATATAGTTTATTGCTTACCGTTTTTAATCGTAGCGTAGTGTAGTTGCTTAGCATTCATTTTCTTTTTTTATATTTTCTTTTACTTATCGCACTCAGAGATTGTCAACATACATTGATCAAACAAACTAAGTGGGGATCGGTTCACGTTTTATATATATAGCAATTGTTTTTCACTGATTCATAGCAGCACGCGATCAAGGAGATCATGTTAGATCCGACCGGTTGGGTCAGATCTAACGACTCTGATCTGACTTGCATGATCTTTTGATCACGCAGATCGGACATGATTTGCATATGATCCACCCCAAACCGGCTGCTTTTTTTTTTAGAGCCCAAAGGTACAGACCCGATTTGCACCTTAACTACATATTGCGTGAAACGTCTGTTGGGTTTGCAGCAGGTTGGCACCAATCGTGTACCTGATCCGTTACTGCCAACAATTGGACGATTCTCCAGCAGCAACCAGTGTGATCCTTTGAGCCGAGTTTGATTCATGGTTTGCATGCCCATCATGTCATTGTGTGTTGCATCATCTTGTGAAGTGGAGTTTCGTTTATTAGTTTAACATAGCATGTTAGTAATCGTTAGTGTTGTTTTAGTTTTATAATTCAGTTAGCATTAGATTTACTAATTGTTAATTAGTTGATTAGCATTAATGTTTTTATTTGATTAGCATAATACATTAGTTTAATTAGTTCTAAACACTATTCACATTTTCTTCTTGGTGGTTAATTAGTTAGTTGTTTCTTTTTATTTTGTCATAGTTTGTTTCATCAATTGTTTCTTATTCATTAGTTAGTTTGTTTTGTTAATTTTTCTTTTAGTAGTTTCATAACTTAGTTATTGTTAGTTAGAGAGTTAGTTTTACTATTTTGTCTTTTAGTGTAGTTTGTCATTTCATGTTTTTGTGATTTGTGTCCATATTAACATTTTATATTTATGTAGTTTTCTCTCTTGTTTTTGTGTTTTGTGTTTTGTGTTTTTATTTTTGCAGGAGAGCGTTCAGACGTGCGGTGAGACCTCAAAAGTACCTCTGAAGAGCCTTCTGAGGTCCCAAAAAGGTCATTTAGGCCCTTCAGAGAGCCCCTTCGGGGAGACCTTTAAGATTAAAAACCAATGATGAAGAAACAAAGAAGGGAAGCAGTGAAGATAAAAAGGGACTAGAAGCTCCGAGCAGTGAAGACCTTTTTCTTTCTTTTTAGCTTAGGACTTATTTATTTAATTCATTGGGTCTATAATAAAACCATTTAATTATTCTTTGTAAGCCCTTCACAGAAGGCAACACTCATTCTTTTATTTAGTTAATTAATTAATTTTTAATTTCAAGGCAACACATGTAGTTCTGTGTAGGGTACAAAAGTATTTATCCCGTTCCTTGAGTTCGACCCAGACTTCACCAGTAGTGTGAACCAGTTTTTATCATTTGATGCATAGTTTGCACAAACGTTTTGATTGAAAATATTGTTTTAAAAATACTTTATTGAAAAAGTTGCATCACCACTTGTCTTGGGATCGAAGGAGTCTATATGGAAATTTCTAGTGTGTATTTTATGTATATAAAACTTAAGCAAAACTTACAGTGTAATGTCGATAGCAAGATGGATCTCAAACTAGACTTTCCAAACCAGGTCTCTCATATCAATCTCTGTGATGCCCCAAAAAATTTATCAAAATTTTTGAACATTTTTCTTTTTCAATATTGACAATGAAAAATGATTTATTGTCATATCTGACTTTTGATAATTTCGGGCGAGCCACATGGGTGAATCAACACTAAACATTATTAGAGTAAAACCAAAATATCATTTACATCATTATTATCAAAATGTACAAAATATTCAAAACACAAAACTTGAGAAACAAGATTTTATAAACAAAATTATGGGCCCTGGATCCTCTAGAGAGTGCTGGTCCTCAATGCCACTTCTGCCCCGTTGCATTAACTATGTGTCATGCCTTGTACCTGAACAAAATCCTATTAAAGGGTTAGACTTTTGACAGACTGGTAAGTCTGTACCAATTCTAGGTAATTCAGAATATTAAAACATATTCAAGTGTCATAGTTCATCTATGACTGGAGCTATTTTACAGAAAGTATGATAAAAATATATAAAAAAGAACATACTTAATTGTTTGCATTATAAGAGCATATTTTCATCTCAAATTATGTGATTCAAGGGTCTTTGTTTCAATATTTACTATTCATCCTGGTATGTTGGGGAAGCACAACATTGCATATAATCGAAGCATCTAATGATATATTATTATCAGGTATTTTAACCTGGGTACCTGACTCAGCAGACCCAAAGCAGGCTGTGAGTGACTGAAAGAAATTTCTGCTAAGGCGAAACGATATAAGATGCATCGCTATAGTAGTTGGGAGATCTATCACCTAGGACATGTTTGATAGTCTCGGCCTCCTCAAAAGCCTACGGGTGAGTGGAGACCCTGGAAAAACTTTTGTTCCCAAACAAAATCGAAATCACTCAAGGTTGTACCATCTACCTTTTTTAGGATAGAGATCGATTCAAAATGGGTCCGGAGGTTTATCTTTATTATAGGGGTCCTTACTTCATGTTCCTCGCCTTTAAAGAGTAAACCGAGGTTTAGTAACCTACGTACCCATTTTAGGGTAGAAACTATAGTTTTCTGACCCAATTTAGTGAGCACTTAGCCTATAAGGTGAATCCCAATTTTTATTGTGTGTAGGCATATTTCACTTTTCACTTAGTTCTTTTTTCACACATGAGGGTTCAAGTTACCCCGAGTTCGTATTTGAGCCAAACACAATACAAATATATTCCCTATACACTACTGTGCGCTTATGGCACCGACAAGGTTCCTCGAACTTTGGCCTCTTTCAGGCAGCAATGATTTATTTCATCCATTCTTTGTTACGCAATTTTATTGCCCGTAGGGTTTCACAACTCTGACTCTTTTATTGAGCTACAATAATTTCCAATATGCATGCTTAGAATAACTGGGTATATGCAGAGGGGGGGGAGATAAAGAACCCGATGAATTCAAATGAGGGAGGCCCCTTCCCTTTTATATGGGAGGAGAAAGGCCAAAAGGGAAGAAGGAGAGGCTCTTGGTGTTGCCATTTGGCAACACCAAGCCCTTCACGTGTTTGGGCTTCCCAAACACTTATGAAGAGGCATGCATATGGTGGGCCAAATACGGTGGGTAGTGGGCGCCCCATGGGAGGGAGAATGGATCTGAATCTTGGGTAAGATCCAGATTCATGGATCCCCAATCGGTGTGGTTCTGGTTGGGTTAGGCAAACTGGTTAGTTAGGAGATCTAGTTCCCTTAACTAGATCTCAAATATTTCAATTAAAACCAAAAATTATATTTTTAACTATATTATGTTTATTTTATATATTTATTTCTTTATGTGAGAATTATCATTATGGTTAACTCAACTTAGTCAATATGTGATTGGATGGATATGACCTTCTGGTCATAAATATCCCGTGATACTTACAAAATAACCATTTTACCCTCAAACTTGTTGGGTGAATTTCAAGAGCATATGAGCTTTATTTTTGACAAAATCATTGGTGTTCTTTGGATGAAGATGATGGCAACGGTGAGATGGTGGTGGTAATGGTAATAATGGTAATGACAATGATAGTGGTGATAGTTGTAATGGCAGTGATGAAAATGGTGATAGATGGTGGTGGAAATGGTTGGGGTAATGATGATAGTGGTGGTGATAATGGAGGAGAACTGGTGGTAGTGATGATGTGATAGTAGAGAAGTGGTGGTGGTGACGGGGATGATGGGTTAGAGTGAAAGAAAAGTAATTGTAAAAAAAAGACAGGTCTCACAACTGAGATTGTGAGTTTTGCTGGATAATATTTTAGCAAAGGGTAAAATCATAAAACTACCCTTATATTCAGCAGAAATAGGATAAGTATTCTAAGAATATCACAATATTTTGCAACTATTATGTGAAATAACATTATTCTCAGGGTAGTGCAATCATTTTCTGATAAATTTATTACATATTTCTTGATTCAATGACACCTTCCACATGTGCGAATATGATGGATTACCTAGGGGATGGGATCTTTCCTTCATTCCAATACGTATTGTAGATTCTATGGTCAACTCATCATTCCAATCCATAAATTGCTTAATTTTGATCACAAAACATTCCAACAAGTCATTGAATCAGAGTAGTCTTTTTTTTATGACAAGGAACCCTTGTCTAAGCCAGGAAAGTCCCACGTGGGCCTTACGACCACCTTGCTTTATGTGATCCACCTCTAAAAGCTACATCCATGCATCAAAAGGGTTTGATCCTATGCCTTCATCTCAGCACCCTCACAACCACCCCGCTGGCCATGGGGGTAGTCGCCTTCTTGAATGCCATATATTTGCTTTGTTTTGCACTTGTGATTGCTAATTATGTGCTCCATTTTGTCCTTTGCTTCACTATTTTCTTATCTTTTGTTAACCTCGTTAGTTGCTTTGTTGTTGTTTTCTACCAATATTTGACTTGGTTTAAAATTTCCAATAAAAAAATTCCAACCCAACGAACATTTGCCTTGGAATTTGGCAAGAGGGGGTTATATTTTCCTAAGAGGGATCATATATTGTCACTCCTTATTCGAAGCAGGTTATATGTCCCCCCCCCCCCCCCCCCCCAGAGCATCTCATGCTTGGGGGTCTCAAAAAGCACCACATATTTAAGCATGTGCGTCTCGTATCCCCATGTTTGTCAGCATTAATTAGCGTTGGAGTTTGATGTGATTGCAAAGACATAAGTACCCTCTCCTCCATTGGTGCCAAAAAAATTGGCGATTCTAGAAAAGGAGTGGTTGTAAAGACTTAAGTGCCCCGAAGATGATTATTTAAGACCCAGTCTCTGCACTGCAGGATTATCCGAGAAAGAAATCTCCCCTGGAGGAGGCCATGAACATCAACCCTCTCACTCTCACTCTCCCTTCTCTTTCTGCTTCTGTGCACATCCAGCAGAAGATCCTACATTGCTCCATCAAGCACCGACTGACCTGCACATAGACTGTTGTGGAGCGTGATTCAGACTTTTTACCCTTACAGGAGGAGGGTTTGGGGGCTCCTTCCAGTGTGGGTAGCATCATTCAACTAAATGAGTTGTGGATCCTGATTCAGAGTTTTTACCCTTACAAGAGAGGGGTCGGGGGGCTCCTCCTAGCGTGTGTAGCATCATTCAACTTGAAGAGTTGTGGAGCCTGATTCAGAGTTTTTACCCTTACAGAAGGGGGGTCTGAGGGCTCCTCCTAGCGTGGGTAGCATCATTCAACTTGATGAGTTATGGAGCTTGATTCAAAGTTGTTGCCCTTACAGGAGGGGGGTTTAGGAGCTCCTCCCACCGTGGGTAGCATCGTTCAACTTGATGAGTTGTGGAGCCTAATTCATAGTTTTTGCCCTTACAGAAGGGGGTTTGGGGTCTCCTCCCAGCGTGGGTAGCATTATTCAACTCGATGAGTTGTTGAGCCTGATTTAGAGTTTTTGCCCTTACAGAAGAGGGGTTTGAGGGCTCTCTCCCGGCGCGGGTCCCGCTGATCCGATGGTAATCCGGCGAAATGAACCTGAGCCATCAAAAATGTTTGTTTAAACTTTTCATTGTCATCTTCTTCTTCTTTCTTCTCCATAAAACACTATAAAACCCTCTCTCTCTCTCTCTATAGAAGAAATCAAGGGAGGCAAAGAGTTCCCCCTGGAGAAGGCCATGAGCATCAACCCTCTCACTCTCTCTCCCTTCTCTTTCTACTTCTGTGCACATCCAGTAGACTATCCTACATTGCTCCATCAAACACCGACTGACCTGCACACTGACTGTAGCATCGTTCAACTTGATGAGTTGTGGAGCCTGATTCATAGTTTTTGTCCTTACAGGAGAGGGTTTGGGGGCTCCTCCCAGCGTGGGTAGCATCATTCAACTTGATGAGTTGTGGAGCCTGATTTAGAGTTTTTGCCCTTACAGGCGGGGGGGGGGGGGGTCCGGGGGCTCTCCCTCGGCGCGGGTCCCGCTGATCCGATGAACGGGCGGGGGTCCAGGGGGGGCACCTCTGGCGGGAGGCTCGAGGGGCAGCGCCCCCTGGACCAATTTTTTTGGGGGCCTTGTATAATTTTTTTATTTTTTTCCTCTTTTAACTATCGAAAAAGCGCAATAAAGCGTTTTGTTTAATTGTGGGGCTCATGTTTTCTTTGGTTGTTTCTTGCTTGAGGTTTTCGTAACACCCCTTCCCATGATTTTTCTATTTTTCTTTTTCTGTTTATTTCTCACGATTTTTTTAATGACTTCCCTACAATGATTTATAGTGTTGTTGGGTCTCCAACGAGCCCCACAGCGATTTATAGTGTTGTTCGGTCTTCTAACAGTGATTTGTAGTATTGTCGAGCCTTCCTACAACGATTTGTAGTATTTTCAGGTCTCCAACAAGCCCTACAACAATTTATAGTGTTATCCGGCCTTCCAACAACGATTTGTAGTATTGTTGGGCCTTCCTATAGTGATTTGTAGTGTTTTCGGGTCTTCAACAAGCCCCATAGCGATTTATAGTGTTGTCTGGTCTTCCAACAACGATTTGTAGTGTCTTTCGCAAATCACTATAGCGATTTGTAGTGTTTTTCGGTCTTCAACGAGCCCCACAACGATTTATAGTGTTGTTTGGTCTTTTAACAGCGATTTGTAGTATTATCGAACCTTTCTATAGCAATTTGTAGTGTTTTCGGATCTCCAACGAGCCTCACAGCGATTTATAGTGTTATTGGGTCTTCCAACAACGATTTATAGTGTCTTTCGCAAATCACTATAGCGATTTGTAGTGTTTTTGGGTCTCCATTGAGCCCCACAGTGATTTATAGTGTTGTTGGATCTCACTATAGTGATTTGTAGTGTCTTCCGCAAATCACTATAGCGATTTGTAGTGTTATTCGGTAAACAAATCGTTGTAAATCGCTACCCGAATTAGGACCAACTTGTCAGGGCCATATCTCCCTAACCGAAGGTTATATTCCAAATCTGTAAAAAGTGGTATCTTGATTTTTAAGTCTAGTTTATTTCTGTCAAATTTTAGCAATTTCTATGGTCATTTCATTCTCTATTTAAACTAAAAACCAGACCCCTATTATTCAGTATTATTTGAGTTGCATAACACTACAAAAGTGTAGGCACTGAGAATGTACATGAAAGTACACTTGACTATGTTCTGGTAGAACGAATGCAGTTTAATAATGAGAAAGCTGCATATAAATTTTACAATGATTATGCCTTAAAAGTTGGCTTCAATGTGAGAAGTCTTTCTTGGTCAAAAAATGCACAGGGTGTCGTGGTGAGAAAGACATATGTTTGTTTCAAGCAAGGTTGGAAACTTTAATCAGTGATCATAATTATGATTTATCTGCATCATTTATGACTCTTATGCTAAGGTCACATCGTAAAGTAACTGTAGCGCATGCTGCAATGGCTGAAGTAGCCGATAGCGCTGACATCACACCAAGAAAGACATACAGTTTGTTTGCCCACATAGATGGTGGTCGCGATAATGTGTCATTCACACCTTTGGATCTAAGAAACCACTTGAGAAGGAAGATGACAGATAACATGAAGAATAGAGAAATATGTTCTTTGGTTGATTACTTACAGAAGAAATCAAGCAATGACCCTGGTTTCTTTAGTGCAATGCAACTGGATGAAGATGGATATGATGTGAATATGTTTTGGGCAGATTTAAAGTCAAGAATAGATTATGAATGCTTCAATGATGTGCTTGTATTTGATACTAAAGTAAAGATTAATATTGAACAGTGGTCATTTGCGCAGTTTGTCGAAGTAAACCATCACTCACAGAGTTGTATATTAGGAGGCACATTTTTGTATGACCAGACCAAGGACAGCTTTGAGTGATTGTTCAAAGTATTTACACAAGCAATGAACGAAAAGCAACCTGAAGATGTACTTACAGATGGTGATCACGCAATTGCGGCTGCAGTGCTTCATGTGTGGCCAGATGCACATCATCGTCTATGTTTGTGGCATATCTTTCAAAATGCAGCAAAGAACATAGGACACATAGTTAATCAGAAGACAGGGTTTAACAAAAAGTTTACAAGGTGTGTACTTCATAGCTTAGACGAGGTCACCTTTATGTCAGATTGGGAGGAAATGATTAAGATATACGACCTTAAAGATTGTCTTTGGTTACAAAATTTATATGCAGAAAAAGAGAAGTAGGCATTGGCATATGGAAGGCAATACTTTTATGCAGGTATGATAAGCACACAAAGAGTTGAATCTATGCATGCCACGTTGAAGAAAACTTTGTATTCATGTTTAACAATGTTTCGCTTCATGGAATAATATGAATTATTTGTAGACGGTGTAAGACAGAATGAGCTTGTATAAGACGTGAAATGCTTCAATACACGACCTCTAACTTTTGGCATGAAAATATTGATGTGATACCTTGCTTGGAACAAACATATGTCTTTCTCACCACGACACCCTGTGCATTTTTTGACCAAGAAAACATTCTCACACTGAAGCCAACTTTTAAGGCATAATCATTGTAAAATTTATATGCAGCTTCCTTATTATTAAACTGCATTTTTTCTACCAGAACATAGTCAAGTGTACTTCCATGTACATTCTCAGTGCCTACACTTTTATTATGTGTATTGTCATGATAATCTACCTCACGATAATCTTCTCCGGACAACTATGGTCATTTCATTCTTCATTTTAACTAAAAACCAGACCCCTATTATTCTGTGTTATTTCATTCTTCAGTTAGAAATCACTGAAAATTTACAAGAATAAACTAGACTCAATAACTAAGACACTAATTTTTACGGATTTGGAATATGACCTCCGGTTAGGGAAATATGGCCCTGACAAGTTGGCCCTAATTCGGGTAGCGATTTGCTTACTGAATAACACTACAAATCGCTATAGTGATTTGTGAAAGACACTACAAATCGCTATAGTGAGATCCAACAACACTATAAATCACTGTGGAGCTCGATGGAGACCCAAAAATACTACAAATTGTTATAGTGATTTGCAGAAGACACTACAAATCGCTGTTGGAAGATCGGATAACACTATAAATCGTTGTGGGGCTTGTTGGAGACCCCAAAACACTACAAATCGTTATAGGAAGGCCCGACAATACTACAAATCGTTGTTAAAAGGCCGGATAACACTATAAATCATTGTGGGGCTTGTTGGAGACCCGAAAACACTACAAATCGTCGTAGGAAGGCCCGACAATACTACAAATTGTTGTTGGAAGACCGAACAATACTATAAATCACTGTGGGGCTTGTTGGAGACCCAAAAACACTACAAATTGATGTAGGAAGGCCCGACAATACTACAAATTGTTGTTGGAAGACCAAACAACACTATAAATGTTTGTGGGGCTCGTTGAAGACCCGACAACACTAAAATCACTGTAGAGGAGTCATTAAAAAAATTGTAGAAAAAAAACCGAAAAAGAAAAATAGAAAAATCGTGGGAAGGAGTGTTACGAAAACCTCGAGCAAGAAGCAACCGAAGAAAACATGAGCCTCATGATTAAACAAAACATTTTATTGCTCTTTTCGATAGTTAAAAGAGAGAAAGAAAGTAAAAAATTTATACAAGGCCCCAAAAAATTTTGGTTTGGGGGGCGTGGCCCCCCCTGAACCCCCGCCCGCTCATTGGATCAGCGAAACCGGCGCCAGGGGAGAGCCCCCGGACCCCCATCCTGTAAGGGCAAAAACTCTAAATCAGGCTCCACAACTCATCAAGTTGAATGATGCTACCCACACTGGGAGGAGCCCCCAAACCCCCTCCTGTAAGGTCAAAAACTATGAATCAGGCTCCACAACTCATCAAGTTGAACGATGCTACAGTCAGTGTGCAGGTCAGTCGGTGTTTGATGGAGCAATATAGGATCGTCTGCTGGATGTGCACAGAAGTAGAAAGAGAAGGGAGAGAGAGTGAGAGAGTTGATGTTCATGGCCTTCTCCAGGGGGAACTCTTTGACTCCCTTGATTTCTTCTCTAGAGAGAGAAAGGGTTTTATAGTGTTTCACGGAGAAGGAAGAAGAAGAAGATGACGATAAAAAGTTCAAACAGACATTTTTGATGGCTCAGGTTCATTTCGCTGGATGACCATCGGATCGCTGACTCACCATCGGATCGTCGACTCACCATCGTTTCGTCGAATCACCATCGAATCGTCGGCTAAGGTTCGTTTCGCTGTGTAGACTTTGAAGAGTCAACATCATCCTCGACTTTATGGATGAAGGACATGTTTGTCCTTTTTTTGAACCGTTTGTTTTCATTTTTTTAATGAAGAATATTTTTGTCATTTTCTCAAACCATCGTTTTATGGCAAGAATAGCAAGAAAGGGTACTTAAGTCTTTGCAACCGCACCAAACTCCAATGTTGAGTGATGTCAACATACATGGGAATGTGAGCCCCATGTGCTTATATAGTATATACATAGTGCTTTTTGTGCCCCCCGAATACAGACGTGGGATTCAGTGAATCATCGGGGGCGAACATACACCACCCTCCCCTCCTTGTTTCCAAGATCAAATGACATCTCACGTTCAGACATATCCCATGGCTGAGCCATCACATTTGCTTTGACTAACACCTTTTTCACATTGGTCTTGTAACAACATTAGGTAAAAGGTACCATGAGGGCTTTACGCATCTGGTAGGGTGATTTGTAAATATAAAAAATAACCATAGTACCGTTAAAAATAATGCTATTTCATAGCATAACCACTCCATTTTAGCTGAATATGAGAGTATTTCTGACGATTTTACCTCTTTGTTAGAACATAACAAAAGTTGCTTTCGCACTCACCACACTTTCGTGAAACTTTTCATAAGAAAGTCAAAATAATAGTGTAATTTCTAAGAGTAAGTCAGGTTTTCAACGTATTTTTTTTGTGAACAAAACTCTTAGACCTCCAACTAAACTCGCGTATCTTTATAATTTAAGCAGAACTCGTTTCTTGCAAAAATATGTTTTTGGCAAAACTTTTTTTTTATATAAAAGCGGATTTTGAAAAGTCACCTTTTGGTTGGCAAAATACCACTTTCCATGAAAGAACTCTCTATTGGTTCCGTGTCACTACCTCCCTTCCACTCAATTTCTCTGGCAAGTTTTTGGTGGGTTTTTTTCTGACGACAGTGCCATCAACTGTTTCAGCGTGTTTCTTCAGCCAATGTTCTCCTTTGATCAGTTTTCTTTTACACTTTCGCTCGTTGAATTTTTGATGTTCTTGTTTAAAGTTATTGTACATTGTTTTATCCGATCGTTGTCAACCTCATTTTGTGAGATGTTATCAACTTACTTTTGTGAGATTTTGATGAGCTTTTCTTGTAAGATATTCATTTATATTTTCTTATGACATGTTTTAACCTATCCCTAGATTTTAATGGGCCTTTCACGATTGTATCATTTCTTATAAGATTTTTTTTTTACCTTATTTTGTAAAATTTATTGATAGTTCATTATTTCATTTGTACATGTATTGTTGATGTTTTAAAACTATGAAGTTTAAAAATTCTTACAGCCTGAATGTGATATGATATGCAGGTACGCTCAGATTGCAATAACATCACCCTGTGCATGTGCATGTGCATGTGCATGTGTGGATTGTTCAATGCAATAATGTATAAGATTGTCAAACATTGTCATATTTTTATTTGTATTATGTATTCTTTTTGTATTTGATGACCTTACAATTTTGCATTTTCTTGTTTAGTATTGTATTATTGATTCTTTGGCCATGTTATTCTAGTTAACATGCATGGCATCAGTATATGTTTTGCATTATAAGCATACCTGTTGCTTAAGATTTTATTGTTGAGTACCTATAATAAATTGTTTGAGTTGTTTAGGTTAAGTTACAATAGATCAAAAAAGGTAAGGATTTATTATTGTTATTATGAACGATGAGGATGAAAGAACTTTACTGTTGTTAAGAAGCAACAACTTTAATGATGCTATTGAATTGATGAAACACAAAACTAAGTTGGTCAAGAGAGACTTTAGCTTTTGACGAGAGGATTTTGATGGTAATATAAGGTTGACATGTATTGAAGATGACGATGGTGTGGTTTTAATGTTAAGCGGTACCGATATTTATCTTGTAATTTCATGTGATGAAGATGACATATTGAGAGAGCATAAAGATGACCCAATGAGCTTGCACATTCTAATGATAAGAGAGCTTAATAAGGCATCATCAAAACACATAAGATGCAAATTAAAGGATAATATTATCAAAACCTAGTTTCACTTTTTCTACATTTACGTGAATCTCGTGTCACCTAAAAGTAGAGTTTCACTAGTTTGTAATAGCAAAAGCTACTGTCATATTTGACCGAAAGGGTGTTATCATCATCATGACCTTGAATCTTGACTTTCATTGTTTAGATCCCTAGGTGAATCTCAGTTAGATTATTATTTTGACCTTCGCAAGAAAGGAGTTTCGCGAAAGTGTGGTGAGGGTGAAACTCACTTTTCTTATCTTCTAGTGAAAGGGTAAAATTATCAAAAATACCTTCATATTCACTAGACATTGAACTGGTGAGTATTTAAAGAATATTGCGATATCTTGCAGCTATATTGTGAAATAATATTATTCTCAAAGGTAGCATGGACATTTTTGTTGAAAATATCACAATTGAAGGGAAGTCATGACTTTAAAACCTCACAAGTAGGGGTGTCAACCGGTCGGGTTTACTCGAACCCAGCTCCTACCAAACCCTACTGGGTCCGCGCATGGTGATAAATAAGAAGATCCGATTAAGACCTAGGTCCGAACCTGAAGGTCCAATTAATATATAGTGTCAGGTATAGTTTTGATTAAGACCCACAATTTTTCAATGATAAAAGCATATTATTTTCCCAGGTATGGCCAAGGTCCAGTTCATGATGTAGTTCTTATTGGGTCTGAGTATGATTTCTCTTATGGTGGGTCCGATATATTAGACCCATGTTTGGACCCGATACCATACCTGAAAATTTGGTCCAGGTTTAATTCCACCTAGGTCCAGACCAAACCCTACCTGTTGACACCCCTACTCACAGGTGGCGTCCCTTGCCACAACCACAAGGTTGAAGCTCGGTGTACTCTAATTAAGTAGGGGTGCACACAAGATGAGTTCGAGTCGAGCCTAGGCTGTTCAAACTTGGATTGCTCAGAAACACCCTTGTTCAAGCTCGACTCTAGCACAAAGCTGAGCTGGAACAACCTTGTCGAGACTCGTCTTAGTTTTGGGCCGAGCCGAGCTTTACCCGAGTTTTAAAAAAAGTATCTTTCACTTTTGAAGAGGTGGGATTCGATCCCCAACCTCTCCAAAATGTGTACAAAGGTTGACCATTTTTTACTATTATGATAAAAAAAATACATATTCTAAAAACACGGTCTAGGTTATTGTAAAACGTGAAAAGTCATACTGGCAGCCGATTCGATACCATGACCTTTCCAAGAAAAATCAAAAGCTTGCCGTAAGAGAAACACTAACTATCGTTTATATTTTTTACAAACAAAGTTTATATATACTATTTTTATGAGCCTAATTGGGCTTTTAGAGCTTTATCGAGTTTAGTGGCTTGATCAAGCTAGGCTCGTTTATGTATACGGAGCTTGGACTTAACTTTATAACAAAAGCTTAAATGTTACTATATATATCCACGACAGTTTGGTCCAAAAGATACCAAACTTAGTTATCTTAAGCATTATTATACTTTTCTTAAGGAGAAGAAAAGGTTAATACTATTAATAATGGTAATATAATACAGCAAACGAAAAGATAAAGAATGAACTCATGTTTTTTTTAAAGCTCAAACCGCAAAAATGCATGAAAGTTTTTTTTTTTTTCTTAGCTAGACCAAGGGACAAGAGCAGTTTGTTTTTAATGTGTCTTGAAAGCCATGGGGCCACCTAACCTAATTAATGTCGATTGTTAAATCTTCCAAGGTCACAGATGGTTGATCTAAAATGGGCCCGTACTCCGAAATCATCAATTGGGGCTGCTACATTTAGTACATTGCCCCATTCAGGGGTGCACGTTAGTGAGTATTGCCTGCACAAATTGCCAAGCAGACAGACGGGACAGCTCACACCTCTAATATATAAGTATATATATAGAGAGAGAGAAACGGGTATTGTCAAACAGTAAAAAATTCGACGCTAAATCAGATTGTTTTGCACCTCTAATAGCGTTGGATCAGCGGTGCAAAAAAAAAAAAAAATGCACAAAACATTGTTTTCCGTCACTAAAGGGTTAGAAAAAAAAATGCACGGCGCAATGCCACTCATCTGATGCTCTGGGGTGTTCGACGATACGCTCGCCACGTATATAATAATAATAATAATGACTACACTCGTAGGTAAGATTGAAAATCATAATATAAAGTTGTTTTTTACCAAAACTAACGTCATGGATGATGTGTTTAGCATGGCCAAAATAGTAAGAATTACTCTTGGTTGGTTGATATTTGTCCGACATAAAAATATAATTAATTTTACGAGGGTTGAAAATACAATTTTAAAATAACGTGATCCTGGTTAAGACATGGGGTGGGCCTAACAGCACTAGGCTTTTATGGATAGTCCAGCTGGACACTGCATGTTTGCCTATTCTGTAGGCGGACTTGGGTCGAATGTTGGAGCACGGGTCCCAATCTTTATGTAAACGATAAGAATTGGGGTTTTATTAATAACGCCAAGCTTAGCCTGTTCATCTGGGACAGATCATGTACCAACCCAATCAGGCAGCTCCAATAGGCATACCAGATTTATTATGTGGACCTGGATTCGAGATCCGGTGCAAAACAGGCAGGGATCTTTACGTAAACTAGGAAAAAAACTGGGTCGTAAACTACGAGATCGATCTGGTTCTGCACAGCTCAAACCGGCAATATTTTCATCTGTATACGATCACCCCAACCTGTTAGGGCTCAGAATGGATAGACCATCCCTCAGACTTTGTAGATTGGATTATGGACATTCATGGACCTAGTTGGGCGGGACAGGATCTGTTTCAGACATTAATGCGTTTAGACGTTGGATCTTGTTTTGGATACGTATGTCCTATTATTTTAGTCAGTTACGGGTTTGGATCCACAGGGTGCAGTTTCTTTTTTGAGAATTGACCCTCATCTTTTCCGTCAATGTCAAAAATGATGTGAAGCTTTGTGGAAGTGGCAGGATAACAATGCAGGCTTGAGTTTTAGGTCATCACTACTCAAACAAGAAACTGAAAGTCAAGCAAAGTGTCATGAAACTGGTCCGCAGGACGAAAGTTTCACGATATTTTAAAAAAAATGTTTTCGGGAAAATGATGTACAAAATGGAGGTAAATTTAATAATAAAAACAGAAAATAAAAGTATCAAAATAAAACTGTTTTAGGAATCAAAAACATAAAAAAATGTCAAGTTAATGAAGGTGAAATAGCTACCGATAACCAACGGAATATTCCAAACTTGGTAGTTTGTGGCATCGCACACTTACAGTTTGAGCCTTCACCTTACTGCCCTCCATCTATCGATTACAGCCTGTCAGCTGTGGGGTCCAACAGAAGATGAAAGGTAAACGTTGTAATAAAATTTGAATTTTTAAATGTAGGTTAAATGATGGATAAGGAAGAGCTGGATACGTGTATCGAATTTCAAGAAAAGAAAAACTAAGAGATATCTCAGTAGACACCCAAATTTTACCAAGTAGTTTTTTTTTTAGAAAAATCTCATTTAAAAACAAAGTGTTTAGGGTTTTTTTAATCAAAATTAAGTTTAAATACATTTTTAGCCTCCAAAAAGGTATTTAAAAGTTTTTACCCAAAAGCTAAATTAAAATTAAAGATCTTAACTTTCAAACAAGCAAAAGATCAGATGAATAAGATATCATAATCAAAAGTTACTTTCAAAACAAGGTGACTTATTCAGTAAAAATCTTTTTTTTTAAGTAAGACTTATTTTGAATAATTTTTTTATTACAAAAATGATTGAATTTGATTTTTTACTTAAAAGATAGATTAAAGTAGAGAATGTTAATTTTTTAACGCACTAAACCGTACTTCAATATGACATTCGAATAAGAAGTTATGACCAAAACAAGTTAGTTTATTATAATGAACCTAAAGTATGACTTGATTTAAAAAATGATCTAAATTTTTTATATTCAATCCATAAAAATTTCTGAAAGCCCCATCCATGAGCCTAAATTTTTATTTTCTTAAAAAACCCTAGAATCCCGCTAGAAGCTTCTCTCATTATCTTATATATAAACCTTGTTAATATATTAAGTCACCTTAAATTCATTCAGCTTGGTAAATTTCATGGGTCTTAACCTTAGGATTCAGCCTAGCAGCAAAACCAGCCAGAAAGAGAAAAAACAACTTTATCAGCCTTAGTCAAACATGAAAAAGAAGAAGAAGAATATGACGAGCCGGACAGTGTTCTGAACCGCCATGTTTTTCACCTTTTTACTTTGATGTATATACCTTTTTGGCACTCTCGAGTGCCCCACAAGACCTTACGACTTAAGAACCCCGTGTATTCAGACTCTCTCTTCCCCTCTTGATGTACTTTGCTTTCAAGTATCTATAAAGAAGCTTTTTGCATCCTTGCCTCTTTGCTCCCTTTGTGTTTATGCATACACGTACTTTTGCTTTCGCTCGTGCGCATATGTTGTGCATTGCTTGTGCGCTTAAAATGTCTGCCTTCGATGTTTGTGACTGTCCGAAGCTACGTCATGAGGGCTTTCGCTTCTAAGCCCGTGACAAGTTGGTACAAAAGCCTTGTCGACATTGGGAGTGGAAATGACATCAAAGAAGAATGTCATGACTCCTTTAGGCAGTATGGTTCTTGCTTAAGAAGATTTCATGGTCGATAATCGAGTGTCAGTCATCTCACACGATGTTGCGGAGTTGATTGAGACAGTGACCAACATGGAGAAGTTGGTTAATGGAACTTGTATGGCTTTTAAGAATCTCAATGCTGAGATCAAAACAGCAGTAGAGGGAGTGGAAGACTCAGTAGAAAGTCTTGCCACTAAACTTAACTACTCAGTGGAAGACTTTGCCACCAGATTTGACAATTTGTTGGGTTGGTTCAACATCAGGGTTGTTGAATTGGATGTTGTTCGACGAAAGAATGAACAGTTGGAGCGGCAGCTAAGGACTGCCCTAACTAGCGGCATTGCGACATACATGGATAGACCACGTTACAGACTACCTGAGCCCGCAAAGTATAAAGACACACAGGACTCAAAGGATCTCAAGAATTTTATCTACGAGATGGACCAGTTTTTAGAAGCTGCGAGAATATTGTACTTTATGGACGACGCAGATAGGCTGCAAACCACAATAATGTACTTTATGGATGAAGTGTCTCTCTTGTGAAGACGTCGCTTGGGTGATGTTCGATGGGGTTTGGTTGTTATAGTCTCGTGGGAGGACCTCCAAAAGGAATTACAAGAATACTTTCTACCTAAAAAGCAAGAGAAATTTGTCTGCAAACGATTGCTTGCATTGAAACAGACAGGGTATGTGCAAGACTATGTCAAGGCATTCTCTTCAATAATGTTGAAAGTCGAGAGAATGGATAATCAAGATCGGTTTTTTTTTTTACTAACGGTTTGCAAGGGTGGGCAAACACTGAACTTATCCGACATGACCCTGCGACGCTAGCCGAGGCACTTGTGATTGCAGGAAAACTTACCAAGCTTGACAGGAACGATGCTGCATTTCAAGGCAGACAATAGGAAAATGACCGTAACAATCGAAGGGACAACCGAAGGAATGACCATGGGCAGAATGTTTGCTGCGAGAACCAGTAGAATCAAGGCCGACAAGATGGCCAAAACAATAATCAGAATTGGAATAACGTTCAAGGTGACAACTATCGTCGTCGCGATTGTCGTATCCGCCACGGTGATCATTGGTAGGATACATGTCCCAACAAAAATCGTGGTCAAGGGAATGGAGGTAACCATGCACCCTCGAGCTGTGAATGTTGTTCAGGGTGACGAAGATTATTAGCCTTATGAGGCACCAACGATTGGCGTAATACAAATGATGAATGTGGTGAAGGTGGCAGCAGCTACAGAACTGAGCATATGTAAAGAACAAATGTATTTGAAGCTTCTGCTCAACAGAAGGCTCACCAAGGCATTGGTAGACACAGAGGCCACACATAATTTTATTTCGCGTGAAGAAGCAGAACGGTTGAGATTACAGTGGAAACGAAAATAGCGCCACATGAAAGCGGATAATTTGGAGGCCAAGGCCATTTATGGTATTGTCCATGATGCATCAGTGTGAATCCACAACTGGTCGCGAAGGATCATGTTATCAATCACACTTATGAATGATTTTAAAGTCATCCTCGGGATGAAATTCTTGAGAAGCAGCAAGGTAGTGTTGATGCCCCACCTCAACGGTGTCAGCTTTAAGAGTGAGGATCAGCTCTGTATGGTTACTGCGATATCAGGAAAGCTCTGTGAGCACTTGGTGTCTGTGCTCCAGTTAAAGAGAGGCATGAAAGGCAATGACGAGACTTTTCTTGTCACAATCCACGCTACGGATGAGGCAGAAGAAGCTGCGGATGTCCTAGAGGCCTTAGCGCCAGTATTGAAGGAGTTTGACGATGTTATGTCTATCGAGATGCCGAAGAAGTTACCTCTGAGGTGTGAGGTAGATCATTAGATTAAATTAGTATCGAGTGCACGGCCACCCGCAATGGCTCCTTATCGCATGATAATTCTTGAGCTGTAGGAGTTACGCAAACAACTGGATGATATGCTCGAAGCGGGGATCATCCAACCATCTAAAGCTCCCTTTGGAACGCCCGTGCTATTTTAAGTGAAGCATGATGGGTTGAAGCGGTTGTGTGTCGACCATAGGACACTGAATAAAATGACGATGAAGAACAAGTACCTGCTTCCTTTGATCACGGACTTGTTTGATCAGCTTGGAAAGACGAAGGTCTTCTCTAAGTTGGACTTGAGATTTGACTACTGGCAAGTCAGAGTTGCAGAACGGGATGAACCAAAAACTATCTACTTAACGCGATATGGGGCATTTGAATTCCTTGTCATGCTCTTTGGCTTGACGAACGCGCCTGCTACCTTTTTGACCTTAATGAATAAGATTTTCTACCCACACCTTGACAAGTTTATCGTCGTGTACCTGGATGACATAGTGGTGTACAATGATTCAATTGAGCAGCATGTTCAACACCTTCAGATTGTGTTTCAGACTTTGAAGGACCACAAATTGTATGTCAAGCAAGAAAAGTGCTTATTCGACCAGAAGAAAGTCTATTTTCTTGGGCATATTGTGGGAGGAGGCACTCTTAAAATGGATCACAAGAAGATTGAGGCTATTCAAGCATGGAAGTCGCCCTCTAAGGTTCCTGAGTTGCGCTCCTTCTTGGGGCTTGCAAATTATTATTGATACTTCATTAAGGGATACTCTCAGATTGCTATTGAGCTCACAGATGTGTTAAAGAAAGACAGAACATGGCTATGGTCGGATGCCTGCCAGAAGGCTTTTGATGGATTGAAGCATGCCCTCACAGAGGAGCCAGTGCTGAAGTTGCCTGACTATCGGCAATCGTTTAAAGTGCAGACTGACACGTCTGACTTTGCTATTGAAAGAGTGTTGCTCCAAGAAGGACATCCTATCATATTTAAAAGCAGGAAGTTGAACGACGTTGAGCGTCGATACACTGTGCATAAGCGCGAGATATTGACGGTCGTGCACTCAGTTTGCACATGGAGACACTATCTTTTGGGGTCGCAATTCATTGTGCGCACTGACAACGTTGCGACAAGCTACTTCCAGACTCAGAATAAGTTGATTTCAAGGCAAGCATGTTGGTTGGATTTCTTGGCAAAATTCGATATGGTTCTCGAGTATAAGCTAGACAGGATTAATGTTGTGGCCAACGCCTTGAGTCGAAATGCGAAACTCGTAGTATTGCTCACTTGGGATGGCTGTGTGAGCCAACCGACGAGCAATCTTCTTGAACAGGTGCGAGAAGCTTCAAAAAGTGACCCGATGGCTCAATAATTGATCACATTGGTGAAGGAAGGAAAGATGTAGAGATTCTGGCTAGAGGATGATTTGCTCTGCACTGCGGGCGACCGCCTATACATTCTGCGGTAGGATACCTTGAGGAGGCGTTTGATGCACGAGTGCCATGATACTACCTGGGCGGGTCACCCAGGGCAACAGAGGACCTTGGCATTGTTAGAATGTGCGTTCTACTGGTCACAGATGCGCGATGATGTAGATGCTTATGTGCAAACTTGCTTGATTTGCCAACAAGATAAGCCCATTAATCAGAGACTCAGTGGACTATTGGAGCCCCTACCTATGCCAAGCCATCCGTGAAAGTGCATAACCATGGATTTCATTGTGAGATTGCCGAAAGCACAAGACTGCAGTTCGATTTATGTGGTTGTGGATAGGTTCTCGAAGTATGTTGTCTTCGTGCCTGCCACCTGCTCAACTGCAGATACTGCAAAGTTGTTCATGTGGAACGTAATCAAGCATTGGAGAATTTCGGAGAGCATCGTCAGCAATCATGATACACGTTTCATTGACAAGTTTTGGCGAGAAGTGTTTCGCTTAATGAAGACAAACTTGCATTTCAGCACAAGTTTTCACTCCCAAACCGATGGACAAATAGAGAGAATAAATGATATGATGGAGGAATACCTGTGGCACTTTGTCAGTGTCAACCAAAGGGATTGGGTTGATTTACTTGATGTGGCTCAATTCTGCTACAACCTCCAAAAGAGTGAGTCTTCCAGTCATAGTCCATTTGAAGTCACAACCGGACAACAACCGCAGACTTTGCACTCTCTTGTTGCGCGAGAATGTGGAAAAACACCTTATGCATACCAGTTCGTCAGGAACTGACAAGATCAGACAGAGTTGGCGAAGGCATATCTAAACAAAGTGACCAAGCTTATGAAGAAATGAGCAGATGAAAAGCGTCGTCCAGCAGAATTTTGTGTTGGAGACATGAAGAAAGGGTCGCAATTCATTATGTATTTGGACCCTCTCTTTCCCTCTTGATGTACTTAGCTTTCAAGTATTTATAAAGAAGTTTTTTGCATCCTTGCCTCTTTGCTCTCTTTGTGTTTGTGCATACGTGTACTCTTGCTTCCGCTCGTACGCGTGTATTGTGCGTTGCTTGTGCGCTTAAAAGGCCTGCCTTCGATGTTTGTGATTGCCTGAAGCTACATCGCGGGCGCCTTCGCTTCTAAGCCCGTGACACATAGGTTGGCTGGTGTAAACACATTTTGTGTTATCTATCTATATATTTTTCATGCAATTTGTATACGCGTTTTGATGCATTTTTCCTTTTATACATTAACATATATATTATACATAAAATTGTATATAGTTTTTATTTATATGAGCTTTCTTGAGCAGAGCCAAGTTGAACACTATATGAGAGAGAGAGAGAGAGAGAGAGAGAGAGAGAGAGAGAGCAGTTTTTTGTTGGAACCTATTCTGAACTTTCCTGCTTGTTATATTTCTTTGCAAATTTTCTTGTTATTTTCCTATTTTTTGTTGTTGAATTTCCATAGAATTTTTCAATACCTTTATTGCAAGTAGTTTGATTCATCACAGCAGTAAATCTATCTAGGTTTTCATCATAGGCTGAGCTAATGCGACGAGGTCTTTGTGCTAGGTGTAGTTTATTCGGATTATAAATCCAGAAAGCTCTAGGAGTGATTTGTTCCTCTTACCTGGCTAGGAGGGAAATGACAATATTGATTTCTCAATTCTTTTTTAGTTTATTTCTTCTAATCTGACCTTACAAATGTGATTTATATGGTTTGTTATATGACGTGCGAGCATGTTTTTACAAGGTTTAAAAAAAATAGATGACTCAAAATTTTTATAAAATTTTTAACTTATAAAATTATGGTTTTATAAAAAAAAAAACACTGTTAGCAAGCAAATGAATAAATCATGCTGAACACATCTGTGAGGCCTGATTTGCAAACTATGACTTAGAACATTAAAAAGTCAGAAGTACATACTGGGTATGAAGAAGCAATTATTGTAGGAACTATATAAGCAACATCCAAAACTCGGATCACTCCACCTCAATTTTTAGTACCCATTTCATGGGATCAATAGATTGGGGCGGTTCGTCTCTTTTACCTTGTATTGAACAGGAGAGAGATATGTTATGTTTATGCTACCCTTTAACTTACTACATAAGCTAAGCTTAAAGGGACTAGTCGAGCTTACTCGAATTCAAACTGGCATGTTTTGGATGTAAGGAGAGTTTGATTGAGCCCTTGGTCGAGCTAGGCTCGTTGTCTACTTAAAGTATCTTCCAAGTCCAAGTGAACCGGTACATTTAATCCGATTCATCTCGTTGTGGCCACGAAACGTTCCGATCCGAACCGTCTTCTTCAGAGTGGGATTGCTTCTCCTCGACATGTGATGGCGGTTCCGTTTCCATGCTAACCATCAAGCTTCTTCTTCGTCGATGGCATCCCCCCTCTCCCATGAAAGCCTCCACTGCGGCAGCAGAAGCCGTCCTCAGCGACTCCGATACAGTGTCCTCTTCCGATTCGCTGAATCCAGAGGAGCGTCTGGCCGCCCTCCTCGACGCGTGCTCCTCCACGAGGGTCCTCCTTCAAATCCACGCCCAGATCCTCACCAACGGCCTCTCCGATCGGCCCAACTACGCCGCGAGCCGTCTCGTCGCCTTCTGCTCGTCGTCCCCTCACGGCGACGTCAGATACGCGCGTTCCGTCTTCGACCGAGTTGCTCGCCCGAGCGTGTTCATGTGGAATTCGATGATCAGGGGCTGTTCGGACGGCAGAAGCCTCGCTGCCAACGATGGGTTTTCTCTCTACAAGAGGATGCACTCCGAGAACGATGCGAAACCCAATAGTTTTACGTTCAATTTTGTGTTGAAGGCGTGCGCGGTGGCTCTTGCCGTCGAAGAAGGCAAGGAGGTGCATGCCCATATCGTGAAGAGCGGGTTTGGTGGGAGTTCTCACGTCAAGACTACGATGGTGAGCATGTACGCGAAATGCGGGGAGGTTGCTGATGCGCACCAAGTGTTCGAAGAAATGACTGAGAGAAATTTGGTCGCTTGGAGCGCTATGGTTGGTGGGTATTCGAGGGCTCGGATGGCTACCAAGGCGCTTGCCTTGTTTCGTGATATGCAGTTGTCTGGGGTGAGACCGGATGAAGTGACGCTGGTGAGTGTGGTTTCTGCGTGTGCGCAGGCGGGGGCTTTGGATACGGGTAGGTGGCTTCATGCCTATGCGGAGAAGTACAAGGTGGAGTTGGATGTCGTGTTGGGGACTGCTCTGGTTGATATGTATGCAAAATGTGGGTGTATTGAGAGAGCTCGTCAATTGTTTGATGAAATGCCTCAGAGAGATACTATGGCGTGGAGCTCCATGATTATGGGGTTGGCAGCACATGGGCTTGCAGAGGATGCTTTGGACGTCTTCTCTCGAATGAAGTTGGAGAATGTGAGCCCAAACTGGGTTACGTTTATTGGGGTGCTGTCTGCTTGTGCTCATGGAGGTTTGGTGCTCGAGGGGAAGTCCTACTTTGATATGATGGTTGACTATGGGATTTTGCCGCAGATGGAGCATTATGGATGCATGGTCGATCTTCTTTGCCGTGGTGGGCTCCTTGATCAGGCGTATGAGTATGTTAGAGCCATGCCTGTGGAGCCTAATGCGGTTATGTGGAGGACTTTGCTGGTTGCATGTAGGAACAGCGGGGACGTTGCCAAAGGAGAGGCTATTGCTAAACGTCTTTTCGAGTTAGAACCACTCAATGCAGAGAATTATGTCCTGTTGTCCAACATGTATGCTGCTTGTTCAAGGTGGGAGAATGTTAGTTCGGTGCGAAAAATGATGAAGCAAAGTGGGATTAAGCCATGTCCTGCATGCAGTTCAATCGAGGTTGATGGTGTGGTTCACGAGTTTTTCATGGGGGATGAGTCACACCCACTGTCAAAGGAGCTATATGCTGTCTTGCAGGATGTCATGTTGACGATTCGGAGGGCTGGGTATGAGTTTAGGACATCTGCAGTTCTGCACGATATTGGGGAGGAAGAGAAGGAGAATGCCCTCGCCCAGCACAGTGAGAAGTTGGCTGTGACATTTGGGTTGATGAAGACTCGGCCACCAGCAGTTATTCGAATTGTTAAGAACCTAAGGATCTGTAGCGATTGTCATGAAGTTATGAAGATTATTAGCAAGGTTTTTGAACGAGAAATTATTATTAGAGATCGGATTAGGTTCCATCGGTTTGTTGGTGGGCTATGCTCGTGTAAAGAATATTGGTGATGCCATCTTCCATTTGTAAAACTGAAATCTTGTTGCTTGTGTCCCAGCATTCAGCAATGAAAGGAACTATTGCTTGGCCATTGTCTTTTGCCGAGCAGATGTTTTAGAGTCAGGATCACGCTGACTACTCTTAGCTAGCAAATGCCCTTCTATATATGCAACACTTGAACATGACAAGGCCTTTGTGTGAGTACTGGAGAAATGGAGAAGATGGCATTATAGAAGACCAGAAAGCTGAACTTGGTAGTGCTGAAGACACGGGGTGAAGATTCAGTGAGCTGAATCCAATGTAAGTGCCTATTGCCTATTCAGAAAGCCATAAATTCTCAGTTTGTCCCCTTGCAAATCTAAGAACAGGAATTAGCAGTCTTGTGGATTTTTAGCGTGTGCCATTCATTCATTATAAACCAGCTCAGTGTGATTAAGTTGACCAAGAATTAACCTAATGTCTAAAGACTCTAAACTCTATAGCAATAGGTACAAGGAATGATTTCTTAATATCTTTTAATAATTTCTTTAGGAGCTTGGTTCAACAGCTGAAGTGGGATGGTCCTCCCGATGAGTTTTTTGGCCTCACTAGTTTTCAAATGGTGCAGAACGCATGGGTTGCATACTCTGGTATGTGGATTGTATACCATTGGCTCCTATGATGTCTAAATTTTCCGTTGCAACTTGGCTATCAGAACTTATTTTGCTTGTTGATTTCTTGGAAGGATTCTGATTAGGATTGGATATTAAACATGGGATTGCTAGTTTTGGTGGGAGTTCCAATGAAATTTTGTAACTTTTGATTATGTTATTATATGATGTACAGGGACAACTGGTTATTTAGTTTATTCTTTATGTTGCTTCTTTATTTTACTTGAAGGTATAATATGTCTTTTATCTCCATTTGTCAACAAGCTATATTAGAACTTTTGAATTTTTCTTTTTTTTACCTTTAATTTGTTAAGCAACAGTATCATAACACATAGCTTAGTCTGTGCGTGCATGCATGCATGTGTAAAGATAGGGGATTGAGGGCAAATTGGAATCTGGTCTATGAAATATGTCGTTGTCACACTCAATCAGTATTCCTGTTCATTTAATCAAGGAGCTAAAGGTTTAGTGCACTGAATTTCTTTAGAAATACTAATTTTCAGGGATATTGTCCTGTAGGAAAAAGTGAGAAAATTGACAACCATTTGGTAGTTTACTTGTAATGCTTAGTCGTAACACAGACAATCTTGACATAGTGTTCTTGGCAAGTGCATGGCTTGAAGTGTAAGCTAGAAGAATGAGCCTTTTCTGTAGCAGCAGTGGCATTGGTTTGTACAGGAAGGACAAACGATGGACTATCTTATCCTGGGATTATGTCCTGCTGGGGAGGGAGGCTGGGGCCAAGGTGGGGTCTCTGTGGACCTTTGGCCTAGCCGAAAAAAAAAGATGCTGAAATCAGATGACCTTGCATGATAAGGAGGGCTGCTTGTATTTCTATCTGGTTTCTAGGCATAATTTTGTAGTTGAACGCATGGTAACAACCAAACTTAAAGTTCATGGGCTTGTTTCACACACACTTCAGTGGAGCTTCATACGTTGATCCCCTGAAATTGTTATAAGTTTCTTCAGTTGACACTTATTTACTTGAATCTCTAGGAACATTGGGTCTGCTTTCTGCAATTTGTATGTGTTGCTGAGTGCATTGGTATGTCCACTTGCACGCGTGCTGAGTTGGAACAAGTTGTCCATCAAGCTATGGGATGCAATAATCAATTAGATCTGAAGCTCATAGTGAGTCTGTCAAATGTTGATTGCAGGTCTTCTGCAACCACAGTTTATCATATTTATCTGTGACTTGTCTTAGAGGCTTCTAAAACATAAATTGCAAATATTATGGTGACTTAGTAATCTGTTTTTTGGACCTGAACAGGGCATCTACAGAGGAAACACACATTTTGTGCACTGAGTGGAGATTGGCTTTTCAAATTGGACAAACCTACCAGGTTAGGGACAAATCCTCTTGTTGATTTATTTTAGAAGGTAGGAAATAGTTGAGTATATCAGTGAAAATGACATGTAGCAGTGAAGATGTTACAGAACCATTCATCAGAGAGCAAGCTTTTAGTTCCTGCAATATCATCAGTCAGAGATATTTCAATCCTTGGTATTCTGCTGATCTTTAAATTAAACTCTTTCCCTTTTGAGGAAGTTTGTGTCTTCTCTCCATTATTAAGAACCACACTACTCAGTTGTGAAATAGGATTAGGGAATGACTTAGAGCGAGTGGGATTCTGTTTGGTCGGGGCAGGGGAGCTATTAATTTATGCTGCCCTGCTTTGCTGAAGCAATGTAGGGCTCTCTTAGCATGTACTATATTTCTAACAGTTGTTTACATACTCTGAGAAAGCTTAAGGGCGCGTTTGTATGCCGCGGAAAGCTAAAAATCACATTTTTGACACGTTTTTTGCACGCTGACCGTCCATCAACGCGCGCG